>NW_024499239.1:25895506-26568918 GCF_017590055.1 Onychostruthus taczanowskii | reverse complement strand
TTTTAAAAAAAAAAAAAAAAAAAAAAAACAAACAAAAAAAAAAAAAAAAAACAACAAAAAAAAAACCAACAACTTTTTTTAGGGTATCTTTTGAGTCATAAATTTAATGAGAACCTGAAGCTTTGATTTATTGGTGCATCAAAACACCTGGAAAGAAAAATATGAAAAATGTTTTTCTCCTTTCTGTTGATAGCTCAGGGGTAATGAAATAGGTGTTTTACAAACAAGCTTGATTCCCTGGTAAAAATACAGTACTTATTCTTACTGAATAAAATTAACATAATAAATCACTAAACCACCATTTTCAGCATCAGATTCTCACCAGGAGCCATGTGCTTAGCTTTGTGATTTGTGTTTACAAGGTGATTTGGGTTCATATTGGAAATTAGACTCTTTGGGTTTGTTATTACTTTATTTATTTATTTATTTATTTATTTATTTATTTATTTATTTTTTAGTGCAGGTTGAAGTCAGCTCTCTGGTACTCACTTGTTCATGAGCCACATTGAAGAATTTGTTAGAAACTTATAATTTGGGTGTTAGTGCCAGGCAGGCAGGGATGTGCCAGGAAGTTTTGTGTTGCTTTAGTTATGTCTCCACTTTTGGACATGAGAGCTGTGGGAGCACCGTCACCTGAGAGACCACAGGGAGCTGTGACACATCCGGGGTGTTCCTGACGGTGGGATCGGGTGGGTTTGTCCCAGCAAGAGGCAGCTGCAGCACTTTCACACCTTCTCTGTCTCTGGAGAAACTCCATTTAATAACCCATCTCCCCTGAAAGCTCCAGTGGTTGATGTTGCTCCATGGCAGATGTGCTGAATTGGCTGGAATCCATTTTAATTTCTCATTTACTCGTTCTGATAATGAAGCCTTGACCTCCCAGCAGATGGGACTTGCAGAGCAGTGCTGCTCGCTGCTAGCAGAGATCTGTGCCCGAACATGAGGCTGTTCTCTCCAGTGGAGTGGCATTTATGGTCAGGGATGCAGGGTGCTGGAGTCACAGTAACTTGGAATTATTAGATAAACATATACACATGCACCAGAGCAAAATGAGTGCTGCAGTGGTCTCTGCTTTGTGGTGGTGTCACCTCCTAAATACTGTGTTCAGTACAAACGTGAGCTTCCAAAGCTGCTTAAACCCATTCAAATCAGTAGGCAATGCAAGAGAGCAGTCCAAGATGCCATTCTCTCCGTCTCTGGAAGTGTTCCAGGCCAGTCTGGACAGGGCTTGGAGCAACCTGGGATAGTGGAAGGTGTTCCTGCCCATGGCAGGGGATTGAAAATGGATGAGCTTTAATGTCCTTTCCAACCCAAACCATTCTGGTTTGCATTCAGAGTCAGGGAAGTTGTGTTACACACACCTTCATGGACAGTACCAAGGTGTTACAGATAAGAAAGGCTTTATAAAAGAGAGACCTTGTAAAACCATGGCTCAGGCCTAAGACTTCAGCTAAGTAGAACAGGACTGTCAGAAAGAGACTTGGCTGAATTAGGGGTAGAAAAACAAGTTCTATAACCATTGTGTGTTCACACTGTGGTGTGTGGTGGTGGTTGAATTATGTTTGATACGATTTAAAACCATGAGAATGGGCTAACTGCTGAAAAAAGACCTGTTTTTTGCAATAAAGCAGCTCTCTTTTGCACCTGCCTGGAGACTCTGTCACTACAGACCCTCACCAAGGGACACTGATAGCAAGTTCAGTTCCTAACTTGGAAACACTCAGAACACTTGTGGCAGCCAGTAATTCCATCTTTGCCCTGAATGGCCTTGTCCATTAGCTGCATGAGGAGCCCAAACTACATTATGGACTCTACTACATCAGTTTGGAAATGCCCATTTATTTGTTACAGGTGAGGATTTGGTGGTTCCAACGCTGTGTAATTAGCACTGATAAAAGATGATAGCACTTTTAAAGTCCTTTTGGGACTCCAGGAATAATTTCTGGAACTGTTCACTTATCCCATCTCTCCTGAAGAAGAGGCAGCCATAAATATTTTCTTCATTCCAACATGTCTGATTTTGAAGTTGCCATATACTTAAAGCAGCTGTGATGTGCAGAGTTTGGTGGACTGGCACAGAAATATCTGGATTTCTGTGACCTTTGAGTAGGTGTATGTGAGTATGCCATGCACCAGCTGAAGCAGGAGTGAGTTTGGTGATTGACACCCAACAGAGATAGAGGCTCCTTGTCCCACAAGCTGGCAAAATCTAAAATGAGGGGTTTGCATTCAGTCCTCTCAAGTTTTCCCAACTTCACTGACATCAGCATTGTATTATTGAGGCGTTTATGCAGCCTGGATGTCACATTTCTTGGTGGGAGAGACATGTGCTGACCCTCTCCTGGCTGGGCTCAGGTGAGCTCATTTTGCTGGCCCCAAATCCCAGCCAAGTTAAATTCCAAATTCCTGGGACATGCTAACTCAGCTGTAACCACTGCAAATAAATCTGAGCCCAGTGGTGAGATCCAAGTTTATTTAGTGTGTGCTGAGGACAGACCTTCCTCGAGTCAGTGCTTCAGGGCCCCATGCACAGTGAATAAACAAAATCAAGAGACGAAAGTACCATAAAAACATTGATATTAAAAGAACAACCAGAGAGCCAGTTTCCTGTGCTGATGCTGACCATGATTCCTAGAGTTAAAATAAATTAAAGACCTTTTTTACACTGCCAAAGACTTTCAAATATTAATTTTACAGCAGCCCACATAGCACTGAGGGCTTAAATACTTTATTTACCAAATTGGCGCTCAGAGTATGTTGTGAGAGCTTGGAAGGACTTGAATCAATTTATCTTTACTTTCAGTTGTGCATCTTTAGGCAGGGCTGGCTCTTTGGGTGTTAATACCAAGCTGCTGGTGTGCATTTACTTTTGTTTGATACAGGCAAGATAAAAACCCCGTTGTGATGTTCTGTAAAATCCACAGGTGTTGAGAACTCTTGGAACGGTGGTCAGGTAATACCAGCAGCAATTTTGGACTGTGCTCCACATTTTGTAAAATAAACTGGATTTCAGAGCTGAATGTAAGTGGGAAATGAGCCCCAGTCTGGAGCTGTATCCACGGCCAGGCTCCCTGTGCTCCCATCCCTTTCCCTGGGCATTGCAGGCTGTTGGAGTAGCACTGATCCCACTAGATGGAGCAGGGGACCAGCACTGCTGGAGAGGTTGGGGCTCAAGGGCAAAACCACTCAAGTGTCTCTCAGGAAAAGAGAGGGGAGAGAATGCAGTGAGAGGCTGAAGAGTCAAAAATGGAACATTTGAGGAAGCAAGGCATACACTTCAGAAGGACAGTTTTAAAAAAACAAAGCAGAGAGAACCTGTGGAATCACATATCCTCTGAACAGAGAGAGACATGGTTCCCCCAGGAAAATCCTGGGAAGCTGTGTAGAAGCTGTGGGAAACTTAGAGGAAAGAATTCAAACAATTATCTCTCTTTCTGTAACCATTTATAGATATGGTTCTCCAGAGTGTGCTATTCATAGTTCACCAATAGTGACAGAAGATTCCTAAAGGCCAATCAGGTCTTAAGTCCAGCATTGCTTCTATAAGAACTGTAAATTTCTAATAATAAAGTGCCTTTTCCTGCCTCCTGATGATGGAGTCTCTGTGTCCCCTTTGCCTGTCCCCAATACCCCTTCAGTGATTGGAACCTACATTTTGTAGTAATACCTGTGCAGGAAACAAACAGCCACTGAGTCTTATTTTTAAACCCTAAGTGTATTTACTCTTTTCTTTAATCTGTATTTCCCTGCATTTCTGTTTTCTCCATCTTTTCACCATAACTGGAAATAAAATTTAGATTTCTTTTAATAGGTAAAATTTTAATTTTATGTTGAAAGTATTACTTCAAGATGAAGTATCCTCAGGAATGCATTCAATTCAGGGATATTTTAAAATCATCACTGTCATTGTTTTATTTCAGTAGAGAAGATTTAACTTCACTTGACTATTCCAGAAATATTCTTAAACTACCTCACTGGGTTGCTGAGTTCTGCTTTTATTACTCTGATTCTGTGCCATATTTTCTTGTTGATGCAAGGAAAACTAGGATGTTCAGTGATGATTTTTCCACTGTTGCTGTTAAATATTTTTGAAAAGAAATATTTTACTTACTACTTGTAACATGAACCCTAGCTGTTAAAATACATCTCAACAGTCAGGTACTGAAAGTAGCCAACTCTGTTACAGAGTTTGCCTTCTTGATCATTTTGGGGTATTAGGAAGATGTTAGGGGGAAAAAGATCTGATACAGTAAATCAGGTTTAGTTCTGAATGATCTCTATGAAATTAAAAGGGAATAAATCAGCAGAAAGTTGTAGTTGAAAGTTTGGAGGTTTGGATTTTTTTAATGGAAATTACTAAGATGTGCTCCAAACTTATAAATGCAGAATAATGGAGAATATCTTCCAGCAACAAAGGAAGTTCTATTACAGTAAGAAATCATTCAAATCCTATAAAAATCAGTAAGACTCTTCTCAGACATAGGGAGGGTTTTGATCAGACCATCTGGTTCTGAGGTTGCCTCCTTTATAGCATCATATATCCTCCATACATCCCTTTCAGCATCGTGACATCAATTCAGCAGAGTTCTGGGTGATTCTAATTTCTGCAACTGCAGATCCATATTTTAATCCAAGAGCAGCTGGGGCCATGCTGGTAATCCACTCTAGTTTACATAAAATTTTCCTTTAGGGGAGAGCTTCACATTTCTCTTTCTATGGGAAAGAAAAGTGATTCAAGACTTTCAGTTAATCCTGTTATTCATTTTCTCTGTGGTGCTTTGGGAAAGCTGCATTCCAGCTGTGCTTCTCAGTGGAATTATTTACGGGACTTCATTAAAAACTCTATTAATGAAGACCAATAAATTTTAAAAAAACCCAAAAAAAACCCCAACAAACACACAAACAATATAAAAGAGGTGTCTTATCAGAAAATTCCAGAATAGTTTGAATTGAAATGGACCTTTAAGACCATTCAGTTCCAACCTCCTGCCATTGCCAGGGACATCTTCCACTAGACCAGGTTGCTCCAAACCCTGTCCAACCTTATCTTGAACACCTTCAGGGATGGGGCAGCCACAGCCTCCCTGGACAAAACGTCTCTGGTCTTCCCCAAAGACCAGACTTTTTCTTAATCCAAATACTCTAAAGCTAAATGTACTTGGGGATCTTGGCTCTCCGATGTTCCCTGTGCAAACTCTTTACATCTTTAAAAATCTGCATTTACATTGGTGTCTCTTTAAGCTGGAGACATGGTCAGGTGTAGGAAATAAATGTTTGGAGGGGATAAGGGAAGGTCAGTCTTGAAGACAACCTGCAGTTGCAGAATCTCTGCCAGAGGTTCTCTGTACTGATACAGTCTCTTAAATGTTGTTACCTGAAACCAGCTCTTCTCAGTGATCACTGTCTGGTGAGTCCAAAATGTGGAATAAATTTCCATAGGTGCTGCAGCCAGAGTCACCATCCCACCAGCATAAAAGCACTGGGTTCATAGTGGTAACAGAAATTGCAAGTTTAGAATTAAGAATTTCTAAACTTATTTTGGGAAGGAAATAGCTCAAGAAGTTATATAGGCACTAAGGTAAGGAATTATGTGTGTTTTGAGGATTCATGCCCTCAGTGGGTTGTGATCATTGTTCACGAGTTCTCTACATTTTCTCTTGCATGGAATAAAGAATTGAAAGAGTAGAAACTGCAGTGTTAGAACTGTGGTATTTGTGAGTATCCTTGAAAATGTTAACGAATCTGTAATTAGAAGCAGGAGTGTTCATAGGAATTGTGAATCATTTGCTGAGAAAAGCAGATCTGAGCAAATGAAATGGCTGCAAACAGGGATGACAGAGAGCTGTACTTGGAATTTGGGTACAGGATTACTTCATCTCTACCCATGAAGTAACAAAGGGTGTTGGTGGCAAAGGAAAAAAATAGTAAGCAAGAGTTCCATACAAAAGAAAGGAAGTCAAGAAAATACAGAGCAAAGTTTGGTAGATTTGATGGTGCTGTGAAGATTTCATGGGCAGTACCCAGCATCAAGACAGAATGAACAATTCAGATCCTCCTTCCCATTTAGTTGTGAGGCAAGCACAGAAAAGTTAGGTTGAAAAGGACTTGTGAAAGACTCTGTTCCAATCCTGTGGTCGTCTTAGATCAGATTGCTCCCAGGTCTTATCCAGGCAAACTTGAATGTCCTCAAAGATGGGTTTTCCAACAATAGAGAAACAGCACTATGAGAATAACAGAAATATAGGAAAGAGAAGCAATAAAAAAGGAGACAGAACCTATGAGAGCCTGTGAGGTTGTTTTGGCAGCCCAAAACAGCAGAGGAGGCAAGAGATGGGCAGTGGGTTGATGGTTCAGCCCTCAGAATGTTCTGGACCTTGGGAAAGAAGGAGGCTGAGGCTGTGATGAGTCAGACAACAAATGCAGCAGCTCCAGGCCTCCAGCAGCAGGGCAGGTGTAGTGGAGAACCAAACAAGTACAGCAAGATGGTGGTAAAAGTGTAAATGTTAGAGACAGGCAGGTGTAATAAAACTTGGTGCAAGGAAGTCAAGGAAAACAAGGTGTAGGTAATTCCAAGATGATCCAGGCTGCTTCTGCTGGTGAGAAGTCATCAATGTGAAGTTAAGTCTGATCCGACCACGAAAAAAATGAACCAGAATTAACTCTATTTGAGAACCACTCCACTGCTCTTGAAAACAAATAAATTCAAATGTGATGGAAGTCAGTACCACATCTTTGTGCTGAACTCTGTACTGATACCTCTGCCCCCACAGGTCAGGAAATGCAGGTGTGGGAGGAATATTAACAGTGCAAGTGGATAAAACAGGGTGCAGGGAGATGCATAGAGGTAAGGGAAAGGAACATGAGTTGCAAGTGACTGCAATATGAAAAAGAGGCAAGAAAATATTTTAGTTATATATATTTTTATTACATATTATTTTTATTATATATATGTATTATACACACTGGGATACATATAATTGAAATTTACAGTAGATACATAATCTCAGTATAAACTGCATTGTATCCCAGCACTCTCTGTGCCAGTATTTATGTCAGTAATGAAACAGTCTAGGTGTGCAATCAGGAAAATACCCAGTGCAAGGTGTATAGTGCTTAGCTTATCAATAATACATATTTTAGAATAAAGTTGGAAAGAAGGAATTTGCAGTTTATTGCTATAAAAGGTACATTTTGTGTCTGTCAAGTGAAGCTGATAAAGGCTTGCTGTGAAATGACAAAAATTACTACAGTATATTGAAGTATTCTGTGGGTCATGGCCAGTTCATAAATGATTTCTCTTTAGTTTTCCTTTTGTTTGTCCTTCTTATTTTTTAACCCCCTCTTTTCTCTCTTTTGACCTTCCAGTTTGAGACAACTTGTCATTTGGGACCACTGAGGTGCTCTGCATTTGTAGAAATTCAAGGGAGCTTACCTTTAACTTTGCAGTGAGGATTTGAAGCTTTTTAGTACTTGTGTATTCCTTTGGCTGTTGTGAGCTTGGGCAAAGGCACAGGGGAGTCAGCAGTGGGTTGTGAAGTTTCTGCCTCTCATTTTGCTCCTCTGTGATTTTACCAAAAGGAGAATTATTTCTGTCTGGGGAGTCTGGCTGTTTTCTACAATTCAGGTACCTGGAAATTCCAGCAAACTCCAGCTCCTGGGAAAATACATGAGAAGCACAGAGCAAATAAGAAACCGGGTTACTATCACCAGTATATATCCAGTCTGTTTTCTTTTTGACATGTGTTTGGGTATATTGCAAGTTTTCCTTCCTTCACTCCTCTTTCCTTTACTCCTTCCTTCCCAAATGGAAAATTAACATCTAAACAAAAGATGTTCCACACCCCTGAAAAATATTTTCTTTTTGAATTTATGCAGTGAATTCATTATCTGAGGAGGTTTTTTAGGTTTCAAAAACTGTCACATTGATTACAAAGAACAGCTGACACCTCCTCCTTCCCTTAACTCAGTGTGGATGTTGTGCACAAGATAGCTGACACAGAGTTCTGATATTATCAGCATCATTTAACTTCTTGCACTTAATTTACCTCATTAACATTTTTATTACATTTTGTTACTATTGCATATTGAGAAAACACAATTGTGAAGTCACCCAGCTCAGGCTGAGCCCCAGCACGAGGCTCAGGGGTACCAACACGCCTTAAACTGGATTAAAAGTGAAACTTCCCAGCTGCTCCAGCGCCCATCCTGTTGGCAGAGATGTGGGATAATTTATGATTCAAGGTTTTCCCAATTTTCCAGGTCACATTCCTGCAGTCTGATCAAATGATATGCTGGAAAGAAAAATGGTGTGTGAACCATGGGACCGGTGTTTGATTTCAAGCCTTGACGCACCGATAGCTCAGTGGGAAATGGTCTCGGGAGGATGGGAGTTTGCAATCTGCCCTCAGCCACCATCAAGGCTGTAAATTCCCACACCTGTGCTCACCTTTGTTTCTTACTGGTAATAGGTGGGAAATGTTTATTTATGATATTTTAGTGGCTGAGTTACTGAAGGTTACAGATACTTTAAAAATGGGGTGATTTTTCTGTAGTGGTGTTACAGATTTTAAAGAGCTTCCTAAAAAAAATGTTGATATCGCATGTGAGAGTCTGATAAGTATGCTATATTATCATCTAGACTTTTAGATATCCCAGAATTTAGGGGATTAAATTCTTTTGGAATTCTTGTAAATGCTTTCAGTGGTGGTTTGGGTTTTTTTTCTGTGAAATGTGAATGCAGTCTGGGTATTAGGAGCATGTAATTTCACCTTAATTTCTGTTCAGTGGTAAAGATCTGAAGGTCATGTCATTTATTTCAAAATCTCTTTTCCTTTCAATTTTCAGAATGGTCTTTGTAGCTTAAGGACTGAATGTCATGACATTTTAATGATGATAGAAATTATATAGGCTGCATTTTTTTTTTCCCAAAGTTTACACCAGTCTGTAACTACAATAGAAAACTCAATTTAACCTTTAAAACTCAGTTCATTTGACATAGGTGGTCAAAACAGTTTCCTAGATTGGTGATGTCTGATGATTCATTATATAAATAATTTCCTCTGAGACATAATCACATTCACTTTGGATATATAAAAATAAGTAAATAGACACTGTATAATATCACTTTGTTAAGAGGCTTCTGAAGTGAAAAGGGTCTCAAGCTTCTTTTATAAACCCTGAGCCTTTGCAGAAATTTTGCTAATGAATTTTCCTCCCAATTCTTCTGATTTGGAGGGATTAATTTATTTTTTAATTCCTTCCCCATTCAGTCAATGCTAATAGGTTCATTTGTTTTCAGCTGTTATTTTTACTTGTTTGGCAGTGAAACAAAGCTTGTACATCTGGTGATCTTCATCAGCCCCTCCAGTTATGGTCTCTGTGGTGGCACCAGGAGACTCCTGGGAGTGGGGCTGTCACACCATGCACTTAACATTGAATTTTCTATTCTACTAATTGCTTATCTGCTGCTTAGCTTAAAAATAGCTGCTGGTGTCTGCTTGATCAGGGCTCAGGTAAGCAATTTGGGAAGCCTGAGGATGGGAGAGGACTTCCCCCTACAAGCTTCGGTGCAATCCTCAGATTTTCACAATTCTTTTGAGAATGGCGTTGATATCACTGATATTTCACTGCCATGTCTGAGCAACTTTCTCAGCAGTTTTCAGAGTCAAAATCCCGTGTTTAATTTTCCCTAAATCATTGTTTATTCACACAGAGGGCTTGGATTTCTTTGAGGAATGCATCCCCATCTGGTTATCACTTCTATGCTTAGAATTAGACTTCTCTCATCCTAAATCAATTACTTCTAGCAGGTGCAAAGCCATAATCCATTTGGTACCTGGCAGCAGGCAGAATTAAATGGATCAGGTGGGGAGTTTGAAAGACTGACTCAATTGATTTTTAAGACCCTTAACAGATTCTGGTTGGGTTACACATATTCTCAGCTCAGGTACCATCTGAAGGCTCTAATGTTTGTATCTAATGTCAAAATTTCTAGACTTCAAAATGTATACACCTTCCTGGCAAAAAAAAAAAAAAGGAAGTTTTTGTTGATAATTGGATGCAATTGTACAATTTTATGGCCTGATTTGCTCAGAATTTCTTCTTCCCATCTTCTCAAAATGTGTATTGTCAGCCTTGAGGAAAAAACGTAGGAGGAGAAAAACCCATGTCTCTGCATGATTTTCTGTCCCAGCTTCTCAGCCATAAGAGATCTCAGCCTCAGTGGTCTGCAGTAGTTTACTGAGAGGATCCAAGAAGAGCTTGCTGCCTGATTAATCAAATAACTAAGCATTGCAGTTATTCAGCCTTAAATTAATATTAATAGACTGCTGTTTCTAATAATGGAAATAATCTGTTTCAATCAAGTCATAATTTCACATGTTGCTCTGTAGCTTTCACTTATGCCTTTTATTTGCCTGTTGCCCTTGTAGGTAAATTTGTGTTTGTCTACACATATGTGTTTGTTTGTGTGTTTATATACCAGAAAAAATTACTGAAAATGAGGGTTACAAATGCCATTTCTTATGCCATGAAGGTTTTTTGTGGAATGCAGAAGGTATTTTGAAACACAGACCCACACCAGCATTTTACCACAAAATAACAAGAGTACAGGAATTGATACAGGAATTTGAACCTGGCAATCAAAACAATAAAAGTGTGGAATTAGTGTCTCCCACTGCAACTTTCACTTTGCATACACAGTTAGACATTCACTGGTTTGTAACAAGGGGAATTATTTATTCTGCCCTTTGTCTGTTGGAATTTTTTGGTCTGTCTTCCTCATTTCAGAGAGTGAGTTCAGGAAAGGAAAATAAAATCTTGACAAAATTGTCCAATACCGATGAATCAGGATTTTCTTATTTAAAAGAAAAAAAAAAATCCCAAACATTGACTTTCTGTGGTGTATTTTATTTTCTGTTTGCTATTCATCTGCAGAGACAAAGAACTTCCTTTTTCTGTTCCAGAGAATCACAGCATCTTTTAAGATGGGATTAGAAAAATACGCAGGTGGAGAAGTTATTGAGTTGTGTGATTTATGTAGGAGGTCCTGGTGCTGTTGTTTGTGTTCTTTGAAGGAGAAGATCAGCATGGAAAAAATGTGTGTCTGTGGATCAGTTTATCTTTCTAGAGGAGATCTGTTGTCACCTGTAAGCTTGGGACATAGAGCAGCATGAACAGGTCTAGAAAAATTATGTAACCAGGCTAGTGACTAACAGGTTTATGCCAGAACTATCTCTCCCTTTTAATGAATGAATTCAAGTAATTCATTTATTCACGTTTATGAAGGGCGTTCCCTGCACATGCCTTTGTAGCACTAACTGTGAAATTAGCTCAGGAACAGTTTGGAACTATAGAGTATTCCATAGCACTGCAAAAAATGTGAAGGAGCCACCTCTCTTTCCTGCCAGGTACGATTTCAGTTTATTTCCAAAGCTGTGGTTGTTACATTCGGAGGACTTTGGTGCTGTGTCCCTGCTGTGCTCACGCCAGGCTGATTTCAGCCACAAATGCAGATCTGTGTTGCACTCATTTTCCAGCTTTGTTCTCATTTTATTTTGTAATTATTTCCCCTGTTCGTATCGGATCTCTTGATTCCATCCAAAGAAGTGGAAATATCTTTCTGACAGAAACAAACCCGAGGAGTGTGAAGGTTAGCAGGAGTGATGAACACAGGGAAGCAGGAATGCAGACTGTTCTGCAGTCTCACATAAAACATTTGCAGTATTGGTAAGGATATTATTATTAGCTTGTATAAAATATTCTCCTTTAACAATATTAATATTCTCCTTACACCCCAGGATTAGAAAGCATGAAGCTGGAAAGGGCTCCCTGATTTAGAGAAACCCATCCTAGTTTAACGTCAGCTACCAGCTTACACAGACCCTTTCCTGAATTTTTATCCTGAACATCATCTATTCCAATCCCTCAGCAAAGATATTTCTTTTTTCCTTTGATATATCCACTTGTTGATGCATGCTATGAACTGAAATATTCTGATATATATATGGAAAATCTATCCTTAGGAGAAAGCACTTGATTTTCTTGTGCAACAAAAGACAAAGAGAAATGTTTTTGAAAGAGCTGGATGACTTCATACCTCAGATTATGAAGTGAATTTACACAAAGCTGATGCATGTGTAAATTTGGCACTTGTTAATAGGTAATATTTCTGATTAACACTGTCTCTATATTGTTAGAGATTATCTGGATAAATTACCTCAGAAATTCTGTGATTCTATGAAATTCCATGCTGTTCCTTTTGCACTGATTTTTTAGTAGGTGTTTTGAAGTCAAAGATCCAGAGACACAGAAAACTTTAGGCTTTTGATTATCAACAAGGGCTTTTTGATCTTAGACTGACCCTCAGAACTGAAAACAAAAGTTTCTTTGCAAAATGTGAACAGAGACATCAAAGATCTCTGAAATGCAGGGATAATAAGGTCCAGTATGTAGAAATCCCACATTCAGCCAAAGGGAAGATGTGAGGAGAAAAGTTACCTGGATGTGATTGTACAGAAATGCTTCACATCTGCTGTGTTTTCTGTCAGGTTTAAATGGCTTTTGTCACTTTGATAAGCTTTTCCAATGGAAAAAAAGTGGAGTCTGTGAATAAATAGCATTAGACCATGGCTATCAGTCTATGGCAGGTCATTTAGCAACTGAGAGGCTCCTTTTTTACTTTTCCCACTGATCATGTTTTCTCCTGAATTTAATCTATACTAAAAGGATGAGCAACCCACAACTAAAACCACTTTTTCTTGGCTGACTTCAAAACTATCCATAGGAGGAGAATTCATAGGCCACCTACTCAGAGATGTGTTTTTGAGCACCTTCTAAGAAATTTCAGTTCCTTAGGAAAATACCAAATGGTCCAAGTGAAAAACAGACCATTAAAATTGTTCCTGAATCCTGGCAATAATGGAGTGTTAGTTGAAAATTTCTTTAAAAAAAAAAAAAAGCAGGGGAAGGAACTAGGTGATCCATCTCCTAAAGTGGAGGATTGTAAAGCAGCCTGGCAGGATGGATTCTTTGGGGTAGTGGCCAGCTATTTGTGCCATGCTGTTTCCATTTGAATGAAAAATCAGCCACCTCACCGACTCTGATTGTCCTCCACATTCAGTGCTGTGGCTGAAACAGAAATGCTTCTCTCTTGAAGGTTCCAGCACAAAATGGGAGATAAAACAGCATTCATAACATAAAATTGGATTGTTTGCCTGCTTAAATACACTCAGTACTTAGGAAGCTGCTGCAAAATGCTGACAATGGCTGTGATTTTTCTTTGGAATGGTGGGATTTTGGCTGGCATTGGGTTGTTCTTGCAGTGATGTAAGATCAGGTGTTACCAGCTCTATCACTGGTAAAATCATCAGGAAAATTTAATCCCGTGCATCCCTTTTTTTGGGCACCTTCTGCTGAGTACAGGGAGGCTCTGCAAGTCCTATACACACAGTATAAGAGCACAGATCAAATATTTATTGGCTGCTACACACAGCAGATTTCTCAGCTAAATATTACTCAGCCAAGCATTAATAGAGTCTCCCCTGTGCTGCCTTGGAGGTTTTCAGGCAGGTGGGGAAAGGTTCTCCTTCATTGCTCCTTGGAACTGGCTTCCAGCTCCTTGTTGTGATTTTTCTTTTCCTTAAGTTTTTTAGCAAGCTTTTCACAGAAATATTTGTCAATGCCCAAATCTTTGAGCTGTATCTTTGACTCCAGGGGAGGAGATGAAATCCTGCAAGAGTGCTGGGAAGAGGAGCAGGTAGGGAGGTTGAAGGGCAGAGCTGGTGATGGAGATTTCAGTGGGGGAGAGAAGGGATGTGGGCTTGACAGCAGCAGGAATGGAAGCAGAAAGACAAAAATAGTCAATACAGAGCCAGATACTTGGTGGCTAGATGAAACCTAATGAAACAAGAAAAAAATTCAAGGCTTTTTCCAGCAGTTCCTTTTTCTCCCCAGGAAACTGGAGAGTGAGCCCAATGATTAATGGTTTTCCATGCCATCAGGATGCAAATCAAACAAAACCAAGATCAACATTACTTTTTATGAAATTTTATCTTATGGCAGCT
This sequence comes from Onychostruthus taczanowskii, assembly GCF_017590055.1. NCBI lineage: Eukaryota > Metazoa > Chordata > Aves > Passeriformes > Passeridae > Onychostruthus > Onychostruthus taczanowskii. The sequence goes on along the minus strand of NW_024499239.1, from coordinate 26,554,855 downwards.
TGGACCATTATAAATTTTCAGCTAAAAGTTTCCTTAAATGTGAATTTGGTCCTCTGTGTCTGTTACATGTCACAGCATTCTTCTGTGGACTTCACCTCAGGCTTGTGAGGACTTCTCTGCTTATTTCTGAGCACAGCAACTCAGCTTGCAGCTCTGGACAGTCACTCACTCTCTTAATTTTAATAATTGCTTTAATTGCATCCTAAAATTGTCCAACTTTAAAACTCTGACAGCTTTTTGTAAAAACTGGATATACACTTCACTTCCATGCAATATCAGTGGTTCAGGGAGATGGAGGTTTGGATAATTTTTGGCTCTTTAGTATTTTTAAACTGCTGGTTCATCCCCTGCAGCTGCCTTGCATTTTATAGGTGCTCTGAATTTGTTGACCGTGAAGGGTTGTTAAACAATAGACTGTGATAAAAATAGTTCCCTTTGCTGACATTCCATGTTTTTTTTCTAAACTAGCTCCATAAATTACATCAACAAAACTACTTGCACTGATTTATTTTTTTCCTAGCATTTGAGACAGGTAAACTGATTTGTCTCTGTAGGACCAGGAGCAAAAAGAAGCACATACAAGTGTTCCCACATACCTGGTAGTTATTCAAATGAAATACCCTTTTTCTTGCAAATGTGGTTGTTTAAAGACACTGGATTTCCCACACCACTGTTCCTGGAGGATGTACCCAAGGAACTCTTACACAATATCCTTCCTACAAGGTTTTTGTAGAGCTTGACCCCTGAATACAATTAATAAATTCCTGTCTGAATTTCAGGCTGAATGAATTAATGTGATGTTTGATAAGTGAACTGGAAACATTAACTGACCCTGGTGTTTCTGTAGAAATTTCCTTCCCTGGCAGGGTTACAGAAACTTGTGTGTATCATATGTGGTGTGAAACAGTGTTGAAATGAAACTTTAAATGGTATCATTTAAAAACAAGAGATAAGCATTCAATTACCTTGATCCAAGAGGTCGAAGAGGAAGCACTGTGAGAGATGTTGACAATTTCAGTGGAAGAAAAGTAAAGGAGAAAATATATTCTCCTGAGTTAAGGAAGAGATTACAATAGAGAGAGGAGCATTTAGAGAGCAGGCAGTGTAAGGAAGCTGATAATAATAAACTGTATCATAACAGGCAAGGTCATTTGGAGAAACAACTGCCTGATTATTCAGCTAATCAGAAGAATCAGCCAGGCTCTCTTACCTGCCTGTTCTGCAGCTCCATACAAGGACACACTACCTGATAATAAAAGTACCATAATTGCATGGCTACACTCTTGTCTTCCAAGCCTTATCCTTCAGATTGGAGGTGTGAGGTCAAAAAAATGATTGCAGCTGTAAAAGAGGAAGGACAGACAAGAAGAACTGGGTGATGGGTTTTACTTTGAGAAGTTAAATGCTGGAATTTTTGAAATGTTTGTATGCTCAGTGAGGTTTCTCTGCCTAAAATGAAAAGGTGTAAAAATTCCAGCCTCAAAATAACTATATTAGAGAATCTCCTTTCCCCCTTTTGTTTGGTCTGACTTCTGAAATGCATTGTTATGGCCATTTTTCATTGTGTTCTTCTCCCCCTTCCATTCCAGAGCACTGACCAACTAGATCTGTTAATATTCTCTAACACAAACCAATTAAACATTCAGATTCAAATCTCCAGCTTCTATTGGAGTTACTCTTTAATATCTTCCTTTTTAACTCTGGAATGTGAAATATTCCATTATCAGCTAATGTTTTATAGATACCTAAATAGATATTCATTTAGCATTTCTCATCTTTGGATTATATCAACGTTAGATGAATTATTGCTCATCTTATTAATCATATTCTTAGTAGCAGTGTGCTAATTAATGATCCAACAACTCACTTGCTTCTCATGGAAGTCCTTCTATTAAAGTAGAATATGAGCAAATTATCAGATCCCATCTAACAGAAAACCAACAACCAATAAATTAAATAAAAAATCTAAAAACCAAACTAAAACCCAAAACCCTGGAAAAAAGAGAAGATGTTTGAGACATTCAGACTCTGATCATATGCTGTTCTTCTAGTTTTGCTTTCTGTTTATGTCCTTTCCTTAGAGTACTTGAGCTGTGGCATCCAGACAAAATCTGCTTAATTTCAAAATGCAGTTATGTTAGTTTTTCTTGAAATGCTGTCCTTTGTTCTGAGGATAATAAAAATGTCTCAGCTTGTATACATAGTGTGGGAAGGGGGGGAAAGTTGACAAGATGAGCTCATAAATCAGTGATGATGAGGAGAAATCTGTCATGGGCTCAGCTGAGTTACAAATTGAAAACAGAAATTTCACAGTTTTCAAAAAGAGTATTAATTATGCCAGATTTCCACTTCTGTGGCCTGGCTTGAATTTTTATCATTATTTTCTTAAGATGCATGTATATAAAAATGGTTTAACAATATATTACAGTATTTCAAAAAATAATTCCACTTTTTTTTCACAATAATTCCACTTTTGTTTCCCTGCCTGTGTAATGCCATCTCTTTATGAGTCACCCACCTTAATAGTGGTTGTTAAAGTATGTTTGATTCAAAATTTAAAGACAATTTTGTATTTATTTTTCAAGAGCCCACAAAAATTTCCTTTGAGCTGCACCATTGTCTCATTCCCATTACATTGTGAAAGGAAAGGAAAGCAGACCACACATTATTTGTCAAGAGTGTCTTTACTGTGCCTTGGCTTCACAGCTTTTTCTGCTCCAGTGATGGAAATTGAACATAATTCTCATATGAGCCCTCAGAGCAATGAACTGTTTCACCCTTCAGAGCAAAGAAACAGAAACCAATGTTACAGAAAAAAGAGGTTAAAAAGCTATTTTTGGAAAAGTAGGTAAGTGCAGCTGAATCAGTCCCTCCCTTCAATCAGCTCTCAACAATTTGCTTGGAAGATGCTGGAATATTACATTTGGCAATCACTGCCTCTGTTTAAGGCTCAATAATGCTCGACATTGACATCCTGTCATGAAGAATTAGTTCAAACATTGGATCTGGAGCAACTCAGGAGGATGTGATATGTATGTAGGTGTTTCAAAAGCATGGATATGGGAAAAAAAAGAGAAATTGTTGAAGCTGATTATGTAACTCTTAGTTCCAGTGGTCTGTGAGAGAATGAAATGAATACAAGGAGGATTAAAGCTGAAAATCCACAATGTCTTGACCAAGAGGGTGAAGACAAATATGGACTTAATCCAGCTCAGTGAACATAACCAGTAAAAGTCCCTTGACCAGTTTCTTTTAGATAAAAATAATGTCATTGTACTGGTAGAAGTAGATCTGACGCTAAAGTCAGTGAGATATTGTTGCTTTCTCTGAGAGCATTTCAAGTACAAGATGACTTTGCAGATATCTCCTTGTTTGGTTTTTTATGCATCTTTGAAAATTAACTGCTTTGGTCAAGACTTCCTCACAGGAGGACATCTCTTTCCAAATAAAACTTTGCAATTTTTTAAGATAAACTTAGCAGTCGAACAAAACTCACTTTGTTTAAAAATCTGAGATACAAAAAAAAGTCTTTCAGCTGGTACAGGGTCATGACATGATGACACAGAGAAAGGGAAATATTAAATAGCCTCCAAAAGTCCCAGCTACACCTGTTCTCTTTCCCTCTGCCATTGCATCAACTCATTAATGGCATTTGAAATGTGAGGAGATAGGTGGTTTTTCCAGACTCCACCTCTGAAAGGTAAAAACATACATAATTAGTTTGTTCTGCTTAATTAGGGAAATAGCCTCTCAGGAATTTAAGGCAATCTTGCTGTAGATCAGATTTTTGTTGTATTCTGTATATACCTTCTTCTTTTCCTGAAAGCCATCTAACAAAAAGACAAAAACACTGTAGTGAAATGATATTTTTGAGCTGCTTCTCCAAACTTTGAGATTGCATTCAGTTTCCTTGAAAGGTGATGTGTCTTTGTCTGGTCGTTCAGAGATAAAAATGGCAACAGTCCTAAAAACCAAGTTGGGATTCCTTTCTGGAGGGTTAAACAGGTCATTTGTCACTGAAGTCTTGTTACTTTGGCTGCTGGCAAGTCAGAAAGAAAAATGTTTTAGCAGAGCCATCTAAAGATCCCGATGAAGGGACTTTCAGCAGCGGCATTATTATCTGATAGGGCTGAAATCTCTTTGGGATCTTTGCCACTCCTGACTGAGGATCACTGCTGGGCCTTCACCAAGGCTCTGTGTTTGCTAAAGTCAAAACAACAGCAGCAGTTACATTAAAATAGATAACTAATGAGGGACTAAAGGAAGTATTTTGTCTCTGTCCTTATAATAGAAACTTATTTTCTCCTAAAGGCTATCTCTCTTCACTGCATCTATATTTTTAGCAGGGTGGGCACACTCTCTGCTGTTAAAATTAATTCTAAGAGCTCCAGAAGATGCTGATAAGTATTAACTGCTTGATGATATTAAATTATTGTAAATGTAATACAAGAAACTCAAGAAATTCTTAGGATTAGTTTTATCTCACTGATAGTGATAGCATGGCTGGAACAGAAATACCAGTCAGCATGAATATACATATCCATTTATATATTTATATAGTATTTATAATCTTATATATGCACTTATATATGGGAGGGAGAGAGAGAGGTGCCGGGGGGAGATTATATATGGGACTTACCCTGCCTGTGCTAAATCAAACACTAAAGATTCAAGGCCAGGCAGTGAATTCATTAATTCAGCTGGGCATTGCATTGGAATGAAGAGATGAACTGCTGCTTTTAACAGTCCTAGAGTGTCCATGTAAAATACCAGGATGGTTTATCCAATTTATTTATGTGGACTCACAAAGAAATTGATTGGATTCAAACTCTTGGCAGTCCTTGTTCTGAAGTCTGAAAATGAGACAGTTAAAAAAGAATGTTCATAAAAAGATATATTTAATCCTGAATATAAATAAAGTTGCTAATGTGTTCTAATCAGCATTTCTGTCTGCTTCCACATGAGAATAATTTTTGGGAATAAATGTAATGGAAAAGTAGTAAAGCTCAGGACATACCAGGCTGTGGTTACTCACACACATGCACAAAAAAGTATCTCCAATCTGATAATCTTTAGCATTAAATCATATACATATATATATATATATATATATATATATATATAAATGTTCTTGTTAATAATACGTCTCTAGATTATTTCTCTGGATTCATTTACGTCATGGAAAATCATATACATATATATATATATATATATATATATATATATATAAATGTTCTTGTTAATAATACGTCTCTAGATTATTTCTCTGGATTCATTTACGTCATGGAAAAGTTCCAGTGTTCGCAAATCGAAGTATTACGTCAGTCTGGATTTAGTCAGAGATTTCATTAAATCCAGGCAATTTTTTCCTGAATTAGGACTGAACAGAAAGCTCCTAAAGACCAAACTTTTCCAAATGCTAACTGTGATAGCTTTAATGCTGAAGTTACAAATGACAACTACAACAACAAAATTCACATTAAAAAAAAAAAAAATTATGAAATGTTACATTCAGGATGCAAATGAGAACACAAAGCATGTCCCAGAGAGATTACAGCCCAAGCAGAAACTGGAGCAAATGTCTGAAAATCTGATATTACAGCTAAACATAGAAATTCAGTATATTTGGAAGGCATTCTGGCTTAATACGTGCTTTGAGTAAAAGTGAGCCTTGAGGATGCAATGCACTTGCAGGAAATGTGTGCATTAAATTAGCAAAAAGAAAAGAAAAATACTTGTAGTAGATAAAAATTAAAAAAAAAAAAGAGGGTGTGGCTAGATATGGAGAAATTAATAATAAATTCAGGTCTGTAGCTACAGGCCGTAGATATTGAGAGACCTTTTCTGGACTGGTGCCATGAAGATGTTTTTGCTTGTGATAATGTGGAAGGGGATAAAGCTGCAGCAGAGAGAGAGACAAGGGAGAGATGCTGATGCCAAATCTGCAAACAGGCATGATAGGATGGAACAAAAAAAAAAAAAATCAAGCAAGAAAAGTGTGGAGGAAGAAGCTGTTTGCATGGGAAGGTGCATAAGAAAAAACAGCCCAAAGCTGTGAGCCTTGGAGACAAGGAAAGGGGGAGGTAGGTGTGCACACAGCTGTTTAAGGCAGAGGGGAAAGAAGAACACAGGGAATTTGTGATAAAAATAAGAAGTTTGTGTGAGATACCTTTGAGTGTATTGACAATTAGGGGCTGATCCTTGGCTGGTAATTATCAGGTCTACAGCAGAACTCCTCTGGAGCCAGGCTGGGAGCGCTGGGGGTGCTCACCTGGAAAAGGCTCCAGGGAGAGCTCAGCGCCTTTCCAGAGCCTGAAGGGGCTCCAGATCCAGTAGAGCTGGAGAGGAAGTGGGGGCAAGGGATGGAGGGACAGGACACAGGGAATGGCTCCCACTGCCAGAGGGCAGGGATGGATGGGATATTGGGGAAATATTCTGCTGTGTGAGGGTGCTGAGGCCCTGGCACAGGATGCCCAGTGAAGCTGTGGCTGCCTCTGGATCCCTGCAAGTGCCCAAGGCCAGGCTGGACACTGGGGCTTGGAGCAACCTGGGACAGTGGAAGGTGTCCCTGCCCATGGCAGGGGGCTGGAATGAGAAGGATTTTGTGGTCCCTTCTAGCCCAAACCATACTGTGATTCAGTGCTATGTGAAGTCTCTCTGTTTGCCTCAGTGACCTTTGAATCAGGTCATTACAGAGCTTTAGCTGTCACATCTCCCATCTGAATATTCATATTCTCCTTAAAGCATTCTTCCTCATATGTCCTTTGTTGTATTTTTTTTTTTTATTTAAAATGTTTAATTAAAACCTACAACAAAGATCAGACCTTAAAATAATATTTGGGATGTAATTTAGCCCTCTTTTACACTATACTGAATGATTGATTTTGTTTGAGGTATTCTGAAGCCAGCTTTGACTTTTCATAAAAGTTAATATAGTCCCTGTCACCTCTGTGATGTCTCTCAAGTGTCAGCTTACTTGGGCCACATCCAGAGAAAGAACTGCAGCACTGTCAGGATAGCTGCCATTCCCTGGGAGGGAGAAGAAAATGAAACCACTTCATATGACCAAAAAAAACCCCCCAATATACTTCTAAAATAGTATTGCTTAGTAGTGTCTTGCCTGATATATAATTGTTCTGATGAGTAAATTATTTTCGGAAACAAAATTTCCTTCAAATAATACCTAAATAATAATTTAAAATAACCTAATAATAATTTGGCAATAATAAATAGTTAATAAAAAAACAATAAATTCCTATAAAATAATTTAAAATAACCTAATTTACAATATGGTGCATTTCCAGACTACAGGTTGTGAGAGGAAGGATGTATTTTATATTTAATGGCTTATTCCCAGTTTAGGACACTTTAAAAGCTTATATATCTGGATAAGGATATTTCTGGTTAAGTACCTGGCCTGAAATAGGCATATAAATTAACAGCTCTGCTAGTGCAAATGTATTTATGTGTGATCAATTTAGATGAATGAGCTGCTTCACCTAAAGAAAAGTGGTGCCTTAAAAGAATGTGCTTTCATGTATACACAGTATTGCCAGAACTGAATTTTATGAATGCAACTAAGATATTAAACAAAACAGAGACTACAGTGAGAAAAAAAAAAAAAATTACTAGTAAGTGTGGATATGCAAAGCTTCAATATTTACTCATAAGAAAATCATAAAATTACAGAATTGTTTGGTTTGAGTTGGAAGGACCAGAAAGCTCATCTCATTCCAAGCCCTGCCATGGGCAGGGACACCTTCCACTGTCCCAGGCTGCTCCAAGCCCTGTCCAGCCTGACCTAGGGCACTTCCAGGGATCCAGGGCCAGCCACAGCTTCTCTGGGCACCCTGTGCCAGGGCCTGCCCACCCTCACAGGGAACAATTTCTTTTCAGTATTCCATCCATCCCTCTGCCCTCTGGCAGTGGGAGCCATTCCCTGTGTCCTGTCCCTCCATCCCTTGTCCCCAGTCCCTCTTCAGCTCTCCTGGAGCCCCTTTAGGCCCTGCAAGGGGCTCTGAGCTCTCCCTGGAATATTCCCTTCTCCAGGTGAGCACCCCCTGCCTCATAGCAGAGGTGCTCAAGCCCTCTTGTCATCCTAAATATCTCACCTTGATCTTCTTTCCTTATTTTTTTTTACCTACCAAAACACGCATTTTATAAAAAGGGACAACAAATCCAGCAGTGACTCTTTGGGAAAGATGCCAGTGAGTCACAGTGCACCATAACCTGTTCCTGGGCCAGCAAGATATTCTGAGATATTCTAAGATATTCTAAGCAGGATATATCACCCCAGAACACTGGTAAGAGCACTGCTGAATGCCGTGTCAATTTGGGGTACGGACTTCAAGAAAGATAAAGTCTGATTGAACAGGAACACAAAAATAATGGTCAAAGACCTAGAAAAAATCAGATCAATGAGAGGAGATTGAGTGAACTGGTGTTTTGTCTGGAAAAGTGAAAATTGCACTCATTTTTCCTCCAGGTCCTGAACGACAAAAAATGCTGCTGCAAAGTGGAAGAGAATAAACAGGTTTCATTTTGCTACTGGATGGGAGAAATAGTTCTGGAATAACATTGCAGCAGGAAAGGTTTAGATTAGAATTAAGGACAGTGTAATAGGAGTAATGAGAATACAGCAGAGAAGGATTTTGCCTGAGGATGCTGCAAAATCCTTATCAGTGGCGGGTGTTGATAATAGCCACATTTGTCAAGAATGATACAATTGATTTTGACTTTTTGCAGGCAAGTAAGCTAAATAGATTCTTAAAATGCTTTCCATTATTTTCTTCTGTCATTTTAGCTTCTGAATAACAATGTTTAATAGACTTGTATGCAATATTTTAGAAATGAAAGTATAAAGACATTGCTGAATTAAGCTGTTCCTTATCCCTACCGTCAAACCCATTTAGAATTGTTCAAATTTTAGTCCTGCTCTGAATATGAACAATCTGAGTTAGTGATGCCCATTCTTTCTTCTGGCAATCTTCCTTCTTTAAACTGAAATAACAAAAAATCTTGGAATGAAAGCAACTGAAAAAAGCAGGCATCAAAAATAGTCCAATTTATAAACTAGGAGCTTAATAAAATAAACCCAGGGATTTACAGCTCTGCCCTACTCTACCTTTATGTTATATATAAAACAAGGAAATAGAATAAAGCTGACAGCATGTCCTTGTTTCAGTCTCCAATTACACTTTATTTTCAAAATCACTAAGCAATGGTCTGTCTGTGCTGTCAATCAACAGGAATTTCCATTACCTTGAAGAGCAGCAGTGTTCAGTCTGTCCAAAGTGAATTAGTGACAATATATGGATGCACTTCCAAGGAAAAGTGTGAGTTTGTGCCCCTCTGAGTGACACCAACTTTTCTATCAAACCTTGCTGTGAGCTTCTCCCTACAGCTGCCCACGGACCTGCTGGGGGGCTGGTGGTCACTCAGGAATTTCACACCTCAGAATCCCCGTACAGGGATTTCTACACACCAGCTTTATTGTCAAGGTTAGATGTTCCCTGAAAATTCCCTTAATTCAATTCAATGATTTAATTACATGCCAGTTTGTTTGCTGTCAGAAACTTGTGCATGCACATGCAGGCAGGTATATATTTCACTCAAATATTTGTGTGTGTAGGTTTCTTTAAATTAAGAAAATATTATGAGTTGACATAAGTGAAGAAGGTCTTAATTTTTTGAAGTAGAATGCAAAATGTTCCAGTTCCTAAGAAGTAATATAATATTGACAGTTATTTGCAAGAGTTTAAATTCAGTTCAGTTGTAATAAAGGATTAAAATGCTGAAATTTGGGCACAAACAGAACTTTCTTCATCTTCTGTGCTGAACTATATTTACAGTTAGCAATTGCTTTCTAATATGGAATACAAATCTCTTTTATTCCAAATTGAGCTGATTGCTTCTTATCTTACTCTGCATAGGAGATAAGATGATCGAACAGTTTCCCTTAAAAAAAGGCTTGAAAATCTTCTATTGTTTTTCAGAGCCACTCTTGTCTGAAATAGAGTTTCTTATCCTGTGAATATCATCTGATGCAGTTCTAGGGGCTGGTGACACCAGCCTAGATTGAAAGTATTAAATTAGCTCTAATTTAGCCATTTGATATGCTGGTGGCGGTACCTTATGACAAGGAGTTCTTTTTTCTGACATTAGGCAAATCTCGGTTTTCAAAAGACATTACTTACCTACTTAAGGAAATTTCTCTGAAGTGGGGTGTGAATTTGGAGTGCAACAGTTGGTGAGCCTTGCTAGGGAAACTTGTATTGTACAATCAGTCCGAGCTGAAGGTCCTTGCTGGAGGTGATTTCAGTTATTTTGGTGGAATTTACTGCTGAAATTATGGCTGCTTCTGGAATTAGCTGTTCAAAGTCACATTCAGCAGGCTGCTGTCCTCTCTACTGGGGTGTGTCCTTGTGTGGCTCAAGACTGTTTTTTCTTGACTCTGAAATGTGGGACCACTCATTTTCTATCCATGCAAGGAATGTGTCCAGAGCCCTGGCTTCACACTCCCAAGAATCCTCCAGATACCTGGGGAGAGCTGATACTCCCTTGCCAGCATAATTCTGGAGTGTCTTCACTTATCTTTGAAAAATCTGAAGTCAGCCAGCTGAATACACAAATTTAGCAGAAACTTCCAGAAAAATGAAGGCTGTAACATCACTAGAGGAGTAGAAACCTTCTGGATGAACCAGACTGTGATCGGAGAATCACGTCTCTTAGTTACCATAGCAGAAGTAAAACAATTTTTTTTCTTCTCTGATAGCATTGATATGATTCAAATCTCTAACCTTTTTCACAGAGTTCTAAGGAAATTGTCTGGTCACCAGTGTTTGTGTTTTATAAGCTGTCTAATAAACCAAGGTAGCCCTTAACAGTGAAAGAAGACAACAAGGTTATTGAGAAGCACTGCACTGATAGCTAAGAATTAGAGATTGGTGTGAGATTTAGCCAAGCCCTTGATGGAGCGATGTGTCTGAGAAAAAAAAAAAAAATTAAAAAAATCTGTCTCCAGATCTCTCCAGACGTGCTCCAGTTGAATCAGCATCAGCCATGCTGAGCTCCCATCTGTGGAATGAGGCAAAGGGAAAAGCTCCATAACCAAAGAAGTTCTGGTTTCTCTGTGTCCTGGTGTCCTTGTCAGTCTTTTAGATTCCTGTGGTAAACTCAGACTTGCAAACTAACTGAGCTGAGCTACCGACTTCTAGACCTAGGAGAGGTCTAGAAATAACCTTTGGCTGTGAAAGTCTACATGGAACGGGAAGATTACAATTTATGCTCAATTAGCTTGGCTTCCTCCAGGGCTTCTGTGGTGGGGGTGAAATCAACTCACCTACAGATTTTGTGGTTTTAGACTTTATTGCCACAGCATTTCTAGGCCAACCTCCATTCCATGGGAAAATCTTGATCCATGTTTGGATTGAGAGACATCCCACTGTTCACATTAAATGGCACCTTCTCCTCAGTGACCCTGGGTTTGTGCTCTTCCAAAAAGCGTCACATCTGAAACAACAGTGACAGAATCAGCCCAGCACTATGAGCCACCAGTTTGTGAAAATCCATGCAGGCTTTGACACTGAGCACTGAATTCAGGTGTAGAGAGTTGGTGCTTTATTAACCTCCTCTACTGTATTTAAAACTCTGGTGTCTAAAACTGGGATCCTTGCCTGTGGATCCTCCTACTCCTTGGCAAAGCTACAGAGTCAAGACTCTATATCTTGATATAGGTTTGTGGCAAATGCCAAATGTGTTCCTGCCTGATTTTGTCATGTCAGCTGCCATTCTGCCTGAAGAACTGTTGAGGAAATGAAGCAGATTTTGACTGTAAAATGCTGAAGTATGAATTCAGTTATCATGCCAGCATAGGTATCCTTGTAAGATAAGGTTATCATAATTAAGAGATTAATACTAATTAAGATCATTAAGATTATTAGACATATAAAGACATTAAGAGACTGGTATTTATTTCAGTGGAGGCATGTGCTTTATGATACATTTATGTTTGTTCACTTACATTAGGATGGATTCAGTAACAGGCTGAGTTTGTACATAAACCTGCTTTACACAGCGCAGGTTCTTCCCATTACCCTTCCCTTGCTTCTTGATTCAGTCTTGTAGTGAACTGAAGGCTGAAAATGTGATGAGCTTTTTGCTGTCTCAAACAGTCTGAAAGTTTTTTTTGTAAAAATTGTTCATCTATTTCGCTATTGGCATTTTCTACCAGTTTTCCAGTGACCTTTCTGGCTTCTGCTGGCCCTGCTCAGAAAGTGCGTGCATATATGATGATCTCCAAAGGTCTTTCCAGGGATGACAGACTTGACTGTGACATGCTTTCCTGTCCCAGATTTCCTAGGAGGCATCATTTAATTGTTAGCTATATTATTATGTCTTGAAGTACACAGCTGTCAGTATCTCTTTTGTAGGGAATTAAATATTTTAGGTCTTGCAATGTGAAGTTTCCTTAATTTTGTGAATGTCACAGCACTCTGGTGTGAGCTAAGCAACTTAGTTTGTCTTCTGGTAGTCACAGGAAGAATACAAAAGTGATTCAGGTAAAATCCTATTGCTCTGATCAATCCAAGGCAAGAGGATCAATGGGCAACTTCAGAAGCTGAACATGGACTTTAACATTTCAGTTAATCTAAGCAAGTCTCCAATTCTGTGCTATAAATAGATGAACATATATTGCATTAAAAAAAAAAAAAAACAAAAAAACAACAAAAACTTACTCAAAAAAAAAAGCTTATTATGAAGAAAACCGGAGAAAAGGAAGGATTTGAGGCAGGAGTGCTGTTTTCTAAGAGGCTTAAAACTCTCTACATTATTCTCCATTGCCCTCCTTGCCAATGTCACTATGAAGAGAGTTTTCCTCAGTGTCTTTCCTTCTGGCTGCTTCAGTGCTCTCTTTTTGCTGTGTAGGCTGTTCCTTTGTTGGCTCCCCAGGTTGTCCATATTTGAAATCACAAGCAGACCAAGAGGCCAGGCTGAGAACTGCTGTTTCATATGTTTGGTGTCACAGCTATTTAGACACTTACAATTTCTTTCAATTACCCAGTTTTATTGGAATCTGTTACTGTGGTCTGCTAGCCAAAACAAGGACTTCACTAAAAAAATTATAAATTGCTGGCTAATATTATTTGCATGGTAATTGCTTTGCAGTGCCTATTAAATCAATGTTTCTGGCACAGCTCTGTGATAGCAATAGTACAGATATTAATATACTATGACAAAAAGCTTTTCTCATTTTTTGTTTTTCTTTAAATTAATTGCTATTTTCCCATGGGAGGGTTGGGTGGGAAATGGATCTGTTGCTGCCCTCAGCTTGGTGGGATTATGATGAGGATCATTACACGGGCTGGGAAATCAGTGATGTTTGCAGATGCTCAGGGAAATGTTTAATGGGACGGGGTCAGCCCTGTCACAGAGTTCTTGTACCTTTACAGCCCAGCTGATGGGCACAGGAGGAGAAAATCCAGGCTGTTTCCAGCTTGAAAATACCTGCTGACATGTGCTGTTCATCAAATTCCTGCTGTGCCTCCTCAGCACAATGATCTGCACGTGTGCTCCAAGAGCAGCACCTTTCAGCCAGGCTGGATTTCATCTGTGCCTTCTCTGGGTGTTGAGCACATTCCCAGTCATTGTGACACCTCCTGATGAAATGGACTCCTGGCCATTTCCTTCTGGGATGTGCAGGCAAGAAATAAATGAGCCCCAGATAACTCCCAATGCAGGATGGATACAGCAGTGGTTACCTCGTGGTTTGATCTCAGTTTAATTTCTCCCTCCAGAGTGGTGGTTGTATTGAGGATGTGTTGTCTGGGAGTGTCTTGAGAACCTGACTGTATTTGTTAGATCTGCTCACAAGCTCTAGTTGTTTAAGTAAGCCTTTGGAACAACTTTTAATCTTATGGAATCACAGAATGGTTTGGGTTGGAAGGGACCACAAAGCTCATCTCATTCCAACCCTGTCTGTGGGCAGGGACACATCCCAGTGTCCCAGGTTGCTCCAAGCCCTGTCCAGCCTGGCCTTGGACACTTCCAGGGATCCAGGAGCAGCCACAGCTTCTCTGGGCACCCTGTGCCAGGGCCTCAGCACTCTCACAGGGAACAATTTCTCCCCAGAATCTCATCTAACCTTGCCCTCTGGCACTGGGAAGCCATTCCCTGTGTCCTGTCCCTCCATCCCTTGTCCCCAGTCCCTCTCCAGCTCTCCTGGAGCCCCTTTAGGCCCTGGAAGGGGCTCTGAGCTTTCCCTGGAGCCTTTTCTTCTCCATTTGAGCATCCCCAGCTCTCCCAGCCTGGCTCCAGGTCCTTGGAGCAGCTCTGTGGCCTCCTCTGGACTCTCTCCAGCAGCTCCAGGTCCTTCTGCTGCTGGACCCCAGGGCTGGAGGCAGCTCTCTCACCTGCAGAATCCCCCTCCCCTGCTGCCCACGGGGGGTTCTGGGCTGGGGCATGTGCAGCTCTCACCCCCAGCACCCTCACCTCCCTCTCCCCAGGGCTGCTCTCATCCATTCTGCACTCAGCCTTGTGTTTGTGCCTGGGATTGGCTCATTCTGGGCCAGGACCCTGCACTTGGCCTTGCTGAACTTCCTGAGGTTCTCCCAGGTCCCTCTCTCAGCCCACGGATCCCTGTTATGCAAAGTGTCCTGCTTTAGACATTTCTAAGGTGCTTCCTACCAAAGCTCTTTGTCTGTAGTGCATCGTTTCACACCAATATTTTTATCTGCCATGATTTAAAAATGTTACTGGAAATCACATATTTTCTATACCTTTTTTTTTAAACGCTCACAGGAGTCACTGTAATTTGTAGCTAGTTTAATTACTTATTAGGCATATATAACTGCCAATCAATAATTTAGATACTTTTGGCTCACAAGCTTTTGAAAGGAGCTTGGTTTACGAAGAGTGAACAAATATACCATTCCATCTGTTAGCCAAACCACCTGGCACAAAATCATTTGAGGCATAATTATGTAGTTGGCAAGAATTTAAAAAAAAAAAAAAAAAAGTGATTTCTAGAGTTTTCATCCCAATTGATGCTTTACTTCGTAGTGATGGAAACCTGACTAATGCAGCAAGGACCAGTTCTTTTTTTTTTTATTATTATTTTTTTCACACCTCTGAATAAAATAACTTGTGTTCACCTTGCAAAAAATACCTAACATGACAAATATAGGAACGAAGAGACAGGCGTGAAATTAATCCTGAGCCTAATCACGGGAAGGGAATGGGAGCTGGCCTGTTCCTGCAGGCAGCTGAAAAGAGTCACGTAGGAAGTACATCATTGTCTTTTTAATCTCTGTAGGAAGAGACTTGGGACAATTTGGGAAATGATTTTTCCTTCTTGGTGGCATTGCATATGTTTTTTTTTTTCTGAGCTCGGGATTTTATAAGATTGCTACATCTGCAAATCTGTTTTCCTATTCTTTCAGTGACAAAATTCCTTCTTTAATCCTCTGGAAGCACAGAATACACACAGAAGAGACTTAGCAAATAATATTTGCCATGTACAGAAACTTGAATTAATTTGGTAATGGAAGAGCAAATTGCTTACATCATTATATACAAATCTTGAATGATCTGTTGACTGACTATTTTTAACAAGCTCCCATTATCAAGACACATTGAAAATGGGTTTGTTCTTTAAATTTAACATATGAAAAGTCAAAATGTGCCTTGTTTGTGATTTTTTTTTTCCGTTTCAGTTGAACAAATTAATTATTCAAATTAAATTAAGGGTGATCTGAACTCCATCTGAACAATAATAGCACACAAAAAGGCACCATCTTAGATAATCAACAGGTAATTTCAGAATAATTTATAAAAGGGCAGCAGCCCTTCTTTAATTATTAAAATGCATACAAGAGTGTCTTACAAGCCTTAATTAAAACTACATTCTTAGGCAATTTCTTAGCAAATCACCTGTAGAAAGGGTTTATATTTCTCCCTATCAAATTCATAATTTAACCTGCTGCTTAAAAATCAGTGCTGAGGGTGGCATTTGAAGCAGGGATTGAGAAAAGATTGATGGAAAGATTTTTACAAGAGGCAGATACAACTCCTTGTGACTTCTCACCTCCCCTACAAGCCCAGCCTGGTACACTAGAATTAATTAGCTTAGGGATGCAATAGATGCAGCTGAAGGATGTTCACTTCTGCTCCAGGTTTCTTCTGTTTTCTTCTTCTTTTTTGGAGGGTAGAATGTGGAAGTTTGACAAAACACCCAGTTCTGGCAAAGTGTTTGGTGTTACCTCAACCAGAGACAGGGCTGAGCTCCTGCTCAGTGCTCCCAGCCCCTCTCTGCACCCAGCTCAGCATCCCCTCTCCTCAGTCCACAAAGTATTCCAGGGTAGATTGTTACAGAATAGCAGCAGAAAATGGTCTGGTACATTGAATTATTCAGAAAAAAAATCGTAAAAATGGGGATTCTTCCAGTTTTAGTGCATGTCCTACAGAAGACAGAGGAAGGAGTAAGTGACCAAGAGTAATCTGTCTGTGTTCAGGATGTGGGAATGTGAAGGGCTCACCCAGCCTCGGTTTCCCCAGGTGTGCTGGTTGGTGGGAAACATGGAAATTCAGTGACTGGTCCATGAGTAAGACATAAAAAAATAAAACATATGTCCTGTCCTAGATGCTGTCCCTAAAAGAGTATATTTTTTAATCTAAAAAGTTTTAGGGATGTATGTACGAAATTAGTTCCACGTTCCCATTTCTGTACAACTGTTCCTTGTTTTCAATGCCTTTTTTTTTTTTTTTTTTTTTTTTTGCATTGGTGATGTCTTATACAGTGACTTCCAAATGTTATTTTTAAAAAATTTTATGTTTGTTCCTAATGCCAGGGTGTGCGTGGCCCCTGTCACACTCGGCATCCTCTTCTTGCAGGCAGGAAAAAAAAAAAATCCATCTGCACAACAGCTTGTGCACTGAGTAATGACAAGAAACAACACAGGAATGCAGCAGGCAGTTTAATGAGGAATAGAAAATAATAGTATGGGGCGAAGCAACATCAAATTGAAGTTTTTTGGAATAAAAAACGACGGGTGTGTGCTTGTTCGAAAGCTGCTGCCCGATGGTTCGGGCGCTTTCTGCAGCGGCCGGTGGGGACCGGCCACTAGAGGGGGGGTGGATCCACGTTTTGCTCTCCTGCCGCTCTTGCAGGTCCGGTTTCTTCGCCTCCCTCCTCCCAAACTTTCCCAAATCACTCATCCTTTCACCTGTCAGGAGTTTATCCTTATCTGGCACTCAGATCCTTTTCTAACTTAGCCTTGATAGAATTTTCTAGCTGAAGCCATAGGAGTGTTTATATCACACTATTTAATTTCTTGAGAGCTGTTCCATTAGAGATGTGATTCCACTTCTCTTTTTTCCTCTTTTTCTCCCCTCTCTGCACACTGGGCAGAGATTTTAATGCAATACCCTGGAAGACAGTTTTGCAATTGTTGCCTATAACTTACATCACTGAGGCACAGATGAACAGTTTCCCTTATATCTTGTCTTTTGCTTTGTATTTGACAATTCAGAATTTCATCCATCAAAGCTTATATAAGCTTCAGCCTTTGGAAGTCCCTTTGCACATCCACACGATTTCCATTATTTTTCACAATATAAATAATCTGTCATTCGAAAAATGCCATCTATTTCCTGATGATAGCTGAGATGATTCAGCAGTCCTGACCCTGGGACCACACTGTGCTCCATTTTTTCCCTGTATGAATAAAAAGCCACTGTATTTCTGAGTTCCTACCTAGTTTTCTATGACAATGGAGCTTGTCTTATTTATGGCAAACTGAATATCTTGTCAACAGCTCTTCAAAAGTCCAAATATGATTTGTTGTTTTAAATTTCCTAGTGCTTTATACAGGCCTTCATTTCCCAATTTCTAGCATACAAAAAATAGATCTGACACCGATTTTAGCTTGTTTGTTTCAAGTTTGATTTTCCAGGACTTATTCATCAAATCCTTATTAAGAGTTTTCATTAATAGCCATAGCTTGACTCCTGTGCTAATGAAAAATGACAGATTGGGGCTGGAGCATCCTACATGGTGGGAAAAGAGAACCAGGGGGAAAAAAAGAGTTTTCAACTCTTATTAGGAAAGATACTCAGTGTAACTTCATAAAACTACTCAGGGAACTTTTTTGGGAAGTTCTTAATTCTGCCACCTAGAATAACCTAATGTAATTCCCAACAGTGGCTAGAATCAGAGAAATAGACACACAAAGCAATATAGGAAGTTTTGCTTCAGTCTAGAAGTGCCACCCGTCGAGAAAACAACTTTTGGCTTAGCATATTCCCCATGAAGCCAAAGCACAATCTCCATGGGTTAAGTTCTGTGCTTGACAGCAATTAAAAAGCAAATTTTTTTAAAAATCGACCAAAAACCCAATCATGACAAAGCCAAGATGGACAGAGGAATAAGCCCAGGTTTAGCTCCCTGGGAGTTTGTGGATTGCTGTTTCCCACTGCAGATGTAGGTTTATATGGGCTCCTTTTGTTATCAGAAATCACCACAGTGCTTTGTAATCACCTGGTGAGGATCAGCTGTGTTGGTTCTCATCTAAATCTCTTTCTGATTCATCTGTTATGGGCACTGTCCCCTTTACAATTTTCCCCTCTATCTTTTAGCAGTGATTTCCTCTATCCCATGAATTCCCCCTTTTCTTTCAGCTGGTGCTCTGTGCCCTCCCCTTTCCTCAAGCACTGTCCCACACAGGGATTTTGTTTTGTGGGTTTTCCCCAGAGAGAGAATGTCAGCTGCATTCCTCCTGCTTGTTTGCTGTCCCCATGATTTCTTCATCTCTCAGGCCATGGGATGCACATCCAATTTATTAGACTGCAGCAATTACATAATAAATTCATGGCATCCAGTTGTTTGGGAATTTGATCTGACAGGAGCAGCAGGTTCTGGGCTGTTTGGAAAAGGAGTTATGGTGCAGGGGGAAGGTGAAGGTGGAGGCAGCTGAATTCACTGATAAAGAAACACAAAATGTCCAATATGGAGTGACATTTACATGGAATTAGGGTAAACATTTGACATCCAGTGGCCTCTTTAGCACAAGGATTGCAAACCTTTGAGCAGCAGCCACAAATTTGTTTGCTGTGGAAAAAAAAAAAAAAAAACATTGGGATATAATGTGGATCAGAGAAGTAAATTTTCTGTCATGATAAGCTTTATTATAGAGCCAAGTTAAAAAAAAAAAAAAAAAAAAAAAGAAAAAAGAGTGGGTTAAAAATCCCTAGATGGTTTATCTCATTATTATTAACATTCTTTAATATTTACCAGGCTCTCTAAGCAAGCCAGGCTGTCAGAGAGGCACTGGACCACAAAGACAGAACCAGGTTTACTCTCGGGAGCTCACATTACCTCTCATCCTGCAAAGAGGGTTGATAGCAGACATGTTTCAATGGGCTGACAGTTGTGAAAAGGCTCAAAACCTCTGGAATTCAATAGCTATGGACTGTTCTTGCAGCTTAGTTTGGGATTTTCAGAGCTCTCCTCTTCCTTCTCCCCCTCTTGTTTTTTAATTCACCCTGCTTGTGAGGCTCTGGGAATGAAAAATGTGAGAATGGGTAAGAAGGGTTAAAAATCAGAGGGAGAGTATGTATTTTGAAAGGAATTCAGAAATCTGTTTTCAGTTTGAGTCCCCCAGCTCTCAGGAGGATGTTTGCTCATACCTGACTGTAACCACTAGGGTACAGAGGTGTGCTACTGCAGGAAGATCTGCTATACATAAGCTGCATTTTTTTTTTCCATTGGATCAGCCCTTAAATCAATTTGATGTGCCCATGCATATTTTTATAAATCTTAAGATTTTACCAAAAAACTTTTCTACCCTCTCTCCAGTGTTGTGCTCTGTTCTGCTCTCAGGAGAAAGGCACATCAGCAAAAAGGGCCAGATTAAAGTTGGTAATAAATGAATAACTGGGCTTAGTGTCTAATCATGTCAGTCAGAGAAATCTGCTGTGCTAAAAGTGATAATTCAGTGATGAAGTAGATTTTACTACTCACCTATTGCCTTTGAAATCTTGGATTTAGTCTTTGTTAGCTCAGAAATGGAAGGGAATTGGTCATGTTCCCATAGCACCCGTGCTGAAAGAAATCTTTCTGGCAGTAGTGACAGTGTATGGTGAGGATGTGAAGAACATGAAAGCAGGGAAATGATTTAAAAAGAAAAGTGCCTTAGCAGAATAGTAGGTGCTGTTTGCCAAACACAGATGTGCATAGTATTAATGTATTATTCCTTTAGCACTGCCACCTATCTCTGATTTTCATCATATTTACATATTTGGATTTTTAGGAAGAGGAGGGATGGAGGGAAAGGTGAAAAGCTGGTGTTTATTTTCAACTGAATATTTCTTCTCTTGTGATGCAGATCTGGGACTTGGAGCTCAAACTCCTTTCAGTGCAGCCTCTTCCCTTTGACTGTCTCCCCCAGCTATCTCCCCAGCAAAAGGAGTAAGAACAGTAATTTCTTTAAAGCCTCAGAATTGTGCCTGAATGCCAACAAGTGATATGATCCTAATTATGATCAAAACAAAAAAAAAAAAAAAAACCCAAAAAAACCCAAAAAACAAAACAAAGCAAACAAACAAAAAAAAAACCCAAAAAACCCAATTGCCCTGTTCTCACAGAAATACAGATTTCATTGCAGATATGTTCACTTCAGAGCAGACAGGGTGCAATAAAATTACAGTGCTCTGCAGCATTCATCTCAGCTCTTCACAGCCACCCACCCAATTACAAGCTGTGTCTTGCCAGCAGAAGACTGTTGCTTGGTTTCTGTATTATTTTTATAGCTTTGCTTTCCTCCCCATAACTTTAGAGGTAGGCTGTGCTTACTCCTTTCCTTTCACCAGGTTTTTCTTCTGCTGTTTAAAAAAAAAAAAAAAAAAAAAAAATTGGCTGGTATGGAAAGTCTTTCACATGGCTCTAAATGTGATTTGGTTTTTAATGTAGAATATGCTCTGAATAGTTGTTTCTAATACCTTAATAGCTCTGGTTTATGTCAGTAATTATATGAAAGGTTAATCTTTAAATCACCAGCATTTCCTAAATTCCTAATCAACTTCATGCTTGGAAAGGAACTCGCATAAATGCTCAATTTGTTAATATTACACTGGGTTGGGCAGGTCAAGGAAGAGTATAACCTTGGTGCATAATGGTAAATTGAACACAGCAAAAATATCTCAGATCTGTTTGTCATTAGAGCTGTGAATGTGAAAGCT
Organism: Onychostruthus taczanowskii; assembly: GCF_017590055.1. Lineage (NCBI taxonomy): Eukaryota > Metazoa > Chordata > Aves > Passeriformes > Passeridae > Onychostruthus > Onychostruthus taczanowskii. The sequence continues at coordinate 26,533,621 of NW_024499239.1, read as the reverse complement.
GACTATGAGTGTAGATATAATTAGCAGGAGAATTCACAGTAGCTCAAGATCACCCATCCCTCTAGATGAGGGAAAAAAAAGAAAAAAAAGAAAAAAAAAAAGAAAGAAATATATTTTGGGTAGAAAAGTCCACTTTTCTTGCAAGTCTTTGGTGAACTGTGATTAGGATAGCTAAGAAATGCAGCCCAAAAAGTTGGTGGCAGAGTGCAGGGTGGGCAGGCAGAGTGATGATGAAGGGACATTGTGCTCCCAGGGGACAGCCAGGGAGGTGGCAGAGGAAATGACGGGGCTGCGGGCACGTGTTTGGGGAAGCGTGTCCGGCTGCGCCTCCCTCCCTGCTCTGCTGGGAAAGGCAAAGGGAGAGAGAGATGCTGGGCATCCTCCTTAAATCCCTGCTGTTGTCCCTGCCACAGCCCGAACGTGGGAGGGGAAGGCACGGAAAAATCTCATTTCCCATGTGTGCACAGTGCCCCCCTTGCCTTCTCACCAGCTCTCATCTTCCCTTTCATCCTGTCCCTTCACCCCTTCCTTTTCTCTCTCCTGCTGAATGGAGCTATTTAGTGGTGTACCCTCCTTTGCAGAAGCTGTTTCATCCCTGCTTGCACAGTTTTTAAAACTGCTTTCTCCACCCACCCTCAGTCTTGGTTTTTCATCTGTGCTGCTTCTTTAGGTTAACCATCTTTACAAAAGGAAAAGGCAGAGGAATCCAGAAACACCCTGAGTTTGGTTGCCATTACTCCAGTCTTTCCTCTTATCTTTTGTCTCCTCCTAATTTCATTATTATCACTGCTGTTATTATTATAATAGCACTAGAAATGAGCTTCCTCATTAAACACTCCCTTTTTGCCATTCTGAATACCACTGTAGAAGCCAGAGGGGGGAGGAGGGGGGACTGAGAGAGTCCTTTTGCTGTTAATGCAGAATGAGACTCACACAAGGAACAAATGTAGTCCATCTCAAAAGCAAATGAGAATTGTTTGGAGTTTTTTATCAGCACTGAAGAAAACTGTCAAATAGACTCGTTTCAACTACCCCTCAATGCCTTAGTCATGAAAACATACAGCATCTATTAAAGCACACAAAAATACCCTTAGGGATGGTTCTGGATCAGCCTGGTCCAGAGCATCCTGGCTGTGACCACAAGGAATGGCTCGTCCCTTGGGCTCACCCCCTGCAGCACCCAGACATGGCAAAGGAGGGAATTGGCACCTTTAACAGAATTTCTTTGTATTTTATATTTTCAGGCCAGAAACAGAATGTGGTACATTAGCATTGATTCTGTGGTTTCATACCATTTGTTTTAAAGTAGTACAGAAAGAAAGGGGAAAAAAGCAGAAAGGAAAATATATCATCCCTTATATACATTCAAAGCATACACAGCAACAGTTCCTTCAGCACTGGGTGCACTGTGAGTGGGTATTGATATTAGCAGCAAGAGAATGCATATTAGAGATCTGTAACACTGATACTGCTAACCAGCTCAGGGAAGGTAGTGCTTTTGCTTGCCTTTCACCCTGTCTTGTGTGCAAAAAGACAGTTAAATAAAAAAAATGTTAATTACCTAATTATAAAAGAGAGATTAGTCCCATTAAGTGGAACATCAAAAACGGAAAATTTAAAATATTTCCCTTCCTTTGATATTCCCTGAGCATTTAATGGGCAAAACACTGTTCACAACTCACCCCAAAAACATCTTTTTTTTTTCTTTTTTTTGTCCTTTTGAATTTTGGAGCCATTCAATAGGCCATAATAAGGCAGCAAAAGAGAGGGAGTAACTTATCTCTGGGCAGTTGTTGAACATGAAATTTGGAAGAAAGAATTGGGGAAAATCTGTCCCTGCAGTTGCTCTAAATGCAGTACAAATATAATAACTCTCATATACACCAATGCAAGTAGCCTGGAGCAGGATGAATAACTGGATTTGCAATAGCTGGATTGAAATGACATACAGGCTCTTTTATTTCTTTATTGCCCACATATATTTCATGTAAATTTCCAGCCTGGATGTGGGCACCCTGTGGAGTGCCTTCATGCCACGTAACAGCAGTGACACCCTCTTTTCTCCAATAAATATTCAGAGGGTGTCAAGATCTCCAGAAATCCTCTGGGGATCACCAGGAGGTTGTTTCTAGAAGGGATTATCCTTAGAAAAGATTTCTGCATGAGGGTTTTGAAAGACATCCTTTAATAAGTGCTGTGCTCTCCGTGGAGGGATCCATCCATCATCCTGCTCAGGGTGGCAAGCCATTGGTGGCCATCACCTCTCTCCAGGAGAAATGGCAACAGGCAAACCCCAAATCAGCTCTCACTCAAGAAATCACTGCACCTTCAAAGAAAAATGCTCCGTTCCATTTACTTGGGTTGTCAATGTGAGATGCATGGAGCACAGAGGTGAATAAATTCCAAAGGCAGAATTGCTCAAATCTTTGCAAACGTAGCTGGAGGTTGCTAACACCAATAAACAGCAGGGATGACTCCAGAGGGGTGCAGTCACTCGTGTGTTTCAAATACAACCCACAAAAATGCTAAAAATACACGGAAATACAACCACGGGATGATTGTTTGTTATTTTTTGGTATCAGGCTTGTCTCAGGTTCACAGGGGCAAAACCATGACTGCACCAACACATTTCCTGATAGCAACAGGGGGTCATTATCAAAATAAACCCAGTTCATATTTTGTTTTACCATATGCAGACAGTATTTTAACAACATTGGTTGATTTTGGAAGCTTCCTGGCAAGTGGCTGTAACCAAGTGCTGCCTGGGGGCTTGGGGAACACATAGCCCAGTCCAAAGTTAGAGAGCCAATTTTTCACAGTTAAATTCCCTATTGATTTCAGAGAAGGGTTTAATGGGGAAAGTAAATATAGCTGGGCCCACAGTTAGCATGGCATAAAGTACTTTTGCTTCAAGCATGGTCAGGAACCCAAAGAGAGGAGGGTCTCTCCACCTTCCCTCTGCCCCTCCTGTTAGGTTTGTACATGCACACTCAACTCCTCAGGTCACTTGGGAGTTTCAGGATGGATCAGGCCCTTGTGGGCTTGAGGCACAGAGAGAGAAATGTGCATTTGTTTAAAGAGAGAAAAGCCTGGGTTTAACAGTGCTTGTTTGTTTGAAAGCTGTGGGTGATTTTGCAGTGGCTCTAGGAAAAAAAAAAAAGCAGTTGTTTTTCATTAAATTTTCTGTGACACTGTCCTCCCCCAGTACATAATCTCATTGCTTTCACAGATGACATTATAGTCTCACTGAGTAAAAATTTTGATTAAGATGTTATTTTCATGTTTTATAATACATGGTATGAGTTGTACCAAATAGAGGAAAATAAGTTCTGACTCCTTAAAAATAGTTTCAGTCAGAAAAGAAACACAAAATTCACTCTTTGCATTTAAAATTAATGGCTAAAACCTGCTATGCAAGAAAACAAATTATATCTTCTGTGCCTGTTTTTCTGCTTTATAATCCTGCTGTACCCTTGTAAGAATAGATAGCACTTTAATGCAATGAAAAAGGAAAAAAAAAAAACCTGTGTTACATTAAAATACATGTAAAATTTTGGAATTGCTCCTCTCTTGGTGGTAACCTGAGGATAGAGAAACATGTACAAAGCGTAGAAATGTCACCCAGTTCATTATCCATAACATTTTATTTACATGTAATGCTGTAGGAAGGAAATTTCAAGATGCTCTGCCTGATGTTATAAAACTCCCTCATCATCAATTAGTGTGAGAGGAGCTGCTGAAAAGATCAATCGTTTGCTTGTTCACATTCTGGAATGAAAAATCCAAAATACAAGGAAAGGAAACCTTTATTTAAGGGCAGTCAGATAAAACAGCTGTGGGATTCTACATCATGAAATCACTGCTTATATCCATCAATGCCATTTTTCAGTCCTTGGTAAGGAGGGTACATTTGCCTCCAGCCTCTGCAGAGGTTTTGGGGTTGTTTTGTTAGTGAAGGCTGGTGCTAGAAGGGAGGGACACGAGCTGGGCTTTGCCAGCACTTTACTACAGGACCCAGAAGGGTGCTCTGAAAACTCTCTGTCCTACCCTGACAGTGGATTTGCTCTTGAGATTCACCACTGAGACCCAAATAATTGCTTTTGCTCTTCTCCGTTCAACATGGCACCACAGGGCACAAAACAAGGGGGTCTTTGCTCTTGGCATAGCTCAAAACAAGCATAAAAGTGGTTAATGCAAGTAAAAAGCCTTTAATTTAGCACTTTTTTTTTGTTTGTTTTTTGATATTAGAGAAAATTCTGATGAGCACATTTTGGCAGTGTTTCACTTGTTTGGGTTTTGTTGGTTGTTTTTTGTTAGTGAGTCTTAACAATATCATCGGTTTTGGTAAAAAATACTTTTAGGGGTTATAATGCAGTTGTTATGGATCTTACAGCAACTAACAAGTGAGCTGTACTTAAAAATCCTCAGAAATCCTGTCCTAGTGACACAGTCAAAACTTCAGCCTTTCTGAGGTGCTCTGGCTCCTTGTTGTACTGACGTCCAGTTACAGGTAGCACATTAATAAAAATAGAATTCCAGTGTCATGCTTCATATCTTCAGCAACATGATGGACGTGAATGTGTGCTAATTACAATGGGAAGCCACCTGGGTAATTTTAAGCTTTCTATTTTACGTGGCTTCTTAGCTCCTTGACTTTTCATTTCAACACTCAGCATGAAGAGAGAGGTTAAACTGTTGCATTTTGTATACAGGGAACCATTCATGTAATATACACCAGTCTGTAAAAACTGTAAATGCTATTTTTTTTTTTTATTTTAAACAGTTTTCTTAGTTTACAAAAGATCAATAATTGGTACCTTTTTTACACTCTCAGATTCCTGAATATTGACAGATCTTCAAAGGGAGTATTAGCATATGAAACCTTAAGATTGGCTGTCCTGAAGGTTTTTAAGACACGATAAAGCTAAAATATCAAGTCTCTCGGACAGCCCCTCTTAAACCATTTGGGCAGGGGTGCATGTCAGAAATCACCAGCAAAGCCCAGCAACCCCCCCCACCCCGTGCCACTGTCTGCCTGCACGCTGTTATTTGGTTGCACACTGTTTAAATCCCAAAGGAAAATCACACCTCGCATTCCCTCGCTGGCTGCTGGTGACAGGAGCAAGATCCGTACTCATTAATGATCACCAGGGCTCCCTCAATGTGGTTGGGTTTGTAATCAACATAATACTCCTGGGCTGACATGGCAGCCATTTGGTGCATGGTCTGTTTTTGCTTCTGCTTCCTGCGCTGTGTGACAAAGCACTGTCTTAGTTGCCTTAAGCCGGCTGGGAAGCACTTCCAGGAGACGTACAACACCAAAACCACGATGAGGAAGGAAAAAATCAGTGCCATGGTGCCCGTCACCACCTTGTGAATCTGCACGGCGTTCTCGGAGTTCTCGCCGGGCATGGTGATGGTGACGGCGTACGTGGTCCGGTCCTCGTCGCCGTCGGGCGCGTCGTAGGTGGCGGTGGCCGAGCCATAGCCCAGCGTCTGCTCGCTGTTGTTGGTCACCGGGGAGAAGGTGTTGACGCTCGTGGGGTCGGCGTCCTCGCACAAGTGGAAGGCATACACGGCGTCCAAAACATCCTCTCCCTGGGCGTACTCGGGGGTGGCACAGAGCAGGTTGCTGTCGTAGCGACCCTGGAAGTTGCTCAGCCAGGAGGCCAGGGCGCAGACGTTCCGGCTGCAGTCCCAGGCGTTGGCAGAGAGGCTGATGCTCGTGAGGGACTTCCAGGAGTCGAGGACTCGGGAGTCAATGTAGGTCAGCCGGTTGGAGTCCAGCTGCAGGGATTTGAGATGAGGTACACTTTCGAAAACGTGAGGTTCGATGTATTCGATTTCGTTGCCGGAGAGATCCATCTTTTCAAGTTGCCATATCCAGTCCAAAGTGTTTACTACAATGGTAACTTTATTCCTTCGCAAGCAGAGGGAGTGCAGGGAGATGAGCCTGGGAAAATGGGCTAAATTCACTTTCACCAAGTCATTGTGCTCGAGGTGCAGCTCAGTGAGTTTGAACAAGCCAGCAAAAGAGTTTCGAGCCAGGCTCTTTAACTGATTGTATCCTATGTCTAGAAACTTCAGGCTGCGACAGTCCTGAAAAATTCTCACCGGCACGAACTTGATGGCGTTCGACCGCATGTGCAAAGTTGTCAGTTTTCTCAGCCCGTGGAACAGGTCAGGCTCCAAAGACTGCAGGTTGTTGTATGATAAATCCACACTGCGCAAGTTTGGCATGGGGCGGAAAGTGGTGTTGGGCAGTTGGGTTATTTTGTTGGAACTCAGGGTGAGCTCTTTAACTCGCCGCAATTTTTGAAAGGCATTCCCCTCCACTGAGCAAATGTGATTGTGATCCAGATAGAGCCACGTGAGCTGCATTAACCCTGTGAACTGTCCATCATGCAGCTCTGAAAGGCTGTTGTACCGCAGAGACAAGCCCATCATGCCCGACAGGTTGCGAGGCATCTCTGTGAGATTCAGTGATTCACAGTACAAAAGCCTGCCCTCACACCGACAGAGCTGTGGACACCCACTATTCACAGCTGGAAGCATTTTAGAAAAGATACCCAGCGTACACAATATCAACCCCGGGGGCTTCCTCAGCAGCCAGTTTAAACAGAGACCAATAAGAAGGAAATCCATTAGCAAGAATATTTCCAAATATGCTTGAGAATGTCCATTGAGTCTTTTCAAATTCTACATCATATTTTATTTAAGGGAGAAAAAAAAACCAAAAAGGCAAACCAACGAAACAAAGCCCGAAAACCAAAGCAAAACAGCAAACAGAACAAACACAGAGGCAAATATTTCACTTTATAGCATGCAGGAGCTGTGCAGCATTAAAGTTCACAGACATTCAAAGGTAAAATGATAGTGATTTTGTTCATGTTAAATGCTGCAGCAAAGGAAAAAAAAAAATCTTTCTTCATGAAAGAATTTAATTAAAAAGTGTCTTACCCACCCTTTTCCAGAGAGTGACAACCTCCATTCAGTTGCTTCCTTTGTGTTTGGACTAATTATATGCAGAGCTAAAAAAGACCCCTCTGTGCTACAAATTCAGTCCCTTTCAATGTTGTGCAAGGCTGGCAAGCTCACAATGTCTCACTTCGCTTCTGCTCAACGAGCGAAAGGCTTGTCCAGCTAGCTTTTGAGCTGCCTCCTAGGACCTGCAAGTTTCAGAACTATGTACATGAGCTTGATCTTCTCCTTCTCCCTCTGTCCTTTCCTCTGCAGTTAACACTGTGGCGTGAAAAAAACTCCAAACTCTTTACTAACGACTCCACAGGATTTGTCAATCTGTTTAATGTCCATCATTTGCAACGACCATGGACCGGCACAACCTTTACTCCAGAGAGAGGTTACCATTCATTCACAGACCGGCTAAGGGTCGCTTTATTTCCCATTCTTTGTTCGCTTTGCTTGTTAGGTGATGCTTAGAGCAGAGAGAGACAGCAAGAATCCCTTCCCTTCAGCTGAGCAGTATGTTGCTAGAGCATGCAGAGGCACCCAGTGTTCACTGAGTGTCGTAAGCTGCTCATGATTGTACGCCTGCACTGTGCATCTCAGACATGGGCAGATTGAAAAGGGGTGGGCATAAAACCAACATCGGAGCGAACCAGGAAAGTAATATATGCTCTTTGATGAAATGGAAAATACTTTAAGCCTATCTCGCCATTTCTCAAACAGGCACGCACACACAGCCGCACAAATCATCAAAAGCGAGGCAGTGCTAAGTAGGAAGCTTGAGAATTAGGATTCTTTCTGTTTTTTTGGGGTTTTTTTCTCGGATGCTTTTGTTTAAAGTCTGAATTTATAAGCTATTAGCCGGGAGAGGGAGAGACTCGATCACTTGGTTTGGGAAGGAATATGTAACCAGTTTTTTTTTGATTGCTTTTTCTCTCTAATCCTGATGATGAGATTTGCCTTTTGGTCTTTGGGTGGGGGATTGAGGGGTGTGTGGGGGGAAAATGTGGTTTTTTTTTTCTTCTGACATTGTCTAAATAGAGCATGATTTGAAATTCTGTGCATTCTTTCTCCTAGAAATGCAGCCAGAGCTCTGCAAATAGGAATGTCTCATTTCATATAAGCTTTAATTACATTTGGTCTTTTTCCATCCTGCATATTTTGTGTGTTCAGCACATGCCTTTCCTAAAGGCTTTTTTTTTTTTTCCTTTTTCTTTGCAGTGTATGCTACGGCACACAGAACTCAAATTCTAGCAGCGTAAAGATTACTGTGCTTTTTGAATGAGATCAATGCATAGGTTGCTGTGAGTGTGTCGGCAGCATGCAAAGAGGGGGTTTCAAACCCCATTACTTAATAAGTTGAGCAGATCGTGCTGGTTTTTGTTCCGTGTTCCAAGAAAAAAAAAAAAATCTTTTGCTGGGTATTTTGCAGTCCTTGTTCTCCATGGGAAAGGCATCGTCAATGAGCTCTGTAATTTTTACTGACTGAAAAATGTATGGTATTTCTGTCAGGAAAACGCTGGCCATCTTTTCCTATTATGAAATAGAATCTCAAGCCCCTGTGCTGGTGAGAGCGATCGGAGCTGACAGCTCCCAATTCTGCATCAATACCCAATGAAGAAGTTCCACACGGATTTTAGGATGCAAGGATTGCAGAGAATCGGGCTGATTTTAAGTGGACATCGGATGCAAAATGCTGGAGGGACAGGGCAAAACCACTGTGTTTGCTTTCTTTTTCACAGCTGTGTTAATTTAAAAGAAATTCCTTGTTTTGGAGGTGTGTGTTGCAGAGCTAAACATTGTGTTTGAGTGTGGCTGCTGTGAGTGTGTGCTGGGAGAGATCAAGGAATGCAGTAATTTGATGCAGTAAAAGTTGCTTTGCAGAAGTCCTGGCAAACTTAAAGCTCTTGTGCATCAAAATAAAAATGTGTGAAGGAGATTCATTACTAATGGATTTGCCAGAAACAGTCTTAAATAAATTACAAATATAAACCATTTAAATTGTGGTTTCGGAACCTGGGGATCAATGTGCTTTTATGCTCCCTGTTGATTTTATTTACATTTTTCTGCTCTTCACAACATTTCAGTGGTCTCAAAGCAAAAATGTGATGCTTTAATAGTATATGAACCTCATCTATGTTTTAGCATTTGGGCAGGAGAGCTGAAGGTAGTTTTCTTCTCCCCAGATCATGCAGTTTTATTCAAAGCAGGCTGTTTATGCAAGTGTCCACTGGTTGCAGTATACCTTAATTCTGTTTCTCGGTACACAAAAGCAAGAGGGAAAGCAGTGACAGAACCGACAGAAAAAGCATTGTAGCAGGAGAGACTAAAAAACCCCATCCAAGAATATATTCCAGATTGCCTTGATGAATATTGTCGTGCAATTAGCAGGGGAAAAAAAAATAAAGGATGACTTGAACTTCACAGATATTGAAAAAAGCTTCAAAGCAATGAGGTTGTGTCCCTTAAAAATCTTCAACCCTACAAGTCTTCTTAGAGGAAGCCTTAATGCCTTCTCCCATGTAAAAATTTGGGGAGAAGTCTGCAACAGTAGCCCTGAAAATTTCAATTATATCTTCAAGGAAAGCAACCATTTTCTGCAAATCAGATGATGATAAGGATCACTTAGTTACCATTTAAATGCTATGTATAAAGACTTCTTCTAGTAGAGATGAAGCTCCCTGATACATCACTGAAGAGCTGAATTTTTTTTTTTTTCACTGCTTCTCCTTGTTATCACCTGGGATACAGCTTGGATCCCAACCAATGTGCCTATTCCCACTCTGGCATATAATCCATTATCATTTGATTTTCAAAGGCAGGAATTAGAGCAGACAGTAGCAAACCTATATAGCAGCAGCTGGAAGACTGACAACCAGAATTAGGGACCCACAATTAATGGCCCTAAGTGCACTCTCTCAGAGCTCTGACAGAGGGCTATTGAATAAGAAACTCTGCTCTTATCCAAAATTTGGTTGTAAAAAAGAATCCAGGTAGTTTTAAGATGAGAGATTTCAGTGTATGTTTGAGGCTCTGATGTTGAGGCACAGTAGTGACCAAATTCAAGAACTGGGGCATCTGAAATATCTTTTGTAAATTGGTGTCCTACTGTATTTTTGCAATGTACCCTTTTTGCAATCAAACCAAGAATCCACTTTGAAGATGATTGTAATGTAAAGGGCTTAATTTCCACTGTCTGAGCTGTTATCACAGCCAAACTGTTAAGTTTACACATTTTCTGAAGTTTCAAAGCCTCTGGCAAGTCTCTATAAATTAGCAGATTTAAATTAGCTTTATTAAATGTGCTATTATAAAACATTTTAAGAATGGCAAACTAAGTTTGTATGTGTTTAAAGGAGCTTGATTAAATCAATGTAATGTAGGTTACAGAAGAACAACATGAATAAAGTTTTAGAAAGTTTAGGTGGGAATCTCCTTCTTGTAGTCATGATGAGGATAATTCATTGGCAGCAATGGTCAGAATTGTTCAGTCTGGAAAGGAAAAACACCTTTCAATGTGTTTGCTCTACACATTTATAATATTGCATTCAGATTAATCATAGAATCATCAAGATTGGAAAAGACCTTTAAAATCATCCAGTCCAACCATTAAATGTCCCATATAACTTAACTGGCCTCAGAATCATTTAATTCTTTCTAATCCCTTGGATATTCCTTTGCTGTTTGTGCCTGGGTATTCACCTTACCTCAATTTCCAGTCCTGGACAGATGGAGTTGGGACAGAGTGCATAAGACCAGAATGTGGCTGCTGATGTCTAACTATTTATATACACAGCTTTTCATAAATTCTCCACCAAAATATGAAAAGGCAAAACAACCTATTAAATACTGAGTATACTTCTTCCTTTTGGCATTTCCTGAGTGGTTTATATCAGAATAATAAAAAAGTGATGCTCTTAGTGATGATTTCAATTTCCTTTCATGAATGGAAGGACTCAAACCTTGATCTTTGGTAGTCTTTAATTTTCAAGTGTGCTGAACCATGGCATTTTGCATAAAAGAAACATTTAAGAGCATAAAAGGGGGTGGGAAAATATCACCTAAGGTAAAGCAAACTACATCTGTTATTTCTAATGTATTTCTGTTGTGGTCATTCTCATTCTGAACATTTATTGGCTGCCCCTTCTGTATAAAATTTAGGATTTCAGCTGATAAGAAGTCCAGTTCTGTAACATGTGTGTTTTGGTAGATATTAAAATGAGTAACATTATTCAAGATATTGACCAAAATAGTCCTGCTGGCTCCAGATATCATTAAATTCTTACAGTACGTGACAGGCACATTGAATTTCTGGCTACCTTTAAATCATAGATATTCTTATGTAAATGACCTTTTTGTTTTTGACAAGGTGATAAACATTTTTCTGTCTCATTGCAGTTATTCCATCCTCAGCAACCACATTCACTTGCAGGTAGTCATGCACAGCTCTAGAAAGTCACTGACAGAAGAGACCCATGTGCAGAATTGCAGTGCAGAAATGTCAGTTTTTAGGACAACATATCCAGAGTATGAAAAAGTAACTCTCTCCTCCATTCATGACCGATAGATTACTTGAATAAGCTAAAAAAGGACTGGCTCTCTTAAGTATCTGTGAAAATACCTTTGGATTTCTGGATATGATGGCAAAACTCTTGACAATGTTACTGGTTCTGAATGGCCAGGGGCAATGGGAAAAAGACAAGAAGTAAAATTATCCTTTTTTGATTAATGAACACATGAAGATCATGTAACATCCTGGCTAGGCAAAGGCTGGTGTGTTACTGTCATGTTACCAGGTTGGTGGAACTCCTGCTTTGCAGGAAAAGTGAAAATTTAAACCTTGGGTTTTTATTAACCCTTGCTAATTTATATCTGTAAAAATGTCTTAGAAAGTCATGGAGGAAGCAGCTGTGGAGTGCAATAATTAGCAAGTGTGAAGGTTTTAGTTGGTCATATTTGACTGGAAATCAATTAGTTCCAGCTTCAGAAGTGCTAAGAGACACCTCACAAATGTTTATCTCAAGACCTTCCCAAGCATTTCTGAAGGTACCAGCAAATGAACTGTAATTAATTACCAATTCTCTTAAAAGCTGAGAGGGCCACAGCTTATCCACACTCTTGAATACATCTACTGTGCCCTCTGCTGTTGATAGTTCATCTGTGAGGGTTATTTTTTTATTAACTCTGGTGCTAAACAGTCTTTTATTTGTGCTTTGAGACTCATTTTGACTGAAAGGTTCTGTTCTTCCATGGATGTTGCTTCTCTCAGGTGTTTCACCTGGGGTTGGTCAATTGGCTAGTTGGTTAGTTGTTGGTGTATTTGCTCAGACTTACCAAGAGGTTGGATGAAGTGACAGAATAGCAGGATTGTTTAGGACTGTGAAAAATCCCCCCTGTAGCCAAACTAGTTATGGCCCTAAACCCATCATGTTTTACCAGCATTTTGTGTCCTTTTCCAGAATAACTTGTGTTAACTTGAGGTCTCACCTGGGGATGCAGGTAGCACCATGCTGTAGAGAAATCATTGGTAGTACATTGGGATAACATTCCTGATGCAAAACCCTTCCTTCTTTTTACCAATGGCAATACCTTGAGGGGCAGTGAACACTTTTTAGATTTCCAAAGTGCAGGACATATGGAGAATTGAGAGGAATTTATGAAATCAGTTATTAAAATCAAGGATGAACAAGTTAAAAGCTGTTCCTGGCAGTCTTCTGGAAAGTCTTTTTACAAGTGGATGAACTGCTCTTGGAAAATTTTCCCAGAACAGAAAATCTGTTCTCAGCATTAGACAACCAGTTGTTCTTAATCCATTTCTTGTGCTCATTTCCAAATGTATTTTAAAGCAAAATCAGAAAAGACAAAAAAACTTCATGCTGGCCTTTGTGGATACATTATTTCTAGAAACACAGGTTAGTTATGAAATTGATGCTGGCATTTTGAAGTTGAATAAGACTTTTATTCAGTTCTCTTCCATCACGTAGAACACCATCTGAACTGACTCCACACGAAAATAGAATCATAAAATTGGAGAATAGCTTGGATTATAGGGACCTTAAAGACCATCTCCTTCCATTCCCTGCTGTGGGCAGGGACACCTTCCACTATCCCAGGCTCCTCCAAGCCCTCTCCAACCAATGATATCCATATTCTGAAGGGAAAACTCAGGATAAATGTACTGAAATCCTGGATGCATGTGTATTGCATCTTACAGGGAGATTAGAGGGCCTCTGGATCATTAGCTCATAGACAGAATTAATAAGGCAGAAACCAGGTTGAAGACTCATATTTCAGAGAGAAGTCATTGTGATTTTTGCAAGCCTAAAGACGATGGTTTGTTGACTACCTGCAATATTTATGGTTTCATTACATTTTATTTGCAACTGATGTAATGTCTAAGAGAAATAGTCATGGGTCAGGAGTCTCAGAAGGACATATTTAAAGGCATAACAAAAGATAGTCATGCCTTCTAAAAAAAAAGAGAGAATAACCTGACCTTCTTTTTTTAAACCAACTTAAAAATACTCGAGGCATTACTGAAGAGTTTATATGGTGGAGGAGGTTTGTGTGTGGTGTATGTGTAATCTTAGAAACTCAGCTTGGCTGAACAGCTAATTTAATTTTGTGAGATCCAATAGCAGTCTTTGAAATATGCATTCCTGACTCGTTTGGTTTTGTTTCAATGTATTTTGAAGACTTTTCATGTCTTAGAACGAAGAAACGTACGAAGTAATCAAAATTTTGTGTTACTCCATTACTCTTTATAAATGTACAGAGGCATACCAAATTCTAGTAACATAGCCAAAGATCCTGAATTTTCCAAGGTTTTAGAAAGAATACGCCAAATACATTCTCAAAATCTGTACAGTAGTATGAGTGCAAATGACCCTGCCATGTTTTTAATGGTGAAGCAGCAGATTTGGGGGTCAAACAGTAGCAAAGCTTTAGGGTTCACTTCAGCTGTGTTTCATAATCACATTCCCTCTCCTACTGCTGTACTTTTGAATCTTTAATATTCCTGCAAAATGAAGAGCTTATTGTTTCCTAAAACTCAATTTATATTTTAAATGAGTGGAAAGATGCGTAATCAACTTGAAAAGGCAGGAAAATATCATCCTGTTTTTCAAGATATAGGACATTTTATGGAGTGTTTTGAATTCTACAGACCAGTTTTAAAGAATGCTTGGCTTAGTTCTGTTATTTTTTTGTAGTTCAAATTAATTATGATTTGACAAGAGTGTACTTGATTTTCTTCTTCAGATTTGGTGCAAAGCCAAGCTTTATTAGTTAGAGCCTCTAAATCAAAACCAAAGGTCAGTATCTGTAAAATGCTTGTGGCTTAAGATATATTGTAGTTTTTTCCCCATTATTCAGATATCTTTGTTTATGAAAAGGTGTTTGTGTTTAAGTGGATGCTGTGTGATACACACATGGCAGTGGACAAATACCCAATTTTCATGATTGCATCAGTAATGTTCCTTGCAGCAATCTTAAAAATTTGGGAAACCCTTGGTGTGAAACTCCTGAATGAACCCCCCTTCATGCTTGGTGTGGTCTGTGAATGCTGGCTGAGGATGTTGTGTACCCATGGCAGGTAGGGGACAAAAGGTGATTCAGCAATGCACAATAGCGAGTGCCAGACCTGCTAAAAATCAATCCTGGAAGAGGTCCAGACCCTCACTTTGCTTCTTTTAATTGTATCTCTTTTTTTTTTGTTTGTTTGTTTGTTTGTTTTGTGCTCTATTTCTTCTTGCATCTACAGTTGTTGTTGATTTTTATTGGGTTTTATTGTTTCCAGTCCTTAATTTCAGGGATTGTCTCTTCCTATGTCCCTGCATATTGCCCAGTATGGACGATCATTTGCTGTGTCCTGATCAGAGAATCACAGGCATTTTGGGTTGAAAAGGACCTTAAAGAGATCCCTGCCATGGGCAGGGACATCTTCCGTTATTCCAGGTTGGTTCAAGCCCTGAGCCCTGTCCAGCCTGACCTTGGACACTTCCAGGGATGGAGCAGACACAGCTTCTCGGGCACCCTCTCCCTCATAGTCAAGGATTTATTCTTCCCAAGATCCTATCTAACCCTGCCCTCTGGCAGTGGAAAGCCATTCCCTTGTCCTGGCACTCCACACCTTGTCCCAAGTCCCTCTTCAGCTCCCCAGGAGCCCCTTTAGGTGAAGGGGCTCTGAGGTCAGCCTGGAGCCTTCTCTACTCTCCCAGCTTGGCTCCACATGAGCGGTGCTCTAACCATAATGAAAATTATAATAACACAGTTCTGGTGTTCAAGGCAACCGTTGGACAAGAATTCAGTGTACTGCAGTGCTCCCAGGTATGGGGTCTGTACAGTGAGGTTTCTGCAGCCTATTCTGCAGCTGAGCTTGGGCCATGCACTGACATCAGGTCAGCAGAACTCACTTGAAGCTGTTCCCACAGGGAACAGGGTCATGAAAGCAATGAGCTGCAGAAGACATTGAAAACTTAGTGGGAAGAAGCTTCCTTAGTACCAGTGGGATGAAGTTGGGTGGTATTGGCTTCTTTACCTTCAGCCCAAAGAAAATCTGTTCTGAAAGCCTTTATCCTTTGATCTGTGCTGCTTTTCCTTGGCCCTCACTCTGCAGGACCATGGAGGCTGTTGGAAGCATCTGCAGCTCTGCAAAGTAGTGCTGACCTTGGGATACTTCCCTGAAACACATTCAGAAGCTTCTGAGCTGTGTTCTCTGACTGTCTGGATTTTCTGGCACCGTTGTATCCATTAAATACTGATTAGATTTAAGAAATCCAAGAGACCAAATAATGCTATCATCTCTTCCCTACTTATCTTAATAATATTGCTAGTAATATTCCTATATATCAATTCTAGGATATTCTATACTAGTCTGATGCAGGGAAACAGGGACAGTTTGCTTTTTTGTTTCAAAGGCAGAAGAAAGCCATTTTATTTATTGATTTGTTTTTTCTGTATTGCCTAAAGATGAAGGTGAAAAAGTAAAAACTGCTTTCAAGGACTGTTAGAGAAATACATCATTTTTCATAATGTTTAATGAATTGCTTACAGTACTTGTTTTACTTAAAACTGCAATTAAAGATCACCCTCTAGTCAAAAGAAAACTGTGATAAGAATGTGACTTGAAACTGGGCAGAACATTTTCTAAAGCCCTTTGGGAGTAATTCCAGTAATTATTCAATCTGACGTTTTCCACAGAAATAACCCTTTATGTGTGAACTCCATTAATCATAATAACAGAGTTCACATGTCAGATACTTCTCTCCAGTCACTTCATACTCTCCATTTATTAAGAGACTAATAAACATCTTCACTAAATATGAGAAAATATTAAACTGCTTGCAGAAAATCCTGGTGCATAGGTTTGATCTTGTGAGGTGGGACGTGATCTGTTGATGTCTGCAAATACCTTGAATTTCTGGGCTGTAGCTGCTGTCAGCATCAAGTCCCCTCCTCGTTTGGTATCATTTCAGTCACAGCACTTTCAGGACATATCTGTTTTCTTTTCTCCTCTGAATTGCCCTGGAGAAGTCTGATTTGTCTGTCTGTCCAGCAGAAAATACTTCCTGTATATACTTTCTTAGCTAAATAATTGGTCTTTTGCAAGGCCTGGATGTAGGAAACAAAAATTCTGCTTTAGATTATCTACAAGCACAAGAGTGAATATTTGAATACTTTTTTTTTTCTGGTATGAACTTACTACACAATATTGGAACAGCAAAATTAATATGGACTAACTGTCTTTGATGATAAGCAGCTCTAAGAAGATTTGTGTTATGTTTTTCTGTGTTTCATCAGCTGAAGATATTCCTAAATATTATCTTGTATGAAAAAGTGGTGGTTTAAAAATGCAGTGGTGATTAGATGCCCATATTTGAAGAATTTATAATTCTCTCCTTTTCAGATTCTGACATTCTTTTGTGCTTTTGAAGCTGGCAAGTGCAATTATCAGTGTTCTGATGAGGAGTGATAAATATAATCTATTGCTGAATATGAATAAAGACACAGGCAAATAAGATTGGTTTGACACAGCCTCCTTGTGCATCTTCTGACTTCTCAAAAAGCTGAGTGGAGAATAATTCTTTGTCTTTGGAGATTTACTTTGTAATATTTGATTGGGGTTTTTGTGTGTGTATTTTTTTGTCTGGGAGCCATGCAGTACCTGGACTGTTACTGTGACTAATGCTTGAAATTCAGGATTTTTGCATGGCAGTTGTCATTCGTTGCACATTCCAGTAGATGGCAACTCCAGTCTTCCTGACATTTCATCTCCATTCAAACCAGTCATATTTTCTGTGCCCCCGCCCCTGCATCTCATTCGTATGAATAGCTACGAGTTTCACAGAAACGTGACTCAATATTACTTTTCTTGAAATTACCACACAGTATCTGTTTTCAACTCAAACAGTAACGAAAGGAATATTTAAAAAAAGGCCTGTGAGTGCCAATCCTCCTGGATCATGAAGCACACACTGATTCCCCCGTAACTTTAAAAAATTAGGAATATTCCTAAAAAGGATTAGTACCCCAAAATTGTTCTTGTGTGTAATAAAGGAAGGTGTTGGCTGAAAGTACAGCACACTGACTTTAGGTTTGACAGTCTGGCTATGAAGTGTATCTCCCCCTGATTAATGCTAAATTATTTATTTTTGCTGCTCATAGTGCTGCTCTTGATCAGACCTGTAAAACTTTGTAAATTCGTGTATTTCCTAATGATATACCTGGATACAGCTTGTTTTGGGTGAGGGCAGGAGTTGTCCCGGGGGTTCTCTGCATGGTTTAGCCACGGGAATATTCTCCTGTTTCCCTCCTGCCCGAAGCACTGCCACACTCAGCCTCTCTTTGCTGTGCTCCTATTCCCTCCCATCAATTGTATCACCAAAGCACCAGGGCAGAGGAGTCTATTTCTGGTTTTTCCTCTGCTGACTTTCACAACTTCAATACTTGCTTGTAGAATTTGAAGCCAGAAAACAAAGCATCTCTCTGTGAGTGAATGCCAGACATCAACCACAGGCACAAAAGATTGTGCTTGCTCTGCCTGGGATGGAGGCTAAGGATCATAACAGTCACACAAAGGGTCCTTTCTCTATCTCTCTCTATCAAGACTGTAGTTTAATTTTCAAATCACTTCCACTGTGTCTAGCAAGGCTTTATTTTGAGGTTGATGGTTAGAAAGGGACAGAGTGAAGGACAGTTATTTTTTTAAAAAAACTTACAAATCTAACTTAAAACTAATACATGCTACTTATCAGGGTTTTTTTACTACTTCATCCATAGATAACTTTCAGTAATCCCATAAAAAACTCTCAGTCTGCCAGAGTCTGTAGGAAAATTTGCTATTTTATATTAAGTCTTACAGTCATAGATGCATAGATTTCTTGTTTAAAATAAACTGAAGAAAAGTTTTAAAGTAGAGCAATATTTAAGGCCAGATTTATATGTTCACACTTTTATTGGTTTAGTAAAAACCTTGATTTTCAACCCAGACTTGATTAGTCTATGGATATTTTTACTTCACAGAAACGGTATTAAAATAAATTACACTCATATAGGACAAGCAGAATATTGGTCCATTTAAGCCTGACTGATTTTTATGTAACAAATTAGTGTGCAAGGTAATTAGATCTCTTTTGGATGCCTGTTTCATCTCTGGAAGGAATCCCAAGAACCTCAGAAAACTGACTTTCAGGTTATATACAGGTCCTGGGTCTATTGCAGCTAAGTGCCTTGTTTCTCATTATTGCATTTAGTGCTGCAGAAACGACTCCACCAGAGTCTTTATTAAAACTTGCTTAAGGCCAGCATTTTCCCTTGGGTCAATAATGACTTTAGAGGAATGGATGTAGAAGGTGGATTTGTTCTGGTATGAATTATGTCTCATCAGGGCCCCCAGGCTAGTATTTCAAATTCGCCACCAGGCACTTCATCAAAAATTCTGTTCCAGGGTTGGAAAGACCTTGTTGCTCCTATTAGGGAGAGCAGAGCTTACATTTCTGGATTTGTCCCCGCACCTGAACTATAAGACTCTAATTTTTTCACTGTTAAAACCCCATTGAATGCCACCTGCATCAGTGAGGATGTGGTGTAGGAATGTGTCCTGAAGATCTTGTGCGTCGGGAAAGGTCATTGCCAGTTATTTCTGAATAAAATAGAGAGCACAGTAGAGCACTGACTTTAAATACTGGGAAAAGCCATTCAAATCCTACAGTTCCTGCTGAGAGCATAGTATTTATGAGAAGGATAGTAAATATCACTGCTCATGAATAATCCAGATATTGCTTATCACCGCACATCATGGAATCTCAGGGTGGTTTGAGTTGGAAGGGACCTTAAAATCTATCTCTTTCCAACCCCTGCCATGAGCAGGGACACCTTCCACCAGCCCAGGTTGCTCCAAGCCCCATCCAGTCTGTCCTTGGACACTTCCAGGGCTCCAGGGACAGCCACAGCTTCTTTGGCTCCCTTCTTCTGTGCCAGGGCCTCACCACCCCATCCTGGTCTCAGTTTACTCCCCACCTGTATCTCAGCTGTTGGGAGTAAAAATCAGGAGAGAGGAGAAATGTTCTCAACATTCACAGGCCACCCCATTTGACCAAGGAGAGGGCATGAGGATGTGGAATGGAAAATCAACCTCAACCTGTGAAGGAAAAATAGTCACCAAAGGGCTGTTGGGGTTTAATCCCAGCCAGAAACTGAGCACTACAAGCCACTCGCTGTCACCTTCTCCACTCCTGCTGGCTGGAATGGGAAAGAGAGTTGGGGAAAAATATTAAACTTTGTGGGTTGAGGTAAAGACAGTTTATTAAGACAGTAAGGGTAGAAATAATAGTAGCAGTTGTAGTAATAATAATAACAATAATGGACAAAAGCAAGTGATGCACATTGCAATTGCTTGTCACCCACTGACCGATGCCCAGCCCATCCCCAAGCAGTGATTGGCCCCACCAGCCAACTCTCCCCAGTTTATTCCCTGGGATGGTGTCCCATGGATGGGAGATCCCTTTGGTCACCTCAGGTCAGCTGTCCTGGCCATGCTCACCCCCTGTTTTTTATGTGTTTGTTCTCTGGCAGGGCATGTGACACTGGAAAAGTCTTGATTTAGAGTAAGCACTGCTGAGCAATAACTAAAACATCACTGTGTTATCAACACCATTCTCATCCTAAATCCAAATCTCTAAAAAATTAACTCTATCCCAGCCAAAACCATGACACACCTTCATAAAAAATTTCTTCCTTAAAATTTCTGTCTTACTCCTATGGGCAAGTATTTCTGAATTCAGTAACTCAATAAATTTAAAAAAGGTCTGTTTGGTTTTCTTTTTTTTTTTTCCTAGTTTGTGAAATCTTCTCATGTTGATGATCAGATAAAATAAAATTTTGACTTATAATAAGATCTTTAATTTATGAGCCCAAACCAAAATTGCATGTTTTCCCTTTGCTGGTCTGGTTTTAAAACATGATGATGTGGTATTTGCAAATGCAGTAGTTTGGGAGTGTTTGTTCTCTTTCAGTGCTTTACAGACTGAGGCATCCATTGAAATGCAAAGGTGTTTGATATTAAAAGAGATTGGTAGTGGATAATAGGCAGACAGGTGTTTGGCTTTCCTTTATGCTTGTCAAGGACAGTTCCTTGGATGGCTCACAAGCACGTTCACATCCTCATTGTTTCCTGCTGACTGGATTTTCCCTGAGTGCTGTGTTCAGAGATTGCAAATGCGACATTATCTAAGAGGTCCCATCAAAATCTGGAGCAAATGGTGGGTGTTACAATGGATATTGCACTCTAGCTGCTGTCTCTGTAGCACAATATTAAACATAAATAATTACTTTTAGATATACAGTGGAATTTCCCCTATAGCCATTTCTGTGGTTTATTTCTAGCCTAACAACTGCAGGAATTGAAAAAAAGTGTCTACTTTTGCTATATACCATACATCACACTCCTTACTTTTCATTCTGAAGTCAATATTCCAGATGTTTCTCTACAAAACAGAATAGAGTAGTTTCGCAACTACAGAGACTGTAAAAATATATTTACTTTCCTGCAATTTTCTTTTGCAATATTTTCTATAGGAATTTTAGAGAATACCAGTTTAGATAACATCATGTCAAGGCTAACGGAGTAAATTCTGTGTGTAGTTAAGTTTTGCTTGACAGTTTATAAAGCTGAAACAACATTTCACAGAGTGGGAATTTAAAAAAACCACCCTCATATGAAATGTGTAATCCAGTCAGCTTAATCAAAATACCAAGAAACAGAAAAATATTGATAGGTGCAGTAAGTGTAGAACCACAGAATCATTTAGGTTGGAAAAGCCCTTTAGGATGATGCACCAAGGCCACTTCTAAACCAAGTCCACAAGATTAATTTCTCCAATGTTGCGCTTAATCCTTAAGGACAAAACATAGAGTTTTAGTCAATACGTAGGACATCATCTTTTGCAGAAACTTCTGACATTTAGCTTCCACTTTAACAAGTAAAGATAGAATACAACAGTGGAGCTGTTTTAAGAGCTTATTTTATTTCAATTTTTGAAAGATTTTTACTTGAAGTCTAAAATAAGTTTGACTTCAGTGCTGAGTGTTTTTTGAATATGGAGAATAGACAGAGTTTAAGAATGTGTTCTGATCTGTAGATCCTCTGGAGCTGAGGTGGATTGTCACCAAAATGGTGGGGTGGGGATTTCTGCATTGCCTTTAGTGCTTTGAGTCTCAGCCCTGACCCTATTTTAGAGCCTTCTTATAAATAATGCTTTACTTGGAGGTTCCCTGTCTCCTTAAAGAAATATAAAACCCTCTGAATAAGAGTTAAAAAGTTGTTCAGCTCCATTTTGCATTATTCTTTCTGTCAGTTATAGCTGGACAAGCCATCTCCTTGCTTTATTGCTGGACTTCTTAGTCCACGGAAGTGCAATGGATTTAAGAAATGACCTGCTCCATGTCTTTGCTCTAAGGCAATATTCATTTGGTCATTCCTGACACATGAGCTCCTTCTGAAGGTTCTGAAAACTTCTCAAGGAAAAGGTTCTTTCCCCAGAGGGTGCTGGCACTGCCCAGGCTCCCTAGGGAATGGGCACAGCCCCGAGGCTGCCAGAGCTCCAGGAGGGTTTGGACACGGCTCCAGGCACAGGATGGGATTGTTGGGGTGTCTGTGCAGGGCCAGGAGCTGGATTCAGCCATCCTTGTGAGTCCCTCCCTACTCAGGATAGTCTGTGATCTGCAATGCTGTGTTTCATTTCTCGGATTCCAGGAGTTTAACAAGTTCAGTGCACGCAGGCTTCTCCTGTTGGTGCTGATCTTTGGTAGCTGCTTTTGATCTGTTTTGGTTCCCTCCTAAACTTTACACATTTTCTGAACACACAGTGCCAAAACAAAGCCCAAGGTATTGAAGCTGAGACCTTGCTGACAGGGAGGACAGGCTCTCCTGGCTGCTGCTGGCTTTTCCTGCTGGGGAAGGGCACCTGCCTTTGTGGCAGCTGGGTGACACTGGTGGCTCGTGATCCTCCCGTGATGTGCAAGAGCCTGTGGAGCCTCTTCTGCATATTTCCTATAGAGCTGCTACTTGTTCTGGGTTTTATAACTGTTATTCCTGAGTGAACATCTTGCACATGACCCTGTTGGAATAGCATCTCTTTTTTTTTCTTTTTTTTTCCCTTTTTTGAGAATGTAAGTGCAATTTGTCAGAATCATTTCAGATTTTTATTCTGCTCTCCTGAGCACTTTCAGTGCTTCTCAGCTTGGTGTCACCTCCAAATTTAATAAGCATATTCCATGTGCTATCACCCAGGTCATTAATGATGACATGAAATATAGATGGACCCAGGAAAAAACCTTTCTGTGTAATTTCTAAGTGAATTACTGTAGGTAAAAAGCTCTTTCTATAGCATGGATAATTAGATTACGTTAGTAAAACTGTGTAAAGAAGGAAGTATCTGCATCAAACAGTGGTGACAGAAAAATTTGCCTACACCAAGATTTCCTTTTCTTCTCTCAATTTTTGCCTGAGTCAGTTACCTGAGTGTGCCTCGGTGCCATCTGAGGCTCACGAGCAGACACAGGAAGAGCAAAACAGATTTTCTCCTCTCCTAGAGCTGAGCTGAGTCCTGTAACAAGAAGGAAAGAGTGTTTAGGTAACATGTATAAGCAGTGCAATGCATATTTCATTCCTCTGCATGCCCAGAAATTCTGTAGAATATGAATAAACTCTGTAATTTAAATAAGAAAATTTGCAAGAACTCACAATAAAAGGGATTTTCTTCGTTTTTGCTCTGATCCCACAGGTGCCCACACAACTGCAGCTCCCATCTCCACATTTCATTGTGTAACAGCCTTTCCCACAGAGCTCGAGAATTGTAAGCATTCATTTAAATGCACAAATCACTTTGTGCTGAATTATGGATTTTCCTAAATTTTATTTTAATGTGAAATAAGATTCTACTATTTTAAATAAATACACCTTCTCATGTCTAGCTGTAGAGCTTCTGTGAGAAGACTTACTACATTAATCTATTCTGTCTCTATGAGCTCAGTATACCATTTGAATTACTGATTACCTGCATTATGTGTAAAAATTGATGGAGCTGGACAGCTGTGCCCCTGAGGACTCTCAAAGGCATTAACTATTGCAGTCAAGGCCTGGAATGTATTATGTGCATTAAGTTGGGTATATTTGCCTGCCTTTTTCATCCCTGTTAGTCAGTGACCATCTCACATGCAGAATATATTCAATGAGGTGACCCTTTGGCACCTTTGGTTTTCTAAGCTGAAATAAAACTCCTGTTATTTTTTTTTTTTCCCATAGTGTTATTCTACTGAGAATATACCCAAAGAGGGTTGCTGGGATGGTTATTTACAAGGTCACACACACACATGCAATAAATGACAAACTGATAGGATTTTTTTTTATTATCTAAACTGCATTTCCATGAAACTTTGGCTTATGTGGAATGATCTATTATAATATTTCTTACAATTTATTTGACACCTGTCCAATACTCTAGGCATTTCCAGCTATCTAAAGTATATCTGCAGATTCCAGTGCAATAGTATTTTTGTAATTCCAGTATTTTTCTTTGTGTCGTTTAAGTTCAAAACACCTGCATGAAATATTCCTGCTTATAGAGAAGATAAACAGAGGCTAAAGAGAACAAACACCACACAGGATTCCTATGCTGAAGCAGAGATTTTTTGCTTCAGAAATCATAAACTGACACCGTGGGCATCCAACCCTTTTCTTCTGTCTCTTGTTGCACAAAGCATCCTGTTCAGCTCACCCCCACACAGAAATTTGGTTTTCATACCCACCACGTCATAATACCTTAGTGAGGTGTGGAAATAAAAAAGAGCAGCTTGTCCAGAGCTGGCTTATTCTTTTGTATTTCTCATTCCTTTATTTGTATCTCAGGTTTTGTTTTGTGTAATCTGCCTCTCTGAAGGGGTTCACTGTCACACATGGGCTGGTGACAGTGGCACACATGGGCTGGTGACAGCCCACCTGGGCTCTCAGGTGGCCCCTCTCCCCAGCTCTTGGTGAACCAGAGAAGTTGTGCTGTTTTCCAGCCAGATATTCCCACCATGGGATCTGGCGAGGGCTGGCAGCAGGTGGATTCAGAGCTGTTCTGCTCCATCCTTTTGACACCACAGCCTTACAGTCTCTGTGGAAGTATTCTGCTGAATCATGTTACAGTTTTTAAATATTCTTTGTAATACAAAATTACCCTCAGTGCAGCTTCAAATCTCATGTTCCTTTTTAAATGCTTAGGGGATTTTTTTTTTCCCCCAGGGCGGTAAAATCTATTATCTCTGTTCCTAATTATCATCTTCTCATTTTATCTGGCTGTTACTCCTTCCTGCAGGACATGAGTCCTGCTTTGGTTTGGGGAGTTGCAACAGGAGATGGCCACATGCCAATGGTCAAACAAGCTGGTGGTGGTATTTTTTCTGCACCTGAGCATCAGCTGTGCAGAAGCATTTGCAGAAGAAATCCCAAAGGCAGATCCCAACCCTAATGCCTTTGGGATCTGTCTATCCCTTGAAACACTTAATGCAGAGCATGTCTTGTTTTGTCTCATGAGTTAGATATAGAGGAGTGAATCTTTGTAATATAATCTTTGGAAGTATTTTGTTTGCCTGGACCCACCTGTGTCACAGACATGGGGAAAGTTTGGCTGGGAGGAGGTTTTGGCACCACCACCTCCCAAAGAGCCATTTTATCCTGCAGATTAATGTGGTTTTGAGGCATGAGCTTCCTTCCTTGTAGGTTATGAGTTCCCCCCTCAGTATTTTCTCCCTAAGTTCCCTGTTCCTTGTCCCATATTTTGGTTCGCAAATCAGGCCAGATCATTTGGCCAGAATGGAACCTCAGAGCTGGCACTGGACAAGATTTTATTGGACTTGCAATTTTAAGGCAGGAACCATTGACAGCTTTTGCAACCCTTTCTCTTCTCCTGTGAATCTCAGATGTTTGTGTGGCCAGAAAAGCTGACCTGGTCAAGGCACTTTGGCTTTTTGTGAGGGGCTGGGTTAAAGGATGGCTTGTAAATGGAGATCCAGGAATTAGAGCTGGATTTGAAAGGCAGGGAAGTACTGGCTGTGAATTTGTGAGGTTGAAATGGTGAGTAGTGAGAGAGGAGAGAAAATAGAGGCACTCAGAAAGAGTTAAAGCAGATATGGAAAAATGCAACCTTGGAAAAAAGCAGGGGGAAACCCCCATAAATTTACAGGTACTGACATTGTGGGGAAGTTTCAAGTATTTGATGGAACTGGTAGAAATGTTAGTTTTGAGACAGAAGTTATACAAATATATGGGCCCAATGATTTAATATTAAGAACCTTGGGAGAAAAATATGCCCAGTACAACTGGTGCTGGTTCCTCAAGGTCTGCTGAAGCTGTCAGCAGATCTGAACAGTTCTGCAATTTGTTACAGGCATACAAAGACCATATTCATTGGTTTTACTCACAGCAGAAAGGAATTTAACATATGGGTGATATAGTTTAACCTGCTTAGCATATGGAGAAAACACTATAATGCAAATTTCCCACTACCTTGGTACATTGCCTAATAATTTAGGATAGTTGAGTGTGCAATTAAAATTAAAATCTGTGAACATAAAGATGCTCAGTAGCCTGGGAGTAAGGAAAAAAAAAATTAGGGTAGTAACAGTGACAAAGTCTAATAGTGTGAATTTAAAATGGCATTTAAATTGAATTCTTGCCTGTGTTTGTAAGTATGGCAGTGGTTAATAGGGTTTTGATCAGTGCAATATGGAATCCTGATATCAGCACAGACAGGAAATTTGTTCACAGTGCATCAGCAAAAGGTTCCTGTGGGTGCTGGGGGTGTCCCTTTATCACCAGCACTGCATTTAAATTGGATGAATTGGTTAAAGATGGGTTTGTAGATACAGAAAGCCAGACTAAAAGTCCATTTCTGTTCCTCGTGAGAAGCTTCCCAGAGCTGATTCAGGGCTTCTCTTGGAGCACCCCAGAGCACTGGAGAGGTTCAGACAAGCGGAAAAGGTCACAAAATGCCCCAAAGAAATTGCTCTGCATTGTGTAATCTATAGGGGAAATCAGGAAGATGCAGCTTTTTTGTTGTTGTTCTTCCCTCTCCAGAAATTTACTCTACATTTCTGCTTTGAACAGATGTCTTCAGAAAGTGTGTGGGAAATTTCCAGGAAAGTCTCATGCACTTGAATTTTATTATGTTTTTTAAGTACGATAATGATTTCAGAGATGACTGGTGCTATTATTTCATTTATTTTGCAGCATTTTGTGTTTCAATTCCTTTTATTGAGTTTGCACAAATACAATTAGCTGTCGTACTTACCACTGTGCTAAATCACTGGTTAAAAAAGAGATTATATACAATTTCAATTTTTTTATATTTTTCCAGGCTTGTGACATGTTCCCTTTTGTTGTTTCTTTCTTTCTTTTTTTTTTTTTTAAATCTTTTCCACATTTGATATTCATGTGTCTCTGTGAGGACACAACATCCAATCCCACTGTTCAAAATAAACCTTTGTGTTTATCCTCTATGGCAGGAGAGAGTGAAGGCTGAAAAGTCAATTGGTCCAAAAATTTGGGGCAGCATTGAAGGAAAGAAATGGAAGCAATGAGGCAGAGGAGAACATTTAAGTGGGATATTTTGTGGGGCTGCATTTCCAGCTTAAAAAACCAGGAGGTGTCTCCATGGAAGTCTCTTGGGCTCTTCAGGTGTCTCAAGTCCAGAAATTATTTCGTGGGTGAACGAGGATGACTTGGATGAAGCAGGAGGCAAAGAAAATGTATTGAGCCAAGGGTGCACCTCAGCCCAGGGAACAAAAACACTGTTCTGGAAGCAGAGCAGATTCCTGAGCACACACAGGTGTTCTGCAGAGTACTGACAGTCTGTCAGAGGAAACCCAGGTTATTTAGTGGGTGTATGGAAAGAGGGAAAAGAAAGGAACATGAAAAGAATTGTGACTCTGTTGTAAGAAAACAACATGAGCCCAGGCAGTCAATTTGAGATTGTTTAAACAGACAGAAATTCATCAATAAACATCAGAACTGCCACTTAGAGGAGAAAACCTTGAACCTGTGGTCAAGAAAAAGTAGAAAAGATGTAAGAATCTCCAAACTGGGGAGATAAAGGACTGAACCCTACAGCCTGAAAAGATTCTCTGTGACAATATCATTCCCAATCTGCCCATTCCAATCAGACTCCTTGGCTTGGGAGCTGGGAGTTTGAGGACGCTGACCTTGATGGAGGGAGCCGAGTTTCATTCTGGAGGCGTGTCTCTGTGCTTATGCATATGCATAAGGATTTGCATGTGTTTGTGGAACATAAAAGAAATGTTGGGTGGCGTTTGCAGCCTTCGCTGAAGTGATGCAGAGGGAGTAGGTGGCAACTGCCCCAGAACGGGGAAGGGCTTTGATGGTGAAGTAGGAGGATGGTAAATATTATTTGTGTTTTGTGGTTGCTGTAGCCAGCTATTCTGTTTCCATATCACCAAACATTTCTGTTCTGAGTTCTCGTATCTTCGTTTCAAGCAAAATGTTCCCGATTTTGTTTTAATAAACAATAAACTGATGGGCATGCTTGGAGATATTTGAAGCGCAGTATCTTAAGACATACAAAAAAGAAAAGAAAATTAACAACAAAAAAAAAGGCTTTTAATTTTTTTAAAATTTATTTTAAGCAGCATTCTTTTGGATTTATGTGTCTATTTCAAACTCTCCATATTGCCATTATTGTATCTATGGATTTTATCTTTATTAAGTTCAGTACAGTGAGCTAATGCCACCTGAAAGGGATGTAAAGAGGAGAATCATCCCTCAAGGGCCCTCAAAGAGGAATTTTTAAAAGATAGTAAATATTGAAATTTGTTAAAATTCTCCTACTAGATTTATAAAGTGCATATTCTAGGAATAACTAGAGGGTTTTTTTCTCTTCCACTGGTTTGCTAGTTCAATGCAAGTCCTGAAAATGGATGAAATATAAAGTATTTTATAGATAGTCTATAGTGGTCATAGAACATTTATCAATGCAAGCTGGTTGAAGCATCGTTTAGCTGTAGGAATGCTCTCTGGTGCTATAGTAATTGACATTTAAATAAAGAGTTGGGCAGAAGAATGTTTAGGTTATTGGATTTTAAAAATAAATATTTGCAGATCATATTTACAAAGCAGAACATTTCACCCTCTGTTTTTGAAGCAGTAAGCAGATCTGTTCATTTTCCATGCATTCTTTTAAAAGGATTATTGCATTTAAATGCTTGTTTTACAGTGCTCAATTCAATACAAGGCATTACTTTAAAAAGTAATAGCTTTTACAGCGTGTATCAGTGCAGGAAATCACAAAGTTGCAGTTTTTATTTACAGTGTAGGTGGAGTGTTGCCCTTTGTTTGGAGGTGAGGGATCAGATCTGAGCCCAAATTCTCATTCCAATTCCCTGAACTCTGCAGCTGACCCAGTCACTGTTGTGCATCTTTTCCCAGCAGAGCTCAACCAGGATCTCAAAGCGACTCCACAGAGCGGGAGAATGGGAGAATGCAGAGACAAAATCTGGGACATGTGCAGAAATATAAATTTTGTTTCTTAGACTGGTGAATTAATTCTCATTCTGGTAACACCAAGGACAGGTTTTGAGTAGTTTAAATTACTCTGTTTAGGAAAAAAAAAACCCAACATACTGAATCAAAAATACACTTCAGAATCCAAATGAATCATAGAGTGGACCTTTAAAAATCATCTGTTCCAATCCCTCTACTGTGAGTCAGGAAATCTTTCACTAGATCAAACCTCTGTCCAACCTGACCTTGAATGAGGCATCCAACCTCAAATGATGTGGCATCCAACCTCAAAATGTGACCTTTGAAATTCCCAAATACTCAAGAAAAGAGAAAAAAAAATCTCTGACTTTATGTATTTATTTCACCATAACATCTGTGGAATAAAAAGGCTCATAAAATCCATGCAGTGTAGAGCAACACAAAAAGCAATAGGAGAATTTGGTTTATATTCCTTGTACGAGGTGTTTTTTTGTTCGGTTGGCTTTTTTTGGGTTTTGTTGGTGTGTTGTTGTTGTTGCTGTTTTGGTGGTTTTTTTGGGTTCTTTTTACTAAAAACTGTGCTGTGTAAAATAGTTTCTGCTCTCTTTCAGTGACCTCTGAAGTCACTGAGCTTTTCCACTAAACATCATAAACTTATTGTGAGGCACAGGAGATTAGACATGATCATGATTTCTAGTCCAGGAAACTGAAAATTGGTCTATATTCATGAATGTGCTGTATAATAGGCTGTTATAAATCCAGTTGGGTTATTAGGATTTATTACTGAAGGGAAGAATCATGGTCACATTTAACTCACTAGATTCAAGGTTTACAGAAATAACCAGTTCTAATAATGCTTGTCTCATAATAAAAAAATATCAGCAGCCATACCAAAACTAGTTAAGTCAATATAATTCAAAAGTCAATTTAAGCCAGAAATCATGAGAATACAAAGCCAAAAGTTTTTGTAAAAATCTGTATTCAGAAAAAAATATTTTTCCACATCAGTTTTTGCTGTTCTAAGTAATTTCTCTGAGTTCAGGGAAGGTGTTTTGAGATTTGATTTTATTTCTGATTGTCCTTCTCTGATTTGCTTGGTAATAAATTAAACTAGTTTCTCCCAGCTGAGTCTCTTTTTTCCATGACAGGAACTGGTGAGGGATCTCTCCTTGTCCTTGTCTTGACCTTATCCTGCACAACTGAGAAGGGCAGTGTCATTAAAGGAAAAAAATGGCATTTGAATTAAGATATTTGACACAGCACATAATAATGGGCCCTGTTTTTCTTAGCATTGAAAATATTAATGATACCAGTCAAGAAAACATGGCTCCTCTGATTTATTTTGATGGTTTGATGGTAAAACATGGTGTATTGGAATTACAAAAGCATTACATGCACACAAATGAATAAATATGTGTCACCCAGCTTTCTTTTTGTCTTGATAAAATTTGAAGTTATGTGGTATTTTGGAAATAGCTTTCAGAGGCAACAACTCATTCTTCTGCACGTTGTTGCAATTTGTTTCTGATGTCAAAAACACGTTTTTGTAGAGCAGAATGATAATAGTAGGAGAGAATTTCACTAGGAGATGCTATTTGTTGTAATAAACTACTCTGAAGTTCATCAGTCAAAGTGAATGCTGGTATAGGCAGTAGTTCTACCAGCCTCATTTTGTTTTTTAAAGAAGCACTCTTTACCAGGATTTAGCTATATTAAATGATTGATGGGCACTCTTCTTTTGATTTAGCAAGTCATCTAAGAAAAGAAATTTCATTTTTGAATTTAAAATATGTGTATTTTTCAGTGTGTACACACAGTTGTGAACTTAAGGCAATTATTTTTTTAAAGGCATAGATCTCTGTGTAAAGAGAAGCAAATGAAATATTAACTTTGTAAACAAACTCATTCCTTTTGTTTTTCATGAGCATGTGAGATTAAAGAGGCTCACCAGAGACATTTATCAGTACCTTGTCTGATGTGGTCATGGATTTGAGGTTGTCCACTCCCTGTCCATGGCCAGCAGGAATGCAGCCATGAGGGAATGTGACAAAGTGGCCTTTCCTGATGTAGCATTGGTTGACTTCGTGTCATTTTCCTGCATCACAGGGAAGCTTCCAAAATGACTTGGCATTTTACCTCTAAATACCAGCTAACCCCACCTAGCAATTACTGTATTTGGAAGTATGCACATTTATAAAATTATTTCAAGCATTAAACTTAATTATTGAATTATAAAATTTAATGATTGAATTAATTAAATAATAAAGTATTAAAAATAGAAAATAATATCATACAATTCCCAAACTTTGTTAAAACTCAGGTGTTCTGTCCATTCCCCTCCTGATGCCAGAGAACAAGATATGAACACAGCTATCTCAGCAGAGCTCACTTGCTCTATTTAGAGTCCTGTTCTGCATCATTTCCAACTGCTGTGCAACACTGACTTGTTAAACACTTTCCTGTGGCCAGCCCTAGTCAACCCTTCTGTGTTCTGTGAAGTTCTTCTGAAGGTCAAACCTCAAAGATAGTTTCAGGACTGATGCCAGAATGAGTTTACACTCTGTAGATGCACTTTTGCTCTTTATCTTGGGCAGTCACTGAATGGCTCTGAGCATTCAGAATTCACAGCCCCGCAAAGTACAATTTGGATATCCATGTGATATTTAATCTCATATCCTTTCTGATAACCCTTTCTGATCTTTTTGCAATGAATCTTTTATGTGTATGAACAAAAGAAAAGATTATAGTGCATGTTGTTGAAACAGATTATTATGGAAAAATATTGAGGAAAAATTATCCTGCTTGTCAGCTATTAAACCTGAACTAGGATTCTCGTGTTTAATCTCTCCTATCTCTTGATTTTGATCTGGAATTGAATTTCATATGAATGCTGCATAAATATTTTAATGTCTGTTTAATTATTCTTTAAATAGACAGCAGTATTTAGCCAGGTCATTACGACCAATTTGTGTCACCTTTTGTCTTGGGGAAAGCTCCTCTTTGATTTTTACATGGTTTTCACCTTTCTTTTTCTCAAACCTTGCAACATTTAATTATAGTTGTTTAAAAAAACTTAACAAAACAAAAAACCCCAGCCTTTTCTTCATGCAGCCCATTGTTATGCATCTAGGTGTTAATTAATGGCAAGAATCCCCTCTGTTCTCTCAGAAGCAAGAAGGGTATTTTCCTACCCCATGCTGTGAGGAAACTTTTCAATTAAAATTACATTTTTTTACCATGGGTTCCAGGACTGAGGGGCAAAATGGGTGTGTGGCATGACATGACTGAAAGACAAATTTAATGCAAGCAGTGTCCTGCATTGTTCCAAATTCAAATCTTCCCTGAGGTGCATCACTCACAGGAACACTGGTCTTTGACAGAGGAGATCACAACACTATCCTGAATTCCTTAAATGAGGAATATCACTCAAATATATTCATAATTTACTGAGAGTTTGTAGTGGTGAACATGGCAGTGCTGGGTGGGCTGTTGGACTCGATTTTAGAGGTCTTTTCCAACCTTTACCATTCTGTGATTTCCTGACAGCTTATGAACCTCTACAAATTCTCCTTGAAATCCTAGCACAATACCAATAGTGGAGCACAGCAGAGTTTCACAGGTTGAGTCTTTACACTTCTCTCCCACACATAAAATCATTAGAAAAATAAAAGTTTTCATTCCTGTGATCGCTCCTGTGAGATAATGAAAAGAGGAGGAAAAAAAAGACTGTTCACTTTATACTGGAGAGGTAATATGCATCATGGCACTACTTTGAGATGAGATACTTCCTACCCATTTCACACTTTAGAAATAATTACTTAACACAGTGCAGCCCATTTTATTCACAGTAACTTTTTCTCAGTAATTTACTTGGTAGTTTTGAAGTGAAAAGCATCATGTGGTGTGGAAAGCCACAGAGCCTCTCCTGCCGAGCTTTAGTTTGTTTTTTTTTTTTAATTTCCTTAGGTGTTTGATCATCATGGAATTGACTCACCCTTAATGCTAATTGCCATACTGAAGAAAACTTCACTAAAATGTGGTCTATTAGATACCAGGACTGGGAATAAGAAGTAGAGTCAAATTCCCATAGACTGTGGATTTAGTTGTTCTCTTCTTGGTGCACATCACGACCACGTGGAACGTGCAGAAGTTCCTCAGTTGTTCTTCTTGTAGTGAAGTAATTCATTTTTATAGGAGACATTTATTCAATTATAATATCAAAGATAATGCCTGTGGGATTATAGGTTGTGGCATATAAGAACAGAATAATAAATAGGAAGTGTGGAATGGTGCATTGTATTAATACAGAAATTGATATTTGAAGAAGATCAAATTAAAAGCGGAATTAAGCTGAATTATTGGACTAACACTTTTGAAATACTTGATATCCTTATATATTAAAAATAAGATTGATTTGTGACATCAGGTTCTTTGGGAGGGAAAGGATCAAACCAGATGTAGTGGTCAGTCAGCATTTTTATCACATACAATTAGTTTTGTAAGCATTTGTCATTAAAAGGGGTTCCAAACAGCTGCAGATGTCTGTGGCAGTGCATGGTTTGCACTGAGACTTGCAAACAACCCTGTTTGTCTTGATACACACCATTACCCATTCCTCAGGGAAAAGTCTCCTGCAGAGAACAGCTCAGTACAACCCTGGATCCGGAGTTCACCTCCAAAGCCAATCTGATTGCTAATGGAAGGCACATCCAGGGTAATTGAAGAATTTCAATTCCACAGACTTTCAGTCCTTTTAAAAATGTACACATGTGTCTCATTGGATGAATTTTCAGAAGGATCTAGATGACTTAGCGGGATATAAATAACTTGGGAGCTGACAAACCAAATCCAGGCCTGTTTTAATGTTCTTTGGATGGCTGGTCTTCCTCTGGCACCTCTGAAGTCTCCTTCATTTCATTTATGAACATCAGAGTGAAGGTGGTGCCAATTAGCATCTGTTTCAAATTTATTTCAGGTCTTGCACTGGAACCACAGGTTTCAGTCTGCTGTGATTTCATTTAACATTCCTTAACGTTTTTTCCACTTCATTTCTTACAAGAAGTCTTTGTGGCAATCTACCAAAAGAACTAAGTTGCTTTTAACCCCTTCTGAGATATTTTCAGGGTTTTAGTAGTGCCAGAAGATGAAGGTGTTGCAAGGAAACTTGGAAAAATAGGATAACATTTCAATTATCACAATTTTAAAGGGCAGAGTATCAACTTTGCAGTGCTTTCACATGTTGCATATTCACTTTCTTCCTTTCCCATTAGCTGTGAGACGGGCTCCAGTGGCACTTTCCTTGGGAATTTCAATGCCATCATTACCAACGGGGCAGAGTCAACTCGTCACACTGCACAGTCATAGTAATAACTCTTTTTGGAGGCATTTATGTGCTGTGCAGAGCTATTCATTCAATTACCCTGTGGACCAGGCAGGGATGGTCAAATTAATTACTATCTCATGAATATAGAAGATAAAGGGCCAAATCCAATTAAAGACCTCAGAGTGTCTGAGCTCAGAATTACAAGATGATAATTTTAAGTGATTTTACCATAGGGGCACCTGTACCTGGGCTATGCATTGTGGCTCTTGAAAAAAGTGAAGTCACTTCATTCCAGGAGATTCACTGCGCTGAGTAAAGTCCAGGCCCCCATCTCTTCTGGATCTTAAAAATCCAATTAGATCTGGAAGGAGAAGCCTTTTTTCAGCTTTTTTTTCAGTTCTGTCCTGAAGGCATGGCTTGAAAGGGGTTTTAAAATTAAAAAAAAAAAAAAAAAAAAAAAAAAAAAAAAAAAAAAAAAAAAAAACTAACACACATAGAGCTTATTCTACCTCCTATATTTTAATTTTAGTAGTTGAGGATCATGTAGGGCCTCAGTCTACTTTCCTATCATGGGGATTCACAAATCCTTATTTACCTTACACCTCTGAACCTGGGCACTTTTTTACCTATTCCAGTGAAACTGAGCAGTGGTGCAGATTGGGGTAAAAGAGTCAGAGGGACTCCAGGCACAGTCCCCACTCCAGCATACCCCATCTGCAGACCCCAGGCAGGGATTTCAGGGCAGGTTTTCATCTGTTTGTCCTTTGGAATCTACTAAATTTGCAGCCCTGCCTTCAGCAGGAGAAGGAGTCATCCCTACCCTTCCCTGTTCCCATTTCACCCACTTAATCCAAGTCATCTGCTTGAGGATTCAAAAAAAATCTTTTATTCAATGGAAATTTGGAGTGTCCATGAAAAATGAATGCTCCAATCATTCAGTGGAAATAATGGCAAAACTCCTGCTGACTTGAGAGGGAGCACAGACAAGCTTTGTAAATGCACCAGTTATCACTTCAGTAAAGGTCTTTATGTATTTAATTTTATTCTAATAACAAAACAAAAGCCAAAAATATTTCTGATCTCTACAAGAGGAAATAAGGCCTCTAATCAGTCTGTAGAAGTAAAGCATTATTTTATGCCTAATTAGTTTGTAATAGCATTTCCAAAGGGTTTCTTTTTCTGTAAAAAAGACTGTTGATGAAAATGTCACAGAGTTATTTTCAACAGGCTTTTGCTGCAGATATCCCACATGGACATTCTGTTATTTTGTGCTGACTTTTACACTAATGCCCTGTAATTGTGTTTCACTTCCTCTGATTAAACTGACAAGTAATTTGAATGGCTATCACTTAACACATTGATCTGAGGCAGTGGCAGGAATAGACCATGGCTTTACTCTGTGAAAATAGAGCTGGTCCTTTGCTCTTGAACTCTTTTGGAAGTCAGGTTGGAGTTTAAAAACTCTTTTTTTTCTTTTATTTTTTCTAATTTTATTTTCTTTTATTTCATCCCTGTTGCCTCACAGTTGTGATATCCTACAAAGGAGCGTGTGGACGCAAAGAAGCCTGTACTCAAAGTGAAAGCTTAATTACCATAATGAGGATTGATTTCTTTTCTTTTCTCTGTCTACATTCACTCCAAACAGGAGCTGAAGTTATGGTACATGTGCAAATAAAGCTCACACTCGTTGTTTGCTGGAAGGTGGGGTTTTCACAGGAGAGTGTCAGAGTGAAAACCCTTCTTGCCAGGCACATGTCACTGCCCTCAGAAAGTCTGACACATCCCCAGGTAATTGTGGAGGCTGCACAGCAGCTGCCAAGTGGGGTCCAGCACTGAAAGCAGCAGTGGTTTCACTGGATGCAAAAAACATTACACAAAATTATGTCCAATATTGTCTCACTGTCTACTGTAATAAAGTGTTCAGAGGAAGCTGGATTATTAAAGAGATGAACAGAGAAAAAACCCCTCCCTGGTGTGGTCTGGAGGAAACTGGCAAGATAAGGGGGAAAAACCTAAGAATTCGTTGGATGAAGCATTTAATCCTCTGTTATAAGTAGAAATATTGAGTTGACATTGACTTTCAGCTGCCTGCCTTGATTATCACGTTTTTGATTGGACATAAACAACACTTGTTTCCTCATGGATCACCCAAGGAATACAAGCACAATGCAATTAAAAAGAAAGAAATGCAGATGTAATAGTCAATACACATCTCATCCAGAGGTCTATTGCATAGTGACAGATGCAGCCAACCAGTTGAAATCCTATTTTTCAGTGATATTTATTAATCAAAGCACTGTAAGTGCAGCCAAACAGTTCTGTGCTTCCAGGGCACAGACAGGCGACATTTGGGGGGGTTGATTTCTGTGTAATATTTGTCTTTGTGCCCTGAACAGTAATTCTGCACCTAAACAGAAAGGCAGAGTTGGGGCTTCAATATGTTCATGAGAAATGTTCATTTTATACCTGTAAATGTGACTGCTTTGATGAACCTCCAGTGGTCACTTCATTTTTCAGAGGTGCTTATTTGGCTAAGGCCCACAGGTTTGGGATTGTTCACCCTGGAGAAGAGAAGGCTTTGGGGTGATCTCACTGTGGCCTTCCAGGGCCTCAAGGGAATCTGCAGGAAAAAGGGAGAGAGAAAATTCACAAGTGATGGAGTGACAGGACAAGGGGGAATGGCCTCATGAGAGAGGTTTAGAGAGCAGGTTTGGATCAGATATTAGGATGAAATTTTTCTCTCTGAGGGTGGAGAGGCCCTAAAAAAAAAAACAACAAAAAACATAAAGTTCTATGCTGTGAAAGCCAACATTGCAGAAAAATGTTGTTACCAAATGGAGCCTTTTTCTTAAATACCTAAACAAAAAAAAAAAAAAGCCTTTGCTTGTAATCAAACAGTGTTATGTGGTTCCCCTATGTCCTCTACAAAAGAGAGCTGGAAAATACTGAAAGGGTGTTTTCAAGGAATGCTGAGATGTCTCAGGAAATCCTGCATTTAATTCCTGGGACTCCTAATGCACCCTTTAGTCTAAAACCAACCAGGGAGAGAAGAGCTACAGGTGCTGTTTAAAAGTGAATAAAACATAAAACTGACAGAAATACCAGACGTGGATATCACCTCCACTAAGAGCTCTGACAAGTATTTCCACTAATCTGTGACATAACAGAGATTTAGTCAATATATTTCAGAGTTTAGATGCATGAAGTATTGTTCATCATGAGTTGTAAGACATTCTCTGCTTCTCTTCCTCTCCTTTTTTTCAGTTGCCTGTGTTGCATCAACTTTTTCACCGACAGAATTTTAACATGGCACAAGGTTTTGTTGTTAATAACTATGACTCAGGAGCATTATTATGCTTAAAATAATTGAATAGACTTTTCTCAAAAGCTTGCATTTAAGTAGGTAAATTTTGACATTTTTTTATTTGCATAGTCCTTCACAAAGGGCTTTAGTTTAATGTTCCTTCCCACCCAAACCATGCTGTGATTCCATGATTTCTGTCTTTTCCTTTCTCTGTGGTAACTCAGCCTTTCTCCTTTGTGACCACCTAAACAAAGTTCTAAAGACCTTACTACGCAAACTTCTTTGTGCAATATTATCTTTTTTTATTCTCTCTTTCTCCTGAGAAAATAAATGAATTATTAAGAGGACATGAGAACATACAAATTTTAGTTCCACAGGAGGTGTTACTATAGCAAAATTGAAGCTGGAAAATGGATGACTGCAGAACCTTCAATACAGTTCCTTAGAATAAATTCTAAAACTCAAATAATTTATACAAGTAAAACGTATGATAAAATCACTGAACTGAGTACAACACTAATTCACGTTCATACCACATTCCCAAGAGACTTCTTAACACTCAATCTATCCTTAAACTTATTATTTTAAGAAGTCTTCTTCAGCTCATCTCTAGAGGAACCACGGAGATTTTGTTAAACTTGTTTTCCTGACCCATCTCCTTAGAAAATTGTTAGAATTTTCAATTTCCAGTGAAATTTAGTCTCTACTTCTCCTGGAATATATTGTTAAGCCTTTTCCTGACCTAAAATAAATTGTCTTCTAGCAGAAGGGGACTATGTATTGGTATGTTTAAACCTAGATTTCTGCTTAAAAGCACTGATGCAGCCTATGCCTGTTGTTCAAAATGTTTTTCCTTTTAGTACTAAGCTTCTCTTCATCACTTTAAAAAGGGTTATTGAGCATTGGCATAGTTTTAAAGGAGTGATGTTCAACATTTAAAATAAAATATAAGGACAGATATATTTTTGAGCAGCAATTTACGCCTTAATAAAACATTGTGATATTGAAGTTCTGAATAACCTGTAAATAATGGAGCCCTCTACCTAGGGGATGATGAAAATATAAAAATAGATCAGTGTTTGGTAGCTTTTGGATCAATAGATAATCTTTCCAGCTGTCTCCTGGAGTCTAAATTACGTGAAACAGAAGTGAGGATGTCTTGGACATGCAACACTTGATGTTTGAGGAGGTTGACTCTCCCAGATATTTTGGCTTACATCTGAAGCAGCAGAGAAAAAAAAAAAAGTGTACTATCTCCTCTTTCTCATTATTTTAGATTAAGAGAAGGCATCCAGGAGCAATTTAAAAGCAGATTGCAATTTACAGCTGCAAAGCAGTTGGTGGTTAAATGAGGAGTTTGTAGTGGACCCTTTGCAAGTAGAAGTCTGTGAAGAAATTAGAATAATTTTGAATTCTGGAGTAAACATTTCTGACCTTCTAAATGGAAACATCTGCAAGATTTTGCTTAAATGATGAGTGGGGAGATTCTCAGCTGGTGTAAATTAGTGTGGCTTCAGTGAGGCTGATGTTTTTATAACAGTTTACATCATTCACATTTCTTTCTTCAAAAATTCTATTTTTTGTAAGCATTTAAGCATAACAGCATCAATTTTCTGTACCAGCATCTTCTGAATAGAAATGTGCAGTTTCTTCTATGAAACCCTGATGTTTTCCTCTTTGAGTAGGCATTGCAAAGGAAAAGATGTTCTTTAACTGCACAAAATATTCCTCCCAATTAAATTTCTACCACATATTGCTATGAAATCACCCCTGAAACAGGAAGGAGTGAGGGGAAGCTTCACAGACATCAGGTCCCAAGGACAGCGGGACAGAAATGAGGATGAGAAGTAGACTTGCATGCTAACATCCCTGTCCCCTGCATTCCCAGGGACAGAGATCACACACACACTGCCAGAGGTTTCTCCAGGACATATCAGAAATCCTCCCTTGGGGTATCAGTCTTGGCTCCTCCAGCTCTATTCCCTTGTTTCCCCCTGTTATCAGCAAACTTCAGCTCCAAATTAGGGTGATGTTACCTTATGTCTGTTAACCTGATTAGAGAAATACAGATATAACTGGAGGGGTTTTTGGTTTTCTTCATTAAGGTGTGGTGTTTCTGTGACCCAGTTCCCTCAGCCTTTCCTCTCATGGCATTCCCAGTGCTTGGATCATCTTCCTGGCCCCTTTCTGGACTTTTTCAGCCCATCCTCTTATCTTTTACCTGTTTGAGAATATTAAACACTATTGAACCCAATATTGATCCCTGAGGACCAATATTGTCCCGCTTGTGACAGGCTGCCAGCTTGGAAAGGACCTGAAAGTGTTAAAATTCAGTGTTGAATCTAAATTATGAACTGTGTTTCTTTCAGACAGTGGAAAGAAAGTGGATCTTTAAAAAAATATCTCATCCTGGGAGGACAAGAATATCTTTTGCAGAAGCTTGAAAAAAATCTGCCCTTATAATGCTGTATTTTTTTTTTAATTCTCTGGAAGAAAATCATGCAAGTCACACATTTGTCCAAGATAAAATCTCCAGCCTGATCCTTAGGAGTGCTGGACAGTCCTTGCAGCTATTGAATAGGCAGTTTATGTCAAGTAACTCAGTATTCTTCTAAGAATTAATCATCAAGTGCTTCAAGCTCCCCTCCACTGTCAATGGAGGGAAGCAATCCCCTGTGATGATAAGTACTCTGTATTAAAATAAATATGCAAGACAGATGGGTGCTCTAAAAATGCCTGTCACTATATCTTGAATATAGAAGGAGCTAAAATAACTAGATTTGATTCAGTATTTTAGAATGGTAAAATTAAATGGGATGGCCCTACCCTGAGCACTATCACTGCTTTCTGGAATGACAGAGCGTGCTGCATTATAATCTGAATTTAATTAAATGGCACACCTCTTTAATGATGGCAGGATATTCTTGCCAGGGGGAAGAATGAAAAAAAAAAAAAAAAAAGAGGAATGTGTCAAAATGGTGGTTCCACAACATCTTACATAGATTTTATTGGTATTAATATTGTTGCTGTTTAACTGAAACCCTGAGCTTCTAAATTGCAAACGTTAAAGAAAAATAGTGTTCTCTAACAATCACTCCTTCAGTTGTGATACACATTGGGGTTTTGTCTGTGATATTATTTTGCAGCCTGCTGCTGCCCCACTTTTTGTGTATTTCTTGGCACTCCATTCCCTTCTTTTACAGTTTACCATTGTCAGCCTTTTGTAGCGTTTTTTATAACAACGTGCTCAAAGTATTGGCTTTGCTTCTCCAACATCTCTAGGTGATCCTAACTTTTCAGTGCAAAGATATTCTTTACAATAACATCTGTCCTTATCATAATAATTTTGGTAGTACTAATTTCATCTGTTTCATGTGCTGAAATTTGAGCTCTGTGATTTGCTCATTAGTGGTATCTGGAATTATTAAAAACCATCAACACAGTAACAGTCTGGAGCATCTTCTTCCAAGGTTGAGCATATCTCATCTAAAATGCACTGAGTCTCTGGGCTGATTGGCCTGACTGTCCTTGTCTTGGTTCTGTGATATTCTCTAGGGTTAGAAAAATGTCCTGTTAAGTACCTCATGCTGATCAAAAGAGTTCTGTAATGAGCACATTGTGGGATTTAAATGTCTCTAATAGCTGGGATACATATTTAGGGAGTTTAGTATTTTACTCTAACAGTTTAAAGTGTAAAAAGGAAAAATGGAAGGAGAGGATAAGGTCTTTGTAAAAAGAGAAAACCACTGCTGTACCTTAGCAGAGATCTTTCTAGCATTCAGCAGATACTGAAATTTCTCATCATCCTTAAGTGCATTTTGTTCTTATTTTATTTCATTTCCTAACCAAATGAAGTTGAAGTTCCCTGTATAAATAAATTCTGGCTTTAATATCATGCAGTTTTACCTGTAAGGCTTTTCAGACTTTGTTTGGTATAAATGACTGTGTTCTGTCTTTATTCAGGTAATGCTGTTGGCACTGGTGGAGACTGTAGGCATTTTCCAGAGTAATAGAACAGTCAGTACCTCGATTTCTTCCACTACTGGACATGGATGTTTTGAGAAACTACACAACTTCTCATGTCAGATGGCAAATCAGGCTTAAAACAACTTGAATATTATATTCAGGGAGCTGGATCTGACATTGAGTGACCTGGGAGGGAACTGCAACCTTGGGGTAGAAATGCAGTGGAAGATCCTCTCCTGACCTGGGGGAGTCTGCAGCAGCACAGCCCCTGTCAGAGCCTGTGGGAATTGGCTCATTCTGAGCTGAGAATAAATCAGATGGGCAGGGAAAAGCTCTAAGGAAATTAGAATGGAAGCAACTCAGACTGGGAAAATTGTTTGAAAATATCTCGAGTACAAGCAGAATGCAAATGCTGTTAATGGTCACAAGAAATCAGGGACTTGATTAATATATTCTCCTGTTGCAAAGTTCTCCTCATTACACCATGAATAGATGTAATTCTGTCCATAGGAACTTGAATACAGATATTTTGGCATTCAAGGAATTCTGTGCATTTCTCCTCCTTCTCCTTTTAACCCAATGCCAGCAGCAATTTTTACTTCCTTTTCATCCCAAAGTATCTTTCTTCCCTTTGCAGGGAAAGATTAACAGAGAAATGGCAAATGGCTCAATACCAAGCTTTTTCATTTTTTCAGGAAACCAATAAATTCCTTTCTATCCCTTCTAGGAATGAAGGCCAAAAATTTATCACAGAGCAACAATAAAATAAGAGTATTTAAGGACTTAAATAAATAAACTTTAATAAACTTATATTTTCAGCACAGAGCAGATGGTGTTTGACAGACCTGCCTGAAGCTATGTAGCATCACATGCCATGCTAGTTATTTTTCAAAAATGTGATTTACTAAACAAATTTCTTTGAAATCATATGCTGAAGAAGGGAGTTTGTATACAGATTAAAAGGTCATTTTATAAGTAACAGGTGAAGGTCAGTTAAAATTCCTGGATAAGTAAAAATGGTGCAGAATGGGAGACTTCAGCCACATTTGTGTGAGTTAATAAAATACTGCCATTGAGTGAGCTCAACTGGATCTCTTGTTTTGGTTTAGTTTTCCAGCACATCCCATTCAGCATCTCAGGCAGCACTGAGGCACAGTTTGGGCAATTGCACGCAGCAATGTGGAACAGGCTTTGCTCTGCTTTGGAGGGACAAGGGACTGGCCAGATGGATGTGGACAGTTTGTGTTGTGTGGCCTAAGGGTCACAGAAGGGTTCCCAGTTGTTTTGTGTTTTGCAGTAGGATGTACCTTAAGGGCCACTGTTTATATAAACACTGTTTATTTAAAACTGGAGTTGAAAAGTTACTGGATGGGTTTGAAGGGATTCTAGATAAAACTTGCTTGGATGCAGGCCAAGGATAAGATTTGCACACCTCAGGTACTGTTACTGTGTCCAGCTCATGGTTCATTTTTATTTTATTGACTTTATTTACTATCTGAGATTGCAAGGATGTGGCTTCCCCAGCTTTCTCCGTAGCTGTAATTATTCCTGCTACCCTGGAACCAGATAGACTCACTGGTCACAAGGTAATTAAACACTGCTGAGAGCAATTGTTTTATTTAAAGAGAACTCATAGTCTGTATCATACATTTATGAGCAGATTATTTAGTGAGTGGCATTCTAGAACTGAGCATTTCTGTGACAAGATGAGGCTGTAATTCAGTGACCAAAATTGGATTTCTCTGCATCCACAGCAGGGTGGGCAGCAGGAAAGGGGGGATTCTGCCCCTCTGCCCCCTCAGGAAAAAAAAAAAAAAAGTCTTAACATGTCTTCTGTGGTTATGGAGCTTTCTAATCCAGTCCGTTAAAGCTTAAACAATGAGAAGGAAGAGAAGAATTTAAAGAATATTAGATAAATTGAATTATTTGACTGGGAAAAGAAAGCATTCCAGAACACGAATGTCACCAAGGAAACTTGGTGTAGCAACTGCACAGCAAACAGCTGGAGAAATTTATTTTTTTCTAAGTTTTCTTAGACTGTAACTCTGTAGTGTAACAAACCAGAACTTGGCTGAGACTGGCTCATCTGGCAGTCCCTGCTGAACCATTCTGACAGTCAGGAGAGGCTTCCTGAACCAAGAGAGGCTTCCTGAACCAAACTTTTCTGCCTCAGCTTTATTGTGAAATTTCAGCTTGAAAAACAGGCTCGACTGTGTGCACACATGACACCTGCTGTCTTGAACAAAACACCAGGGACTGAATTTGGGACATCTAAAACCAAAAGCCTGTGCTGACATTGCTCAGGCTAAAGAGATGTGGTTCTTCAGCTGGGGACCAGAAGAACTCACTCAAAGGATGAACACAAGAAAAGTGAGATAAAAATATCAGCGGGTGACACAGATGCCTCCTCTTGTGTGATAGCAAATGCTTTCTCTCTCTGTTTTCTGGTGTCAATTTGTGTGATTAACTCCAGAATTTCTAATGGATCCTTTTTAGAAAGCTAAGAGGTAAATTTATGTTTTGTATTAAATTCTGGTGGCACTTGATATTGTTATGTTTGAATTTCTAAATTAAAAAAAGGGAATGGGTTTTACAGATTTTTAAATGATCATAAAAGCTTTGGCCTCGTGTCATAATTGGAATTACAGGCAGTAACAGAAAGCAGGCGTTCTCTGGAATGAATGCCTAAAGCAAAGGCTGGAACAGAGGCCTCTTGCCAGTGTAGGGCTGATAACTGTGGTGTACATATGAGAGGGTATCATTGAAAGAGTGTCTTTAA
The DNA here is from genome assembly GCF_017590055.1 of Onychostruthus taczanowskii. NCBI lineage: Eukaryota > Metazoa > Chordata > Aves > Passeriformes > Passeridae > Onychostruthus > Onychostruthus taczanowskii. The sequence goes on along the minus strand of NW_024499239.1, from coordinate 26,489,247 downwards.
TCCCCTTCCCACCCCAAAAGTGACTTCTCAATAGCAACCAGAAACATGTGCTATTAGGCTCAGCTGGAGAGAGAAAATCGCTCTTAATCATATGCAAGGAACAATTCTAAATAGAAGCATTTGAAAACAGCCTTGGGAAGGAAAGAGTACTGCCAGAAAGAATGGAAGATCATTCTGATTCTTGATGAAAAGCTTTCAAACAGAGTTCAATGTGCAAAAGATGTGACAAATCTTTAGAGAAGTACTTTTCTCTTAAGAGAAAGGTAATACAGCTAACAAAGTCACTTAATGCTTTTTGTGCCGTTGAACCTGAAAACCATATTTTCCCCCCATTGGTTATGAGACACAAAAGGCTTTTTCCCCCTTTTTAATCTTCGTGAGGAGTTTTGCTTTGAGACTTCCTGCAGGAAACTGTTTTAAGTGGAATTCTTCTTTATACTGAACCTAATGTCTGCCAATATGATTCCTGTTACAGGCGTAGGGACCATTTTCCTTCTGTCCTCAAGCTGTGTTGCTGCTTATTATCATGTTTAACATTCCCAGTGCTTGGCAGGATGGAGATTAGAAACTCTTAATATTCATTTTATAGTGAAAGGTCTTGCCAGATTTTTTTGAGTATTAGCTATAATATATGCACATAATTTATTGGTGGAAAAGTTCTGAACTCTTCGGTGAGTCACCTTAATCTTTGTTCTTATCATTTAGGATTGTTCTGAAATAATCTTCTGTGCCTCCTGCACGTAAACATGTTAAAAACATTACTTTGGAAATAACAACTTGATGGTAGCAAACAAAAAAGCTGCAATAATTTCCTTTGATGGATCCTTAATATTTTTTTTTTTAAGTTTATGTCACCTAGAGGATTTTTCTCTAACTCTAAAATTTTGTGTTTTTAACAGACTGGAAGGAAGGAGAAGGGAGACCCACTCAACATTGCCATTGACAAGATGACCAAGAAAACACGAGACCTTCGGAGACAGGTGAGCCCTGCTTTTCATAATGTTTCCTGATTTTCCAGGGAAATCATTGCTTTACAACTTCAGGCTGGTTTTGCCACATGAGGAGGTGTAAAGAATTGGTGTCCTCATTTAGATATGGCCCTACATTGCACATGACATTAAGCAAAGTAGCAGCATTTCCTGTGACAAAAAAAAAAAAAAAAGGGAGAAGGAAATTCATTCCAAGTGTAACTACCAATGGTCTTTCCATGTGGGAGGGGAGGCAGATTGTCCAGACCTTCCCTGCCTTGGCAGCTCAAAACCCCAGTCATAAAAACACTGGCATATGTGCTTATTTGTGTTTTATTTGAATACTCTCACTGGAGTAACAGGAAAGATGAGCAGAATATGAAAAAGAAAAATTGTAAGAGTAAAATATATTTAAAGAGAACTTCCGAGGTACTGTATTAAATAAAGATACTGTGAAGATACAGAAAGTCATAATAAATAACAATTTTGCCAGAGAGGTGGATGTCCCATCCCTGTAAACACTCAAGGCCAGATTGGATGGGTCTGAGCATCCTGATCTCCTTGAGCATGGCCCTGCCCATGGCACAGGGAAGTGAACCAAATGACCTTTAAATGCCCCTTCTAACCCAAGCTATCCTATGATTTTATTAATAACTGCAAAACCTAGTTTAAACCATGCATTTTGGCTTTCTTCTATTACATTTCTCATTGTGTTTTGTGATAAGAAAGAAAGAAAGGTTCATTAGAAATGCTTGAGATGGAAAAGAAGTAAAAGGAGATTTGCAACCAAGAGGGAGAGGTTTCTCTTGACACCTTCAAGTAAAGGCAGGACAGATTGCCTCTTTTTAGCTCCTTTTTCTCCCTTTAAGATGATTCCAGTTCTGCATTTTTTATACAAATATAATAATAATAGTAGTAGTAGTAGTAATAATAATAATAATAATAATAATAATAATAATGAAAATTCTACCTGACCTCTGTGAAAGTGATCCCACATCCAGAAAACTGCCAAACCAAGTAAAGATTTAAATGCATCTTCAAGTACCTATTTGCAGCACGATAATTTTGGAGAGAGTGGCCTCTGTAGGCATTTTGAAATCAGTGCTCTGCACTGCTAAAACTCAGCTCATTTCAGCTCTTCCTCCTTAACCTTTAGCAGACGTGTTTGGAGATCATCTTCTCCGAGCTTATTTTGCCAAATAACAAACCCATTGCAGTGGACCTACAGACAATATGAATCACTGAGTCTCCTATATAAAGCCTGCCATCACATCTGCTGCTCAGCTAATGACAGAAGAGAGATCTCTGCTGTTCTGACCTCCAAATTTGTGGGATCCTCGGCTCTGCAGTGGAGCTGGGACCATGTGTTGCCTCCCACCTCTGTTCTCACTGCTTCAAGGAAGTAGCAGACTAACACATGAGTGAGTTCTATGTGAGGCTCTCAGCAGTTGCCTGAATTACTCATCCCTAAAGCCAAATTTACTCTGAAACGTGATATAAAAATGGCACCTGTCTTAATAAGCTGTGTGCTTCTCATGTGTATTCACCCTCGTGGAATGTTCAGTCTCAGAGAGCTTGGAACTCTGGATGTGGGTAAAGTGAAGCACAGATATTGTATTTTCCTGCTTGGGGATGAAGCTTTTAGTACATTTCCTGATATTTATGGAAGTTAATCACGTAGGTATAATGTTTATTAAATTGTGGCAGTTGTAAACTGTAAACTAATCAAGATTAAATCATAATTGTGCTGGGTTTTGCACAAACATAGAGGAAGATGGAGTCTGCTTTCAACAATGTGCATTCTGACTGTAAATCATGATCCCTCAGAATCATGATCAATGTTCTGCTTCATCACATGAATATAATCAGCAGAGTACCTGTTTATGTGTGGCTGCCCAGACCTGCCTGTGCACTCTCTGCTAAATTCCAGAATGTGAGGGTGTCACTGAGGGCTTGGTTGGATGGCTGGGGAGAGAGGCCTGAAGGTCCAGAGGAATGAACTGTGGTGGAGGTTACAGTGTCCCACTATTTCAGTTTTTCTATTCTGGGCAAAATCATTGGAGAGACAACCAGCTTTGAATATCATCATGCCTTTTGTCTAAATGAATCCCTTTTAAAGCTTGCTTTTCAGATTTTGGATGTTTAATGTTAACACCATTAAAACTAGATAACCTACAACAGTTAGGTGATGAAAAATACAAATACAGATAAATAGATTTATTTTTTTTCCTCTTTTGATAGTCAGGCTCCCTTGCAAGACTTCAGTATTCACCCATCTAAGACTGATTTTTCATTTTCTCCCAGGTCACTTAGCTCATTATTTGGGAGATTTGATTTCATTATCTGCATAAAATGCAGACATGGGAAATGATTGTGGATGGAACACACAGTGCTAAAATTCTGCCTCACAATTCACAGTCACTTCAATATTTCTTATTCTGATGGAATTACATCTTTTAAACTTGCATCATTTAAACTCTCCTGGGAATTGGGAAATTATTATGGGGAGCTAATTATATGTCTTACTATAAACTGCCAGTAAGCACATCAAGCTAAGTCAGACTGAGCAGGTTCTTGGAAGCAGACACACCTCACCAGCCCATGGCTTACTGCTGCCATTCCTCACTGGATTTTCATGAAATCACAGCGTGGTTTGGGTTGGAAGGGACCCTAATACCCATCTGTATCCAACACCCTGCCATGGGCAGGGACACCTTCCACTAGCCCAGGGTGTCCAAGCTCCATCCAGCCTGGCCTTGGACACTTCCAGGGATCCGGGGGCAGCCACAGCTTCTCTGGGCACCCTGTGCCAGGGCTTGCCCACCCTCACAGGGAAGAATTTCCTCCTAAAATCTAACTCAGGCTCCTCAGTACAATTTAAACAAGATGCTACTGGAGAAGGTCCAGCAGAGGCCACAAAGATGTTGAAGGGTCTGGAGTATCCCCCGTATGAGGAGATACTGTAGAAGCTGGGCTTGTTTACTCTGGAAAAGAGAATAAGAGGGATGTCATCAATCCATATAAATATTTTCAAGGCAGGATGGTGCCAGACTCTTTCTAGTGGTGCCCAACAGGACAAGGACTAATTGCCATAAATTAAAACACAAGAAGCTTCAGCTCAACATGAGGGAGAACTTCTGCACACTGAGGGTGGCAGAGCACTGGAACAGCTGCCCAGGGAGGCTGTGTAGACATTCCAAACACACCTGGACACATTCCTGTCACCTGGGTGACACTGCCTTGACAGGGGGTTGGACTGGATGATCTTCAGAGGTCCCTTCCAACCCTAAAATTGCTGTGATTCTGTAACCCTGCCCTCTGGCGGTGTAAAGCCATTCCTGCTGTCCTGCCACACCATGCCTTTTCCACAAGTCCCTGTCCAGATCTCTTGTAGCACCTTTAGGCACTGGAAGGTGCTAGAAGATCTGGAAGCCTTCTTTTCTCCAGGCTGAATCAGCCTTTCATTTTGAACAAGCTGAGGAAAGCACTGGATCTGATAAGAGGTTGTGCCAATTGGCAATATTGGGAATCTCTTTTTCCAACTGGTATGGAAGCCTGTAGTTAAGAAAAAAAAAGACAAAACCCAAAACCTAAACAAAGGCATGTGGTACACCAAGCCAGGCCAGTATCAGGTGCTGGTTGATTCCAATTCTTTTGTTAATTTTTCCTCCATAGGACACCAACCCAAGAGTTCAAATGCTGCAGGTAACCCCAAAGGGGCAGGAACACCTGACATTTTGAACATTGCATCTCTGGGGTGACACTGAGAGAGAGAGGCAGGACACACCAGACGGTTTGGTCACAGCACCTGAAGGCACAGGTCAGAGCAGCAGCTGCTGTGCTGTCACCACCTCTGCTTTGCTGTCACCACCACTGCTGTCCCACCTGCTGGCCCTGCTGCCACCCCTGATAGCTGAGCTGCTTCATTCTGCACGAGCCACTCGAGGTGGAATAACCAAAACCATTTATTTTGCCTTAAATACCACCCAGCTGTGCTGCCATTACAGCAGCCTGCCTGGATTATTTCGTTTTTGCCCGTTCAAGGCTTCCTGTGCCTCCCAGTGGAAGGAATTGGACAGAAATAATATTTTTTTTTCACCACCAATTCTCAGTTTTTACTGGAAATTATACTGTCATACAGCTGTTAAGGAGAATTCATCCAACTCCTACAGACTGAGGTTTATGTTATTACTAAAGCTGCTTAGAAATACTGCATCAAATAAATTCTTCACAGAAAAGTATAATTTTCTTAAAAAGTGGAAAACTTCCAGAAATTATCCAGAAATTTAATTTTAATTTTTTAAAAAGAAGCCTGAGAGCTTTGAAAAGTCTAGTGTGGATTTTTCCAGTAGTTTCCAGTTTTAATTTTGAAAATTATTAACTTATTTCTAGCCTAGCATTGCAAATACAAATATTTACATATAAATAAATATTAAAAATTAAACCCTCATTTTTAAAATGGCCAAGGAGACTTTCCTTTGATTCAAAGAATTTTGCTAGGCTTTAAATTTTCATGTTTCATCTGAAAGTAGAAAAAAGAAGAAAATAAAAAGTACTGGATTTTTTTAATATTGGATTTCTGCTTCTCCTTGCAGTTTTAGGCAAGAAAACTTCTATAAAACATATATATTAATAGGAACTGTGGAGTAGAAAGTCCTGAAATATCTGCATTACCAGTTGCATTTTGATAAATTCTTTTGAGCATTTAGTCTGACATCCTGGGCTTTCACTTTAATGGAATGGATGCCTAATAGAAATTAATTTTACTTTTAGATATCTAAATTTCTGTGTGTAGTATCAAAAATGCATTTTTTTGCCACCTGATTATAGTTTTGCGGCCTTTGTGTGTTGTTGGGTAAAATCCAGCTCAAGTTTTTGGACAGGTACACAAAAAGCAGAATAACATGAACATCCTCTTAGTAGATACATACAGGTAGTGGCTAAGGTGGTGGTTTTGAATATGGGAAAAATAATTATTCACACCACTGTCTGAGGCAAAACATTCCACTTCAGCGCTTCTTTTTATCAAAAATGTCCTTTTTTCAGATTGTCTTTTCCAGACAGCATCCTACAAATCTCTGAGGAACCCATGTTGTGTAGACACAGGACTGAAATCCAAAATTGTGAACATCTAAATTAATGAAATTCTGTTTTCTCTAGCATTGTTCTGTCTGTTTAGGGCTTTCTACAGCAATAATCTCAGGTCCTTGATTCTCATGTTTCCTCCCATTTTCTCACCCCCATCATTCTCCCTGCTCACTCCTTGTCATCTGAGGCTGATTTGTTACTCCAGGTGAAATGCAGAGAGTGATGGGTTGCTTTTGGCTCCTGCTCAGCTGGTACCTGGCCAGCCAGCTTCTGACTTCACATAACAAATTTCCCTCCACAGGACACTGATTTGGGTTACTCTTCTCCTACCCAGACAACTTTACATCAAACTCCAGCTATTCACCATCTTTAAGACATTTTTTCTCTGTCAGATGGTTTTAAAATTGGCCAACTGATTAATATGTGTTTGAAAAATAAAAGGGCAGATTTTCTGTGATGAACATCATTCCCTCAGAACACCAGTCCAGAAAGTAAAGCCCAGAGTATGGCTCTGTTCTCCTCTGCTATCTGCAACTGCACTAACATGGGAATTGTATAACCACAGCAGGTTGCTATGCATAAATAAACCCTTTATGTGCAGTTTTTATGTGATTTCCACAGTGCCACAGAGCTTGTTTTCCTATACGATTTCCCAAAAATGGCTTTCAGGTGTATCTGGGGTTTGTCCTTGTTACTGGTGATTAAATGAGAGCTCCTTGGTAGGCTGAAAGCTGTAAGAGAGGTTTTTGCAAGGTTTCTGCATTGGTTTAGATGAGTTTCCCCTCTTTCTGATGGGGTGGGATTTTGATTGCTTCTTTTCTGCTTTTTCCAGTAGCCACTATCAGTGTCCTAGGAATGGGGACACACTTTAGGGTACTCAGGATCAGGTTTGGCCATTTAGGCATTAACTAATGTTAATGGTGACCGTGCTGTGGTGTCTTTCTACCAGGCACACGCTCTGCAGAAGCCAAAATGAAAAAAAAAAAAAAATCCAGGTCATATTTGCTCTTTTTACACCTCTAATCAATTCTTTATGTATAATGCAGTAAGTACATCCTTTCACATGACCCTTATGTATATTTGATCAGTCATTCATTTACATTCCCCTGTGCTAAGATGGGATCTTACAAATTCCTCCGTAAGACACTTGGTGGACTCTGGGCATGATTTTCATCAGCCTGTTGTCAGCCAAATTCTCTAACATCCCTCCCTTCAATCTACAATTATTATATTATCTTTTAGTCACAAATATCCTGAATTTGAAGGCACTCACAATGATCATTAAATCCTTGATGGTACTGTTTCAGTGGCTGTATTAGGCTGCAAGTCAAACTTGCAAAAGCCTAAAACTTGATGAGACAAATACCTCCTGTAATTTATTTGTGCAAATTTGGTAAAACAAAGACCTTGGGGACAACATGTTGATCATACTCAGTTTGTATTAACTTCATAGGTCTCTGAAAGGACTTGGCATTTTCTGTCCTTTGTTTAACATGGGTTTCACCAGTTTGAGCTAGATCCCAGGCTTCAGCATGTTCTTAGCCTTATTTATCATCTCTCTCTGTTCCTTGAGCAGCAGTGTCTCCATTTGCTCTTTCTGTTACTCACTTCCACGTAGATTAAGTTGTGTCGCTGTTTATGAATGCTATTTAGGGTAAAAAAAAAAAGTTTAGCACTTTGAAGCCTGCCAAAAATTGGTGTAGACTCTAGAAGGGCTCTCAGAATAAAAAGCACGAATATTAACTCATGGAATTAGACTGATGGGACACCTAAAACTGAAAGAATGTGTTCTTTTGGAACAGATTTTATCACAGCTAACCCATACAATGTTAATTATATTATGGATAGACACTTATATAAGTTTTCAGTCTGTGGGCTTAAATCTCTCTACTCAAAGATATGCATAGGTTGCTTCTTTACAGAATGTAATTCCTTTGAGGAAAACACAAGCCTTCCTCCAAAAGAGGAAATCTTATCATCCTGTTATTGCAGCAAAGCTGCTGTCTCACACCCAGACCAAATGACTTGCAAATGCTTTAGGGAGGGCCAGCAGCACCTAGAAATTAAAACTTGGTGCTCTAAATCATGATTAACTGATTTAATTTTTTTTTATCCTCTCTTTACTGTGCTCTGTGAGGATTAGCAAGTCTTACTGTCCAGTTTTAGAAGAATAATCTGAAGCTCAGAAAACAAGTTGCTTCTGAAGGTGAAGCTGCCTCACTTGAGATATTCTGTGTTGTACCAGCATTAGGAGGTGCACAGCATCTGAATATTAAGATATAAGCCCAAGGGAAGCATAAGGGCTCAAAAAGCAAAACAAAATCTTCAGTGGAAAACAGTGAACCCAATTCTAAATCAAACTTAATATACATTAAATAACAAACTCCTTTCAGCCTCCCAAAGACAATGAAGAGCACACCTAAAGAAACAAAAAACTCATACTTCAGGGGGCAGGGGGAAGAGGCAAGAGAGAACTCTGAACATTCACACCAGCTGATGCCAGTTATAGCAATCAGGTGGTGATATAAAGTTGTTTTCCTTCAGCCTCCCTGACAGTCACTGGAGAGTTCATCTCTGGAGGGTGACTTGGGGTTTTGAGGATGTGTTCTGTATAAGTTCTTTATGCATAGGGAGCCATGAACAATCTGATTTCTAACTGAGGCCCCCTGAAGGTAGGTTTGTGTGAGGATCCCTTTGACTTTCCAGCTATCCATAGAACCAGTCAATAGTGCAGCAATCAGTGCCTTTCTGGGGGGGCTGGGAAACTGTGTTCTCCTTCTCTGATGTGCCCTTTGTTGCAAACAAGAGGGCATTGGGTAAGGTTATAAATCCTGAAGGGGGCTTTTCATTTTAATTCAAGAGCTGTATAATTTAAATAAGGGAAGAAAACAGAGAATGAAATAGTCACAGACCTTCCCTAGCTCACATAACACTGTGAGAGTTTGTAAGAGTTGCTGCAGTGTTCTGAAAATGCAAAACTTCATGCAAGTGTGAAGCAGTAGCAGAATATCCAAAGGAGCTGTAACTTCAGAACCTAGTCTGGCAGGAATGTTTATTAAGATTTCTTTTGAAAAGGCAGAGTTGAAGCAAGGTCACACTTAAACAGATGATCCACAGGAGTCTGTGCTCTATTAACCAAGGAGGAGTTTTTGGCTGTTCCAAGGGGAAGTACAGTGTTATTGCTGAGATTACCCCACTCTGTTGCATGACAGTACATCTTGACAAAATGCTGGCATTTTGTAAAGGGAGCCAGCCACAAATTAATCTAAACCTCTTTGAACCTAAGGCCACCTGTGGCATCAGCTCTTGCTTGTGAGAAACTCAGCACCTTTTCCTTGTTGCTTAATAGCTTTGATTTTCACCTGCAGTGACTCCAGTGCTCTTGAATATGGAAATGTGGAAGCTGGCTTCCCAAAAGCAGTCTATCAAATGCTAATACAGATTTATTTCTGTGCCAGGGCTACGTGTTTATGCCTTGTATTCATTTACTAGGGGTGCATTGCATTGTGTGTAGTTCTTTTCTAGATTTGTAGCTGTTTTCTAGTTACAAAGGTGTGATGCTGGCTTAGAAGGCAGAGGTAGCAATGCCCCACTTGATGAAGTCCTCTGCTCTTCCAGCTTCCACTGAATTTATGGCCCCAGGATTAGGGACACTCTGAATGTCACCAGCATGGTCTGAAAGAGCTGTGAGCCTCTGGCATGCTGATCAATACTTTTTGTCTGCTCCCATTTGGTAGAATAACTGGTGAATTTACTTCAAGAAAAGACTTTTAGTAAAATTTTCAAACATCTGATCTAAAGAGGGCAAATGCACTGTTATTTGAATTACAATCAAGAAGAATTTTGATTTGAACTTTGAATGCACATGTCTTTGTCTCCCTCAAAACTCACTTCTAGGTGTTTATCACTGTGACATTGAGGTTTTTATGGTGCTCTGAAGTGTTTCAGAGGAAATGGAGAGTGCTTTAATACTGCTGATTTACTCTTTCAGGTCTGTAGTAATTTCCTTACTGCCTTATTATAAGGCTTGGTTTAATTTACTCTACACATAATGTTTACTGATGCACATATGGTGCCGTATTTCAGGAAACCATGCCCCTATCAGGTAGTTTTGGGTAAGGCTGCAGTGTGTAACAGTTTAATCAAACAAAGGAAACTTTGAACTGCAACATAATATTCATGATGGATTTTTTTTTTTTTTCCTGGCAAAAGCCATGGTGTAGTAACCATGGGCTGCTTTTGCTTTGTGAAATAGGGACTTGATTTTATCTTTTTTTTTTCTTTTTTTAACTGAAGTCACTTTAAGTGAGTAGAGGGTTGGCCTTTCAAAGTGCTTTGATAAGAATTAGGAGGCAGAACTCAGTGCCAGCTCTATTGCATTGGAAGAGATTACTGCACACAGTTTGTGCATTATTCCTCAAATACTAAGCCCTCATAAAACTTCAGATATTTCAGCAAATCTTTGTGTTTAGAAGATGCTTACCTCTCTAATCACGGCAGAGGAATAATTATGGAGTTTTTAAAAATCTTTTTGATAAAAAACACTGTAAATGTGAGAGAAGCTCAATGTAAGTGTGTAATATTGCTACATTATAAATAAAAATACCCACAAACCAGACCAAAAAAAAAGGTAAAAAACCCACCAGAAATGTATTTCAAGAGACTTCTGTTGATAATAGTTTTAGATAAAGAAGCTTTCGCTGATATGTAGTATCATCTGAAGAATGACCTGTAGTGACATCAGCTAAAGGCACTTCTGGAAGTTTGGATCCATAACAATAGCTTCAAATGTTGGTGCAGTAGCATGAGTTAGGGAGCACTATAAACATGGAGGAAAACATAATCCTTTTCCAAAGACTTCTCTAATTCCATCTTCCTAATGGCTTTATGAGCAGTGGCAAAGTACATAGAGTTTAGTTGCCAAATGGGATTTCAACATTATATTTGTTTCTTAATTGACAGTAATTTTGTTCACTAACTCTATTTCTAAGTGTTATGAAATATCTTTAATGTTATGTTCTACTTGTAATTAAGCAACCAGATACAGAAGGTTTTTTCCAATTCTTACTGTGTAAAAATTACTGCAAAGGAGAAGAAAACAAAGTATAAAGGAAATGAGAAAAAAGACAAAAAAACAAACCCAAGAACAAAACCCAGACTGATCTCACTGCTGTAAGGGCTTTTTGAAAGGCATGGGTGATAATTCATAGTATCAGATATCAATCATCTCTGTCCATCGGGCAAGATCCACTGGTGACTTTGAGTGACTCTTGGACAGGATGATGAGAAATCCATTTTTGCAGCACACAATCAATTTTTAATCTTGTTTTAGCCATTGTCTGGCACTTCAATAGACAGGTCTGCCCAAGAGCTGTCATCAGCTTCCACTGGGCTCAGGCTCTAGGTCTTGGAGAAGCTGAAGACAATATTTACTATGCCAGGCTGCTCATGCATCTGGGTTAGGTGGGACTTGCAAGTGTGACATTTATTGTATTAAACCTGTAAGGCTTGTTGGATCTGACTGCTCACAGTGAAGATAACTTCATTAAGAGTTTTGTAGAAAATTTCCTTCCCATCTTGACCAAATAGCTATTTCGTCTCCTCAGACCAGCTTTTTCCCTTTTATTTATTTATTTACTGTATTTAGTTTAAAAAACCGGATAAAGCTCCAAAGCTCTGCTTGATTTAAGTATCATTTCAACAGGGCCTGAGACATAAATGAAGCTACACAATAGATTGTGGTTCTTAGTTTAATGTTTGCATTTTTAATCCATTATCTCTATTCTTCCTCGTTACCCTCTTCTTTGTTCCACCTCTTTTACATCAGGCTTTTTAGGTTTGCAGTTTTGGTGACATTTTTGGTACTTTTCAGTCCTCTTTGGTTTTCGCAAGGTTATTTTTCAAAGTCTTATCTCTCTTTTTTTTTTTTTTTTTTTTTTTTTTCTCCTCGGCTGGAATAACCTATAGGTTTTCTCCCTTCTTTGTTCCTACATGCAATTTCCTGTTCTGCAATTTCATCCTCCCACATTCACTTTATCACAATTCTACCCTTTCAGGTCGTACAGAATGCAGAAGTTAATCACTGTCTTTTCACTTCTGGGTTATTTTGACTTCCATAACACTTTTTACTGTCTGCTCAGTTCCTACCTATATTTCTGGTTTTCCCATATTTTTGATGGGAATCTCTGTACTGTCCTCTACCTGTTAATCCCCTTTATAATTCTTTATTTTTAGAAATAATAAATATTTAATAGAATCTCAGCACTGCCATCAGAGTGTGGTTTTTATTGTTCTATCCAGATATGAAAGACAGAGTTCATACCCTGATAATCCTCACATGTTTGGGGGGTATGTGGTTATCATTCCCTCAAACACATAATTTTTTCTCTGATTTTGTGTAACTGCACTATTATTGCTAGCAAGCCTGAGGCTTGCCCTCGCCGATTTTTTTTTTTTTTAAAGGCAGCATAAATTTTTTCTGTCATGAAAACTGATAAACCACCCACCTTAGACCTTCAAAAAAACCCCAAACAAACAAACAAATTTAAATCAATGGGGATTAAGTACCTTAGCACTTGGTAACTGGGTTCTTCCATGCTTTGGGCCATGAACTATTTTGAGGAATCCTTTGTAGTGGCCTGTGACTTGGAGGAATGTTCTTTGTGTGTGTTTCTTATGTTCTTTCAATTATTATATTCTTTCAATTTTTAGTCAAAAATTGTAACGTCAGCTTGCTTTCTGTTAGCAAATTCACCCCAAATCTTTTCCTGATTATGGCTGCTTGTCTGTAGAGAGACGAAAGCTCACACATTAAAAATATATTAAGAAGTTCAAACTAAAAGAGAGCAGGTTTAGGTTAGATTTTAGGAAGAAATTCTTTCCTTTGAGGGTGGGCAGGCCCTGGATCCCTGGAAGTGCCCAAGGCCAGGGTGGATGGGGCTTGGAGCACCCTGGGATAGTGGAAGCTGTCCCTGCCCATGGCAGGGGGTTTGGAACTGGATGATCTTTAAGATCCAGGCCATTTCATGATTCTAGTAAGTATTACCTGTCTTTGTAACAGTGTTTCTTCTTGATTTCTCTTTGGCTCAAATCTTACTTTTTAAATCTATTCCACAGATCTGTAGTTTGAGTATCCAAGTGTGATACGTGTTCTAAATGTTAGTCTTTTTGCTGTTTAATCTGCCAGGGCATAACTGGTGGTGTTTCTGTCCCCATCCCCCAAGTTGCCATTCTTTGGTCACCTCCTTATGTGACACAGTCTGCAGAATTGACTGCGACTTTCTCTTTAGCACCAAACTGCAGCAGCTTCTAATGGTCACTGCTTTATTCTCCAGAACTCAATTTCACAGTATATTGGAGGTGACACACCTTAACTGCAGTGGAGAAGGCTTTATTTTCATCCCTTTCAATTGAATTAATGCCTGTTTGGGAGCTCTCTGCAGGTGCAAACTGGAGATGGTTGCAACACCTGTTAAATGGAAAATGGTGAATAAGGTGCTCCTTGGTAAACTTTTGTTACAGGCAGCTCTGCACTGCCAGGCTTTATAAAGTTTAACAATCTGTTGGAGTCATTAATCTCCTGCTGTGGCTTTACCTTCCAGTGGCAGGATTAGACATTTAATTCTCTTCTAGACTGTAAGTAGCACTGAGACATTTTGGTTCTAAAATTGTTATATAGCCATGGAAAACATCGTTTTGGTGGGCATTTAACCTCTTTGAGCTCAATTATGGCTGTGAACTGACAATGATAAAACAGCCCTAAATAGTGCTTAGAACAGTAGAGCATGATGCTATCAAAAACAGCAACCTGACTGAGCACCATAAACTGACAAAACTGACTGAACTGGAAACGCGTAAATTCTGCCTGTGCACCATTCATGCTTTCAAAAATATTTACAGGTCTTGATATTTTCCTTCTATATTTTTTGTTGTTGTGGCAAATTTATTAATCTGTTAGCTTTATGTACATTAATAAAGTTTTCTCTCTGACAAAATGAATTAAGCAAGACCTTAATTTAACGTGCTTCCTCTAATAAATGAAGTTTCACATGGTGGAATTCGTGCTTTGAATTCATGTCTAAATTAAAAATCCTGTGGGGGGAAGAAAACCTAAAGCATTGTCTTACGAGTAATAGTGTGTGTCATAATATTTACATCAGAACTCAGCATAAATTAAGGCATTGCAAAGGCATTTGTTAATGCAGGTGCATGAGCAAAGCCCTGGTGCTGATTTTGGAATAAAACACCATGGGCTTTTGCTGCTTTCAAATTCAAGTCACAGCCTTCTCCCATTCCCTTCTGAACTGACATTACCTGGATGAAACTGAAATCTCTGGGTGCACAAGCCGTCACTTAGACTGGGCTTTGTTGCAGTATGCACAGGAACACAAGATTGCTTTTCCAGCAGTTATTTACCTTGATGAATAGCCCTAATTGGATCAAATAGACTGGTAATGGTGAGCCAGTACTTTTAAATGTCTTTTCTTGTGCCATTAATATTACCTTGTCATGTATCCATTTGAGCTCGTGGATGAATGTCTTGCCTTCATACTGCTGTCACATTTAACAAATGGTTTTGTCAAGTCATTCTTTACAGCTTGTGGTGAAGGATGGCAAAATTTGTGGTCTCCTGCTTACATAAAACCCGTTAACTCTACCTTTCAACTTCAATGCAAGGACATCCTAAAACTCAGATAACAAATTCCAAAAGAAATTATAGTGCCTGTTTACAAGAGGGGCCAGAAATATCCTACTGACATCTATGATTAACACAGCAGAAGAAAAATGGAATGTATTAATTTTGTATTTATTAAACCTGTGACAGTCAGAATTCAGATTTTTTTTCAACTGCTGCAATTATGAACCTCAGAGTACAACACACGGTTACCATTAGAAACAAGATATCCATTTTATTCATTCCTTTTGATTCAGAAAGGGCTCTACTGTATATTTACTATGGTAAACCCCACATTGCTGGTTAGCTGATGCTCTTGCTGTCATTTTTATTGATTTCTGGTATGTGGTTGTAGGCTGAAGATATTTAACAGTGATGAAAATAAGCTGCTTACTGAACATCCTGAGACTGCTGTTACAATTCCATGGGGCATATTGTTATAACCTGATCCATAACACCACATTACCTTGGATTAAAAATTGAATTGCTTGTTCATTGAATAAATACAAGCCTTTGGAACAGATCCCTCCTTATGGCAGGACACAAACAGGAAAGTGTTGGTGCTCATTTAGCATTTAAAGTAAGGGGTTTTAGTGCAGTGGACAGTAGGTTTTCACTGGCACGTACTCAACTTGAGCAAGTGGAATTTTTTAAGGATCTTTCAATGAGAATGAGCTGGAAGCCACATGGGATTTTTAAAAGCTTGGTGTGTTCCTTTGGAAATGCTACCATTTGGCCTTTTTTGATACAATGGGCATCAAGCTCTAACTATGGGTACACAAATCAGGCATCTGATCTGGAGATTGCCAGCACGCTCTGGGAAATGGATATCTGCAGAGGAGAATTATGCAAATTTATGATGCACCTTCTCTGGCAGTATTTCTCTCATAATGCTGGCTATAGGTTCAACTACTGATTTAATAGGGAATCACAGGATATCCTGACTTGGAAGGGACCCACAAGAATCATTGAGTTCAACTCCTGGTTGTCCTTCACAGAGCAACCCCAAGAATCCCACTGTGCGTCTGAATTCTTAAGTTAAAAATTTTTTATAAGTACTGACTGGAAATCTGTCAACCATGGAATGCAGGGTACTGTGCTGCTGCACTATTCTCTGAGCATCTTAGAATATCTTTTCTTCTTTTTCTTGTAATGTTTTGATGTATTTGGAACAATATTGTTATTTATATTGGGATGGTACCTATGAAAACTATTCATGGATCGTTGTCCCATTGTGTGAGATGCTGTGCAAATAGACCCAAAGCATGATCTGAAGGAGTTTTTAATGTAAGAATAAAATAAGAGTCAGCAAGTGGAGAGCAGCAGATTGATGGGAGAAAAAATAAAGAGTACAAGATGGAAATGTAATAGGTGGTAGCAAACACACACCAGCTTCCAAACTGTTGGCAGGTCTCTGATAGATGATTCTTTTCTTCTTTTTGTCTTCTTTCCCCCCCTGTTTGTATGTGTTACTGAGTTAGCTATTCTGAGTGCCTTTAATCATTTTGAAAGTGGAAAAAAAACTTTCCAGGTTGAATCTGAGTAGAATTAATTTTTAAGAAGAATTGAGAACTGCTTAATATGTTGACTGCTTCAGTTGTGATGGAAATAAAATGAATACCTCCTACAAGCACATATATGCTATTTTGCTTTGCTTGTTTTTACTGCACCACTCAGGGAATGAAGGAAAATATTCAAAGTTAGCTTTCTCCTTATTCAAATAGAGCTGAGAATTGCTATCATCAAACAGCAAATGCATCTTGGATTGTGTATTTGCAGTGTCTGACAATAGGCCAGTTTTCAGTGTGATTGGGTGTTTTGATGGCACCTTGTCTAGATAAAGCTTTCTTGTCTGGGCTGCAGAATAGAGAAAATTACCTCTCTGGATGCTTCATCTAACTAAAAATGCATGATTTAAGGAGACTAATGGGTACCCAAGGCTCCAGGCTGAATAGCTCCTAGCTTCTGTTTGAGTCCACACTTTTCCATTCTTAACAACCTCAAAGCTGGAGAAAACATAATCAAGATGTTTCTGATCCGCAATCCTGCAGAGCAATTAAGCTTCCAGGAAGAATTGTTTAAGATTTCAGTCATCTTTCTGGCTGTCTTTCAAATTTTGGAGAAGTTTGACATTAATTAGTGGTCATTAGCAAGGTGGGAAAGAGTTTAGTGATATCATTCTTACAGTAATATTGTTTCAAATAGATGTTTATATGGACTAACAGGTGTTAAATCTTCAGTAACTTTTAAGGTGGCTTTTTTCTTCCTTTAGAATAAATTGGAATATGTTTTCTAATCTGCCTGGAAAATGCTAAAAAGGATTTCTGTTTATACTTCTTGGAGCTATTCAAACAGGAATACAAAGCACAAGGCATCTGCTACACAAAATATTAATTATTGCATGGAATACTATTCACTGGAGGAATTAGAGAAGGCTTAGAAATATTCAAGCTAATATTTTTTAATGGTTGCTTGGAGTTAAGCTCCTTAATCTGTATTTGGCTTTTTAGTGAGCTGAACTGTTTTTTCAAGTAGTGTGGAGCTTTCAATTCTCATCAATTTGCTATGTCTTACATGAGTTATCACCATCATTCTGTACAGATCCATTCAGGCCAGTAGGATTAGGTGTATGTCAGCACAAATCCCAGGAGGGGTTGGCAGAGCCTAGGCCCTCAAGTTCTTGATTTTGCTTGCTGCAAATATTGAAGAAAAGAAATAAAAAAAATCCAAATTCCCGCGTATCGCTGCGAGATGCAACACATCAGTGCTTCAATATGAACAGTGGGAATGTGTGCTGATAAATGTCCTTTATTTACTGGTCTGCTGTCCTTTGTCACAGCTCCGGAAGGCAGTGATGGATCACATATCAGATTCATTCCTGGAGACCAACGTCCCACTGCTGGTTCTCATCGAGGCCGCCAAAAGCGGCAACGAGAAAGAAGTGAAGGAATACGCTCAGGTCTTCCGTGAACACGCCAACAAGTTAGTGGAGGTAAGTGACCTTCTTGACACAGCCAGATTTCCATCTGGCACCTCCAGGAGAGGCAGGAAAGGTTATATACTGGCTGAAATATTAGAGGTGTTGTTCCAGGAGTTTAGGTCAACTTTATGCCGGTGATCACCCCGGAAATGTTTGGATGATGGGCAGAGGAACATGCTGTGTTTTATTAGCTCATTAAAGTAATTGAGCATGTTAGAAATGGTGCTTCCAGCAGTTTGTCAAAAGACATGAGCAACAAGAGCTAAATTTCAGTTCAGCTTCACTAACAGTGAGCTGAATGGCTATGAAGTAAAAAGCCAAATCAGTGCTTCACAATCTGGTCCTGGCCAATGGCTGCTCTAGACTTAATTATTTGTCAGTTTGAACTGAAATAGGGAAAGGACCTACAGAGAAGGCACAGCCTTAAGAACATATATGGTGTTGAAAGGTCTGTACTTCATATATATATTTATAGTACCATCTCTTTCTGAAGAGACACACAGTAAAGCCAACAAGTGATAATTACAAGTCTCCAGGGATGATATTGAAATAGCTTTATTCTTCCATGAGGAGTAAAAACTGAAATGATTGAAACCTTGGATACTTCATGAAATGGACATCTAATAAAATGATGATAATGTTAATTTTGGTTTGCCCTTCAACAGGCCAAGAACTATGAAAAGTGCTTGTGTTTTTAAAGACAAATGTAACTCAGTGATTTGTTCCATAACACTGTATGGCATTTTTCTGCAGTAGCAGGGTTTTGAAGGCTTTGTAGCCCCTTCGCAACATATTTTCTTGTCACACAATGTGCTGTTTAGCAAAGGGAAATGCAATTAGGGAGCTACTGATTTGACAGATAACTGAACTATACCTCTGAATGTCTTGTGTATAAACACAACTCTTCCTAATTCTGTAGAGCCTGAGCTGAGGCAAAGACTGAGGGTTCCTTGGTTAATATTGACTAAATCTGGATAGTTCCCTGATAAAATAAGTGTCTGGATATGTTTTTACAGTGGGTGTGTGTTTTCAAATGTTCTGGAGCATCTCATTCTTGCCATGTACCAAACATGGAGTCAAGATACCTTATTCTGCCCTGGAAATCAGGTGTTTGCTATAGTACTTAACTTGTAGGTGCCTAAAGGAAGGTCTTGGTGGTCTGAAATTTCTGTGCAATGCTGAATCCAGTAAGGTCTATTGCTGCTGTCTGCAAGAGGATCACAGGGCTGTCAGCAACCTTCCCTGTGTATATGCAAAGATTCATTGCTGCCTCCTTGTGACTGGAGCTGTGGCAATGAAAAAGAAAATAGCTAGTAGGTGTAGAAAAAGAGGAAAAAAAAACCCCAAACAAATGGAAAACCCCTCCACAATGTTTGTTCATAGTTATATTATAGTGGCAGTGGAGTTGTAGGCTTATATGCATGAACATATGTGGGGTTAGTGTTATAGCAGTCACATCCTCCACAGATTTGCAGAAAAGTGTTGCAATGACAGGTCTAATAGCATTATTAAAAAAGTTTAAAATAGCTAAGTTGATGTTTTAAAAATATCGTAAGAAGTAATGCCATAAAAGGCGGAAAAATACCTTTTAGAGGTGTAGTTAAAAAAAAAAAAAAAGCCAAAAACTCCCTGCCAGAAAAACCCACAACTTTAATGGGAAAAAGAAATAACTATAATGCTGTTAAACTGTCAGAGGGAGAATTTAGGTTTATTCTTAGGAGGAAATTCTTTACTGTGAGCATGGTGAGATCCTGATGCCCCCAGAAAAGCTGCCCCATCCCTAGAAGTGCCCAAGGCCAGGTTGGACAGGGCTTGGAGCAACCTGGGCTAGTGGAAGGTGTCCCTGCCCCGGCAGGGGTGGCACTGGGTGACACTTTAAATTCCCTTCCAACCCAGGGCATTCTATGATTCTATGAAATCAAACAAAAAAGCACAGTTTCAATTATTTAGTCTCGGTTTTACAAGCCTAACATAACATTAGATTAGTATTTTAGACCAAACTGGAGGTTGGTTAATGATTTTTGACATGTGGTTAGCTTGCTCCCCACCAAAAATCAACAACGTTGGTATCAGGCTAATACCTAATATTTTTATTCCATTTAGTTGTTCCAGACTATCAGAAGCAGATTCTTAATTAAATCCTATATGTCTGTGACAGCTGCTACTGGCTGTGGGTGCATTCTTACTTTTTTCCAAGGATGGGTTCTTTTGAGTGAATCTTGCCCTATTAAGTAGTAAGAACTATTTCTGGTTCAGGTAAAAATCATCTTGAAGAAATTAATTTCTAGTGCAAGTGAAATTTTTAACCCTAAATTTCAAGTTCATCAGTCTGAAGAAGCAAATACGTATTTGGAATATATTTATGTCCATTTCATACTAGATTTGTCACTTCAAATAGTTTCATCATTTTTACTTACTGATGCACAATGGAATCTTAGCAGATGGACTTCTCTGGTTTTGTGGGTTAAGTATCTTGCAAATAGTAAAGTGTGGTTTAAAGATGAGCCATAATCAAGTGACTATGAAATGTAAGATACTTTCCCAGGCACAGGGCCAGAATTGCTTGCTAAGATATGCAAACACAGCTCTGCTGAAATGCGTGGAGTTGCACTTGCTCATGGTAGGGGAATTTGGCACTGCCAGTTCAATACTGTGAAAAGTCTGTAGTATTAATCATTAGTTTTGAAATCTGAATCTGAATTTTTTGGATGTCCTACCAAGCTCAATAGACAGCCTGTCAAAAGGTCAGGAAAAAATAATACATGTTTTAATATTTCTGTTCATGAAATCTGCATTTTTCCATCCTGAGGGGAAAAAAATTGCACTTCTTGATATTTGTTGAATACAAATGGCAGAATTTTCTCTGCATAGCCAATACATTTCTAAATATATATTTTGTCATCTTGAGCCTTAAGGAGGTTAAGTTTCTTTTACAGACCATATTGCAGAATATTTAAATCTTCTCTCAAAAGCCATTTTCATTATATAATATTTTCCCTTCCCTACCTCTTACCATAACACTAATAACAACAAAGATGGATTGTCGTTTTTCAAGACATTCACTGACAGCTAGATTTATCTATGGGTTTTGTTGGAAACACAGAGTGAGGTGTCACTTAACTATAATGTAAATCATACAAAATAAATCAAATTTTCAGACAGATTCCGGGGGTAAATAATAATAATATAATAAAACAGAATTTAGATGGTACCACTCCAGGCTTGGATGGGTAACTTTTCCTTGCAATGTTTTTTCACAGCTATCTCTCAATTTTTTTTCTGCTTTCTGAAACTGAGGTTAGAGAAATGATGGTGCCTTTCCAGGTCATGATCTGTACCTCACGCATCCCTTTATGTTTTTAAAGAAATTATCTCCAGGGACTGAAAGTAAATGCCTGAGTTGTAATGCCAACTTCAGATGTGACTTTGGGAAGTCATTTAACTTTTCTACCCAAGCACCTTCATTAGAAGCATAAGGTTAATGACAGATAATTCTAATACCTACCACACAAAGGCACCTGACTGAAACATCAGCTCAGATTTATTCAATGCATCTATCAAAGCACTATAAGGAGGCTAATTAATTAATTTTCATTGTTGTGTTTACTAGAGGTTCTTTGGTTTAACTGTTGGTTCCCTGGACTGTTTCTTGAAAAATTAAATTATTAAATCTAATAGGTTTTCCTGGTTGATGAATTTCAGCATCCAGTAAACTCTTAAGAGCCATGGTAGCAGGCTGTTCAGTTGGAATTCAAATTATAGTGGGTTGGGTCAGACTTTCCATTCTCAAAAGGATAAGTCCAAGAGATTTCTGCTAGTTGTTTCAGTTTGGGGAGTTTTAATGCTTTTATGGAAATACTTCACCATTTTGGTGGTCATTGCACATTTACAAGAGTTAAACTCAGTTTCATTCTTCTTATTTCCAACAAAACCTGAATGAAGGGGTGTTTTCTTGTTCAGTATGAACTGATGAAGCACCACATTTAAAGCACATAAAAATCAACTTTTCAAGAGTCCCTTACTACTTTTGCATTAATTGATTTTTATGAAGAATTTTGTGGAGTCCATATGGATCTGTCTGTTTCACCTCATACAAAATTAAAAGATTTCTGGAGACAGGACAAATAATCAAAGTTGCTTTGTAAGAACACCTGGCCAGTGGAAGAACTGAGTGAGGGAATGGTCTGTGGTGATTTAAAGTGGATATAGTGAAAGCCCATCAATAGTATCATGAGGCTGGTAATTTGTAGCAGAAGAAATCTAACGGAATCACTCTGGTTTTGGTTTATTATGTCTCTGTCCATTAAATTTGCAGGAGCCTTTATTAATTTTCTCCATGTAATTGTCACTTTGAAGAGATAATTCTAACACCTACCACACAAAGGTGGTAATGGGGTTACTTTGGGGCAGGTAGGGGCTTGGGGTTTTTTAATTTTACAAAAAAAAAAAAAAAAAAAAAAAAAAAAAAAAAAAAAAAAAATCTTTGGGGGAGGGGGGGGGGTGGGGGTTTTTTATTATAAAAAAAAAAAAAAAAAAAAAAAAAAAAAAAAAAAAAAAAAAAAGAAAATAATTTGAACTTCTTTATGAGACACAGTTTGGGTTATCTTTCATTTTCTAAGAACTATATTATTTGGAGCTTCCTAATTCAGACTGATTGGAATCTTTCCCATCATAAATGTGGAAACAAAACAATCAGCTGGGCGTGCTCAGTGACCCTTCTTAGCTCATTTGGCAATGAGAGAAAAGGGGCAAAATTGTGAAAGAAGATTTTACTCTGGTGGTCGACAATGGATTTAATCTCAATTTACATCATCACTAACAGAACTAATATCCAAACCAGTATTTTTTCTTTCCAGAAAGAACTCTCAGAAAACCACAAAGAGTATTTGCTTCATAAGAAATGCAGAACTAGACTTTCTCCTAGGGAAAGTGAAGATCATCTGTGTGACTCTGCAATGCACCTGAGGTCGATGCAGTGCTGGGAGTTCACATGTGGCACTGCAGCTTCTTCCAGGTGGCACTGGTGGCCTTCATAGGGAATAGGTGACAGTGTTTTCTTTGTGCTTTTGTAAATATTGTATAAATTCATGAACTGACAGACTTTAATTTAAGACAGACAGAACCCAGAGGAAGACACCTAAGCAAAAAAATTGGCTCATTTATTTCTGCAACTTCAATTCAAGGAACAAAGACTGTTCCTGCTGATATTTTCAGACATACTTGACATGTTCTATTCTTTTTTTTGTTTAAGTGCACACTGTTGCTTCATCAGAGTACACACCTAGCTGTTTGCTTCTGATGACGGAGAAAAAGTGTCAATATTCTGCATCCAACTTGCATCCTGAAAAATCTGTACATCTTACAGACTGATCAGCTTTTACTCTGCTTTTTTTTTTTAGCTGACATTTAAGCTAGTTAAGAAGTACTGTTTAGGAGGTGGTAATCCTTGCTTCTGATCAAGGAGTGTTAAGAAGGTCATAGATTAGTTTAATTCAAGCTCTTCATCCAAGTTGAGAGATTTTATTTGAAATTAAAGCTGTGAGCTACCTTTGTGTCCTAGTGTTTCATCTGCTCCAGTTTAATTTCCGTCCCAGACCTTTCCTCCCTGTGTGTGCAGCAGATGTTCCTAATTCCTAGCAAACATCAGGAGTGTACTGATGTAGCTAAAGCCACAAGTCCACTTCTTTGTAGTGAGACATTGAGAAGTTTGGACTCTCTGAGTAAAGGTCCTGAGTGCCTTCTGCAACCAGATCTTATGTGTTTGTCCTTCTTGGAGGGGTAAATGTTTTGAGGTGAAATGAACTCCAATTCTTTCAGGATTAAACTTTCTGGCAATGCAGTGTCATGGGTGAACTCTTTATCTGCTTTTTGTACTGACTTTAACCACTGAGTATTGGTATTCCACTGGGATCCATGCCAATTTCATCTTCTGGTGTCTCAATTAATGCTGAAATGGAATCAAAGTGCCTTAGACAATGCGAGACACAGAAACAGCTGCTGCTTTGTGACTTTTAGAGCCTCTGGTGTTCCTGTCTCTGAAGAAAGTAGGTTATTTAAGGAGGTAAATACTCAGTGTCTGCATGGTCAAGACTGGTTTTGTCCAAAAGCCAGCGCTGCTTTCAGGCTGGGAGGGTCCATCCCCAAGGCTTGGCAAGGGAACAGTTGCAGAGCCTGTGCTCTGTAAACTGCATTGCTGACACAGAAATAGGGGGAAAATTAAACAATTGGACATGGAGAACTTGGCTACAGCAGATGCTGATCCCTCAACACCTGCCCTAGGCAGATTTCCAATGAAACCAAGGAATCCGGGATGGCTGGAAAGGGGAGGAGCTTCCTTATCTCATGGCTCCTTTGGCAATATAACTCTGTCCCAAAATTTCTTCCTACCTATCAACACCTGAGTAAGCAATCACACCAGGGGCAGTGAGACTATTGCCATTCTCTTGAGTAATCCTTTTCTATTCATTTGTCCCTTTTTCCTTAGGTTGCTGCACTCTTACATTTCACAGCAACACCAAAAGGGTTGAAGGATAATTTTATTTGTTCACACGTATTTCTGTAATGTAACTAAGAATCAAATGTCACATGAAGTTAGCAACTTGTGGGTAATCATGACGGGTTTCTTCCTTCCCAGGAGAGTACAAGATTAAAAATTAAATTTGAAAAATACTAACTGGGAAATTGCTGCAGAATCCCTCATGCCAACTTGAAAGCATTTTTAACTTTGGGACTGTAAACGTAATACCAGTGCTGGGCTGGTTCTGTTATCTGGTTTCCTAGAGATCATCATTCATTAACAAAGGATTTATCGCGTGGTTTTACACATTGGAAAAAAAATGCAGGAGTATTTCCTATCAACAAAAGTGTAATGCAGCCACTTCTTCACATTTTGTTTGTAATCCTTTCACATATTTATGTGCTCTCTATTACTTATTTTCATGAGAAATACCTGGTTATCTCCTTGCAGTGAAACTTACTCATAATAATTTCCCAGTATTTTCCAGTTACCTCATTTTTTTTAATAATTAACTTTTAAGCATGCTTATTTTAGGCCTCTTTAAAAGAAATAAAATCAAATTACTTCCTTTGTAATCACCAATATTTAAAAAATATTTTTCTAGTGAATAACACCCTCTGAGCAGGCAACTCACTTCAGTTTGATCATGCTCTGTGCTGTGTGATTCATATTTTCCCAAAATAACAGGACTCCTACAAACTCTAGTATCCCTTTCTGCCTACTATCCCTTACAATCCAATCACAGCACAGTCTCTGTGATTTATAACTTGTTAATAGTACAATCAAGAGCACTTGGTACTTTTGTTAATGAACTGATTGCATAAGTTAAGGATTTACCTCCACCAAACCAGTTGTTTGAATTTGTAACCTTAGTACACCATGGTGCAGTACAGCACCTGGCATGTTGGATGTTCAGAAAGGATGTTTTCTATACAGCCCCACCTGATTACCCTCATTCTTTACTTTTTACTCTCATATCCTATTTAGTACAGTGTTTTATTTGTGCTCTGACCAACCAGAACTGATGTTTGTCTCTCGTGCTTCTTTAAAATGGGTACCTGAATGTGTTTTCTAAAACCTGTGTGTTGGATAAATTTTTGCTACTGAAGACAGGTTAACATTTTATTACTCTGTAAAAAGTTTAGCATCTTGGCCTTTGTTCTGTGATTTATTAGCAGGGTTATATTTCAATCATTAAATATTAGCACTGTGCTTTTACGTGAGCATCTTACACTGTAAGAGCTTAATTAAATAGACTGTCTTAGAGCACAAAGTGTAAGAGAAATATTGGGAATGGTGGGCAATGAAAGGATGAAATACAGGAATCTACACTGTTTTTCCAAAGTCACAACAAAATAGGAAATTAAACAAACAGCTCTAATTACTGTAAAGAAAGGGAATTTGTCATTAAAAATTGAGCCATTTCAGGGCAGAAATGAAGGGGGAGAACTAAGAAAGTTCAGTAAAAGCTGTAAGTACTTCTGAGGAAAGTGAAAAAAAATCATTTACAAGGAAATAGTGAGTCAGAAATATTGGAGAACATTCAGACCTGCTCAAAAATGAGTAGATATCCAGAGAAAATACATTTCAAAGATATGAGCACGGAACAGCATGTATAATGATGGAGTTTTGAACTGATGCAGAAGAAGAAATTGTAATCCTTTATCTAGGAATGATCTTGAACAAAAGTTACAGCAGTTTTGATTTTAAAAGATTTTGCAAGCAAAATACACATGTCAAATATTCAAATGCAGACCACTGAGTAATAACATTAATTTGTTAATTTATTAATCCAGAACAAAATATGCATCTAAATCCCAGTATCAAGGGACTCTGGAATTGCACTGGAGTGTCTCTGTTGCTTCAGCTGATGTAATGTGTGGGTCAAAGTGGATTTTATCCTGGCTTTTCCCCTCTATCCCATTAGCTGGATTCTAGCAAGCATTGTGGTTATGATAAACCAGTCATAGGTATATCCCACATTGCTTCTTTTTTGTGTTTTCCTAGAATCCCAGGTGTTTTCAGGAATAAAATGCACTTTTTTGTCATTTTGAATTGGTTCAGTAACGACTGTTTTTGTGTTTTGACACCGATAGTCTCAGCCTTGAATGGCCTGTGCAGCTCTAAACTACTTTTCTGTCAAAGCAGATCCTCAAGATAAGCAGTAGAGTCAGATAAACCATGTCTTTGTTTCCCCCAGGACAGTTGTTATTTGGACAAAATATTCATCTCTTGCTGGAAGCTTTTGCTACAGAATTGCATGAGGGAAATTTTAGGAGAAATTAGGATGGTGATATGAATGGACACAGAGCAGGCTGTGAGAAATAGTGATCTGGGAGAGCTGCTGGAGTAAGAGTGGGTTGTAGGGTGAATTTTCAGTGCATTTATTCATATTTCCTTGTAATCCTGCTGCTGAATGTCAAGCACATATGGGGCTAGATTTTTTTTCTCTCTCTTTTTTTTTTTTTTTTTTCCCTTATTGACTACCCATGGATTCAAGAAGAAAATTCATCATGTCATGTAGATATGGATCGAGAAAGAAAGTATTCTTAGGCAGAATTATCCCAGGTGAAAAGTTGAACTCAGTTATGAAGGAGAAGACGTGTTGGAAAGCCTCATGAAATAAAGAGCAGCAAGCTCATTTAGAAAATATCTAGATATTACTGAGTAAAATACCATAAGCCTAATAACAAACCTCCCTAATGCTTAATTTTTTTGCTTTAACTTAATTAAATTTTCAAAGATAAAACCAAGGACCTGACTATTCTGTTAGAATAACATTATGGCAAGTCTGTGGATCAGGCTTCACTAGACAATCTTTTATGAAATATTGATGGTAATAAAGGAGGACTGACTCCATCACTTAGCCTGAAAAAATCATTGGTTTCACTGCTTTATTTCCAGCCTTGGCCTTCTGAAAATCAAATAAAACAATTAAGTGGATTTTCTTCAAAGTCCCAGAAAGTTTTTCCTATGGCCTCAGAGCAGGCAGCAGCAACTTCAGCCTGAGGACAACTTCTTAAGGAACTTTTAAGTAGCCTTAAAAAGGATTTTAGCATGAAAGTGTAATCTCAACATTAAGTTTAGTTTAACAGTACACAGGTTATAAAACTCCTGTTTTGATGATCCTGAAGTGCTTCCAAGACTTCAAAAGTTGAGGAAAAGTGGTTCTGTAAGCCTTAATCTCTTTACAATATGTTATGCTTGAAAACGCACAAGATAGAGAAGGGAGGAACAGTCCAGATTTTATCAACACCTGCACTTCCTGCAGTCAAAAGTTTTGTAGGATCCAGGTCTTGCTTCTGAAGGATGAGCAACCGAAAGGCTGCTGCCATCACCCTAATGATGGGGTCATTTTATCTGGGTGACAGAGTCAAGTCACTGCTTTGCAGTGGGAACCTTTTATCACAGAGCCAGAAAGGGAGGCGTTGCTGTCTCCTCGTAGTCTGTAATTTCATACTGCTGCCCTTTGGGGCACCAATCAATGGACTCCAGTTTTTCTTTTAGTTGTAATGAAATAAGGACAGTTTTTGACTGTAGATATGCAGAATGTGCAGCACATCAGCTGTTACCTTCCCAAAACACAGTCTGTACTGTTCAGAGCTTCAGGGGATTTGGAAATATCAAGATTTGGATTTATCATAGCCAAGGAAACAGGTAAGAGCAGCCATAAGGTCTGAAACCTCTGTTTGTGACATGACTGAAAGTGCCATGGATACTTTTTTGTTACAGGAATTGTTCTTGCTGCAATGTCAGAAGGAACATGAAGGCACTCAGCAGTGTGTATTAACAGTAGAACAAAGACATTTTTAAATAGGAGAAGGGGAAATGAGAAAGAAGCAATAACAAATGATACATTATTTGACTCAGTCCTCACAGGGATTATTGTTCTTTTTGGGATGCTAATACAGTTGTAGAGTTTATGCAGGAAGGAAAATCACTGAGGCTTTGTGGGAGCCCTCTCAGGTAATAACAGTGTCAAAGGACATCCCTTTGAACAAAAGTATTTGGTGATTTTTTTGGTTTACATTCTAAAATTGAATGTAGGTAGGAATAGCTGCTACTGACCACAGTTCTTGCAATATTGTGTAACATTAAACCTCAAATCCTGCATGGTATTGCAGCTAATCACTGAGTTACCCTAACACCCACTGGTTTAAAGAAGTAAAACACTTAAATAACACAAATAGGAAGCTGCAACACTTCACATTCCCAGTCTATGCAAGAGAAAGCAAGAGCAGATGAAATTTTCTACCTTGGCTTGCACACAAATATCTCAGTATTCCTCTAGTCTTCGTCCATTTCAATGGATACTGGTAAATAAATAAATAGGATGAACAGATCACTGGCAGCATTGTACAAAAGGTTCTACATCAATGTAAGTATTAATGACACTCATTTCTGACAGGTGATTTTCAAAAGCCTAATAGATAAAAGCTTTAAGACCATAAATCATTAATTTAATCTGATTATTTCCAGTCAGTTCTTTATTTACTGTCTGCTCAATTAAAAATTGAAGTTAATGAATCTTTCAAATGCACTATAATATGCTAGTATTCATTATTTCCCCCTTCCACCCCAGGTAAAAATGTATCTTTTTTTTCTCCTCTCCATCCCTTTTTGCATTTAGAGAGGCAGTCCTGAGTCACACCATATATTTTCATTTCTGAAAGTCACTGATAGCAGTTTTCCCATCTGAAATGTGTACAGAGAATGAGATGGCAAAAAGCCAGGCAGCACCAGGAGCTCTGGACAGCAAATGTGCAAGCACAGTTTTACCTTGGTCTTACCTTACAGCTTTCTGTCTTTGCCTTTTGCTGCTGAAGTTGCCTTCTTTCTCATCCATATCATGTCCATCAATCGTCTTTTATTTTAGTTTTATTTCTAATAAAACTCAGAATTCTTCTGAGGAACTTGCATTTTTGTCCCCATTTTTGGAATTTCCTGATTTGCAAATGAATGAGGTGTTACCCAAACATACCCAAAATTGGTAGCAATCATCAGAATGATTCATCATTTTTATGCATCACAGTTTGAAATACAAAAAAAATCCTTCCCCAGTGTTTTTGCTGAGTCCAATCCTATTCTTTGTTGTTACCTGCCTTCATAAGTCTTTTCTCTTGTAGAGAATTATTTCCAACAACTTCAAAGCAGAATGGCAATTTTTATTCCTTCCTTTTTTGTAATGCTTGACACAAATGACTTTGGCATTTTTCACGCTGTAGGTGAACGTGTAAAACAAAGTGCTTGGTTGGGGTAAAATGATAAATCTTCCTCCATCCTCACAGACACAATGTCAGTGTCCATCAACCAGGGGGAAATCCAGGGCTTGACTGAATTTAGAACTACAACAGCTCTGGTTCTTTTTGGGTGATGCTTCTTGCCTCAAAGACTTTTAGTGCTCAAGAGCACCAAATGTCTGTCCTGTACCAGTTTTGGCGGTTTGGAGTGTTTTCTTCTGGGTTTTTTTGTTGGATTTTTTTGGGGTTTTTTTTTTTTAACTCAGAATGTTTTTGTTAATTTAATCATTAATACGATCTCCACTTTGTAGGCAATATCCTATTAGTGAACCTGTAGCAGATGGAGAAAAAGGATCTGATCATTGTGATTTCTATCAGTGGTTCATCAGTGAGATTTGCAGACTCCTTGTTCCAATTTCTGCATTTTATCCATAATATCTTTTGACTTTTGGTTAACTTGTTGTTTGCATATCACTTAAAATAATAGACTAGATAAAAGTGAGCAAAAAACTTTGAGCATTTAGGAACCATTAGGTGCAGCCTACTCTTTACTATTATTTAAGCCAGTGAAAGTAAACATAGTAGACTTCCAGGATTAATTTTAAATAGCTAGAACCTTGCTAACATACAAGACAAAATTAATTTTGCCCAAATTTAACCTTTTAGATGGCTATTGTCTGTACCCTCTGGGACAGCACAGTAAGGAGATGGACTTTTAGAAGGCATTTATTGTCAGCCCAAAGTAGAGGAATCAGGCAAAATATGTGGGATGCATTGACTGAAGATCCCTTTCTCCCCTGTGCATCTTTGTAGGGATC
This sequence comes from Onychostruthus taczanowskii, assembly GCF_017590055.1. Taxonomy (NCBI): domain Eukaryota; kingdom Metazoa; phylum Chordata; class Aves; order Passeriformes; family Passeridae; genus Onychostruthus; species Onychostruthus taczanowskii. Next base: position 26,458,962 of record NW_024499239.1, on the reverse strand, counting down.
TGCCCTCTTTGCAGCTCTCCCTTGGATGCTTTCTGATACTTAAGATCAGAAAGCTGTTAGAAAGCATCCAGGGGAAGAGCTGTGGAGATGGAGAAGGATCTGGAAGAGAAGCTGGATGAGGAACAGGTGATATCACTTGGTCTGCTGTGTCTGGAGGAGATGGCTCAGACCTCATCAGGGTCACAGAGATTTCTGCTCTCTGTGACAGGGACAGGACCCAAGGGAAAGGCTGGAGCTGGGTCAGGGGGATTTAGGTTGGATGTCAGGGAAAGGTTCTGCCCCCAGAGGGTGCTGGCACTGCCCAGGCTCCCCAGGGCATGGGCACAGCCCCGAGCCCACCAGAGCTCCAGGAGAGTTTGGACACCACTCCCAAGGATGCTCAGGGTGGGGTTGTTGGGGTGTCTGTGCAGACACAGGGTTCAGGTTTGATGATCCTTGTGTGTCACTTCCAGCTCTGGATGTGATTCTATGGATCCTAGACAATTAGGAGCAAAAAATGTCATTCAGAGAGGCCATGATGTGTTGCATATGGCAAAACCTCTGGAATGACCAAAATCATATCTGTGTCAAAAGCTTTACCCACAGAAAAATGCTGCTCTTTCCTGTTGTATGCTTCTAAATCTGCCTTCAGTTTCTTGCAGAGGGGATGTTGTGTTCTTGTAATTACCTTCTGGTGAGAGCTTGAAATGCTTCATTTACATCAAAAGCTTCCCTTGTAATAACACCATCATATCAAGTCTCTTTGCAAGTGAGACAACCAGTGGCACGTGTGTCTTAGGGGAGCATCAGCATTTCCCACCTCATGCAGACTGAAGATATGTTTCCCTGATACTTTCTTTTAAGCTGCAGCAAAAGAATATCCTGGAGCCACTGCCCATGGTCAGTTGGATCTTAACCTGCTCGAGTTGCCCAAGCTTATTTTAGTTTGCAGTGTCTGTCAAAGATGCTCCTGTTTCCATCTTGTGTGCGTGGAAGCTCTCTTGGCATGTAACTGTAACACAACAGATGGGACATGCTGCATCTTGGCTGACCTCTACTTTCAGCATTTAAATAGCTAAACTGATTTTATTACCATAAAATAAACTTCTAAGAACTTCTTATGCTCTAGACCAAGCTAACAAGTGCCAGCTGCAACCCTGCGATGGGAATAGCTGAGAGGGCAGTTTTCATAGAGGTTTTGTGGGATTGGATGAGATTTCCATTGATTTTAGTGAGAACCAGAGGGATGAAATGCCTGGAAAACTTAGATTTTTCTTCCAACCAAGATGAGGAAGTGAAAACAATGTTGTTAGGAGCACACATGGATTTTATTAGGAGAGATTCCAAAGTCATATTCATGATTTTCACTGTCATTGGAAAGAGACTGAGGACAAGCAGGGCTTGGAACACTGGCACCTGAAAAGTGGTGCTGAAGAAATGGTCAGCACACGTCATCTCAATCTGCCATTTCAAGATGATTTTCTCTTTGGTCTCACTGTTCTGTTGTTTTCAGCTCCTGATGCCCATTTCTTTGGGATTTACCTTCCTTTTTAGGCTGATGGTAAGATCATTACCTACCAGCTCTAAATCTTTAACTGGCCAGGTTTTATTTTCTAACAGAGAATTCTGGGGGGAACTCAGATACTCCACTGCAAAACTCAGGGATGCAATCCCCTCCAGAAAAATAAACACTAGAAGTTTATATATCTAGTGAAATGTAAAAGACAGGAGTTACTAAAAAGCAGTTAAAAAAATACCCTTGGCTTCTGAGGGAGGGATAAAGGTATCATTAACATTTACTTACCCTTTTTCAACAGTTTTTTTTCTTTAGAGATGATTATTATTACACCTTTACACGTCCTAGATTCATTTTTCATACATGAATTTAGGCTCCATCCTTTTGGCTCCTGTCCCATTTGTTGGGTGGGAGTGTGAATGCACTCAGCTAACACTGATTGGGAGTTTGAATATTAAATATAGAGATATAGAGATATAGTTATATATACAGGTATATATATAATAATTGAATCATATTTTTAAAAATGTTTGACACATTGTTTAAAAATTGAGCAGAGTACATGGAATGCTTGTATTTGAAAAAAAAAATCTGGCTGGGGTAGCACAGCAACATATTTGAATGCTTACTTCCTTTGGGCTGCTGGGAAACTCTCATGTGCTTTGTAGAAGGAACTTTTATTCTGATTTCTTCAATTAAACCATCTACAAATGTTACACACAGTTACAGATACAAGCAGATACCACGATCTGATTACAAAGAATTGGAAAACTGATTTTCCTTTGCCAGATGTAAGCACATTATTAAGTCTAGTTCTAGATGGCATCATTTTCTTTCAGTGTTTTAAAAAAAAATACAAAACAGTTTTATGCAACTAAATAATACAGATGCTTTGAATAGAAGCAGAAATCTATTTCTAAAGCTTTTTCTTCACAGGTTTTTGTACTTGTTTTCATTCTTCCTGTGTGAATTTTTCTTCAGTAATATAAGAAATAAATACAAGCTCTCGTGTGTTCTTCTTCATGTCTTGTCTGACATTTTTTATTGTAATGTGGATTTGAAAATAAAAAAAACCCAGCTATATTTGTGTGCATAAAGAAATGGAAATCTGAATCTTACAAGAGGGACTTATTTAGTCTTTATTGAGATGATTCATTGAAGGCGTGGAGGAAAGAGAAATAAAGGAAGAATATTGTGGCTTAAAACTCTACTTTTATTTCATAAGCAACTTTATTACAAAGTGAAGAATAATCTTTGTTATATAAATAATCATCTTCAAGAAGTTCTGATTAAATTTCATGTTTGTGCCTCATTCTGCAACTCTGTCATGCTTATGATAATTATCATTATTATTTTTTCATCTTGATGTCTAAGAGAGCCTTTCCTTGTGTTAGAAGACAGGGCAGAATTAAAATTTCAAACAAATAAATTTTTCTCATAGCATATATGAGATCCTGCACTTACCAGCAGAGCAGAATACTTGCTATGAAGGGGGAGGAGGCTGCCTGTAAAGGCAAACAAGACTAAAACAGCAAACAAACAAACCAAAGCATAAACAGAAGGCAATTAAAACCCTGCTTATAATAGGCTGAATGTCAGACAAACAAAGTGTGAGAAAGTAAATCATCATTCAAATTCTCTAAGTATTCAATAATTTAATTTCTAATTCCAGTCCAATTTCTAATCTGTAAAATCCAGAAAATTTCAAGCTCTACATCAAAGAGCAATTTGGAAAGTGATTCCAGAATTTTATGCCCACAATGACCACAAATATTCTAACTTTTGGTTTGAAAATCATACCAGAATGTGAGGTTATTTTTGCCTCCCAAGCACTTACCTTGGATGCATTTGTAAAACATTTCTGCAGCTTCCTCTAATGTCCTATTTCCCCAAACTTCCTGGGAACTCTTTGTGCCTCTCAGTTTCTGCTCCTCTTTTTACATGTGACTGTTCTAAGTGAAGTTTTTCAATGGTTTGTATTAACAATTCATTGTATTTTCTTAAATTATCACTATTTCTTCAACATCTTTATCTGCTCCTGTCTTGATGCTTTAGTTCTGATCTGGTTTGTTTCGGTTTTAAAACTGCTCCCGCAAATATGAACCTTACAATAGATTATCATCTGTACTTGTAACCTGTCAGGGTTGTTATAATTCCTTCTGATGGATCAGGCAATAGAATTTCTGTTTCTGCTTAATCTCTTCCCTGCTCTGCAGTTACTTGGTCTGATGGGCATCGAGGAAATCCAGGTTTCTTTGGCAGTTCCTCAGTGAGTTAAATCCAAGCCTTTTGGCCTTGTAGATATATCTGTAATTCTGAATAAAGGAGGATCCGAGAGCTCAAGCAAGAGCTGAGATAATTCAATGGAATTCTCTTATTTAACAATGCAGACATAGGATAACATCTCTTTCTAAAGGAACCCTTTACATCCCTTGTTACAGGAGTGAGCTGCATTTTAAGGAAAGATCTACTGGGAGCACATGGATAATCTAAAGGGATAGTGTTTAATAATTTGTGGACATCACTTTGTGCCTGGAAACTGTTATGATGCTGGCCTTGAAAAGAAAAGTTCCTTCCCAGAAAACTGTTTGCTGAAATGTGCACAGGCAGGATGATCATGATAAGGGTAGTAGCAGGTAGTAGTTAATATGATTTTTTTTTCCCCCCACCTCATTTTTTGGTTATGCTGTTTCAACTATTTTACAACATACTGACACGTATTTTGTCATGTCAGTGCCCTGAAAAATTTCAGGAATTCATAAAATATCTCAGAAGCTGGAGCTCTCAGGTAATTGATGATAATGGTTTGATAAATATACCTGCATTTACAGCGTGTGATTATATGGGGCTGAAAAATGGCAGGATGGTGCAGCAAAATGTCAGTTCCATGAAAAATAGGCAGAAATTTTCAATGAAAGGAGCACTGAAAAATAAGACAGCACATTAAATGTTTGGGTTGATGTTAGATGCTAACCTAAACACTAAGAAAATAGCCTTGATAATAAAGGGTAAAGCTGGCAGGTAAAATGAGTGGGTTTATTTAAAAATAACAGGGGAGCAGCTCAGAAGTTGCTGAATGAATCCATAAAACTGAACACAAAATCTCCTGACACCTCTAAACAAATGTACATTGGGAATGTTAAATACAGAAATGCATATAGTATAAAAATATAGGTTTGAATTATTCTTGAAAAACATTGGGCCTGAGAGAAGCTGCGTGAAATCTCCTATGAATGTTTTCCTGTAAGAAATACACTTTTAGGCCAACATATTTGTAAATATATGTAAATATATTTGTAAAAGTTGGCTGGATCTGGTCAATAGGAATTTACTTGATATCAATCTGACACAATTTTTGGTGATTTTTTTTTTCTTTGCAGCCACCAAACAGAAAAAAAAAATATTTAAACAGCTATATTTTTAGCACATATTTCACATAAAGATCGTATGTCTGGCACAATTTCTTTGTTTTTATTCTCCTGTTATGAAAGAATTTTCCTGAATTTGTCATATATATGTTTATAATCGATTGCAACCCTCGGCCATATATATTTTCTACTTCAATAGCAATAATGATCTGGAGGAAAAACACAGGATAAATTACTTTATTAGTAACATCTTTTGAAATTGTGTGGGAATTCTTGCATATTTTAGAAACTTGGTCATGTTTCCTGCAGTAGTGTGTAATATCAAACATAATGCCCTGACTAATTGCTCTTGGAACTATTTTACTCATCCCCCTCAGTTTTGTTTAGCTGATACATTCTTCACTTCCTTCCTTAAGCTGAAATGTGGAAATGCCAGGGTTCTTTTGTAAACAGCTGATAAACTCTGTTATAAAAACCACCAAACTGTTCTGGGTAAAAAAAAAAAATTAAAAAAAAAAAAAAAAAAGAAAATTAATTGTGAGTTTGATTAAAAACAGCCTATGGATAATAGAGAAAATAAAGTTGATCCTGGCATGTATTTATGCATACATTAGGGGGAAAATGCAATAGCAGGTTGACATGATCTTGGTTATTTCTTGATGTAAACTTTTATATATATATATATTTTTTTTTAATCATGTTCTTAGAGAACCATAGTTGGCCAGGAGTGAAGGAAATAACTTTTCATATTCAGTTTTCTGTGCTTGTCTTCCCTGTGAGGGTGGGGAGGCCCTGGATCCCTGGAAGTGTCCAAGGCCAGCTTGGATGGGGTTTGGGGTAGTGGAAATTGTCCCTGCCCTTGGCAGGGGATGATCTTTAATGTCCCTTCCAACCCAAACCATTCTGTCATTCTTTTCACCTGGAAGTCAACAGACTGAGATATGTGATCTATGATTTCAGATGGAAAGGAAATCCTGTGTTTTATGTAGGTTGAATGAATATAGATTGTCTTTTTTTTTTCTTTTTGTGCAAAAATAGGCTAGCATTATTAGAAAAAGTAGATATGTTAGAATTTCTGAACCCCGTAGCAGTTTAAAGGAGGATCATATAGTATCAGCATAAAGGATTGTGTGTAATTACTCTCTTTAAATAAATTCTGCTCACTGTTGAAGAAATACACCATTTAGCAAATGCTGACACATTTTCCTTTTTTAAGACATAAATGGTTAGATAGGATTACTTTGATTTTCAAGAACTAGAATTCCCTTGCTTTAGCACTTTTATCTGCTTTAGCCTGAGTTTTGCCAAAGAATGACTTTTATTTCAAATACCCTTTGAAGGAGGTTCAAAATTATGTGCCATTGATTGTGTTTGGGTTTGGAACAAAACCTTTGCTGATTTTCACTGAATCCCAGAGGTTTTTCTGCACAGTGTTTATGCTTTGCTACAATAGGCAGTGGGGAGAAGTGAAAAGTGCTCTGGAACCTGTCTGCATAGGTTAAAGCTGTTTGTGCACCCACAGGCAAAGCATGGAAATGGTACAAGGTGTCTAAAAATTGAGCTGTTTCTCAAGGATGGATAAAAACTAACTCTTCTTCCCACCACATTCCTAAACCATGGAGACACCACTGCTATTGGGAAGGTGAAATGGGAGAGGAGAAAGACTTTTACCTGCTGGAAAATGTCACCAGCTGTGACTCTGGTACAGAGGTTTTTTCCCTTGGCTCTCTCATTTGTGCTGTGAGAGCAGAAGCAGATTGAGACTCTGTAAATTTGGTTTCCTACAAATTGCTTTGAGCTGCTGAAGCCAGATTTTGCTGCTAAGGCAGAATGAAGAACCCAAGTGTACTTTTGGCTGCAGAAAGCATTAGTAACCTGAGGGCCTGAATAAAAATACTTTTATAGGTTTTGTTAACTGGATGAAGTTGCAGAAACATGAACACATTTTGGGCACAGAAGTGTTTACTCACTTACAGCAAGTGAGTTTCAAATTTATAGTATTATAGACAGAAGCTGAGCCTCACTTCTGGAATTGCATTGCCCTTCATGACTTCCTGACATGTGGTATTATCTTGGAAAAAATAGTGCAGCAGCAGGAAAAATATTCCAATTCTTATTGTCTCTGGTTCATCATCATGATTTTTTTGTTTTGTTTTGTTTTGTTAACAGAATAATAATGCAGATTTTGGCATCACTGCCAAGTTAAAATGCTCTCCCAGTTCAGACCAGGCAGATTATTATCCACCTTTTTACAGTGGACATGAGGTTTTAACTCATTAAAAGCAGAAAACTGCTTGATAGCAGCAGCTGGGCCATCAGTAAATATTAAGGAGAATTATTCTCCTAGTTAGTTTGAAAACAGCCTGCAGTCCAGAAAATAAACATCCTCTCTAAAATCCTCATGAGTTGTTCTCAAGTTGGATAGAATACTTATTACTGGGGTTGAGTGGGAATTCTTTTCTAATTGGCTTGTCGACTGTATAAAGGAAAGTTCTTCCCTCAGAGCAGACAAAATGAGGGAGTTTGTTTAGTTGTTTAATAAATGTTTAGTTATTTAATTAATTTAATAAATTCACTTCCTGTTCTACAGGTAAAGATTAGACAGCTTATAAAAACTTCTCAGGGAGCTGCTTGAAGCTCATGGTGTTGGCATTTGTTCTGGTTTCACCCATATTTAGGGGGTTTTATGAAAGCCTGTGGTCTCATATGCTGACTTTGGTCTGCAAAGCAGTATCATCAATCTGGGTACAGGTCTCACTGAGGAAGGATACAAGGTTGTCACATTCTGCCATTATACACTCACCTTGCATATTTTGATGTGAATATATAGAAAACTGGGCAGTAGAGACTTCAATGTCTTGAGAAAAAGAGCCATTTATTAAAGGAAAAATGGAATTTTGGTTAATACATGAGTGTACTTCTAACATGAAGAACAGCTCACTAAAGCCAATGAGTGACTCTGGAAATGGATAAAAATGCTTCAAAATACTTGAGAAGCTTTCACTAGCATATTTGGGCATCTAAATTCCAATTTGAACAGCATTTCTTAGGAGAAAGAGCTGCCACTTGAGCCCTCTCAGCAGCATATTTGGCATTTGAATGAGGACTGAAGATGGGCTTCAACTGCACTGTGTAAATCCAGGGTAAGAACATGAGTTCAGTCCTGTATGTCTAATTATACCACTGGAGATGAATGCAGTATCTGCCCTATTTCATATTTAGGATTTTTCAAACGAAGATTTATTCCTGGCTGGAATGTTTGTTTGAATGCCAGTGTTGAATGTCAGCGGGAGTGTTAAATGTTACTTTGAGTGTCAAATGCTACTTTGAGTGTCTGTAGTTTGAATTTGGGTTCCTCTAGCCCATATAGATGAAACCAGCATTTCTCAGGCTGTTGAAACACTGCAGGATTTTTTCTCCCCTGCCATAAATAATGTGAATTCAAGTAGAACATTAAGACTTTCAACTTGACCGTGTTTGCGTTTAAGCCTTTCTCTTGAAATGAGATCGAGATATTAAATTTAAATCACCTCTGTGCTCCCTTCTCAAATTGAATGTTTGTCTAAACTGGGAATAACAGAATGTGAAAATCAGCTGTTCCTCTGTGAACTTCTGAAAGAAGTAATGCTGATCTTAAATACACCAGTGTTTTCTCAGCATCAAATATCAAATGTTCAAATATCCTCAGCACAAGTCCATTTGCCTTTATTTATACTGGGTCTTGACAGCTAGGAAACAGCAATTTAGGAATTTTGACCTCAACTGAAAAACTGAAAAATCCTTTTTTTTTTTTTTTTGTTTGAAGTTTTAATATTTAAATAATCCTGAATGGCTGCATGACTACTGGTGTATGGGGTGTGATATTTTTCAAATATCACTCTTGTGTCACAGCACAATTCTGGGTGATTTTACCTCATTTCTTGATGAGTTTCTTAAGGCTGCAGTGTAATGTTAGTGAAAATAGCAGTTAATATCCTGCAGACAATTTGTCTGTCATTGCCTCAGAAAAGGTGGTTTCTCAGATGGGAGTTGCCTAGGGTAAGTTCTCTTTCTGTTGCCTCAGAAATGGAATTGATTTCTTTGACCTTACACAAATAAACATTTTCAACAGCTCTTACCCCAAAACCACTGAGCTCATTTCTCCTGTCACTCACACCAGCATAAATCAGGATTAATTCTCCTGTGGCAGGTGATCCTGTAATACAAAACACACAGAAAGAATCAATAATTTGATATATCAGAAACACATTTTTGGAGAAAGACAGAGGAAAAAGTAGGATTAAAGCTTTTAGCAGCAAGAGGTTGGAGCACCTGCTGCCTTTTGGGACCCGTCGTCACTGGGAAGGAGGAACCCCTGTTGCACAGCAGCTGTCAAGGGCTTTAAAGGGCTAAACAACATAGTAATGGAAAGAGAGTAAAGATTTGAAATACACACACACATATATATATATATATATATGGACATATATCATTAGCTTCCTGACAGTAGGAAAAAAAAGTGTATTTAAGAGCTGAAGCAAAAAATACTCACCTGAGTCTTTGGCTTATTGTTATTCTGGCTTCATTCTAATGCAGTTCCTTCCTGTTCAATATCAGTTTATAAAGGTGTGTTCACTGACCCCCAATAACTAACAAATCCCTCTGTGCAGCTAAATGAATAAATTCCAGTTTTTGGTAGTGCAAATGTATGCTGATGGCTGTTCAGAGAATACATAACACATTAACCATTGAAGAGTTGAGGGTAGTAAGAATAAAAGGATGTAGGATTGATGTATTTCTGTAATACATTACCCATTATTTCTGGTAGCAATGGTGTATACATTTTTTATATAGACTATGACGTACTCTTTGGCCAGCAAATCATGCCTTGTTCATGCCAGTGAAAGAAAAGCCTTGGTGATCAATTATCACATTTAGAAAATTCTGTTTTATTATTCATTTCAATACATGGAGTGGCACTACAGAGACACTTCTACACAGAGTGTCTTGAACATTCTGGAATACCACTGTGCAGATGGAGAAGTGAAAACACAGAAACATTTGTACTGTTGGTGGATTGATTGTGGAATTCATTTCTACCTCAGTTATTCAAAGCTACAATTCACAGACCAGAGTGTGTTCTAGGAGCCAGGGCTGAGGTAAATCACTGCAGCTTTGCTGCTCTGAGGATCTCCAGCTTTGTCTCAGGGGATGGATTGAGTGAAGAGACTCCATCATTTTGTGTGAGGCTGGATGGGGTTTGTGTATTGAGAATTATTGAGTGAGACAATGAATAGAACCTTTACTGTGCAAGTGCTGAATTGTTGGTTTGTAGTTGCACTTGACCCCCCTTTATCTCTTGCTCTCACACACATAACTTAAAGAATCCATATTTAAAGTTTGCTAACTTTTGTAATGTGTTCAGGGCTTCTGTTGCTGTTTCTCACTCTAAGAACAGGGATTGGTTTTCAGAATTGAGTTGACTGCAATCCACTTTAAATAACTTGAGTAGTGTTCAAACTTTCATCATTATTTTTGCATTGTTTGGGGACTCTGAGCTATTACAGACATCTGAGTGGAGAAGCAATAACACATTAAACACATCAGAGCATGTCACCTGTTCTGATGATACAAAGAAGTTCTCTGAGAGAAAGAAAAATCCTTCAAAGATATGTTTTAGTTTTATTTTTTCTTTGATCTTCCAAGTGCATAAAGATATTGTAAAAACCTGGGTAACGTGTGGCAATTTAATTTAAAAGATTCATTTTTAGACTCAACCAATAATCCTTTGGGTCATGTTCCAAGCACAGAAATGCACATGCAAAAAAGACAGTATGAAGGGATGTCAAAACTTTTTAAAACTTTTTTTAGCTTAAAATGTTATCTCCACTGGTGGTATCTTTTTTTTTTTTTTTTTTTTTTTTTTTTTTTTTTTAAGTCCTAAAGTTCTGTGAATTTACTATAAGCAAAAATAGTCCTCATGGATACAAATATTCTGTACAGTAGGTAAATATGATTTTTCCTTGTTCTCTTTGCTCACAAATTTGAACAGACCAGACTCACAGAGAGTCTGCATAGAAGAAACGTGCAGAGGGAGTTTATTGGATGAGTTTTTTTATTCTCCTGTTGCTGTCATTACTAAATCTCTTAATATACATTTGAATGGGCCCTGAGCACAGACTGGAGCACACTCCTTGCAGTTGGAGCAGTAAATCTGACCTCATCACACACTGCTGCTGTTTGTTTTCCCTAATTAAATGTTCCATGTACAGAAATCCAGGCAACAGCTATCAAAGCAGGCTCTAACTGAAACCAACACCTGCCAGCAGTGGTTCAGGCACTGCTGATCCTGCCTTCAGACAGGAGCATCATCTGCCAGGTTTCCTTTCAGCTCCAATTTCCACAGCTTGTGGTAGTGTTATATTAATGTCAGTGCAGAGACATGGACGTTCTGTGGTTTCTGCTCTCCTAAAAAAACTGATCAGACAGCCACAGTGGTCCCAACATTGAAATAAACTTGATTTGCCTGCTCCAAAAGGACAGAGGGTTATTCCCCACTTGTTTCACAGATAAGCAATCTGTGGGTTAAAAGAAAAATAATACAGGTAGCTTCCATCACCTTACCTGGACTATTATTGAGTGAAATTATCAATTCTCAAAGCTGCATGAGGAGACTTAATACTGCTCCATTTTATTGTATATCTCCTTGCATTTTCCTCTTTTTTTCCCCCCTTCATGTTTTTTTTCCTGTTCCAGGTTGACATCTCAGAAATCATTTAATCTAAAAACAGTTCTTGGAAAACTGAATGATGACCTGTAGTGTGATGAAAGGTAACTTCCCAATAACACAGGGGGAAAATGTACTCTCATCATTCCTTCACCTGTGGCTAATTTTAAAGGTGATTTACTAAAAGGTTCTTCCAGAAAGCTGAAACCCAAGTGCTGGAGCTCCTCCTTGGCCCAGTGCAGGGTTTCAGACATCCAGGCTGATGTTAAAAGTGTTGATTTCAGATTATCCCAATGATCAGGAGGTCCTGTGTAAGCAAAGTGGGACATCTTCCAATTCCAAGCCTGTCCTCATGTACCCAAACTCTCCTGCTCCCCAGCCAGAGGTTCTTCAGGTGTGCAGTTCTTGCTGTGGTTTTTAGGAAGAAGGATTTTCTTCTCTCAGAGAAGCAGCTCTGTAAACACCAGACAGGATGAATCATGGTTGCTTAGAGATTTGTAGTTTGCAGTCAAGTGTCAGATCCAAGTGAAGCTTTTCCCACAGATTTTAGGAAATTTCTCAGCTACTCAGATTCCCCAGTGTGAGCCATGAGTTAAACTCTTTCCTCAGTGAGGCATTAGGAGGATAACAAGGTTTGTCTCCTTCACTGAAATTTAATTTTTGTTAAATTTTAATTTTTCATTGAATTTAATTTTAATTTCTCTGTTACTTTGAATTAAATTAATCGAAAGCTTAAAAATTTACTAAGGTGGACTGCTAGAGAGACTCTCTTCAGCTTCATCATGGACCTATTGGCCTTTGACTTTCAAATGGCAATTTCCAAAAATCCCAGACTCGTAGTGCTATTGTGTTTTAAACTAACAGCAGAGACAATTGACTTATCATTGTCATCTCTGTGTGCCAGGAGGAGTATAAATCCAAGCACAGTGAATTAAAGGTGTCTGCAGTTCTGTTTAGAATTTTGATGTCAGTATTGATTTTTTTAAATAGATGTTTCCATTCTTTGTTTAATGCTAAAAGTCAAATGAAGAGCTCTTGGCTCTTGATATAAAATCTCATTATTAAAAACTAGTTGTTTGTTAGCTGCATTCATATGACTTTTTTTTTTTTTTTTTTTTTTTTTTTTTTGAGGAGCCACAGAAAAATCAAAAACATCACTGTAATGCGCAATAAATAATCTGGGTTTTGTTAAAATGGTTTTGGGTGTTTATCAGCTAATGATGATCCTTTGCAAAGGTAATCAGCTTTCATACACATAACTGCAAACATGGGACAACTGGGACAAAAATGTAAGACTGGCTCAGACAGTTTTTAGTCAAATAAACATGATTGAGTTCACAACTAGGATGAAAATTTTCACGATCACTATAACAAAACCAAAATTCTATGCAAAATCCCTTAAGAGTGCAGTCTTAAATTAGGAGAAATAATTTGAGGATATGTGTCCCACCACATTGAATAATTAATATTTGGGGTTTTTTAATGTATTCCCCATTTCAGATGAGAAGAGAGACCTTAATATAAAAGTAGTTTTTCTCAGCCCATTGTCATATCTTTAAGAACACATGGAGGTTTCTCATTGCCATTTTTTTGGCCAACATCTTTTTAATAGATATGAGAGAGACCATGTGTGGTATACCAGAGGTAATTTAGGGTAAAACTCTGCCTAGGATTATGTTTGTATTTGAAAAAAGGGGGATGAATGTGTGCAGGTGCTCAGGTCTGTGTTTATCTTACTCGTATGAATGCAGCTGCTGGTAAACCACTATATTTAAGAAATCTCTTTTTCTGGTCATACCACAAGGATGGACAATGACAGGACAAAAAGTCAGGAAAAATGGATTGATGAGTTTTTTATAATAGAAAACTTGGAAAATACCTCATATCAACATACAACTTTTCTGCAAAATACTCTGGATGTTTGTTTTTTGCTGTCAGACACTCTTATGGTAAGGATAATCACCATAAATATCACTTTTCCAGAGAAAAGGCGATTTATTAGCAGAAAAAAGGGCTGCTAAGCAGACAAGTAAACTAAATGATGTTTTGAGCCAATATGAGCTCTCTCCATGCCAGGGTTAAAGCTGACAGGAGGAATGGGAAAGGGAACATCCAGTTCTGTTGCCTTGTCTACACATTCTGGTTCTGGGCTGATGACTTGGTTTTACATTCCTGTTGAGCCATTACTAAATTATTGTAAAAACATTTCATAAACTATTCGTGCACAAAACTTGGGTTCATATAAAATCAGTCTTTCTCTGAATGGCACTTTGTGAGCCTTTCAAATACCACTCCAAATTAAATTTCTTCACTCACCCCTGGGAAGGAGATCAGCCCTCTGATTCTGTGGCTCTCCTCTGGACCCACACCAACAGGTTCACATCTTCTCTGTGCTGAGCTCTGCAGGTGTGGTCTCACCTGGGCAGGCAGAGGGGCAGAAACAGCTCCCTCAGCCTGCTGGCCCCTGGCAAATCTGTGCTGGCCTCTGGCAAAGCTGTGCTGGCTGTCCTGAATCACCTCCCTGTTCTCCATGTGCCTTAGCAGAGCTTCTGGGAGCATCTTCTCCCGGATTTTCCAGTCACAGAGGTGAGGCTGAGAGGGTCAGCTCCCAGGGTCCTACTTTTAACCCTTTTTAAAGATGGGAGCAATGTTGCCCTTTTCCCAGCCACCTGGGACCCTGACTGCCATGACTTGGTGAATATGATGGAGAGTGCCCTGGCAACTGCATCAGCCAGTTCCTGCAGGACTCTGGGGTGTATCTCATTGGATCCCATGGATTTGTGCATGGATGTGTGGATTTGGCTTCCTCAGCTGGCCTTCAACCTCATTTCTCTGTCAGCAGGAGGGACTTTGCTCCCTTTTCTCCTTTGGGAAGAAAGGTTGCTATCGAACACTGAGGCAAAAAATTTGTTGGGTACCTCAATTTCTTCTCGTGTGCTGCTGCCAGTTTGCCAGTCTTGCTTATAATGGGGAATGCACTTTCTGTGACCTCCCTTTTCTGGCTGATGTACCTCTACAAGCCCTTATTGTTCTTTGCATCCCCTGCCAAGTTCAGCTCCATCCACACTGGTCAGCTAAATAAAGTTGGTTCTACCCAGCTTGCAAGTTATGTTTCTTTAGGGATCAGTGATTATAATTTGTGCTTTATTTATACCCTGGGGTGTCTGATATCACACTGTTAATGTCTTCAGAGCTTCTGTTAATGTCTTGAACTTTTCTGAGTTCCAACACAGTCCCCTCTTTTTCTTCAACAGCTGTCAAAAAACAGCTCCCTGATAATATAACTAACATTTAATTATCACAGCCTAGTCAGGCATGCATCCATGTCCCAGGGTCACTGAGCAGTTTGCCAAATAGTGGACTGTTATTAGATAGATGGATTGCTTTGGTAACTACTTGCTATTAATATCTATTAATTACAGCACTGCCAGGGGTATGTTGTCAAAATTGCTTTATGGGATCGACTCACACACATTGCAGTGTTGTAAATCTTCTTTCCATAGGACACCAGCTGCCCTCTTGCTCCTTGGATATTTCAGGATCCATTGCTCATAATTCATGATGAGTCTTACTAGCAGGGGCCTTGATTGCAAGTTGACCAGAAAGGATTAATACACAAAATTTCCTGAGTTTTGTTGATGTACCAGACTAAGAAATTGTTTTGGCCATTTTGCACACTTGGAACATAATAGTTACTGTTGGGGAGAAGTTCTGTTGTGTGTGACAATGTGTCTCTGACATTTCAGACCAGTGCTGTCATTTTTGTTGTGTTCCTCTGCATTCTTTGTTCACTGGTGTTTCACTGTGAATAGATCAGTAATGGAGGAATAGTGTCTGAAATCTTTTACCTATTATCAAATTAAATAGAAAAGGAACTCAATCCTGCTAACAGAGGTAAAAAGCTCTGAGATGGGTCTCTGGCCTCTGACCTCTACAGAAGGAATTCTTGTAGTTGGCCATTTTACCTTTGCTTTCTTTGAAAATAAAAAAAGGTGTACCAATGTGATGTAAAATGCAGTTTTACCTGTAACTCAGAAAGTCAGTAAATGAAATTAATCACTTTTAGCTAGACTATCTAGACTCAGCAGTCATGTGAGTGGTACTGTTTAAAACAGGTTATCTACTCCATGATCCACCTGGGTAGATGAACAACAGGGAGCAGATCCCCTGCATCTTTACAAGCTGCTTTCTTGTAGGAGAAAGACTGGCTGCATTCTATCAGTTCAATGCTATATTGCTCAAGGCCAGTTAAAATTAAAGTACAAATCTGGTCTTAACTAAGTCCTGCTCTTCTTCTTGGCTTACTCCAGCTGTTTGCTGTTTATTTCTTCAGCAGTGGGTGCACATGAATAGAGAGAAAATTCAGAAATTACGTCAAGGTATCGAGCAAATCATTGAAGGGAGGAAGCTGAGTGCCCTGCTCCCTTCCCAGCTCCTGGGGGAATGAACCTCAGGAGGGAACCCCTTTCCTGCTGCCCTCATCTCTGGGCTCCCCACTTATTCTGTCATTTAGTTCTATTCCAGCTGAATGGCTCACAAACACACCCTTAAGAAAGCAAGGAAGGATCTTCCATAATTCCTGAGGGAATTTTCAGTCACAGCACAAAGCATTTCCACTGGTTTCAGCTCTGGGGATTAACATCCACATCCACTTCTTTAAAGTCCCTGAATTTCAAGCTATTTGGAGATTCAGTGGAACAGAGAATTCCTGACAGATGTGAGCCTGGATTTTTAATTGTGAG
Organism: Onychostruthus taczanowskii; assembly: GCF_017590055.1. Lineage (NCBI taxonomy): Eukaryota > Metazoa > Chordata > Aves > Passeriformes > Passeridae > Onychostruthus > Onychostruthus taczanowskii. Next base: position 26,442,651 of record NW_024499239.1, on the reverse strand, counting down.
ATTGGATCTTCAGGTAGGACCTGGGGCAGCTGCCGTCAGGGCCATTGGTTCCAGCTGAGAATGCAGTTGATAGTTCTGGGCAGTGTCCACTGCAAGTGTCCAACAGCATTGCTTGAATAATTTTACAAATGAAAGTAAAGTAGCACTGAAACCCTGAAAAAAAAAAAAAAAAAAAAAAACAGAAAAGAAAAACAAACAAACAAACAACCATAAAACTGAAGTAATTTCTAGAATGATTTTCTCATGTTTAAATTGGAGAAATGCCCTGAGAAAATCACCCACTTTTTTCTTTAATCAATTTGCTTTCTTCTGTTTTCCATAGAGAATTCTTGGGATGATTCTGCTGAAAAATCACAAAGACCTGGAAAGATTGTCTAAAATCAGAGATTGTCCCACTCTTCTTTCACAAGGTCTTTAGACACAGTAAGGAGTTTGCAATCAGGCACATTTATCACAGTTCAGGCTCATCAGTGTGGTATAAAAACTTGCCCTGTTTCAAGAAGACAGAGTTTTGTGATCAAATTCCATATATAAAGAGAAAAGAAAGAAAAGAAGAGATGGTATTTACTTCTACAATTTTTTTTTATTTATATCTGAAATCATTATTATTGTCTGGTATGAAAAGTAAAAGATCAAACATAGTATGATACCTTTTTCTTCTGTTCGTCACTGGCAGCTCTAAAATTGAACATGAGCCAATGTTGGCTTCTTTTCTTTTATGAAAATAGTGAAGTAGAAGGACTTTTCAAGGTACTTCATTTCTGATCTCCCTTTTATTCCATCCTATAGGCCATAATTGTGGCATGCACCAGAATGGTCCTGGAAAATGAAGGAGATTCAGAATGATTTAACAACACTTCATTGAAATAGTCTAAAATTAGGATCTTTTCATTTAGAATTGAGCTTTCTGTACACATGAGGTTTCCAACAATCTTAGGTTTCCTTCAAAAATCTCAGACGAAGACCTGCTGAATTTATTGAAGTCTGAGGTACTTGGAACATTACCAAAACCAGAAATCATTTAAAGCTCTTCCAACTAAATCTGATACAGAGCAAGTCTGAAGGGAGTTGGAGTGTGTGAAAAAGCCTCATTCCTGTAGTAAGTATGAAAGAAAATGCTGTTGACCTTTTGAGAGTGAAAAGAGGTTTTCACAGGTTCAGTGGGCAGCATATAAGACATGAAATAAAACATTCAACCGTTGTGCTTAACATGCTCTGTAGCTTTCTAACATCCTGCTGGTACCAATCTCCTTAGATACATATTGTAAATGCCTGAGCAGTTCATGTTAAATATGTTCAGGGTTTGGTGCTAGAAATTTCCAAAGCAAACATAAAACTCAGTAAATCAGGTCATTATTAATTTATAAAAGTAATGCCTTTTTTTACTGCTTTGCATGCAGTTAGATTATTTAATGGATGTGAAATATACGTACAGCTGAAGTTGAAAATCCATCTCTTATTTAGAGAAGTGACTGGTTAATATAAATGAGGGAAAATTGCCCATATTATCCAGTATGAGGTTCCCCCCATGCCACATGGAATAGGCTGGGAGGGAGAAGCCACAATCTAATATTTTCATGGCAGTACAAGCTGGCACTGCAGAGCATGATGAGGAACAGGAATCTGCTGCAATGTGTACTCTCAGTGACATTTTGATTTTTTTGGCACTTGTTTGTGTATGTGCAAAAACATCCTGTCCAGTGATAAATAGAGTTTTGCTCATAATGGAATGCTTGAGTGAGTACAGCGAGGAGAAATAAGTTGAAGATCTTGGGTAACTTGGCTTCAACTCTGCTCTCCTTTAGAAAAAAATCTCTTTTTTGTGGCTCCATGAATACCACTGGGCTGCCTACAGCAGTACCAACATTAATATATGTCAGAATTTTTAAGGATTCAGAGATTGAAGCAATATCTGGACAAATTAAGAAGTGAATGGATAAATAATTACAAATAGTTGAGATAGGACAGCTCAGCAAGTTATGTCTCATCAGCTGAACACGGTAATTGATTATTTGCTTGGTTTTAGTCCCCTGTGAGTGCTGCAGAAGTCTCTGACTTAAACCACCTTCAACTCAAGCTGAATTCCTCAAAAAGTTTCAGCTTCTCAAATGTGTGGTGCAGACACATCAGTTTACCAGTGTCTTGGGTTTGTTTAAATTACTCTGCATTTTCCCAAATAGAGAATAATTTCTTGCAATTTATTTTGTTCCTATTACTTCCACCAGTTAATTACAGTGGAAACATAAATTACATAAATAGAAAAATCTAAATAAAGAAATATTTAAGACGAAATCACATATTTACAAAAAATTATGGAAAACTAAGAAAGTAAAATAGAACTAAATTACATTCTCTACCTTTGAATAGCTAAATGACTGGGGAAGCTGAACAGAGGCTTTTCAGTATCATTTCTTCTAAGCAATTTATGGTGAGAAAAAAAAGAATAAAAGGAAAATGTTAAGAAATAGGACATCCTGCAGCTTTTGTGTTGCTATTGCTCTTCTGCTGCAGCTTATACTGCTCTCTTTTTTACATTTTTGCTTTAAGCAATAGATTTTTCTTTCGGACCTTTTCACTTAGGTTGAATTCCAAATGGCCATGTTAAATCTTTGAATTTAATTTTGAACCTGAAGACAATGGATTTTGGTAGTCAGAAGAGCACAATGTATCTTGATAGTCATAGTTACCTTTAATAATACAAAGGGCTCAAGTCAAAAATGGAAATAGTCTCATTTAAAATCACAGTAAAAGGTAGCTACACCTGATTTTAATCAGTGTAAAAATGAAGTATATTGAAATGAAAGATCCTTGATTACTTTTGTAGTTTGAAGTACAATTTTGTGGCAGAAATAAATTTTTTCTCTCCTAAGGTCACCACAAAGACTAATAAAATTTGCATTAGAAACAAAGTCATTCCCCACCCCAATCTGCTATCCAGCAGGAAACTGAGGCTAAAATACAAAAAAAAAAAAAAATACAGACAGATAAATTTTATAGGAACTGGTCCTGTATGTATTTTAAATAACTGAAACTAATGGAACTCCTTGCATGATTAAAGAGAGATACTGGCAAGGTGCAGAAAGGCATCTTGGGCTGTCAGTGCCACTGATAGAAATTCATATGGAGGAGTTGCTTCCTGCTTTTTCACACCCCAAGTTCTAGGATTGGTTCACTGGATTTGGTGATTACAGAAAGATACAGCATCACTGGAGCTTGATGTTTATCTTCTTGCTCATTACCTCTCTGTGCTCTTGCAGGACAGGTTTAAGGTGTTCAGCCATTGTTTTGATGCTAAAAGAGCAGCTTAGCAGACCTGAAATTCTGGACAATAATGTTCATCTACACAGCAGTTTCACTGTTATTAAGTTCTCCACATATTTTTGAGAATGATTCACAGTTCATTGATTTTGGTATTTAAAATGTGTTCCTTGATATAAATACTCTTCAGACAGTTCAAATTGATCTCAATACAATCTTAAATTCTGTTTAGGCACTCATTGAGTTCAGTGTTCTCAAGGAACTTAGTGAAAAAAGAGAAAAATAAATTAACTACCTGGTTGCTTCCATAGCCTCTCAGGAAACTTCCCCTTCAATGCTTTGGTGGAGACAGAGCATTTGAAGTGCAAAGGTAAAGGCTTCAAATCAAAGTTCTGGTAAATTGGCAGCTGCACTAATACACAACCTTTTTATTTTCCTTTCCAAACTCTCTGCTCCATCCAGCCCAGGAGTGGCACATTAAAGAAATTCCCACCCTCAAAAGTCTCTGTGTTCTTCACAAAACTTGTTCCATTAAATGCACCCTTGCCAAAGAAGTTATAATGCACCGGTAAAACACCTTTTATTTCACTAATACCTTTTTCAACAATCACCAGAGCAGCTGTAATAAACCAGAGGAGGATCCATGCAGGCCCCTGGCACCTGGAACAGCCCATGGAAGGGCCTCCCTTTTTTTATTGATTATCCAAAGGGATCAGTTTGGCATCTAATCCAGATATCTCAGCTAAGTGGGGTGGAAATTGTATATTAATTTTTTTATTCATAGTTTTAGGTAGGAAAAATATCTGAAGTTGCTGAATATATAATAAGCTTAAGCAGGGGAGTTACCTTGTGGTTTCTATCAAGTAAGAGCACACATGCGGACCTTGCTGTGGCAAGAATATTAATTGATGGTGACTTGACTGTGTGTTTGGTAACAAAGTCAATCAAAGTAATTAAGAAGTGAGGTGTCTGGTGACTGAGCACCTAAAGCTTGTGTTGTTTCACAGATCCATGCTTATGCACTGAAATTCAGGCTTGAGCAAGTACAGGCTATTTCTTGGCATCTTTTAAAAATTAAGTCTTGGGTGAAGTCATAGGTTTGTGGTGCTGAATTCAATTTTATCCAGATTGCATCTGCCATTGTGGAAATTGCTTATCTGTGTGTTTATTTGACATAATCAGATCTTGCAGTGGTGCAGGCTGGCACACTCCCTGCTGGATTGTGGAATGGTATTGCTGCCTGACTGCTGATGGTGCAGGGCTGGATTTATGCAAGGCTTGAAATATCTCACAGAAACTATTAAACTTAGGGTTACACATGATGTGTATCCCTATTTCTTTTAAACAGATAACTGTAGTGCTATTTGATATATATTTAATGCAGCAATAATTGCATTTGTACTCTTGTGTTGATAGTAACACCCAAAACAATGTACTGAACTATATTTTAGAAAAAAGGGAAAAAAATATTTTTCTGGTTGTGTCTGTATCTTTCTTGAAAAACAAAGCACTTTGCAACATCCAAATATTGTCTATCAGATTCTCTTTAAAGAGTAATTAACAGACACAGAGAAGAACTAAGTTTTATTTTTGCTGCTCATATCTGCATTGCTCCATTCCAGAGGAACTCAAAGACTTGCTTTATAGTTTGATGATGGCCATTTCATGACACCCAGCAACCTTCATCACATATTTCTATCTGCAAAAAAGTACATGTTACATCTGAAGCCTTGGGACAAATTCTCATTGTGTTAATCACAAAATGTAAGGGCAGTCTGAAAAGCCACTTAGTTCCAATACAGGAAGGTGGCTCTTGCTAAACTTAATATCGTTTACTAGTTCTTAAAGTCTGTAAATTCCACTCCTGTTAATGAATTCTAAATATTATCCTGCTTAGCTGTTGTTTCTGGTGAAGATGAAAGGGTTTTGTTTGATGTGTGCAAAGAAGTGACTGCAGAAAATGGTAAATTAATTGGAAGATGTCATCTCAGGAGAATGTTTTTGACATGAGGGCTGTAAGGCTGTTAACAAACAGACCAACTCATTTGTCTCATCATGAAATGAAAATAAAAATCAGAACATTCTGATAAAATCTTGACTAGGAAATGCCTGCAAGACTCTTTGAAGCCTTGGGTTCTTTTCTTGCCTGGGCTTTGGCACTCTGATTTATGCAAACCATGCTGCACAGAAATAGAAGTGAAATAGGTTCCATGCAGAACAGATGGATCAGGGCTAAGGCAGGGATGTGCACTGCAGATGAGAACAGATTAATACCACAAGGGGAGACTGGAGGAAAATTGGGAAGATGGGGGCATTTGAACTAATTCATGAATCATTTCCAGCTGATAGCTATGCCTTCAGGCACAGTGAATAATATCAAGGAAGCATATTTAATATTTTATAAGTTTGTTTTAATGAAGATTAGAATGAAGTGCCATAATTTTGGATGATTAAAAAATATCCTGTGTTCCCCCATCCCAAAATGTACCTTAGTGATTTAAATATCACAGCGTGCACTGGGACATGAATTGCTGTTTGAAAAACCCAGGGCAGATTAATGGAGTTGGCACAAAGCTTTTGGGAGTGGGTTTTTTGGAGGAGCTGTCTGAGCTGGAAGAACATGCTCCTCCACTTGAATCCAAGCCACAGAGATGCAGCTCTGCTGTGTCTGGAGACGTGGTCTGATTTCTAGATCTCATTCAGATGTCTCTCCAAGTCTTTATCTTATCCAAATAGCCTTCAGTTATAAAGGCTCAGACTTCCCGAAGCTGTGCCAGGGCAAGTAAATGTGGATTTAAAGATCTTTGAATGAGATCTTCAGATGTATATTACAGAAAAGGTTTCAACAGAGTTATTTCACATCTCTAAGTTACTTTACTGTTACTAATGGATGTTTCACTGTGGGGCAGATAAGCACATAGAAATAAAGAAGTCCACATGAAAAATAAAATTATTTTAATATGCACAAAACCATCAGAAACAATGAAGATATTTGAGAGATGATTCTATGTGTTAGGACATCAAAAACCCTTCTTTTTGCCAAGTTGAGCATGTATACATGAGCCTGATTGCCTGTATTAATAATGAAAATAGTTCATAAGAGGAAAAAGAAGCTGAGAAGAGGAAACGTACAGATATCTGAATGTTCTGAATTCCTTACATGTCTTCTCAGCAGATAATTTTCAAGCTATAGAGGAGGATGGGAAACACTTTACAGTGAAAGAAGATTCTGAGAAAAATCTAAAGATGGGTAGATCAGTTTGCTAGTAGGGAAATAATCTACATGGGCTTCTGTTCACCAGCACAGAAGATGTATTATTCCTCTTGTAAAAAACTCTTTCATTTCAGGCAAAGCATAATAAGAACAAAGGAAGGTATAAAATGGCCCACTTGACTAAAACTTGATTCTCATCCTGATGATTTCATGCTTTCATTGCAGGTTGCAAATCTGGCCTGTTCAATCTCCAATAATGAGGAAGGTGTGAAGTTAGTCCGTATGGCAGCCACACAGATTGACAGTCTGTGCCCACAGGTGAGTGAAGATTCCTGGTAAAATCCACTTGAGAAGTCTTTTAGCACTTCAAAGCATTAGAAGAAGAGCATAGCTTTGTCTTTGTCATGAGATTGTTGCCTGATTTCCATGAACTGTGAAAAATACATCCCTGTCTTGAGACCCTTCATATCAAATGGGTTGTATGCTGTGTTTTTAACACAGTCATTAATCTATTTGCTTTTTCCCTTGAAAAAAAAATACAAAAATAAAAAAAAGAGCCATTCCTCCTCTAACAAATGGCTTTGATTAACAGGTAATTAATGCTGCACTCACGTTGGCTGCCAGACCCCAGAGCAAAGTAGCCCAGGACAACATGGATGTGTTCAAGGACCAGTGGGAGAAACAGGTGCGAGTTCTCACTGAGGCTGTCGACGACATCACTTCAGTGGATGATTTCCTCTCTGTTTCAGGTACTGGGGTCAAGAGACTTTTCCAAAAATATACTGCTGAATTAAAGTATTGGGTCAGAGCAGATAAAAGCTGTAATTACTATAGCATCATTAATCCATTAGTCTGTGTGTATTGGAATGCTGATCTTCTGTACTCAGTAGGATGAACTACACTGTGTTAATTAATCCCTGGTAGCAATGGTTGGCTCCTCACCTCCCAGAAAATAGCACCTATTTGTGCTTCTATTCCTGGAGAAGCTTTGTTTCAACTCAGGCACAAAGTAGGATTTTGCTCACCTTCTAAAAATGAGTTCCAGACCTGTTACAGGCTGAGAGTATTTGTAGAAATTTTTGGAATCCTTGTGTAATTGTGGGGGGAAAGAGGAGGAAAGGTGGACTTTGCAGAACAACAGGATGATTTGGGTGGGGAGGGTAAAGAAGTGATGGAGAAGAGAAGGACACTGACCCACAGTCTTTCCTCCATCCTCCTGGTAAAGTGCTACAACTTGTGGCAGAGTGGATTGTAATAATTTGATCATGGAATAATTTGACCAGGGAATGCTGTAGTTACAAAGTGGTGCATGGCTTGAGTTAATTTCTGCTGCGGAAAACTCAATTTCCTATTTTGCTTTGAAGGGTGAGTTTCAGTGTTGTGAGTAAGGACATAGAGTGTGCCAAGAGGACATTGCTTACTCGAATATCTCAGAAGAGCCAAACTTCATGAGACAGTCTGGCCAAATTGTTGTTTTGTTCTACATTATTTTCCTTGGTATTTCTTAAATTTTCCAAAAGAAGTTTATGAGGAAAAAAAACATTGAAAGAAAAAGAAATTATCATTAAAAAAAAATCCCTTATTTTCTTTTTTTGCACTCTTTATCTTGCTTGGTTGTATCCTGTTACCCTTATTAACAGGGAAATTATTTGGTTTAGTTAATTACACTCCTCTGTCCAACAGCCCTGCAAGTGTTTCCTGCAAGCCATTGCAAGGAAATGAAAATGAGCTCTCTGAATAGTAGGATACTTCAGAATATGGGAGCACATTGATTTTTATTTGAGATTTGAAGTTGACAAACACTCTGGCAGAACTAGTTCTAAGAGAAAGGGATGATCAGGCTGTAAACTGCAGACCCAGTTCACGTGCAAATGCTGGAAATCTGGCTCAAATGGCCATTTTCTTCTTTGTTTGAGGACTTTGCTTACTCCAAGTGCTTGTGTCCATAAACCAGAAATAATTTAAATGGATGATGAGCTTTTAATTTCTTTTTCTCAAATCTTAATTCCTTCAAACAGAGTTGACTTAAATACAAACTTTCCTAGGCAGCTGAGAAGTATTATTTTTGTAAAGCTTAGATTCCTTTTTCCTAATTCTTTGCATGGACATCTCTGTTAAACATGAGGAAACAGAAATCCTGTTGCTCTTGCTCTAAAGCTTGGAAGCCTCAGCTTACACAGAGTATTTTTATTTTTGGATGTTAAACCAGTGAAGCATTCAAAGTACCACTATCTGGTTAAATGTACCTCCTAAAATGACACCTCCTCCTCTTCATATTGACTGTCACATTTGATGATATGTTTTAATAGTATGGTTCCTACCAGAAGAGAGCTGACCATAATTTTAAGAAGTTGTTTCATATTCCAAATGCACTGTCCAAATTCGCTTCTTGTTGGGCAGAATTTGTTTGTGCCATGATAAAAGCAAATTGGTGATGGTGAAATGGAAACAGCAAAGAAAAATTTTAATCAAACACTTCTTTTTCGTTCTGTGTAGGGAGTGTTTTAAACAAAGAATTTTGCCTTGCAAGTTACTCAGATTCACAGCTCAGGGGACTTTCAGTTTGCATCCAAAGTTGTTGCAGTGTAAAATTCGACATCATGTAAAACATTTCTGAAACCCTCAAATGATCTAACCTCAGAATTTTTACCTGTGAAGATTAGTGAATCATTCTTTCTAGTGGCAAAGGATAATTAACAAAAAACAGTTGGTGAACTGATTAATTCTGTTTTACTACTACTACAAAGAACAGCATTTCCTTTTTGGTTCAGAGGTGTCTCTAGCAGAAAATCAAGCTGCTGTTTAGAGTCACTGAGTTTCTCAGACTGTTTGGTCAAATATGAAATTCAGTCTTGGTCTTACTAAAATTATTTTTGACTCTACTGACTGCAGAGAATAATGCCTGACCTAGTCAGAGTCTTCATGCTTTCACATAATTTGTATGTGAGAATACTACATAAATTCTGATACTGCAGCACATGATAGTAGATGGCCTGATCCAGAGACAGAAAAATAACAATGCATCTCTCAAGAATCCAATTAAGGTGCTTGATATCACCTCCTGTGAGCAGAGTCACTGTTGTCATCTCTTTCTTCAGATTATGCAAAGTCACACATAATTATAAGGGTGTGTTATTAGAAATTTCCAGCTTATTCGCTGGCATAGATGGAGTGAGGGAGATGAGCTGCTCATGCCCAGGTTTTGTGCTATCTACAAAGGCCATTTGGTGTTGTCTTTTCAATGTGATTTTTTTTTTTTCTGACTTACTTAGGCAAAAATGAGCCAAATGTAATCAACATTTATGGGAGAGTGTAAATTCACCTTCAGAAAATTGCCCAGCTGTTTATTATAGAATCTACAAAATATTTGACTGCTTTCTCTTTTGCATTCATTTTAATTACAGTTCCATTATGATAAAATTCAGTGTGATGTTTAAAATTAATGTTACTGGCTTTCAAGGAATTAAAGGTTGGGACACACAGCAGAGGTAAGATGGGTAAGATGATGTGGCCCAGTCCCTACTAAAGATAAATATCACACAGATTTTTACTGTTATGTGACAATATCACAGAAGGGCTTTTGTTTTACAGCTTGGATAAAGGTAGATATCCATTTTTTAATATACTGACATTTGCCCAAATGAGTAAGCTTTGCTGTGAGGGAGAGTGCAGTTGAACCAGGCGTATTTTTAACCCGAATTCCAGAAAACCACATCCTGGAAGATGTGAACAAGTGTGTGATTGCCCTGCAAGAGGGGGACGTGGACACGCTGGACAGGACGGCGGGTGCCATCCGGGGCCGCGCAGCCAGGGTCATCCACATCATCAACGCAGAGATGGAGAACTATGAGACTGGGGTGTACACTGAGAAGGTGCTGGAAGCTACCAAACTGCTCTCTGAAACTGGTGAGTTTGGTGAAACGCTGAAAGAATTGTTGCAATTCTCTTTAGTCATTTGAAACTTTCACTTGGTTCTCTGAGATCTGTGACTCTGAGGGAAATCTTGAAAACAAGGTACAAACAAATAAATTCATGGCTGGAAGTGTGTTTTTCATTCTCTACTCAGTGCTGTTATAGAAGTGATACTGACAGGAGCCATATAAGAGAAGAAATTCAGTAACACATCAAGACTAGGCCACTACATCAAAGTTTCTATGATTTGAATAAATAATACGCAGCCTTTTCTTCTGAGTTGATTGATTATGTATTATACATCTCCAGAAAATCACTGCAAACATTGCTCTTTGGTCTACGCATGTGAATATACTTGCTGATGACTGAAGAGTTGCTAAACAAAACAACTTTTCATTGAAAAATACATATAAGCAACTGAAAATGCACCACCTGATTGAAAAAATACAAAAGTCTGCTAGATTGTATAAAAATACATAGATTATATAAAAGTAGAAAAGTTGGCAAGATTGATAGAGTGAGAAGAAATATTATATTTTTTTTTTCCAGTCTCTTTTTTGCCTTGCCAGAGCAGGGATTGGATTCATCTCAGTGTAGGTGATGAGGTCTGTGCTGGTCATTTTAAAGCCCTTTATATCAGTGCTCTCAGTAATTCAGGGCAGGCAGTGCTGCCAAGTGCTCTCATCTGAAAACAGTGGATTTGTGTGGTTTTGGGTGAATCATGCTCCAAATTTCATTGACTTCACAGGCTGGGTCTCCACACACTGATCAGGTGCCCTGGGAGGATGGAGGTGCATGAATTGTGGGTGTCTGGAAGTGAGCTGATCCTCCCCTGCCTCGTTGCACTTGTTCATCTGAGGTTAAAACCATCAAGATTATTTTAGAAGAAACAAATGAATATTGCACCAGTTCAGGACACATCAAATGTGGCTTTTGGACCAAAAACCCAGGAATTGCCCTGTGAGATGGAAAAGCAAAAATGTTCTAGCTCTGCAGTATCTGTGCTCACTCTGAGAACAGGAATCAACAAAATAAGCTAAAACTGATTTGGAGATGATTAAATATTACTCGTGGTATTGTAGCCCCTAGTTTAATGTCACCCTATTTTTACTACCCAGCAAGAGATCAGTGGAATAAGTACTGTAAATTTTGCTCCTTTTTAAAAGTTTATGAGCTAGTTTTATGAATTCACTGAAGGAAAATAATCTTCCCAGTTTGATGTGGAAAAATATTTTGTTGCACTCTTCTGTTAAAGCTTTCTTTTGGTCAAGGAGGGGCTATGAAGAATTCTTCCTACCATTAAGATTTCTTTATTAAACAAAACAAAATGTATGTTTGAGCTTTATATTGAGCTAAAATTTGTGACCCAACATTCTATACATTTTCTTATTAAAATTTTTAACGGGCAGGTATAAAGTGCCATTTTATAAATCAGTAATATGCACAGAAAATACTTATATTCCATATTCAACTCAATTTTTGATATAATTTGAATTATAACTAAGTGCTATAAATTCTGAACTGAGTGCATCTTGACAATATCAGTGTGTTAATGGTGGGATTAAATAGTTAAGAACAAGTCCCTGTTCCTCCAAGTCAAAGTTTCTTACTTATTTTTTTATTTTATAAAGTGTAAATAAACTTGTGAGTATTAAAAAAAATTGAAAATATTGTGTTTACAATATTAAGAACTTTATATCATGTACAAATTGTGTAGCAGTAGTTCAGGGAACAGAGTGGGCCCAAATTCAATGAAGCTGATGAAGCTTAAACAGTTGCTGCCAGTTGTGAATGTGAATCATTAATATTGGAGCACAATTTCTATCTGCAGCTTTTCAGGCCATTTACAAAGGCATTGATTATGATTTCTGTATGATTAAAAGAAGTAGAATTAACTGTGTCTTAGAATAAAGTGATTAAAATGGAATTTAGTCTCCCTGTGCCATTCTGGAATCACCATCCTTGGAAGTGTTCCAAAGCCCTGTGGCTGTGGCGCCTGGGGACAGGGTACAGTGGTGAGCACAGTGGTGCTGGGGGAGTGGTTGGACTGGGTGGTCTGAGAGGTATTTTCCAACCTCAGTGACTCCATGATCTGGGTACCTATGAATCCATGCATTTATTTCACTATCCTTTCAGTTCCTCACCTCGAGTTCCTGCCCAGATGTTATCAAATGGAATATGATAACATATTCCACTCGGAGTGATGGCAGTGATTGATTTGGATTGATTTGGATTCAGGTTCCACCCACAGATGTGCACATCAAAATCTCTATGAGAAGCACAGTCCTGAACATCTCACTGTTTTCATCTTTATTCCTTCCCTTTTTTTGTTTGTTTGTTTGGTTTGGTTTTCTTTAACTGACCTTAATTTAATTTTTAATGAAGTGCTTTTGGAAGCTGGGAAAAAATTTATTTAGAAAAGAAATAAACAGATTACCTTTCTCTTATAATTATTATTTGCTTTTAATTTTCCACTTAGAAAAGGAAAACCTCTGTTAAGCCTCTGTTTCCAGAGATTTCACTGTGGTCTGTGAGTTTTGGGTTGGATTCATAGTGGAGAAATATGGATACAGTGTTTTGGAAAGACAAGCACCTTTATAATGGTTTTATTTTGTTTTCTTTTTTTAGGGGGGAGAAAATTAATCTCTCATGAAAATGATGTTCATAGTTTCTGAGAAGCTGCAAACATTGCTTCAATAACCAGTCTCACCTCCAGGTTTTATTAGTTTGTTGTTTTAATTTGCAGCCATTGGAATATATGGGGTGGGGTTTTTACTGTTTCAGTGCTTTGTTGCCTGTGCCTGTCTATCAAACTGCCTTTAAAGCCAAATACTTGATAGGGACTGGATTCTTTTCTCTGGCAGCAATTTTAGGGAGTGACAGACTGGTTAACACACTTTTAAAATAGAGGACTTTCATTTTCTTTTAAAAACCACACCAAAAACCTAGCTCTTGCTTGCTGATTTTCTTATAAATCCAAGATGAAATCTATAAAACCGCAGAGTCAATGTGGCTCGCTGGGAACAAACACCAAACTCATAGATTTTAGTGGGTGTTACTCGTAAACCAGAGCTTCAGTGTTCAATTTTATTTTGTTGATTGGTTGGCTTTGAGGTGGCTTAATGTTGTTTCTTTGGTTGTTTTTTTTTTTTTTTGTCTGTTTGGTTGAGTTTTTTTTGGGTGCCTCTGTTAAATGTTTTATTGGCATTCAGATTTGTAGAAAGCTGTGAAATCATCCTGTTACAAGTTGTCTGGGGGGGGGGGGGGGGGGGGGGGCAGGGGAAAGGAGAGAAGGGTGGAAAGGAAAAGAGAAGAAAGAAAAAGTTAAAAGCACGGATAATGGCAAAAGGAAAGGGAAGGAAGAGGATTCAGAGGAGAATCGGTGTTTGAATATTGAGATCCCTCATCCTGCTCAGTACCCAGAGTGACCAAGGCCATCTGAGACTTTCCCATTGCCTTCACTGAGGAGGAGACTCAAGTGTACTCAGCAGTTACTTCAAAAGACGTAAAAACTGAAGACAAGAAGCCTGTGCTTCTAAACAAATGAAAATGATTGTCCCAAAAAAGAAATCAAGGAACAGACAATGAGACCAGATCCCATTTTCCAAGATTTTTGAGGTTCAGGAAGGAGAAAAAGCCATGGCATTCTTTAAAGGCCAAGAGAGTTGGGTTTAAGCTGAGAAAACTGGATTAGAAATTGCAGGGTTGTGATGAAAGGAAGGGAATGGGAAATGAAAGGGATAAGAGCAGAACAAGTAGGACCAGAACTGCCTGGGAAAGACTGAAAACTTCCCAGCAATTGTTTGGTTTTGTTTTTTTGGTTTTTTTTTGCTCCAGTTTGCACTGGGCTGTCTGGAAACCATCCTGGACCTGCAAGTGCCATACTACTTGGGTTACTCCTGTGAGGGACACTGGAAATTTGAAATCGTTTGATTCACACCAGAAATTAGAGTTTCAGCTTTTAGCATGTTTTAAAAATATCCCAGTAACTTTGTAACTCACTGGTTTTAAGTAGGTCACTCCGACTTCTGTTTTGACACAATTTGTTTTATTTTGTCTTTATCAGAATGGGCTGAGGTTGAAAATCAGCACTACTGGCAATTCAGCAATAAGCCTGTGAGAGTTTTATCAGTGTGAGTAGGGCAAACTTTAAAGATATTTATCACTAGGAAAAGGCAGCTCAATGATGTTATCAAACCTAATACTAAAATGTGGGAAAGATGGATTTTTCAGCAGTGATATGAAGGGAAACAAAATGTATAAGCAAGAAGATTAATTTAAGCATAGCTGTAATCAAAAAAAAACAACCCATATTGAATCTGAGGGAGAGGTAAAAGATGTGAAATGGAGCCTATTTTAAAAATAAATGATGTTAAATTCATGTTTTATGGGAGTTCAGGTAGTTATAGTAAAACTTATGGGTACCATCATCCTGAGAACATGAAATCATTTATCCAGGAGTTCTGATCAAATTATGACTTTTATTCTGCAAAGTACTGTAGCATTTTCTTTAAAGTTTTGCTAAACTGAAATGCAAAGGTCAAGGTGCCACCAACAAAAGAAAAATGTAATGCATTATTAAAGAAAAGGTATTTTACAAAAGGACCAGAGAACACCCAAGATTGTGTTCCACTCTGCTTGGTTTGATCCAAAGCATTTTTAACCAGAGAAACTTTGATCAATATACAGAGGAATACACTAAGAAATAATATAAAATGCATTACAAAGCAATTAAATGAGACATAAGGGATGAATAAATCACCACTGTAGCTCAAAGCTGAAATGCTAGTTCTTTTTCTCTCTTTTAAAAATGGAATAGGGTGCTAAAGAACACTAGAATGTAATTGATCTGGATTTTCAAAGGCTTTTCGTAACATGCTGCACCCACAGCTGTTTGGCAACCAGGTGACCATGGGGTGAATGTTCAAGCCTTTGATGGATTAAGAGCTGGTGACAAGGCAAAGCACAAGTGATCATTTCTCAGCAAGCAGAAAGGGAAATCTTGTATCAGTTCAGGGCTGGCTCCATGGTTGGTGTACAGGGCATTCATTAACAGGTGAACAGGCAGCAGCAAAGTTTGCCAAAAGGGAAATGCTGTTTGGGCTGGTTGGGAGAGAAAGACAAACTAGAAGGTGTTTTTATTTCATTTCTCTAGGTAAATGGAACAATTAAATCTGTATTATCTGCATGGACAGAAAGGTTCTGAGCTAATTCATTGTCTCAGAAAAACTGTGGCATTTTAATGGGCAGCTGAGAAATAATTTTTCCATGCTCAACAGCTTCACATCAATGCTGAAGATGTTAGGCTGTGCTTATAGGAGGATATTCACTGAATACCCCAAGGAGATATTTCCACTTGTTCTCCACTATCTAAATATCATCCAGAAATGGAAGAAGGTCAAGATAAGGATTACATAATCAATAAATTACATAATCAATAAATTGATACATATTTACAGGATTACACAATCAATAAATTCAAGATTTAGCTGTGAATTAACTCAATGAGAGTTTAAAAAAACAGGGTTATCTATTTTGGATGTGCCAGATACCTTCTATGATGAATAGTGGGTTAATATAATAGAAATGCCCATTTTCATAAACCAGTATTATTTAGTCACTGTTCAAATGTGTTCTCAAAAATATTTCATGCTCTTAAAAGCCTTTTTTTTTTTTTTAATCAAGAGGGTGGTGTTGGAAGTAGGAAGAAATTTACCAGGTCTAGAAAATATAGGCAGAGAAATGGAGTCAATATCCATCCACCAACCCCAACAGAATGTTTTGTGAATACAAGTGTGAACTGTACAATAATGTTTTAAAATAAAAACACTGGTATTCCTTGCATCCCCTTGCCTACACACACCTACATATTGATACACACAAACTTCTAGCTAAGCCAGGAAGGGTGGTTTGCTTTTTACATAACCTACTTGGTGTCCAACAGCATGAGACTGTTTTCTTGAGGGAATTTTATGTAGAGTTTGCTTTCATTTGAAATATTAACCTGAAGGGTGTTCTGTTTGGCAGGAATAATGTTTTGGGGGTGCTTACAGTGTGAGCACAGGTAGAGGTGAGAGTGAGACTGAAACTGGTGAGACACAAATGTCCCTGCAGCTGCCATTTGTTACCCTCCTCTGTCCACTTTGGGATGGACCTGTCCTTAATCACTGGCCTGCTGTGCTGGCCAGGATGCAAACAGCACTTCTGCCCTGACATTTATCTTCCTGTGAAAGGAGTTCAGTCAGGACAAAGTCTGAAGGTGAGTTTTTCCCTCTGGTTTGTGTGTCCCTGTCCCCCAACACTTGGTACCATAGCTCCAGACGTGCCATTGATTTCTGTAATGTCCATCTCACCTGGGCTGCACATGAGCAAATCCATTTCTTCCATTTCCACATCAATCTGCTGGCTTGCATAAACCCACAGATAAAGTTGGAGCCTTCTGGGAAGTGGCAGAAGACTTAATACAAATGGGCCAGAGGGTCAGGACTTGGCCATAAATTCAAGGAAGCCTGAGAATTTTGTTTTTATGGGCCATGGCTAGATCAGTGTTTGGCAGTGAAGGCTGACTCTTCCTGAAAGTCTTGTGTTC
This sequence comes from Onychostruthus taczanowskii, assembly GCF_017590055.1. NCBI lineage: Eukaryota > Metazoa > Chordata > Aves > Passeriformes > Passeridae > Onychostruthus > Onychostruthus taczanowskii. The sequence continues at coordinate 26,425,678 of NW_024499239.1, read as the reverse complement.
ACTGCAAACTGCTATAGGGTGTGGATATTCATCATTCATTATTTTACAGCTGACTTTTAACCATTTCACCAGTGTGAGACACACAGGGTTTGATACCCAAAACAGAGCTGGGGAAGGGTCTGGAGCACCTGGAGCAGCTGAGGGAGCTGGCAAGGGGCTCAGCCTGGAGAAAAGGAGGCTCAGGGGGGACCTTGTGGCTCTGCACAACTCCTGCCAGGAGGGGACAGCCGGGGGGGTTGGGATCTGCTCCCAGGGAACAGGGACAGGAGGAGAGGGAATGACCTCAGGCTGTGCCACAGCAAGTGTAGATTGGATATGAGGGAAGTTTTCTTCACCCAAAGGCTTGTCCAGCCCTGGCACAGCTCCCCAGGGCAGTTTGGAGTTCCCATCCCTGGAGGGATTTAAAAGCTGTGTGGATGTGGCACTTGGGGACAGGGGTCAGTGGTGGCCTTGGCAGTGCTGGGTTAAGGGTTGGGCATCATGTTCTGAGGGATCTTTTCCAACCCAAATGTTTCTGTGATTTTAAGAAATGTTATGTAATGTTTCAGTAGACTTTTACAAAGCTTTTTCTTTTCAATTAGCAATATAATAGTCATGACTGAAATGTGAATTATATGAGGACTTAAAAACATTCAGTGAAGTATTTAGAATCTTCTGATAAGGAATGTACAGTTCTTTTAGAAACAGACTTTGACAAACACTTTGAGCTAAATAAGATATATTTCATTCCTTATTCATATGTCAAAAGAAACTGAGAAACTGTGCTGTCTTTGACAGAGGATGTCAGATATCCCTTAGGAATTATCTTTTAAATACCTGTTTTAGATACTTGAATTTCCCAGCAGACTGCATTCTTTCTTCAGTTAAGTAAATTAACAATTAAAACAAAACAAAAAAGAAACAAAAAACAAGCCACACAAACACAAAAACCAACAGAAGAAATTTCATCCAGAGCCCTGACAATTTTAAGCTGTAACTATGAATGTTTAATACTGAAACCTCTTATATCTGGATAATGGCTGAGCTTTTTTTCTAAGGGATGTTTTGTTGTTGTTTTTTTGTTTGGGTTTTTTTTTTGTTTGTTTTGGGGTTTTTTTTTTGTTTGTTTGGGTTTTTTTTGGTTTTCTGTTTTTTTTTCTTAGTGTAATTGATCATTCATAGTTGGTTTTTTTCTTTTTTCTTTTTAGTCTCCCCTGACAACCTTAAGTTTAAAATCCTGCCTGTCACTCTAGATAATTTTCTTTATTTACGTGACACAAACAACTATGATGTTTAGGAGAAGCACAGACATATTCAGGGACCCTGAAACTTTTAGCAGCCTAGTAGTCCAAACCTTTAGACTGCCATTTCATTCTTGAATAATCCTACCCACAACTGACTGGATTTTTATAGCCATTTAGGGGCTACATAAGGTGATTGGCACCTTAAATGATGTGTCTCTATCAACATGGCATAGGGAAGATCATTTTTCTTAAGGATGGATACAAATGCTTAAACAAATACAGATGTATGGGGGCCAGCCAGAAGGCACAGCTGAGTGCAGTGGGTACAGGAGAGCAGTCACTTCTCTGCTGCTCAAATATCTGATTTGTCTGAGGACAATCTGGCTCTAGGGAACAACTCCTGGTCTTTGAGAAGGATCCCTTGGATCCAAGTTCCTGGATTATAAAAAGAGTCCAGTAGGTGCTCGTCTTTTCAAAATGAAGCTCTAAGAAATAGTTCTGCTGGTGCCTTTCAAAAATTGTCTTCTGGCCAGAAAAATGCCCCAAAGATGAGACCCCTGGGAACCCTTCAGTTCCAGTGAGATTGGGATGGAAAGGAGCCACCTTGTGCTCAGCCTGATTCAGAGCCAAAAGCGTGCCAGGATTTGGTGCAAATGGGGTTGATTGGTGCCTAAACTTGGCTCTCTGAAGCAGACATGTGGTCTAAGCCAAACTCCTCCCTCTCTGTTCAGTGGGCAGAGGAAAATCAGAATTTTATCCAGCTGAACCTGAGTCTTTAGCGTAGGGTAGGTGTGATTAACTGTCTCATGGAAGCATCTAGTGTCCTCTGCCTGGTATAAGGAAAGATTTAAAACTTTCAGTTGTATGATGTGAGACAAAACCAGATAAATTTCCTCACTCCCATTGATGCTACTAAGAATTAGAAACCCATGCACCTGAAGGGTCCTTGACCTTTATTGCTTTTTTTGTGTCTTAATTATCCCTTTCCACATTTCTGAACATTCACATCTACTTAAGATTCTGAGGAATTCAAGTTCCTAAATAATAAGGCCATAAAAGCACAATAAATCAGCAAGGCATTAATTTAATCTTGCATGTTAATGAAACTTTTTGTTCTAATGCTACGAACAAGAACGCCCAAACATTTTTTTAATTTCTATCTCAATAATTTTATTATGTAACCTAGCATTTCTCTGTCTATCAGGGATCTTATTGTTCCCATATCACTAAACAAAATTTGCAGTGATGTTTCTAAGTGCTAAACTCATGCACAAACTGATTGCCATGGGAGAAAAAGTCAACAGGAAATATATTTTTAGGAAACAGATAATTACTTGATAACTTTAAAATGTAGGAGATATAGGTGGGTGGGAGAAAAACAAGAAGAGCTTTAGAGGAAATATTTTCTTTGTGGAACAGAGGGGTTCACAAAAAAATGCAAGTTTGATCAAGGCATGAATTCACACATGGTGATATGCTGGATGTCTATTATGCATCAGCCAAAAAAAAAAAAAAAAAAAAAAGGTATAATTCAAAAGAATTAATCAGTTGATAAAATTGAACTAATTTCAACTTTTCTGATTCCAGATTTTTCTCCAGCAGCCGTTCAACCTAGATTTTGTTGGCATTGGTCTTGCTTTCTGTGCCATTGGAAACTCATCCACAGAAAGGCTTTCAAATCTTTATTTTGTTGGAATGACAAAGTCAATGAATTAGAAGTGTTGCTATTAACTTGGGACCTGATTCTGTCAACATTTATGCAGGTGCCTAATTAATTCATGTAGTTAGGCTGAGAGATTTTAATGGACCACATTTTTCAGTCTAAGCATATGTGTGACTGTTTTCAAGGCCACAGCTCAAACGAAGAAACCAATGTTTAATTTTCCCCCAGAAGTATTGATTTGCTTCTGAATCTAAAATTTATAGCCAATTTCTCTGTGCATAATAAATGAATCATTCTCTGTCTGATATATTTGCAAGTTTTAACTCCAGATTCAAATGCATGCCTTTGCCTGAATTTTACTTGTGGTTCTTTCACCTTTGGCACAGGAATATCCTTCTTTGTGTGGTAAATAATGGAGAAGAAAGACTGGAGGTTTTTTTTTTCATGGAGCTCAATAAAATTAACTGGAGGATAATACATTTCTCGACTCAATTTTCTATTTTCAAAAACTTTACTGCATTAAATGACAACATATGCTTAGAGAAGCAGTAAGTAATAGCCCCCTATTAAAGGTGTTTTTCTTCTTGCTTGTCTAATCAAAAGTGAGCACTGATGTAAAAATACGATTGGCAAGCAAGCAATCATAAAGCAGTTTCATATCTATTCCCATTTTGAAAGAGCAGATAGTGTTTATGTGTCATATTTTACATTAGGGACTAAATTATAGTCAGGTCTGCAAAATCAGAACTGGTCAGAGAAGCTTCCACACCCAGTGGAGGTAATAAATGTGGTCAGGAATGAATACCTCGTGTTCAGGAATATGAATAAAGTGTAACTTTCCACCTTACAACCATTTAATTTAAATTTCCCTTGTTTTCTTCTAAGAATGTCACATGTGGCCATGACAAATCCAGCTGTGTCATATCTGCTTTCCCCCCATCACTGCCCTGTCAGGGGAAATATTGTAAAAGCTTGGTGCAGCTTATTGCCACAAATCTGCTGCCTGTCCAGCATCTGCTGATTATTTACAGATAATTAAATGTTAATTGCTCCATGTCAAGTTTGATTTTATTTCTGGGTACTGAAACTATATTGAATATAGTATAAATCTTCCTTTCTTTCTTCTCTACCTTTACAAGAACCTTGGACATCCCGAGGTGCCCCCCGCAAAATGAACCACAACAATTCACCTTTATCTAAAATAGACAAGTGCTTCCTTTTTTTTTTTTGTTTTTTTTCAAATCCCTGGAATTTTCACCGTTAGTGTTTTTCTTGAGTTCCCCAAAAATGGTTCAGAAATTGTTTTAATTTTTTTTTAAACTATAGTGTAAATTTTACTATACTCTGTTAACATGAACACATATGTAAAAGATAAATTTACTTATGTAGATGTTCTTCAAACTGCCCATTCCTAATTCAGGCCTGTTGCACCTACTATTAATGATATCAAATACCTGACCACCTCTGCTAGTTAAGAAATTTTAGACAGAAATTTAAGGTTAAATTTAATTTAACCCTAAATATTAGGGTTCTTTACCTCCTTTTTTTTTATTTATTGTTGTCATTATCGCATCTCTAGTATTAGAGATTGTTTTATCCCAACAACCCAAAATAATTTATCTTTTATTCTTTAGGTTTACTTGTTTAGATTGTATTTTTAATGATTGCTTTTTGATATTCAGTCTTGAGACTTCCTTATGCAATCATATTAGTCTCCTACAACACTTTCAAGTGTTCTATTAATTAAGGCAATTTGATATATGCATTTATTAAATATTCTTTCCAAAACTTTCATCTCTCTTAAACTCCTTTTCTAATTAAAATGTTTCCCCTCTGCCTGGCAATGTTTTGTTAATGTTTGCTTTTTAAAAATCTATTGTTGCTGTCACTTTTTCCTGTTTCTTCAGTGTATCCCAGGAACTTACTGAACGTTATCTGCATGGAAAATACAAATCTGTTCTTTCATCTGTCTATATGAACATATATATATATATATATAGTGATGTATAAACTAGATTTGAGTCACTATATCCCTTTAAAGGTTTCGTCATTTGCATCCAATGTGTAATATTTAAATGCCAGAAACAGAAAGTTTGAGTTCATGGTTGCTGCCACTTCTTCAAAATGTAAACTATTCTTAAATCATGGGGTTTTGTCGTTTTACTTTAAGGCAGATACTGTAAAATAAATGTAAGAACATTTAGTCAGGAAGAAAATGCTATTTCCTATCACAGTAGAACTTCCTGGGAAAGAATGTCACTGCTCTTGATGAGAAAAAACACTGGAAATTCCCTTTTGTATTCATCAGTTGGGTTCAGTTTACCAATAAGTGTATTAAAAATAGAGTTTAAGGAAAAGATGGGCAAAAAAGGGTAATATTTTAACAACAAAAAATAGGCAATAACTGTTGTGGGAATAATCATTTCCTGTTCTTCTAATTATATTGCCAAAATAGTAAAGTCTGTGATACATGATCTGAATACCTAAATGCTAGAATAAAAGTGATGTGAATATGATGAAAAGATGGCTATCTATAAATCTTAAACTTGACCCTAGTTCCTCAAATTCTTAAAAATTAATCCAACTGCATCTGTTTATCCAGGTTTCTAATAAAACATTGATTATGTTTGTCCTCCAATATTAATGTTAAAATTTTGAAGAGGAATAAACAAGTACAGGAATGTAGGTGCAGTATAATCAGTGTGACCTGATGTTCATGTTTGTAGGATTTTGGTTTCAGTTGTTAAAGGACTGATTTGGGGAAGAGTTATTTTCCTGCAAACACGATGTGCAGAAGGTGATTATACCTTCAAAGGAATCCTCCACAAAATTTAAAGAAAAGTCTCTTGCTGCTTCAAGCAATGCTCTGAAACCATTTACAAAAGTAAACAATGGCTTTAATTTTCATATTGAATAAGTTCATACCACAGTTTATAATATTTTTAGCCAATATCTATGGCTGTCTTGTGTTATAAACATGGTGATAGTGAAGAAACAGAAGATTCATTTAGGTGTCTTCACAAAAGTATATCCTTGATTTTGCATTTTGTCCCTTATAAAATTATTATTTAGTATGAGCAAGATTGTAAATTATGTAAATTAGCAGGCATAATGGCTACAGTTGGCTTTGATCACTTGATACAAATATTTGCTGTGCTCATTACAGGTTGTAAAGCTCTTAAACTAACTTTACTAACTGCTCAGGTATCTTGCAGCCTTTTAGAAGTTAGTAAATCAGTTTTGGAAGGAAGTTTTCTATTCTTTGTTGCACAGCTGGAGGAGAGAATATAAGGATGGTTATTTCCCTGCTATTAGATAAAGTGCCAGAGCTGTCCACGGGCAGGGTGGGTACAAACCCATCCATGAGCCTCCCTGTGCCTGGGAATTTCCAGGGCAGTGTGTGCCGTGCCTCCTGGAAACCATCCATGCCCCAGAGCAGCAGAAAAGTGTTCAGGAGAGAACACAAATCTAATCCTGCTGCCTCTCCTTGTGTTTAACCCAGTGATGCCACGTTTTGCTGAGCAAGTGGAGGTGGCCATTGAAGCCCTGAGTGCCAACGTGCCCCAGCCCTTCGAGGAGAACGAGTTCATCGACGCCTCCCGCCTGGTCTACGACGGAGTCCGGGACATCAGGAAAGCTGTCCTGATGATCAGGGTATGTAAAGCACCTGGGGATGGAAAAGTTGGGGTTTACAGGGAGGTGTCATGGATAAGAGGAATGCAAAAGCTCCTTGGAATCAGCCTCGTGTTGTAATAAGGCACAAAAGATTGACATTGAAACAAAAGAATTAGTAAATAAAGAGATGAGCTTATTTAGTGGATGAATCACAATTTGTGTGTTAATCAGCTAGAAGTTTTGATCACAGCTGCCAATAGATTCAAACTTCATTACTGTTTCCATGGTAATAGCATTAATTTGCCAAGCTCTTCAAAGTTTGTGTAGATTTTTTGTTTATTTGAGTTTTTTTCCCAATGTATGTGTGCTGCCTGGGATGTGAGGTAGGTCTGGTAAAAATCTAAATGAATAAATTATCTTGCTGCTCCAGTGAGCTGCTGCAGGGATGGTCTTGAATGTTTACCGAGGTAAAAAACGTGTCATTTCAGTGTTGACTAACCAGTTGATTCAATTTGCTTAGACAACTTTTAATAAAATAAACAAACAAATAAAAGACACCACAGAACATCATTATTGTGATAGTAGGTGTGTGTTGCTTTTCACTTTAGTCAGCAGACAAAGATTTAAAAAAGAAAAACAGCAAACCAAACCTGGTTTGGACATCTCTTCAGCAACTGAAAGTGTTATTTGAAACCCAGATTACCTTGAATCTGCCCTAATGAAAGCCAGGTACAAGTAAAGCGATGGAGAAAATCACAGAGAAAATATTGAGGCAAATAACAGGGCTGAAACATCAACTGATCCCTTTGAGCAAACAGGTAGTGTGCACTTGTGGTTGTGAGTGTATTATGGCACTGATGTAAGACTCAGGCAGTTGGAACACTCCAAAATAGCTCCATTTTAGTCATCTGTCACTATGTATTAACATTTACAGAAAAAGCTTTTGACAGGCTTAATTTCATAACTGCCAAACATAAATTCCATTCTCATGCCCAGTGCTCATCCCAGGTGGCCTGAATTATAGTCATGGCTTGTGGTGGGGGCAAACCCATCCTGTTCTCTGGGAGTGCAGTGTTAGAGGATTGGCAGCTCTCCTGGAAGGAGAGGGAAATCTTTACTTTAATTACTTCCCTGTGAGAGTGGTAGGGGCCTGGGACAATTTGCCCAGAGAAGCTGTTGCTGGCCCTGGATCCCTGGAAGTGTCCAAGGCCAGGCTGGATGGGGCTTGGAGCACCCTGGGCTGGTGGAAGTTGTTCCTGCCCATGGCAGAGGGTGGGACTGGGTGAGCTTTAAGGTCCCTTCCAACCCAAACCATTCCAGCATTCTATGATTCTGGGAAATGAAAGATCTGCATAGTGAAGGATCTCAGTTCTCCCTGTGATTTTCCAGTTCCTTAGTCGGTAACAACAGTTTCCAAAAAAAGTTTCACTTTTCTTATGACAAGAACAGCTGCTTAGCACACTTTAATCTTTTCTAGTCATTTCAAAATGTGATTGTGGCACAGACTCAGTCATCAGATGGGATCTCCTACAAACCCAGGTTTTCCAATCCCCTACACAGAGTTCCATCTTCTAGCAACCCTCTATACAACAGAGTTATCCCCAAGAGTTTGCCATGAGATGTCTATCCTGGTGAGATGTTTTTAAATTTAAATTTTGAATTTTGAAGACCTGATCACTCCCTTTGTCATTGCCTGACTGTTCTGTGTACCTGGAGAGCTGATTGGCATTCAGGCTTCTCAGTCTCCTTAGGAAAATCCCAAGTTACTTTTGCCATTATATCACTACCACTTTCCACCCATTGTTTGATATGAGGTAATGAATTATCTTTGCCCAGATTAGGAAGATTTATTTTTGCCTTCAGACAATTAACTTATTTATGGAGCTCAATGTAATACTCCTTACCCAGGCAAAGAACTAAAGCACATAAATGGGCTCATTATCCATGTGAGTTAACTGGAAAAATCCACATATAAAAGCTTACAAAGACCAGAGTTTGCTGAATCAGAACCTTATTTGCTGTGGAAAACAAAATTAGTTTCACTTTGAGATACTCTTTAACATTTCCATCTGAACATCTCACACTGAAATGGGATGTATAATTAAAGGGTGAGACTATAAAAGCCTTTGAAATATTTTAATCTTATAATCTGTCAAATATTATGCATCCTTTAATTCAGGTGGTAAAACCTTTTCAGAATTGCAAAAAATGAAAAAATCCAACCTTGCAAACTTTTTAGAACATCTGACACAATTATTTTCAGGCAGTGATTGTGTGCAAGCTGTGAAAGATTGAATTTATCTGAGATGAGTCCCCTCATTCCAGAGAGTAAATAAAGCCACTTTTAAAATTAATTTTGGTTGGTATTATTACTTTTAGTAAGCTGAAAGAAAGGGTGGATAGTCTCTGGTCTTCTTTTTCCCTCAAAAGGAGAGAATTCATTGCCCCTCTGGAGGAGAAAGGAGACTCATTTTTTTCATTGAGGACAATTATTATTATCTATACAGAAAAAAAAAAAAAAACAAAACTCTCTTCCACAAGTTAAGAAGTAGTAAAAATGAATTTAAGAGTATAATTATAAAACCTAGAAATAAAATAGAAAATAATTACTTCATTCCAACACCTTTCCTATTATGGTGTAAAGATGAAATTGCACTTTGTGTTTTCACAGCTGCTTATGAAATTCCCTCAGTTATTGGCCAGAAACCCTCTCTACAGTCTGGAGGACTCACAATGGCATCTTTTCTCATTCTTATGCATCTCCAGGGCCACTTAACTGCTATTTACTGTTTTTAAACATGGCCTTTGCCATTAGCAACCTCTTCTTTAGAGGCATCTAGCTCAACCTGAGTGTTACATTTGTTGGGATCAGGAGTGCACTGTAGGAGCCAATGTCCATGCCATGTTACAGAGTAAACTTTAAACATCTGTAAACTTGAGTCTTTCGCGGGGATGCCTGGAGATGCTCTCTGGGTGCACCTTAGGACACGAGGGAATGGCTGGAGCTGTGTCAGGAGAGGTTTAGGCTGGATATTAGGAAAAGGTTCTTCACCCAGAGGGTGGTTGGGCACTGCAACAGGGTCTCCAGGGAAGTGGTCACAGCACCAGGTGTTAAGATCTGGTTATTAAGATTGTTAGAGAGATGCCTCTGCCTATGTTAAGGTGCAAACAAGACCATATGCTGAAGCTGATCATATGGACTTTATTTAACTCTAGTGTGAGGTAGAGAGAGAGAGAAGGAAAAAGAGGGGCAGGATGGGAGAGAAAAAGAATGACAGATTAAGCAGAAAATATCACCACTCTGTGGATCCTGACAGCATCTCATTGATCCTCTTTTTCTGGTCTTCTCAGTGGTGAGGGTCCCACAAAACACAGATTAATGTGTAATGTATGTTTGGCCCTCGTGCCTCCCCTGGGGGGACAAGTTTGAAGCTCTCTGTTACAGCAGACTGGATCTGTGGCATCACTTTGTATCACGTGCAGTTCTCTGCTGCAGGGCCTCAGCAATGAGTCTGGGAGTGTTTTGGGGCTCTTTGATGGTTTTCTGATGGTTTTTGACCCCTCCCCTGCTGCCCCTCATGTGAATGTCCTGTAGATGTGGCTGCCCCGGGGTGGGTGGGTTTTACAACTGAGTCAGTTTGAGTAAGGCAGGGTGGTGTGGTATTCACATTCTCTGAACACAGAGAGACATAATTCTCTCTCCCAGGATTTTTCCTGGGGAAGACAGTGAGAAGTTCAGAGAAAAGAAAACAATTCTTTTCTTTACTTGCTGCTCCTGTTGTTTGGCACATGTGGAATGTATTATGGAGATTGCTTACCAAGAGTGATTTGTTAATTGGACTCTGGTGATGGTTGTTTGGATTGATTGGTCAGTTAGGTCAAAGCTGTGTTGTGACTGTCTGGTAAGGGTCACAGGTTTTTCTTTAGTATAGTATCTCTTTACTATAGTTTTAATATAGTATTAGTGTTAATATAGTATTAGTATTAATATGGTATAGTATAGCTTAATAAAACATTTGTTCAGCCTTCTGAATCATGGAGTCAGAGCACATTGTTACCTACATTGGGGTTGCCCAATAAGGTGGGTCTTCACTCCCTGTGTCACACACCCAAAATCTCTCTTCCCCCCCATCACACCACACTGATTCTGCTCCCCCAGCTTTGTTTAGCTCTCCCTACACCTCTCTTTAGACCTGGACAATAGTACCACCTTTACCTTTGCTCAAATTCCCATCAGGTGGCTTAACTCAAGGCCCAGTTCCCCTTAGGAGGCACATTTGAATGGGGCTTTGGTGCTCACAGCTTCTTTATACAATTTTGCCATAATGGCAAAGGCCTTTTTTAGCAGTGTTTAAGCCATTAATCGTTTCAGTCTCTCACACCAAGCCTGACAGAATTCAGGAAGCATTTGGATAATGCTTTCAGGAACAAGTTGTGACTCTTGGGGATGTCCTGTGCAGGACCAGGAGCTGGATTTTGATGGTCCTTGTGAGCTCCTTCCAATTCAGGACATTTCATTCTATTGTTAACTCCATTTCTATTCTATTCTATCATTAAGGGATTTTTCTTCTCCTTGGGAGAAGACCTCAGCAAAAATGACTTTGGGGTCCTCAGCCCCAACTGTTTGGGTGTATTAAAGCTCTTCTCCTCTGCCTGACTTGTGAGGTTTAGCCACCATCACCTCTGGGGCAGCCACTGGGGTGGGGGTGAAATCCAAAGTGCTGCAACATTTCAGGTCCTCTGTAAAACCAGATTTGATGCAGAATCCCATCATCTTTTGAAACATCCTGTCTCCAAAGGGTGTCATGGGGTCCAGTGTTTCCATTGAGTGCCTGCTGCTCCTCAGATTGAATTTGAAGTGTTAGATTTTACTGTAAATCACCAAACAACTGAAGACCTGTAGTGAGAGAGTGTCTCTGATTGAGGCTCTCAGGTGCTGCTTGCAGCTGAGTCACTCAGGCTGCAGTGGTACCAAAACAAATGTACAGAATAGCATGGAGTTGGATTTAAAAGCAAGTTGTAAAGTCTGGGGTTTTTTCTCCTCGTCTTCTACAATTACAGGCCTTTCATTGTAAAAAATAGGGGAGTATCTTTTCATCTCTTCAGTCTCTGCTCTCATTACAAGGTCAGCTTGACTTGGTGTTCACAGTGCTGAAATTCTTGTAATTGCATCTTACAATTTTTAAGTGCATAGCAAAGTGGGGTTTCTATCTTCATCAAGTACATTTGAGTTGGTGAAATATGAAACAAATAGCATTTATAAATCTGCATATATATGCCATTTTATTGCTTATACTTGTATAATTCACATTTTCATAATGCAGTCACAAAACATTAAAAAAATGACATAGATGGAAGACATTTTGTTCACAGCAAGCTCTTCCAATCAAACAGCCAGAGAGATATTAAATATATATATATATATTCCAATGCCTGGAAGTTGAAATTCACCACATTCATATTAGAAATAAAACATGCATCTTTAAAGAGAAAGCATATATTTATTTTGTGATTTATCTGAGATTGTGAAAATTCTTCTTCACTGGAAGACTTCCTCCAAGTTAGATGAATGTTGTGTATGGTAGAGATACTGTATTTGAAAAAAAAAATCTTGGGAACTCATGGCTTGTGCTATAAAACAGATTAAAAATTATGGAAATGGTCCATTTTTCTGCTGAAATCAATCAGTGCATGAAATTCATTAGTTTTGAATATTACTTGAGCTTCCTCTGCCACTGGTGGCTGTCAGCTCTGTTTGGAAGATGTCTCCAACCTCAGATCTGTAATTCCTATGTTTGTGTAACCATAAATCCAGGTGTCTGCAAGACAGAATCAGTCTTTCCATCTTCCAGCTCAGAGAAATGAAGTCTCTGACTCTGTTGTCTTGGAAACAAGGTTTTAAATATCAAGATCCTGTTAGTTGTGCTCAGAAATTAGAGTCATTCTGGTGTATTTAGAAGGCCTTGCTAAGAGTAGTCCTTTAAGTCAAATTCAATATAATTTTTTTTTTGTACCTTTATGTCTAAACAGAAGGGAGACTCTGTTTTATATGGGCTGCATCTCCAGGGGATCAGCTGAGACAAACGTGAAAATGTTTGAAATGGCAGCAAACAGATAAAAGTTAATCCCACTTCTTAACCCTAATGCAAAATGCAGCTGTTTGGGGAAGAAAATAAGAGTGTAAAATTCACCACACTTGAAAACATGAAAAGAGTGAATCTGAAAGATCACTTTGAATTAGATCTCACTTGTACAGAGGGGAAATAGGAAGATGTCTTGTGCTTGTAGTATATTGCTAACAGTTGCATTACTTGCCCTTTTGGTTTGTACTACATTTTCTCCAAGTTCAACATTTATACCCATTAAATTTCAGTCTTTTAAAGGCCACAGATTTCAAGATCATGAATGCCAGACAGTAACAGTAATGCATTTTTTCCTGGATATTTCTTCAAGAATAAGTCCTTGCATAGAATTTTAAGAATATTTTTTTGGTTTTGAAAGGCAGCCTCATGTCCTTACTGGTTACCATGTCAAGATGTAATATTTTGAATATTACATCTTTGCTTCAACTATGAAAACCTTGGAAAGGACTGCACATTATGTTTTATACTCTTATTTATAAAAGTGGAGACAGAAGAAACAAGGAGGAGTATATTTGGGGTGTGAAAGGGTACTGGCTTTACAATGACCACTGAAACTGGCTCGTTGAGTGGACTTGGAGGATGGGGAAGAGCCAGCTGGTTTATTGAAGCTCTCCACCCTGTTCTTGTTCTAAACAGCAACGTCTAGGCAGTTGAAAAGCTGAGCCTTGTGATAGAAAACGCTCTTTGCTCAGGGAATTGTGGGATTCTCCTTGTAGCTTCCTTGTTTATGACACATTTTAAGGTCCCATCCTGCCCTTGGGCAGCTGAGCAGAGGAAACAAAGAGATTAGAGGTGATTGGAAAACAAGACCATTGGATGGGTACCAACCCTTCTGTTTTACCTGTGACAGTAGAGAGAAGGTAAATTCATTTTTCATCTGAACTTCCTCTCCTGCCTGGCCTGTTACACACACTCTCTTCACACATGCCTCTCTTCAGAGGTGCAGACCGAGTTTCATTACCACACTGTCACACTTGGTTATTTCTTCCTCCAGCTCAGCACCAAAGCACACATTTAATTCATACTCTCCAAGTCACACGAAGATGGCTGTGTTTTACTCTCCCCATCCTGTGCACTTCACTGTGCAGCTACAAACAGGGATGTGCACTTGGTGTTGGAAGCCAGGCTGGAACAGAAATATCACCAGAAGACTCTGCGTTACGTTAGAGGGTTTGGAGCCGTTCCTGGTGACTGAGCATCCCCCAGACAGAGCTGTAATGACAACTGGCAGTGATTAGCACCTCTGCTAGGAAACTTGACGTTGCCTCCAAGCACCAAATGCCAGCCTGGATGATTTCTTCTGTAGTTCTTTGGTCTTCCAGGCTGTCACTGGGGGTGATGGGTGTCCAGGAAGGTGAGGATTTCTCTGCAGTTACTGTGGTTTTCTTTTCCTGTTACCTTTGTCATGCTTGGTACCCACAGAACTTACTCAGGCTGTTGTACCAGATGCTATTCAACCATTAAATGGAATATAATTGTCTTTCTAAAGATTCCACTTTTTTGCATCATCTATATTAAATATCATACTAAATACTGATTTTAAGGCTGTCTCTCTGTATACAAATAAGGACATTTTTTTCTCAGAACTTTTTGCTGGAAGGTGAAAAATCCCAAATGAACAGATCCATCAATTATTTTTTTTCTCCCTCCTTCCAATATTTTAAACAATCTGAAGCCTGAAAATATGTAACTTAATATGTAAGATTAATCAATCTTCCAAGAAACCCTTCCATCATGTGTAGCGTCAGCAGTGGAGACATCATGGTCTCAGCTGGGGGATGATTTAAATTCCAAAGCTCTGTATGAAAAGGACCATGTGAACTAACAAGATTACACAGATTATGAATTTCATGTTTGTTTCAAAGCCAGTTGACATAATTTACAATTTCTTTCAATGGGAAATCTTTTATTTGCTTTGATAAATTTTTCTTCCAGGATGTTAGTTGCTTTTTCCCAGGTATTTATTTTCTCTTTTGAAGATTACATATATTTTCCAGTAACATAATAGTGTTAGTGTCCATTTATATATGAAATAACATTATTTTGAAATACTGCATTCCAGTTGTTAGTGTTTCCAAAGGATATTTGTTCCTGGAACTGCATTCATCATATTAACAGAGTTAAGAGAAATTGCAGCAAGAAAAGTTGTGGCAAGGTAATGACAAATGCCATTTGTAAAGAAAACTAGGGTTGAAACAATTTAATTTTTAAGACAATTCAATTTCAGCTCCTGACTGCTGGGGCAGACAAATTCATTTCAGAGGAGAACGGAGCAGCATTTCCTGGGCTGGAAGTCAATGAAATAAGAGCTCACTGTGCAGAGGACTTGGTCTGTGTCCTTTTTAAGCTCGTCATCTCCTCTCTGTGGCTTTTGTGTGTCTCTCTCCAGACCCCTGAGGAGCTCGAGGACGACTCGGACTTCGAGCAGGAGGATTACGACGTGCGCAGCCGAACGAGTGTCCAGACTGAGGATGACCAGCTCATTGCTGGCCAGAGTGCAAGGGTGAGTACAAACCCCACACGCCTCCAGTGAGTGTCCAGCAGTGACCAATAAATCTCTGCCTCAGGAAGCAAAGGCAGTGATTTCCAGTCCTCAGGGTTGTTCAAGAAAGGATGGGACCAGGCTGACAGAGCTGTTGAAGGTTTTTTTTCATGTCAAACCTATTTGAGTAGCATTTATTGAATGGTCTTGAGGCTTTTCTGGTGCCTACTATCAGCTGCTTGCTCCAGCTAGTGCTGTAAGAGGAGGCTTTGCAGGTTTGGAATGTGCTGAAACTGTGGGAGTAGTCAGCAAATGTAAAAAAAAAAAAATCCCATCAGCACACCATGTGCTGTATCCAGAGAAATCTTACATTAGTCATGTTTCCCAGTGTGCAAACCTGTCAAGAAGATCTGTTTAAGCTACTGAGTAGTCCCTGTAATTTAATTGTAATTGAAGACATTTGCTACTGAGTCAATGTAATTTTACCAGGGTAATTACATCATGATAAACTCCAGTCACTGTGATTTGCGACCTCAGCTTGTGCATGGGGATTGCAAATTAAGCTGATGAGTGCTTCGGGGGTCACAGGTGCTGGGGAAGTGAAGTCTGTTAACACTCAGGAATATTCCTGTTAACACTCGGGATTATGCCACCCTCTGATGAATGTTTACCTTTTACTGAATAGTCTTCTCAGCTCAGATTATTAAAAAAAAATCAGGTTATGATTTTATGCACCATAAAAATATATTTGACTGGAAAGAAAGTTTTTGGGGTTTTTTTGGTTTTTTTTTTTTCTTTTTGTTTAAAGAAAAGCATTTTAACATTTTCCAGGAGAGAACCAGCAGGAAGCTGGGAATTATCTGAATGATTTTCATGGCTGTTTCACATGAGTCTGATTTGTTCAGTTGTGCTAGAAGAGAAGGTATGGACTAAATAAGAAGCATCCTCCCCACACACTCAAACACCAGCAAAAGTTGGTAACTGGAATGGGGATTTCTTACCTTGGAGTCTGGAATATTTGTAGGGCTGAGAACCTAAAGACCAGCAGGCAAAGATGCTGTGAAAGTTCAGAGCACCAGGACAGAGTTTTCAGCTGCTGTAGGTTGGGGCTTGACACAAAGATTTTACACCCTGAAAAGAAACAGTGGAGTAACAAAAGCTGAAAGAAGCTTACTCAGAGGTGTGGGAGAAATGCAAGGCATGGATCCAGTGAAACAGGGAGAGATTTCTCTTTATCTTAAAATTATTTCCCTGAATATTGAATATAGATGGTAAATAAACCATACCATGTATCAGAAAAACTGGAGTTTTATTATGACATCTCTGAGGCAAACAATACCTGGAGTCCTTACTGTGAGACTGGTGACAGAACTGTTCTGGATGTAGTTGGCTATCTTTTGTGATTTTTATATTTTAAAGGGCTTAAACTCCTGTTTGAGATATTCAAAATATTGACTACTAAAGCAAATCTCAGGTATAACAGAAATGAGATACAGTACAGATGATTTTTGTCAGATTTCACAGCCTTTCTCATCTTTTTGGTTACATTTAGGACTGGGTAGCATGTCATCCTTTCTTGATCTGAGACCCAAGTAAAGACTGCAGTAATTTTTCTTACTAAGAATCGAGCTCACCTGGGGATTTAGGAGTCTTAAATTCTACTACATTTATTGTGGTTATTATTACTGCTGTGCTTAAATCCTTCTGCTTTGATCAGCTACACACTGTATAAACATAATATATCATAAAGACAGTTCCTGAATTACATAGATTGCAATGTGGCACAGGAAGCAACAAATCATAAAAACCTAAAAGGGAAACAATGCTAAGCAGAAGCTGGTAGTCCTCAGTCTGGAGTGCTGGGCAGAATAGAATCTTATCTGAATCTTTTCTGTGGAAAAAATGCAAAATACTTTTATTTGTGCAATGTAATTGATTTGTTTAATATGCTTACTCCATCAGGCTGGTAGTGTTTTAGTAGAAAGACTTCTGTTGGTCTTCAGTAGAAATAAAAGTGGAATTTACAGGCTGCGTTTGCTGTAGGTTATGGCTGCTTTGAAAGCACATCAGCAGCTGGAACAGAATTATTAAAGCACTCTTTACCAGCTTAAAGAGTGTTCAGGTGAAGCAGCCTCTTGAAGAAACCACAGGCAAGACATAGAGATAAACTTCCCAAATTTCACTACTCCTATCACATTCTCTTAACTTCAGTTAATTCCTCAGTTCTGTTGTTTTATGTGCATTTTATATATTTATTTATTAGCTTGACTTACACTGCATTTTTTCTGTGCAAAGACTATTATGCTAACATTTGAAACTGCTGAGTTACATTGATAAGGCCTAATTAAAACTCGTCTTGAATTTTAATTTGATTAACTTGCAAATTTCTCATTTTCTGATCTACTGTTTATGACCCTTTTTAATTTCAGTTTGGGAAAAGGTCAATTACAAATTTTTAAAAGCCAAGAGCATTTTAAGAATATGTAGAAAAAGACTTCAGCTGATTGAAAGTGACATAAACAAGAAAAAAATGTAATGACACTTAAATATGTGTCACACCCCATTAAATGCATAATGTGATCTTCAGAACCCCTAGAGCCAAATAATAGCTTAACTTGGAAATCATTTTTCAAAGTGTCCATTTGATCTTCAAAAGTAATTATTATAATTTTTTAGGGTGTTTTTGGAGGGGAGCAGAACTTTGTGCTTTTTCATGCTGAGGCAGATCAGTACCAACCTGTTCAGTGCCTTTTTGCATCTCTTCCAAGAGAAAATTGGAACACTAAATATCATTAAAATATACATTTGTTACAATTCACTTCAAATGTATTGTCTTTTGTGTCATAGCTTATTTTAGTGTTGGGTTAATCTGAAATCCTGTGTTTCTGACAGAGGATGAGACTAGGGGAGACACAGCAATTCAGTCTGCCTTTTCCATAAATGTCACTTGTTTTATTCTTCCTCATAATTGAGATTTAATCCTCCTTTGTCAACTGGTGAATAATCACGATATCATAAATATGAATTTCATCATCTTGAAAATTCAAGAAGAGGCATAAACACGCTGTGAATGTGCTTTTACCTGTCATGACAGAAATCAAATGCCTACAGGATTTTGCTTGGCATCTTCAACTCCCATAAAAATTAACTCAAGCTGTTGGGACCACTGGAAAGATCCAGTTTGTAGCTTCCTTTCTTTCATGCCCAACTCCTGTTCTTTCTCCAGGCTATCATGGCCCAGCTGCCCCAGGAGGAGAAGGCAAAGATTGCTGAGCAGGTGGAGATATTCCACCAAGAAAAGAGCAAGCTGGATGCAGAGGTGGCCAAGTGGGATGACAGTGGCAATGACATCATTGTGCTGGCCAAGCAGATGTGCATGATTATGATGGAAATGACAGATTTCACCAGGTAAGGACAAAATAACCCCAGTGAGGAGCTCAGATGGGCCACATCTTCCCTTTTCTGCTTGATTTGTACTCTTTTGAGATGATTTGCTGTGGTTTTGGGGATGCAAAGCCAAGGAGCACTGCCCTGGGTATTTGTCCAAGTGGGATTAATCACATGAAGTTTTTGTGCTATTTGCAAATCTCTTTTATTTGCAGATCATTTTGTAAAGTTAGTCTGTGACCTTACAGACACTCCAGTGACATTTTGTTTAGTACCCATCTAAATGCATGTGCCTCTCTGAACTTTCAACATTTCAGCACAATTTGTGTCAATCAAAAATAATGGCAAAACTATTTATACCATTTGAACACTGAACTTCCTTCCAAAAAAAAAATCCCAAATGAAATTAAACAGGTTTGATCTAATGCTTCATGGGAGTCTGTCAGTAATGATTTTTTTTTTTGCTTTAATTTCTTTTCTTTATTGATGTCTTATTCTTCTCTAATTGCAGAGGCCATTCATTAATGATACAATGTAAATAGAATTATTGTCTTTTACTATGGTCATATTGTTAATCACACCAGGGAGAAAGGTTTACAAGGTTCTTTGAATTCCAGATCACTGTAGCAAATTAAATTTTGTTCAGCGTTTATTTTTTAAGTGGGTTCAAAAGTTTAAATGGTATTTATCAAAATGTGATTACGCAAAACAGGATGAAAATCTTCCTGGTTTTTTTTCAGCATTAAAATCAGACATCCATTTGTTCATCTCTTTGTGTTGCCCCATCCCTGAAAGTGTTCAAGGCCAGTTGGTTGGGGCTTGCAGCAACCTTGGATAATGGCAAGGGGTGGAAATGGATGGAGAAGATATTTTATAGAATTCTGTGTTACTTTTGTATTTGTATTGTCTTGGTGTCTCTGATCCTTCTGTCAACAAAAAATAGAGTGAAATCTGCCAAAATAGTGTCACTGTATCATGGAAGGAAGAAATGATGTTCTAAAGCAACAGCCCAGAATATGCACAGTTTCTGCAACCTCCTGGACAACCTTTGATATATTGAGCATGAAATTGGAAGTTTTCTAATTGTATTTTCTAGCATAAAAGAACAAAACTAATTTGAGAATGAGATAAAGACTACTGACACGTTTGAAGTAAATAAAAAAAAAATCAAAGTGCACCTCTATCTGCATCAGATTCAATAACAAGTTGTTTAATATATTCCATTAAAACAGAAACAAGCCTTTCACACCTTTTTGGTTGGATGTAACCTCAGCAGTGTTAGAATAGAATAATTTTTCAAATGCATGGAGTTTGTGACAGTCAGAGCTGCTCATGTAATTAATGTAGAAGCACATGAGGTCACCAAGAAGTATTCTTGCTGCAGTTGAAGTTCACCAGAAATGGGATACTTGTATTTCATCTGTTTAAAGTGGTAATGAAAGTCTGGAAAGAAGATGAAAATGGAAATATGTTTCAGCATGTTATTCTTGCCATTATAGATTTTTAAAAAATCCAAAAATAATGCAGTGCTGTGCTTAGAAAAAACGCCTTCTCTTTAATTTTAAAAAAGTTTGATCATATTGTCATTTTCTACATTAAAGAAATGGAAAATAAACTCACTTCCAGTTGAGACTTTCTCAGAAGCAGCAGCACTTTTATTGGTACAAGCAGGATTAAAGTTTTGAGTCTGATGAAAACTCACAGAAGTCTGTGGAGACCTCCTGAATTAATACATTTTGGTAGCTTTAATGACTAAAATCAGAATTTTGTGCATCATCATAAAAATATGGTGAAAGATCAGGCCTAAAGCTAATTATACATGGTTTAAATGTAACATTCAAGTGTGTAACATAATGATTATGCTTCACCTCTCTTTATTTTCCAACAAAAAATCTCCAAAAAAAAAATTCTAAAACGTGACATTCTTGCCTTAGATGTGATGGGCTGAACATTTAGCACTGGCTTGGGAATCACATCATTTTGAAATAGTTGTGTATTCCAGGAACAGCATTGGCTTAATGAGCACTTAAAAATGCATATACTATTAAGTACAGCTCATGTGCTTGAAGGCACCATTGGACTAAATTGCCAGTGAGGCATTTTGTAATGGAGAGGAAATACAGCAGAAAGATTTCTTAATCAAGCTGTACTACAAAGTACTTAAAAGGCAAAATTGTAATAAATTAAGAAGACATTTGTGTTACTATTTTAAAAATGAGCACTAAACAGGGTCACTAAAACTGTTGCTTTTCATGATTTATTGAGATTGTGGATAACTGTCTTGTGTTTCACAGAGGGAAAGGGCCCCTGAAGAACACATCTGATGTCATTAATGCAGCCAAGAAGATTGCAGAGGCAGGATCCAGGATGGACAAACTGGCACGGGCAGTAGCTGATCAGGTAGCCCCAAAATGAGCTGAAACACAATGTAACCTCTATGGATGAGGTGCCTTTTGCAGGAAAAGTCTGTCTTACCAGAAAATTACCTGTTGAGAGTCTGGATCCTGATCTTCCCATTTGTTCTTCTAGAGCCATCAGCATTTTGCAGAGCAGGAAAGTCATAAATTAGTCTCTCCAGAGCTCAGAAATGCCTGACTGGTTCCCCATCCTCACTTCTGGGCCTGAAAGAATTAGACAGAGACTCCTTCAGGCTGGAAAGACCTGTGAGATCATCACATCCAAAATGTATTTGCTATTAAAAAAGCAGTAGGGATTTGGATGCTCCATTCCCCTTGCCAAATGCCTAGGAATGCTTAAATTCTTTTCAGCTTATTCTTCCAGCAATTTTCCCTCGATTTGGCTCTTTATTCCTTCCAGGTTCTCTGACTCCCTATTTTCTGTTTTTGTGCATGTTGTGGGGTCTGTGTCCCCACTTCCTTTACCAAATTTGTCACAGCTGGACAGATGACCTTGCTGTATATATATTTTCAGATTTATCTATTCATTTGGAGAGCAAGAGGAAGCGTTGTATTAAAAGGCAAGAGCCAAATTGCAAATCCAGGTCCTCCATAGCTAATTTTAGATTAATTAAATTTCACTGGTTTTCCCTTTGTAAATTTCCTATAGTTTCTTTCATTTCATTGACATCAAGAGAAAATTTGCTGGAAGTGGGAACTGGTAGCTTCCTTGCCTCTAGTCTTTCTCTTCAAAATAAGAATGTTGTTTTCTTGTTCAAGTAGGAGTGTGACAGTGTGTAAAACATCCTGCCATGGAATATGGGCCAGAATGGCAAAACCCCCAAAGCTTCTATTTTCCTGCAGCCTCAGAAATGTTTGATTTAGGTCTTCTTCAGCAGCAGCAAGCATTTTTCCTGTAGTTAACCCATTCCAGTCCTTCAAATGTAGCATCTGTTCAATTTAAAACAAGAAAGAAGAAATCCATCTGTCAGCTGATCAAATTCCTGGTCTGCAGTATTTGCAGAGGTGGAATATTTTAAAGAAAGAAACAGAAGGAGATTTGTTATGCTTAGAGTGCCTTGACTTGAGTCATATTTTAAATTTCAGAGGACTGTAACCCCAATAATAAATAGTAAAATTATTTTGAGAATTAAATATTTGTCTTAATGCTTGCACTTTAATGATATTTCACAGAACTCTGGAGACCCTCATGCAATATAAATTTTTTGTGGAGAGTTGTATTTTTAGTTATTATTCCTATGAGAGAACCCTTACATTTTTTTTCACTCCAAGGTATTTATATTTAAAGCCTTAACAACTCTTCAGAAGTATTGCTTTAAATTCATTCCTTTCAGTTCAGAGACTTCAAGAACTGAGTAAATATTTTTATATTAAATTGGTATCAGTAGGGAGAAGAGGTCTTTTAGGGATTAATGCCTGAAAGGTGTGGCAACTGTCTGAGCAAGAGAGGCTCTATAGAAGGCACAGTGAAGCTCCAGCTTTGTTTATTATTAGTTTTAAAGGGCAAGAAAAAATCCAAGTGACTCCATTTGGGGTTTTAGACAGCAATATATCCAACTACTTCACCATGAGCACGTTCTTTGCCAGCATTATCTGCTGGGGCCAGAGCAGTGATCTCAAGGTTGGAGCTGTGATGTTGTTGACTCATGTGCATTTAATTCTATCAGTTTTTTTCTGAAATGCTCTGATAATATTTTTTTTAATTGAGCATAAACTCTGTAAGGTGATAAAAAGGCATATTTGGAACCTTTGTTCCCCAAGCTATGCAGGAACGTTGTCAGTCAGACTTTGCTGGGTAGCCCCAAAGAGAATTTATTGGAGACATGCTGTTAGCAGTGGGCCCTTTCAGCTCTGTTTCATCAGTGTGAATTACTGAGGTCTGCTCTCCCGAGGCAAGACTTGGAATATTAACTACAAGGCTGTTGTTTGTTATGCTGTTGATATTGTGAGGGATGATGCAGTTTCTATTAAGAGTCCCAGAGACTATGAATAAATTGTACTGGGGCCCTTTCTAGTTCTATTGATTATGAAACCCTCACAGCATCCAGCACATTTGACCTAATCTAATCCTCTGAATGTCTGCACAAATGCCAGGGGAGCTGCCAGGCAGACAGGAGTTGGCATTGGAGTGGGGGTAACCACTCAGAACTGGGCTTATCTGGACATTAACTGGTCCATACTGGATGTTAACTTGGATGTCCAGCAGGCAACCTGGAGTTTCAAGTTAAACCTGACATTTTGGCTGTTCAGTACAATTCCATAAATTAATGCAGAGCAGAATTTAAAATTATTATTTTCATAATGCTGATAAAGTGGTTTCTCATTTTTCAGAAAGGTAGAGTGCATCTTTAGGTTGCAATTCATAAATCTTGAGTTAAAGGAAAGGCCAAATTTGAGTTTTCAGATTTAATTTAGTACACACACACTGCCACTGTCTGATTATCTGCTCCCAATCTCATGAACTCAGCTCCATCTAATCAGTATTTGTGTTGTCTGCAGTGCCCAGACTCAGCCTGCAAGCAGGACCTGCTGGCCTACCTGCAGCGCATTGCCCTGTACTGCCACCAGCTCAATATCTGCAGCAAAGTGAAGGCAGAAGTTCAGAACCTGGGAGGAGAACTCATTGTATCAGGGGTAAGCTGGGATTTGTGTTTAGCCATTTGTTTCCCGTGTACCACTTGAAAGGGAGAATGTTTGATTGCAATAATGTACAAAACAAAAATCCACTGATTCATAAGCAAGTGGTTTTTTTGGTTTTGTTTTTGTTTTAATTCTATCACCATTATTCCAGGCCTTACAATAACTTATGTAGAGCAATTTGATTTTCCAAGTACCCTTTGTTTATACTAACCTTGTAGAATCTTCATTCTTCCAAAAGAAAAGTAGTTTCATAGCCTAGAAAGTCATTGCCAATCTGTGAATATTATAATTATTTGGAGCTTTTGTATACTTGCTCATTATAAATTTTCTTTCCTTTGTTACTACTGGTAATTTCCTTCCTCTGTGCAGAAGCCAACTCTCTATGAAGTGCATATTGTTAAGATGGTGATGACTAATGGGATTCATTCACTCAGGTTCCAATGCACACTAGGTTTAGCAAAAGACCCTGGAAGGCCAGCAAAATACTTTAAATTCTGATGCATATGCTGTTTTCAAGTACTATTTCAAACACAGTGATTATATACTCTAATACCACCCAGCTATTTCAGTCATGTTCAATGAACACTACAAACTTCTTACACACAACCTTTTGTAGAAGTAAAGACAGGCAGCATTAATATTGTAAGCAGTGAGTATGTTACATTTTTTAAATATATTTTTTTTCCTTCTCCTGTGTTGGCCTTTGAGCCTCTGGGAGTGTGCTAGAACCGCAAAGAACTAATGACTGCTCTTTGTGATTTTTTTTCTTCGACACTAGTTTAGCCCCATGACACTTTTGTTATCCTCTAACTCAAGTACAGACCATATGTATGTAAATTTGTAACATATTCCACTCTCCTGAGTGGTTTCAAAACAATAGTGATTTATGAGGCCCAAGATGCTGAAAACAAATTGTTTCCAAACATGGTTTTGAAAAAGCACCCTTTCATTGTTTAAGCCCAATCAAGTACGAAGATGATTAGGACAAAAAACTTGTGCCCTTCATTCCATCCATGAGATTCCCCAGTGGCATCACTGGCCTTCCTCAAACATATCAGAAGTCACAGAAAGTGTTCTCAGTCACATAACATTTCTATTTTTTTTTTTTTTCACAAAGCACTATAGAAGGTCTTAAACATTTGCCAGGCTTTCTTGGATCAGACATTCTGAAGTCATATACAAAATCCTAAAAGGAGCTGCTTAAAGGTTCCTGTATCTGTCCTGCAATTGGTCTTCACTTCTTGATGTATGTACGTATGTAATTTTAATACCTTGATCTTCCCACAGCAATGAAAAGATCCTCTTCCATTTTCCTGACACCAGCGGCGTGATCTGTCCTTGTATCACTGACAGCTATGCTGCATCGTAACTGCTATGATCTTTTCTTACCTCCTGCCATCTGGGTCCAGCCTTTCATACCCATTGAGTTGTCATGTTCATCTCTCTAAAACTCCCCGAATCAGTGCTTCTCCTGGCTTGGCTTTTGTGGTTGTGTGTGTTTCTTTTTTCGAGTCTCTTTATTCAGTGTTTGTGGATGCTGAATAAGCCATTGTGAGCCTTGCGCATCTCCTCGTTCCTGGAACATCCCCATCCGTTGTGGAATTATAAGTGGCCAAACTGCTTGAGTTCATCATTCCAGTCTGGCATTGTTGGCATCCGCTGCTTCCCAGGCTCCATCACCATTGTGTTTCTGTTTGGTGGGGTTTTCACAGTCAGTCTCAAAGGCAAAATGAGCTTCAACCATGGAAATTATTTGGGTCTGTTCCAAAGACTCGGTAAAACTGACCTACCGAAAATTTGAAGATTGCCCAGCTTGCTTCTTCTGCTGGTGCTCTGAGCAGGAGGAGGTATAGTGAGTTGAACTGCTGAGCATCCCTTTGTGAGAGCATTATCTTGTGATCTGCCATGCCCCAGTCAGTGCAGAGCTTTCCTGACAGTGTTTTCTGAGCTGTTGATCTTCAGGGTGCTGGGTACTGTATGCTCCTTTGCTATCCAGAGGTCTGGTATCCAAGTGCACATCCACATCTGCTTGTCTACTTGCTGCTTCTGCTTCCATCTTCTTCTTCATTCTCTCTTGGATAGCCAATTACAAATAAACAGTATTTTATTTACACTAAAATGAAATACCATTATTTGGCAACTTGCATACAGTACAATATTAGAAGTACTATAGAAATCCAGAACTCAAGCTTCCCAACCTATGAGTACAGAAGTTTAAGTTTCTGTTATTGTGCTATATTGAAGTGTTTTGATGTAAATATCAAGCACCATGACAATTATTACAATACTGTAATTTACTACTGTGTTTACAAAGAACCACGAGACAATTCAGAGTGATCCAAAAGATGACTTGCAATTCAGAACTATTATGGGGAGTAGGATCTCTGCTTAATTTTTTTCATTATTAAGAATATTAATCAATATTTATAAATGAAATGAATGTATGCATATGTATGTTTGAATTTTTGTGTGGGTGTATGCATATTTATTTATAAAGGAAAGAGACATAAAACCAATTAAAAGCTAAAAGACAGATGAAAGCCACCCCACAGTTCTTACAGTTTTGTTAGAGAAAAATATGTTGCAACAACTTCAAAAATACTGTGTACATAACATTTAATGTGCCTTATGTCTTTTGATGAAACTTCTATTTCTTTCTTTTCCCCAAGATTCAGTAGTTCAGTATGGTTTACCTCTGAAAATAAGCATAAAGCAGATCTTGTTTGCTTTTTCCTCTGTAGATTGGTATGATTCTAGCATAGCATATGAAGGGTCCTTTTTGGCATCAGTGACTTTGCTGCAAATAGGAAAACAGATCAAAAAGTAAGAAAATGTCACAGTCCTGAGTTGTGAATTATTTCAGTAAAGAACCCAGTGTTGTTTTCCCTTTTCTTCCTCTCATTCCTTTTTTCCCTCTGCTCCTTTTTCTCCTTTGATCTTTCCCATCAGACTCCCTCCATGCAGATAGCAGAATTATTTTTACCAGTTAAGTAAGACCTGGCAATTGGGAGTTTGCACACATCAGCTAATTCCACATTAATATTAAGCATGCAAGGACAATTTAGACTGTCTTTTGACTTGGCCCTTTATTTTCCAAGGTGAGACTCTTAATTCCAATGGAGTTTTGAAAAGTAAAATAAAGAAAAACCCTGATACCAGTTCTTCAGTGAGGAGCCCTGGAAACCCAAAAAAAGATTGCAGAGAAGAAAATAAGCAAAAGTGGTGAGGAGGATGTTAGATAAAAGCAAAAAGAAATTAATATCAAAAATTAAAAAATATTTTAGAAATAATTCTAACTATGTAGATGATAGCCTTGGTCCTAATAAAACTTTCTTTGACCTTGGTTCATAAACAGATATATGTTTCTGTAATTTTAGATTTCAATATTCAATTTCTAGTTCCCCTCTGAGAATAAACAACCTCCTTTAATGAAATTACAGAGTAAAAGCACTTGAAAATAATTTGCTTTGTCTCTTGCTTTGGTTTATTTAAGGTAATGCATATTTGCTTCATAATCACTTGCAGTATTGTATTGGAATGAATCCTCTGAGGTGCTGAGAGTACACTGCTCTGAGTGAAGTAAATGCCATTTACATATACTTAACTCTTGCTGATGGCCTTGCCTTTTTGTGGGAGCTACTTTTGTTCAGTAGAGTTGCTCTTAATGATGTTTCTTATTTGGATAAAAAAAATTAGGCTTCTAACTCTAGGGCTGCTTTATTTTTCTAGCATTCCTCTCTGCCTCTTGTTAGCAAGGGAATGACAATAAAACAAATCTATATATTCATTTCCTATTCTAGAATAAATGTCCATTTGTTCTGTTTACTTCTGCTCAGAAGCTGATCAGCTCATTTACCTACTATCCATTTAGGCTGTGAGCTTGCATTTTTTAAACTTCTTTTTTATGTTAATAGATTTGTCACACTTTTTCCTGTAGGATTAGATTGAGCAGAATTTTAAAAAATCCCTTATCCAAGGCAGCTCCTTATCATGTTCAGATTTGATTTAGAGCCCTACAGATAAAATCAGCTGTATTATCAGAAAATTTGCCAGAGTCTTAAACTTCTGAACCAGACAGATATGCAGTGTCATACAGAGTAGCAGCCACGTGCCTTTAACACCATCTAAAAATATTGAATTACTAGGTAAAACACACTCCAAACATACACTTTAGCTGGATTCAGTTCCCAGTTATTTTCCAAGTCCTATTTGTCTCCAAGTCCTAGTCTCAACATAATAGGCTCAACTGTGATATCCAGAGAAGGATTCCTGTATTCTATTAAAGATACAAGACAGTGTAGGTAAGATTGTGAGTTTATCAAGGAGTTCTTGCTTGGTGAATTTAAATGAGGAGTTTAGCAGGAAGAGGAAGGGGAAAGAGCTGGAGCCATCCCATTAGTTTTGGGTGGGACATGATGAAAATTGACATAACACCTGGACTGGGAGGGTGGGTGCATAAAAGGATGAACAAATACAGATATCCTGCAAAATAATCACATGTTTGTTTGTGATCAGTGATAAGAGTAAGGTAACCAGAAAGAGCCAGTCCTCATCAGATATGAATCAGCCTCATTATTTATCAGAGAAAAACAGTGAGCATCCAGCAGTTATTTCAGATGAGCTCACCAGCAGTTTCCCTATCAATTCTGCTTATGTATCTTACATCTAATAAAAATGGCTTAAATATCCTACTTTTCTTTTAATTAAGGCTGAATCACTCTAAACTACCTCACACTGTAAAAAGAAGTTGGTATCATGTGGGCAGTAAAATATCAAGTTACTCCATATTAATTCTATAGACTCAAAAAAAAAATCAGGTAGTTTGAAGTTCACCAGTTATTAAAAGTGAGCAAGGACATCTTTCACTGAATTTGGATGAAGAGCAGTCACTTAAAAGCCACTGATGGGGTTTAATTTCCCTGAAACAGAAAGCCTTACTGGGGTGTTTTCCTTTTTTTAAAGTTGGCAATCAGAGAGAACTTTTGCATTTAAAATTCTTAAGAGAATGGGAAAAGTGTTCATTTGGAGTTTGGTAAAAGAGCAATTTCATTCTCCTGAACCAGGCAAGAATTGAGTATTATGTGAAAGGTTCCTGAAGGGAGAGTTGGTAAATTGACAAAACAGTTGGGTTCCTTCTCATCAAGATTCTCAGGAGTGCAAAAAGGTTACTCAGCTAGTGACAAAATGAGTTTTGCTGTAAATGTATAATAGAAATGGAACAACTGGCTCACATATCCTTGTGTCTAACCTGTAGAGAAGTGGATAAGGAGCTGGCTGATTGGTCACACTCAGAGTTGTAGTGAAGGGCTCACTGTCCAACTGGACGCCAGGGATGAGTATGTTCCTCAGGGGTGGGACTGGCACTGTTTACCATCTTTGTCACTGACATGGGCTGTGGGATCAAGTGCACCCTCAGGACTTGTTTTGTGACAACACCGAGCTGTGTGGTGCCACTGGCACACTGGAGGAGAGGGATATCATCCAGAGGGGCCTGGACAGGCTGGAGGGTGGGTTTGTAAGGACCTCATGAATCAGCAAGGCCAAGTGCAGGGTCCTGCAGCTGGGTCAGGGCAATCCCTGACACAAACACAGGCTGGGAGGACAATGGACTGAGAGCAGACCTGAGAAGAAGAAGAGCTTGGGGGTGTTGGTTGATGAAAAAGCTCCACATGACCCAGCAATGTGCACCCGCAGCCCAGAAACCACACATGCCCTGAGCTGCACCCAAAGCACCGTGGGCAGCAGGGGAGGAAGGGGATTCTCCCCAGCTCCCAGGCAGCCAGCCACAGTATAAGAGGACACAGTCTTAAGCTGGGCTAGAGGAGGTTTAGGTTGGACATTAGGAGGGGTATCTTCATAGAAAAGGTGATTAGACATTGGAATTGGTTGCCCAGGGAGGTGGTGGAGTCACAGGCCCTGGGGGTGTTTAAGGAGAGACTGGACAAGGCACTCAGTGCCATGGTGGTGCTGGGTCACAGGATGAGCTCAGAGTTTTCCAACCTAGTTAATCCTGTGATTCTGTGGAAGCAGAGAGTAAAGAACAGCATTTAGGAAATAATAAGGAAGTAAGCCAAATAAATAGGAGATATGAAACGTTCAGGAGAAGAAAGCCAAACCCAAAGCAAGATAGGAGTATGAAATCGAAGAATTGCAGTGTTGGGAAAGGACTGAGATAAAGTCAGGACCATAAAGTTGGTTAATTCCACAATAATACTTTCTTAATATAACAAGCAAGGAGAGAAAATAAAAACTCGGGTTCTTTATTTTGACATAGTGAAAAGACAGTTTCCAGGACAGGAAGGCTGGGGCTGGGTTATGAAAGTGAGACTTTGATCTACTCACTGTATTCAAGTAGCTCATATCATCTCCTTTGGGAGACATAAAAGACATGAAAAATACAGAAAGATGTTTTAGCTGGACATGTTGGGTTGGAGATATATTTAAGTACCCTCTGCATAAGTGTGTGAATGTATGCAGATAGACTGATACGTGTGAGGGTGAAAAACAGCCATAGTAAGTGCACTCAGTTCCAAATTATATGGCTATGTGAAACATATATACTTATACAGGTTTGGATAAACCTTTATCTGGAACAAAATTGTTTGAGCTGACTAATTTAGGAGTCTCCAACTTCTGCTGGCACAGAATGTCCCTCAGTACACTGTCCATGAAGGGACTACCTGATGATGCGGTAACATAAAAAATTTATCATCCTGACACTGAGTCAATTTACTACTCCTAAAGGACAAAGACACCAGTGAGTTATGCAGGTTAATCAAAATGAGCGCTGATAAAATCCCTCATGGTTGTATATTCATTATATATGATGTATTTTACGGAAGCTTTGTCTTAGTGCTTTCTCAAAGTTAAAACGGTGAAGAATTCCTAATTATACTATGAACGCCCTTAAAGATGAATTTAAAAAAATATTAAAAAGGCAAATAGATGTACTTGTAGTAGCTCTAAAGCTGTGTGCAAGACCTCTCCCAAATACTTGACAATAATAGGAATTTAGTTCATTATATGTAGCTCACCTGTTGCATCCCAGTAAAGGGAGCATGGATCAGGAGATCAGAGGGTTTATGTAGTTGGCTTCCATGGAGGGATTCAAGCCTGGAGCAGACAGTGTAGCAGCTGAGAAGATCTAGTGTTGGTAATCAGCTCATTTCAAGTTAAAATATACACAAGAGTCCTCCAGAGATCTCTTTTAAGTGACGTTTTTACAGAGTCTTGATTCAGCCAAGTGAAAGATCCTGCAGGATCGTGTTCCAGTGTCAGGAGTTCACAGGGTTTTGCCTTTGTTAAAGGTACTGGATTGGATGATAGGGCATGCCCTGAGCTTTGGGCATCAGGGAGATCATAACTGTGATCCACAGAAAAAGCTGTGCAGAAGCCTCTGGAAAGGGTAATCTGTTTTTCTTAGTGTACGACTGTTCCTTCAAAGAAGGTGGATGGTGGCAGACAGAGTTTACGTAAGGAAAAGCAGATGAACAAAGCTCAAGACAGAACTGAAAAATCCAACAAGAAAATATTTTTTATGCAATAATCAGTTCTTTTGAAGCTCCAATTTTTTATTTTTTTATGTAAGGCTATGTTTAGGGCTATGAAAATACCTCAATTTATATGAATGGATGTATAAACACACATAAATATGAAATTATATATCCTGCATAAACGGAAAGATGTTATCTAGAATTTAATTTGCAAAGCAAAATTACACTGCACTTGTCTTCATTATAATATATTCATGGAGACAAGAAGCACACACACTATCTATATGTCTGCATTCAGTAGGTTTAAATTTAGACAGGTCAGACTTTTATCCTAATTAAGAAGCATTTTGGCTCTGGGGACCATGCTCTTGTGCTTTATCAAGTGACTAATATTCATGCATTTGTAAAGATTAAATTTATTGAAATTTCTCATTAGAACAATTTTCTGCAAAGTAAAGCATTTCTGACACCAAACAATATGAAGCCATTTAATTCCTTGAAAACAATGTAAAATGTTACAGATTCAAGAATGAGGCTTGAAACAAATATGACCATAGAAAAAGGTTAGAGAATTGAAGGAAATACTATTGTATGTGCCTCATTACATACTGCATTTGCTTTAAAAGTAGTAGACACTCAAAAATTCAAGGTTCATCTGCTACAGTGGTTACAGCTTCACTTGAGCCTGTTTTCCTATTCCAGGCCATGCTGAATGAGCTGGGAAGAAAATGGGAATTTAATGGCTTTGTGATACACAAATTACAGCAGCCATACAATAATTAGCAGAACTCAAAGACCATTCTAACACACCCTAAGATATGGTCCCAAAGGACTGTTCCTGTAAGAATTACTGTAACGAAAGAGGGGACTTTGGTGCTATTTTATGTTCACTTGTTTTCCAGTCATATTGCCTTTAGCAGAGATGGTTTGGGACCAAGCATCACCATTTTGTATTAAATAAGAATTCCTATCCCCTGGGGCATTCTCAGTTGGCCTCCCTAATGCACAGCATAGATTTGCTAATAGGGTCATCCCGAGGCCATAAATGAAAATGAGGTTTGTTTCTTGCACATGGAATTAAGGGGGACTGAATTTCCATAATGACAGATTTAATTCACAATAGGAGATTTTGGATTGTGTTTCTTATACAGAAGTACATCTTATAACTCTTGCAATTATTTAACTCCTTGAGTTGGAAAGTGGTGACACTAAATCCCACTTCTAAAAGTACTATTAGATGGTGCTTTGCAGATATTAAAAGAATAACAGCTAAAGTTCAGACTCTTCACTTACTTTGACTGTAATTGTGTTTCTTGACAACCAGAGTTGCAGACAAGTAACACACACACAGAGCTATTCACAGACAAGAAGATGTGCACTCAAGGGAAAACATCATCAGGTTTTTCCAACCTGAGCAAAATCAACTGCAAACACTGAACAGAACAGCTTACAACGAAGTTTTTCATAAAATCCACAAAAGAAATATGTGTCCATTAAATGAGGGAGGTCACAATGGCCTTTAGGAAGAGAGCTAACCGATTGAGGAAGGTTAAAAGTACCCTTCTGTCTTTAACCTCTGAAACATTTTCTTCCACACTTGGGACATATTATTATTAAAATTATTATTTATGTATCTCACAGAAGCAAAGGAAAAATAGTTCTGTTATCACATCTAATCTTACCTGACTGATAAGCAGCTGTTCAACAAAAAGGGTTTGTAAGCAGCTGTTCAACAAAAAGGGTTTGTTTTGTATAATGTAATTAAGACATTGATATGAAGTCAAAGTAAAAACCTATCCAGTATCAGAAAAATCAATCCTAACCTCTTACTGTTATATGTTCTCAAAAACTTTCTTTTAACATCAGTTCTTTCTGATTCTGACTAATACATCATCAAAACCTTGTGAACTGGATTGCCATGTAGGTAATAGTATGTCTGGAAACTGAGATGAAATATACAAGTAATGTGTGCTAAATCTCATCAAAGACCAAATTAGAATTCTGTAAAACTGGATTAGAGCATCAATATCTGAGCCAAAAAACTGCAGACACATTCATCCCCTTTTTATACCTGTGACTGGGTTCAACATTTCCATTGTCAAAAAGTTAGAGAAGTTATAGCTTTACTCAGTGTCAGGTAGGATGTTCCATGTTTCATCATTCCTTAACTATGACAGATAATGTGCAAAAAGGATTTTCCCACTTATCCATCATGCTGATACCCTAGAGCAGCTGGCCTTCTTTGGGTCAGAGTTGTGTCTGTGTAAAGCTCTCAGGCTTTTATGATATGTGTCACTTTGGCATTTTTACATGGCCTTTTCCAGATTTTGTTTCAATTTCTTAAAATCCATCCTTTTTTACCTTCTGTGTCTGTACCAGTCTGGCTGATGCTTCTGCAGGGTTGGTTCTCTGTGCTCAAACTCCCCAGAGAGCACCCAGAGGTACCTGTGTGGTGCCTCCCTTTCCCACCACGTGTTCATCCTTTTGAGCTAGAAAGAAAGCACACTGGGATCTTTTTTTTCCATCAGATCTTTGAGGTCAGACTAAACATGGACCCCTACTTTAAGTTGATTTCTGGTGCCTGGGTGCAAGTAACTAAATCAATTACTTGACCAGCATTTATTTAGTGTTCTTATGCTGTTAGGCTTAACTTACATCCCTTAAGAAAATACTTGATATTAAAGTCTTCATTTACTGACTCTTTGCATTTACATGCATTCATTTAATTAATCTTGTGTTCCTTGAAACATTTGGAAGATTTATGCAGTTTCTTGGATGTGTATACATTTTAAAAATAATTTCATGAGGTGTATTCTCTCTCTGCTTTTATTCAGTAATGTGTTTAGGTCTATGTGCACAGCTCTTAACTTTGCTCTTCACTTTATATTCTCTTTATCAACTACAGATCAAAAGATTTCAGATTTAAGTTGTATTAGCCCCAAAATACCATAGGGGTATAATCTGCCACCCAATCTATTGAAGATCTAATCAATCTATCTGTTTATATCACCTTATCATGGTGGAATTTTCCATATTTCTTCTCTTTTTACTGGAGAATGTCCTTGGCCATACTCAGTCTTCAAGGATCTAATTCTGCTATTTCCATATGTTTCATACCAATAAAAGACAATTTAACTCTTTATCTCTCTAAACTCTCTCTTTACAAGATCTTAGAACTGCTGTTACATGTGTAATTTTTCTGATATTTAAGGTTATATCCTCTGAACATCCTTCTCTATATCAGAAGGCGCAACCTCACATAGACTCCATCAGAACTGGTGGTCACAGGAGTTTGAAATATGTTCCTACTTTATTTGGCAAAAACAACTGTGGTGCAGTAGTCAAGCCATAGGTTACCTAAGTTATGAATTCACTGAATACTACTTGGTACTTTTTACCATAAAAGCCTTTAAAAATTGGATTTTCCTTTTCTCCTTATCAGGCCATAAATATTAATAGGAGTCAATGCAATCCAGGGGACCAGAGGAGGTTTTCCTCCTGTCTGTCTTCAAACATGCAAATAGTTTGTAATCAAGAGATTATGTACAGAGAAAACAGTTAAATTATGGACAGCAGTCTCATCACTTAGCGTTCCTCAGCTGCAGCCTAGTTTTGCATTGTGTTCCTGCAGTTACATCTCATCTCTAACAGCCACAATAACTCTTCATTTCGCCCAGTGGGCATCCATTTTTGTTGAGTTTTTAATCCCACAAATGCACTGCTTTAAAGCAACATCTGCAGATACTGCAGGATAACTATGATGATAAAAGTTTTGAAGGTTAAGAAGGAAAATGCTTGACTCTGTTGTTAGGTGGAGTGACTGGTACTAGACATGAGTCACACAATTCCTTTTGTCAGTAAAGGAAAGGAGAGAAAAACAAAGAACACACTGACAGAGCAGGGAATGCACATTAATCACTATTAAGACAGAAATACTAATTATTATTAGATTATAATTCACATGAACCATGTAGCACTAAAAAGCCTGAGGGAAAGCATCAGTATTAACTCCATGTGCTTATAATGTGTACCCTCAAAAGACATTTAAGGAGTACTTATTTTTCCTCTTCCAAAAGGCAGGCTCTTACACTAGCAGTCTTTACTGGCACTGAATAAGTCCCCCATTCTCTAAGCAGTTTTATTTAATGGAGTTAGGTGTAGCAACAGAAAAAAAAATACACTCTTTTTTCAATTTTAGTCTACAGCTAGGTTATTAAGAAAATCCCAGTGGATAATATAAGTAATTATGTTTACTGCCAAACCTGCTTTTCCAGAATTTACCATTTACAATAAAGTAGACTGAATATCCCATTTTAAGTCCTCCAGTATCAGTCCTTGGGATGTTGTTTGAAAAATAAAGTGTGCCTCAGCCTGTACGGCTGTCATTGTATAAAAATGTACATTTTTAAAAACATCACCTCTTTGCAATTTTATTGCTATTTTCTGGAACTTGAAAGTGTGCTCTGTAAATAAATGTATGCCCAGAATTTTTATACTTCCCTCACTTGTTCTTTCAGCACAGTTTGTCAGTTCTTATTTTCAGTGCAAGAAAACCATAATTCTTTTCCTGCCCTCATGCAGTGGTGTAGGAGGCCCAGCCCTCTGGATTACTCTATGTAAGGTTCAATCCACAGGTGTGAATTGGATGTTTATCCCACAGGAGGAAACACAAGTGTAATTCCTATTGCAATCCCCGAAATTTTAGCTGCTTGCACTGGTGTGGATGTTTTTGTGCAGTTTGGCTGTACAAAACCACACATAAAATAGAGTCACTTGGGAATCTATCGACCAAATTCATGCCCGATCTGATGTCAGCCAGCATTTAATCGGGATAGAGCTTTCTGTCCTCACTGGTTGTCATCAAAACGTGCCAAAAATGTTCCCCTTTTGAATCAGCAAGCCCTGTGGGGCCGGCAGGCTGACCCTGTGCTGTGGGAAGGAGTGAGAGGAACCCCCAGCCAGTGGGGTTACTCATCGTGGAGGAGGCCCTGTGTCCTTGGCCAAGCATAGCTCCTTCAGCACACGTTCCCCTCTCTCCTCACTCTACGCTACGGCACAAATATTTCTCTTGCTCTCTCTCTCACTATCTCTTTTCTGTATCTCTCGGAAATCAGACTGGAGTTCAGAGCACTTTCACTACCTTTTATGAGGTAGAGTGTGATGTCATAGATGGGGGCAGGGCTAGTCAACTTTCCACCCACCCACCCACCTGTGCTGAGGGAGCTACGCTTGAGACTGGAAGCGGTGACTCCTCAACGGTGAGTAACCTCCTGTCTCATCTATGTCTTTATAGGTCTGGGGGTGGAGGGAAGGCACATGAGAGTGGGGGATTTTTTTGACAGTTTCTCTTTTTTTTTTTTTTTTTTTTGCTTTAATTAACCATAGGACTCACAGAGTTAATTGCATGTGTTGTCTCAGTCACCTGTGGAGAAGTGTTTCCTCCCTGTCCAGAAATCCCAGAGTTAAATTCACCTGCAAAGCCATTTCTCTGCACAGGAGGTCCATTGGCTGATGGTTAAACTGATCCATCAATATTTATCTTGCCTTGTGTAAAGGCAGGCTCTGGTCTCCTTAAACTCAGTTGGTGAACTTCCATTAATTTAATTACAGTATTTAATTACAGTGCTGGGCCATAATTTTCCTGAAGTTCTTTATGATTAAAGATAGATGGTGTTATTTATATATTTATCATTATTAACTGTGGATAATGGCTGTTTATATGGGACAGGATTTCTTTTTTTTTTAATATTCTCTATTACTGTTTTTATTCACTTTATCCAGAATGTTTATGAAGCTGTGTAATGACAATAAGCCAATTATAAGACCTTTTTCATAGATGAAATAAAACTCAAAGGTAAATTGTGGAAGACATAACATTAAGCAGAAAACCCAGAAGAGATGTAACTCAGACTTAGCCTTTGAAAT
This sequence comes from Onychostruthus taczanowskii, assembly GCF_017590055.1. Lineage (NCBI taxonomy): Eukaryota > Metazoa > Chordata > Aves > Passeriformes > Passeridae > Onychostruthus > Onychostruthus taczanowskii. Next base: position 26,388,690 of record NW_024499239.1, on the reverse strand, counting down.
TGTAAATCAAAGCTATTTATTCTTTTTTTCTTTGATAAGAACTTGAGATGGGCAGGGATGCTGCTGACTGAATTTCTTGGTGTGTTTTTTGTCTCACTACCTAAATGTTACAATTTTACTTTAAAGCATTGTCTTGTTACCTATTTCCCTCAGCCCCGAGTATTACTGCTTCACTGTTTTAATATCCCTCAGCATATTAAAAAAGACAAGATGGACTACGAAGATCTTCCTTTCTTGTTCTGCCTCCTGGGTACCTATTAAAGCTGTCAAGATGTCAGAGCTCTCATACTAAAGGGCAGAAGAAGGATCATATGAAGATTTTGGGCCCTAGGGATACTGCAAATCTTGCTGTTCTTGTTCATTTAAAGCTCTTTACCAGCTTTGTGCGGGTCTGGTCATATCCCAGTGGGAGGCACTAAAAGGCAGGACCATGTCCTGGATAAATCACAGCAAGAGAGTGCAGTCCCAGCCTTTTCAGCAGAGGGGTTCATAGGCTGATTGATGAATTACTTCTATTTTCAGGTGACTGGGTGGCTGTGAGCAATTGGGTGAGGGTGCAGACCATTCCATCTTCTGGTCAGTGGCATTGCTGGGAATTGGTCCATAGTGATGGATAGATATTCCTCCCTGATGACTCAGGGATGCTCTTTGTATCCAGGCACAGGGCATCTAAATGGAGTTCAGGGAGGGTGAGAGTCTCGTTTACAAAGCTACCTACCAAAACTTTCACAAAGGGTTGTTTCCCTCCCTGTCCAAGAGAAAAATAATGACGAAGATTATAAAAATGTCTCCCTGACAGGCTTTTCTAGCTTTGAATAATGTGCACAAGGTGTTTTATTACTACTGTTTATTCCTTTAGTAAACCAAAAAATGAAATCTTCAAATCTTCCTTGGCAAAGCCACGAACTTGCCTGGCAAATTTAGCTTCCCTAACAAACTTTAATCTTTTCAGGAAAGGAAAAGAAAAAAACAGGTTAGTCAATCTCTAAAGTTTCACTGGGAAAACTTCATGGGAATTGCTGCTCTTAAAGATGATTTGAAGTTTGTTCTTTTCAGAGGCAAATGCTTAGAGGTAAAATTTAATTTAGATCCTAAGCACATCCTTTACTGATGAGTTTATCAAATTGCCTCCTCACATAATTGTTCTTGCATAATGCAGGAGACTTCAGTTTTTGCACAGAATTGATAAAAAGACAAAGAGCAACTGTACAGTGCCCTAATATCACTTCACTGATACAAAGGCATTTTGGTGGCATAGAGAAACTCTTTTTAAGACTGGTGTAAGTATTGGGAAAAGAGAATCAGAATTGGTGTCATCCAGTAAGGGTGCTGAATTAGAGACAGTGATGAGCACTGAGGGGATATCGTGGAACAGAGATGTCAGTGGATTACTTTGAATCCAAAGAAATTTGCATTCTAAAGTTTTCTAGTAAGATGAGCAAATTAGCAGTTGGCTGACTTCTGTATAGTGGGGAGTTTGTGGAGGGAAAGATACTCCAAATTATATGAACTGTTGCAGTAATTAACCTGAAATCTGTCTGTGCCAATTCTAATAACAGATTTTTGTCTGGGTAACGCCAGGCTGTGAGTTTGGCTGAATAGCTTAACACTGGGAGAATAAATAAACTAATGTTACATTTACTGAGCTAATTCCCCTGTTAAATTATATTACTGGCAGCTATGATTAAAAAAAAATATTAAAATGTCCAAAGTGCACAAATTCCTATATTTACAGCTTTGGCTTAAATGGGTGTTCACTAAATTATGACGTTTGTTTAATATTATTTACATGTGCATTACATTAAATTAATATGTTGTAAGGCCTAGATTTCAGCTGATTTAGTGTTTAATATGAAAACTTTTAAAGCAAATATATGAGAAATTTCTTCCCATACATGGTAATTCAAATGAGTTAAATCTTCATGAATTATTAGTAAACTGAAAGTAAATTTTTGATGCAGTATTCCTAAAAATTTATACTTGCAAGCACATTGTGTATAATCATCTTAAAACAAACCCAATATATTAACTAGTCTATTTACACCTATATATTTAAGGAGATCAACATTTAGATAAAAGATTTATTCCTCAGTCATAATGGCAAAGGGTGAGCAATAGTTTAATGATGTAACATCATATACAGGGATCAAGCATTTTTTCCAGTATGATTAAAGCAACTATGTGAAATTCCCTATTTTTCGCTGTTTGCCAGGCTGGTTTATCTTACAAGTTGAATTAAAACTTTGTGGGTTGGTTCTTACCTTCTTTTTCTCTGTGAGAAGTGAGGGAGAGCTGTGAAATGCTCCATCTGTTTCCCAAACCATGTCAGCTGGCAAAGAGATGCTTCTCCCCCTGCCCTCTCTTACTGCAGTTTTGGGCTGGTTTAACACCATTGCCTCAACACAAATTGTGTGGATTTAATCTTGTTTAAGCAGAAGTCACAATGACAGTGCACAGCATTCTAGAGGACTCTTCATGTTGATTTCACTTGCAGTCCTTTTAAACCTTGACCCCAGCTTGTTTGAATTTAGAACACAAATTTACACCCATTTACACTTGAACTGAGTGTAGTGGATGGAGGAAACCAGGACTGCCTTAACACCCTGGACTTTCTGGTCCTGGGACAGTTGCACTCAAAGACATTAAATGTGATTCTCTTTAATCATAATCCTTTGGATTTTTATCAGTCCCATCTGAGTGTCTCAAAGCAAACACATGGTGTTCCCTGGTAAAACTGAAAACAGAAATAAATATTGTCATTATTTCCTTTCTACAAATAATGTTGAGCCACGCTCAAGGCAGAAAGGATCTATAGAATCATGATGGGTTTCAAACACTAAATGTTCCTTCTTGACTGTGGTGGTTTTGGTTTGGTAAAGAATTTTTTTTTAATTTGGAGATTTCTTAATTAATGTGTTGATGAGTGTGGTGGAGTTTAGTGTTGGTTAATTACTTATGTACTTATTTCTTGTTGTGAGATAGGATTAGGAGAAAGGTAAAGTAGGTTTAAAATTTAGAAATGGTTTAAAGAAAATTTTATTAATAGTAACTAAAAGAAAAAAGTAGTAAGAATTAAAATAATTTTTTTAGAATACTTCTTTTTTCTTTATAACTCTTTTTTTTCTATTTATAATGTAAAGAAACAAAACTTAAATTTTTTAGTTAGTTTACTATTTTTAAAATAGTACCGTACTAAAATACTCAGTTAATGTTCAAGACCAGTGTTTCTCTGCCTTCCATTTGATATTCCAGTTTCCACTCTGGATGGCCAAATTAAAATAAAACCAAAACAAATCAACCAAAAACAATAAAACAACCCCCCAAAAAGCAAAATGAACCACAAATACTGCCATCCTCCCCAAAAAAAAAAAACAACTGGAGAAAGACTTCACCCAAGTTAAGTATGGTTTGAAAAAGATAGAATTAGAAAGCAATCCTACAGTAACAGTGGGAGGCTGCCCCACTCAAGCTGTGCAAAAAGATGAGAGTAGGTCTCTGGTGTAATGGAAACTGATTATTTTATTATTCAGAAAGATTTTAATTGAATTATGGAGAGGTTTTTGCTCTCATCTCTATTGCTGTGTGAATAGTGACTCATCTAGCCAAGTGTAAACATCTGCATCTGGAATGTTCACTCCAGCCTTCTTAATGTGGAACTCAAGAGCCATTTCCAGAGGGCAGAAATTCTTATTTCAGGTAGACATTGGTAATACCTTATAAAATACAGAGGCATAAGCAGGTGAATTAAACTGTACAGAGTCAGGAAGTTTAGCCTTGGGCTTCTTTCAGGATTAATATTGACATGGAAGTAAATTCAACTTTCTGTGAACTGAGCTGATGCCTAATTTTTTTCCTGAACAGAAATTTTTAAATTGCTTATTAAGGAGCATTTATCTATGTAAATTTTCTGTCTTGATGCTCTGATCTCTTTAGGTTATGGAGGTTGGAAAGATTTGTATGTCTTGTAGTTTGTGGGTTTTGCCCCTTTGACACTTTTGGGGACCAAAAGAGAATTTAAGGAAAACAGTCACAAAAACATTCATTAAGTTATTTGAATTCTTGGACCACTAGGTCAAATCCAAGGACAGTTAATTTTTCTTTGCAGATGTTGAGCACCTGCCTAGATTCAATGTACTATGTTTAGGATTCTAATGCAATTTAGGATCTCTAAACTGAGTTTTAAAGGTGAAGTGCTCTGGCCCATCTCTGTAGAGAAAGAACCCATGAAAGATCTCGAGTGCTCCATGGTCTTCACCAAGCAGAAAAGGAGTCTGGAATCTTTTTGTCCAGAACCTGGAATTTGGTTGGTTTAGTGCAGGATAAGACTTGTACAAATGAAAACTCTGAACACTTTGACTTGGTCACCAAAACATACAAAATCAATGGATTTTAGGAACAGCCCTGTTTTTCCGGCTTTCATTCCTAGAGAAATTGCTCAATTAGAGCCATCTGAAAAATTCTGGGAACTCAAGTGACACCAGCCATGACTAATATTTAAAGACTCTCAGTTTGATTTTTTCTGATACCAGCTAATTGCATCAGTCAAGTCTGTGGCTAATCATGACTAATGTACACTATTTAAATAAGAACTTTATAAGAAAAGAGCCTGTGCAAATGCCTTTTCATTTCACCATACTTCTGAAGTCTATACCTTTATCTCCTTTACATAAATTCTGGATTAGTGGTAAGATTTGGAGATGTGATTGAATTAATTTGTTTTGTGGAGGGATAGTTGTCCTGAGGTGCAAAGCATTTGGATTATTTGAGTCATTGAGGATATCAGTGCTTCTGCATTTGTTACTCAGGGAAAATGCTGCCTAAAGTACTGAACTGCAAAGGAAAAGAGACTCCAGGAAAATGTGTAATCCCTAACACAAGTATTTTCTGAAGAGAGTTGTACTGGATTTAAATAATTTCAGTGAGCTATTAAATATTTGTCAAAAAAATTTTTTTCCTCCTTTTCTGCAGTTACTCTTTTTTTTTTTTTTCCCATTTGGATAGAACAGTTGCCCTTTTATCAGTGAAAATGAGATTGCCACCATCATCTGCACAGGTCATAGGTACATTTGTATGTGTACAAAGAAAGCTCAGAGAAAATATTGTTTACAGCTTCCTCTGAGGAGGGTTTGGAAGAACCAGATGCAGATCTGGCAGAGTTGCTTGGACATAAGGACATGGGAAAAGCAGCAAAAAAAAAGTTTTCACAGGGGAAATACCAATTATATATAAGGTAAAAATGTTTTGACTAGAGGGTAGTGAAATTCAAGTGCAGGGTGGAGTTCTCTAGCCCAGAGATATGAAATTTTCCATCCTTGGACATACCCGAATTTCAGCAAAAACCAAAACAACCTCATGTCAACAGGACATTGCACTAGATGACCTCAAAAGGTTCTTTTCATCCTTAAAGAATATTTGCATAATAAAACATGAGTAATAAAAATGAGCCCTTAGAATTCAGAGCAAGATTTTATTCATTCCAATTTATTCTCAATTTGCTGTCATCTTTACTTGTTCTTTCCCTGTGAATTGCAACAGCCTTTACAAATGTTTTTGTTTTGTTCTGGTTTCATTTGCTTGCACTAAGTAAGAACAGGTAATTACTACCTGTTTTAATGGTTTTTAATGACATTTAGTGTTAGCTGAAGTTAAAAATTTAATAAACAGATGCATTTACAAATTGTTTGTTCAGTAATTGACTAGGGGGAAAAAATCCTTCTAACAGGGAGCTCTCGTTACTTACTGAATGTTGTTTAACCATTGATTGAGTTGGCCAAATAAATAGAGCAGTTACTAATGAATAATTTATTTGGTATAAAATTGCAGAATTTCTATTAAAAATTTTTGTTCTGTATGATTAAGCTATCCCTGTCTGACTGAAATAGAGATTCCCCTTGAAGACTACGGTGGAGTTTTGATTTCTTTTTTTTTTTTTTTTTTATTACACACTGTTGTGAAGTCCTGGAGAGTGCTCAGGGAATCAAACAGAGAAAGGAATGTTTTCACTGATTGAGTTGATCAACATTGGAAGGACCCTCAGCTCAAAGGGAGTAAAATCCTTTTAGCACCTCAAAAATTATCAATATCTTGAATGGTCAAAGCCTTTATCTGCTTCTACAAGACGTAAAATACACACGAAAAACAGCAGGCAAGCTTTAACAAGCAAGGAATAGTTGTCGTGGTATCATCCTCCATTCTACAACAAGATTTTATTTTATTTTACTTATTCTGATGTGTTTGATGCATTGTTTCCAAGCCTTTTCCTGAGAAAACCAGTTGTACCTGTGGAGCACTTATCTTCAAAGTGTCCCTGTGCTGGCCTGGCAAGCATGACTTTAGAGACAGGAAAGGAGCTGAAGGAGTGGATTTGCCTCAGAAACTGGCAGATCCTCACAGCTGAAGACGTGGAGATAAATCACATACAGATACCACTCTGACACTGATACAAATTAAAAAAGAATTTGGGGAAATAGAACATTTTTCAGCATTGTAGTCTTAAGTCCTGCTTTGTGCTGCTTTTCATTTTGTTTTCTTTGAGACAAAATCAGGAGGAATAGCAGGAGATAACACATTTACTTGTGTAAAGCACAGAGTGTTTCTGTGCTTTATTGATTCTTTTTGTATCCAAAGTCTCCTGCATTTTGTCACTGAGTACAATTTCCAGCCAACCAGACATGATTTGGACTCATTTCAGGTAAGAGTGTTAGAAACACATGTTTTTGGGTTTTTTTTTTCTTTTTATTGTACCTGTTCTCTAGATAAAGAACAAAAACAATTGCTCCTAAAACTCAGATTGAAAGAACATTAGATTATTTGGGGCTTTTAAAATGTATTTCTATCTTCAAATTATAAGTCAGAACTCCAGTTGGGAGCAGCGAGATCAGTATCACAGACTAGAGATCATTATTTCCTCTTTTTTCAGATTTAGCTGCAGTTGGATATGATAATGGAAATGTGTACTCATGTTTTTGACAGAGACCTGCACTTGCTTTTCTGTGACCTCAGGTTCAGACCATGTTGTGTCTTGGATAGATTTCAGGCATGTGAATCCCTATGTAAATTAGTAAAAATTGCTTTTATATTTGACTTGATACTGAGTTTTGACACACGTCCTACTCTAATTTTCTTCATGAATCCTTCTGGCAACATAAAAATTTTTAGTTGTAGTTGGAGTTTGCCTCTCCCATCAGATAGAGTTTGGACTTCATCTTACTGCAGACATTTTATCTTGTTGAATATTAGGTTTAAATCAGACATACAAAATTCTATTTCCTGTTAATCATCCAAGAACTCAGAGCAAATTCCATGGGGCAGAATGGTTTTGAAGTTGTGAATGCGGTTGTGCCAAGTTTGCTTCAGGTAGTGTTGGAATTGTGATGGCCATTAGACAATGCTGCTCTTTGTCCGTGACATTCTACCCTTGGCATCATCCTCCAGACATTCCTTCTGTATAGGATGAGGAGGATTTGGAAGAAAAATATTACAAGTCACCATGGCAGAAGACTCATTCCCTTGTTTCTCAGTTGTGGGTTGATGTAGAAAGTGTTTCTTCCTCTACATTCAACTTAGCAAAGAAAACGTGTGGTATAAACAACCCATCTACAAAACTCCTTTAGCTTTATTCACTGAGGATTTCTTCCTTGTTCTGTAGAGTTTTTCCAGATATTTTGGCATGCAGATTATTGTGAAATACTTTAATTCAGCAGCAGACTCTGAAAGTTCTGAGACAGTGCTGTAGCATGAAAAAGACTGCTAAAGCAATTGAATTTTAAAAATTCAGTGCTGTATAGGATTGCTTGTCCTTACAGAGGTTCTGGTGAGTGGTAAGAGTTGTATTGATTTGGCATCTTTTTTCTCCTGTGAAATGGCAGATAATGAGTAGAAAAAGAAAATTAAATGTTTCTGAGAGAATTTTTTGTTATGGGTCAAAATAATTTCCCTCATTAAATTCTGATGAATGCAACAAGATATTAATTAAATGTTAAATACTGAGGAAATAACCTATGTTATATTTGGTAACTAGATGAATTATTGTTGGGTTTTTTTCATAGCAATTATTTATTGGAGAAATAATTTATTCACTGTAAATGCATTTGTTGAATTGAAAAAAATTATATCTATCAAAAATTAAAAAAGTATTTTCCATCTTTGGAACCTGCAGGCTGGAGAGACACTAGCAATAATTATTTTCCAGAAAAATAATTAGGCAATTAGGTAATTAGTTAGGTAATCAGGTATTTCCAATTGTCTTTTTGTCATTTCACCATTTCAGTTGCTAAAATATGAGCTTTCCCATTAAGGGTTCTTCTCAAAGCAAATGAATTAGGATATAACTTTGTCATTTGTCCTTTTGCTTCTAAAATGCTAAAATATTTACTTGGAATAAGTAAAGCAAAGGTAGAAATGGACTTCTGTTATGCCTGTTTACCTTTTACTGGGAATGTCAGTTCTGGGAGTATTTTTATTTGCTTCTGCTTTTGCAAATTAGCATACAGCAGTTGGTAATGTGTTTTAAAATGACTGCAGTCCATAGAAGACAGAAGATATCCACAGTTATTGCTGTATTTTTGTGCTTTCTGCTGTCCTTGGATGTGGCAGCCTTTGTTTAATACAACCAAATGGGCTTGGGAATCCCCAGGGTTTCTTACCTGTAATTGAAAAAATGCAGATGAGGGTGGTTATTCAGTGAATTGGGCACCTATAAAACACAACTATCCCCAGAATGAATTAAATATTCATCATGTATAAAGGAGTAAGTTAATTGCAGTCAAATGTGAAAACAAATAGCTAGGAAAGGACAAGTGCAATACAATTTTCTCTGTGTAGCTACAGATCCATTTTTAACATTATTGTGACCACGTTACATTCCAGATAAAGACTTTTTTTGAGAGAGAGAGAGAGAGATTTTCAAGTATTTAGGATAGTTTTCTCCAAATGGACTGTAGCTAGCAAGAGCCCTGTGAGATTTTGAAGTGACTGACTCAAACAGACCCTCAGCAGTGCTGATAAAGAGCAGATGTCTCCTTCCAAAGGGAAGGGAGCATCTGAATAGCAAACAGACCATTCTTGCATTGGCTCTCTCTAACAGGGCCATGTTTTATGCATGAAATGTGCCACAGAAACCTAAGACGGGATTTTATAAATAAGATCTTTTTCTGGCATACCTCTTGTAGGTATGGATTTACTGTTAAGCACAGCTGAGAGGAAAATGTTCTGTTGCATAAGAATGCAATCTGAGAAATCCATATTCCTGATTTACCATCCAGGTTCATAATTGCATAATTGTAGCCTTATTTTCTCTGGAGACTGTTGATTGACCTTTGGGGTGGGATAAGAGCAACTGTACCTTGTCCAGGAAAGTGTGAACTTCCTTTGGAAAGGAGGAGAAGCAAGGAATTCACCCAGAATTCACAGAAATGCTTAAGGCTTGGCAGTCACCTGCTAAAGGTGTACAAATCAAATCTTAGCCAAGAGCATTTGAGGAACTACAGGTCATGTAGAATAAATTATACTTCTCCTCCCAATCTGTACAAAGTAAACCAGACCAAACTCTATTTATCAATAGCTCCTCATACTAATTTTTTGTTTCCCTGCCTGTCAAGGTCAGTAGGGGCTGTTATCAGCTAAGCTGCCTTCCTGCATAACTGATGCCCAGACTCCCTGAATTGATGTGCACTAAAAATGTCCACTAGTTAATACATATTAAGCAAAACCATCCAATATTGATTTCACAATTTCAAGAAATAGAATCAATCTTTCATGAGTTCTTGTGATTAATTAATATAGCTGCTAAATAAATAATTTCAGGTAATTAATAACTAAAATGACCTGCTTTGCCTCTCGGCCTTTAAGTTTTGTTTTATCTTTGTCTCACATGGGGAACTTGAAATATAATCAGCTTTGTTACCATGTACTTGCTGATTTCAGTCAGTGAAAACTCTTTTTAGTCATTCACTTGAAAGTGGGAAAAAACAGAGCTGGCTGAGTCTTTCCCATAAAAGATGGTTTTTGTTCCTGAGTTCCTCTAAGTTCTTTCCCAGTTCCTCAGTATTGTTCTTGCATTGAGAAGAGGACTCAGTATCCCATGACTGTGGACAGACAATAAACTGAATATGATAATTGAACCTATTTAATCAGTCTCCTCCTCTTTGTGCACTCGGGGTGATTGCCTGGGATCCTGCAGAGAATAAAGTTCCTTATTGTGTAATTAGGTATCATCTGCTGTAGATCTGGCCAGAATTGAATCTACATTTGTGGGTTTTAGCAGCTAATTAGATATCAATCACTTACCCTCTGCATGACTTGACACTTTCCCAATTGTTATCTGCAAATTTCATCAAATAAGTGACTTTCTTTCCAAGCTTTTAGAAGAAATATTAATATTGTGAAACCTCCAAATGGTTTCTCCAAGACCCCACTGCGAAATTCACTGTTGAGCACTGTTGGTTTTTGGGTTTTTTTGGTGTGTGTGTATATATACTTCTGGAAGCAGCTGCTGGAGAATCTGGAATCCTTCTGTGTATGTGTCTTGTTAGTTTTATGTCAACTGAGTTTTTAATCAAGCTGTCATGTATTACTAAGCAAAAGACCTTTCAAAGATCCAATTATACCCACAGCTTTATTTTAAGCAATTCAGAGTTTAATCATACCAAAATATGATGTAGGTTACTTTGAAAATATTTTAACCCACACAACTCTTTGTTTACCACGAACTGCATTTCTTTCCTCTATTTATGGAGTCTGCCACAGACATTGCATCATTTAATTTGGAAGTGCTGTCAGCTGAGCTGGCCTGTAATTTCACAGGTCATTTTATTTTCATTGCTCAAATATTTAGAGACTAGAAACTATCTGTCTAAAAGACAATTGTTTTGATGTCTTCACCCACTTTTCAAGGTTTATTGAAGTCAGCAGTAATAATATAGAACATTCTTAAGCAAGCACCTCTTTTAAAACTACCTATTGTGTATCCTTACTCACTCGAAATACAGACTGATTTTTTTCCCTCAATTTTCCTTATTTTTTATGGATATTTATTATTATAAATATGAAGACATCTCTGGAAGTTAGATTTTATCCTTTCTAAAACATAAATTATAATTCTTCCCCATTACAGCAGTGTGACAATGCAGGGAGAACATCTCTTTTCATTGCTTTACTGTTGAGGACAAAAGTTTCCAGCTTTATTCCCTCCCATTTCTTCAGCTGTTTTGTTATTGCAATTGCTGGTTATTTTACTTAGATTATGTGTAAAAGAAGCAAGAAATCTTGATTATCTCTTGATTCTGGAAAATTCTGCAAATAGTGCAGGAAAATTTCAGGACAGCTGATAAGCACCTCAAAAACTCCTCAAAACCTGAAGGATCTTCTCTAGGGGGAAGAAAACCCTGGAATTATATTCTTGGCACATCTTTTCCAACCTGAATTATTCTAAGTGACCAAGTCCAGTGCAGTTATTCTTAGTGAATTTTGAATTTTCCTCAGCATTCACTGAATTTCGTGAGACAGTCACCTAAGTTTATCTTTTATGGTTAAGAGAGGGTTTTGTTGTTTTTTTTCCTAAAAGCAGGCAAACACATTTTTAAAGATGTCTAAGCAGCAGAACACCATTACTTCGTGCAGCAAGCCAAAGGCTCTGTTGGCTGTTAGGACCAAAATCCATCATTATATCTATAATTCTGTGGGTATTGCAGGGAGTAAAGGTTGCCTTCTGTACTGTGAAGTAATTTTCCTAGCGGTGCTTTTATTTGAGATATTAATTTTCCTTTTTAGGATATTTTTATTATTAACATAACATTTGGAAAAGTGCACAGGTTTCTGTGCCCAGATTTTGTAAGGAGTTAACACACTCAGGGCTTGATTCACTGCTGCCTCGTTCCAGCTTTGTGCCAGTGAGGCAAAGCACAGCTTAAACCTGGAGCAACACAGTGCTGTGGGAAGATCTAAATGTTAATTGGGATGATGTTCATTCAGTTTACTTCTTCTTTGCTGAGCCATAATACAAGCAAGGAGCTGGAGGCTGTAAGAAAATCATGGGAAGTGCTTAGGTGGCCAAATTGGATGCATGGAATGACCACCAGCAGATTCTGGAGAACACTCACAGCCTGTGGTGGGGTTTTATGTCTCTTTTCTGGTTCCAAGACTTGGAAGTGTATTACAAGATAAGTGGATGTTTGGGTTAAAGACTGAGTATGTGCATCTCAAAATGTGATTATTAATGGTGAAAACTGGGAGCTCTTATCTACTCTAACAGCATGTTGAAACTGAAGAGAGTTAAAATGGCATCAAAATACAAAACTTGGTTTCCTAAAAGGTGTCATTGCAGCCTGCATCTGATTGTGAATTCCAAGATTCTGCATGACTACAATCCATGAAATTGCTGATTGCTGTGTTCAGAGGTGTAGATCGAACTCTGTATGGGTTTAAACATCTAATTTTTGTGCCCCCTCATTTTAAAATGCTTCACTTTAATTATTCTGTTTCTTAATATATGTAAAACAGCTTTTTGTGGTGGAAAATATGAAGCTGTTGGAAACCTTCAGCAAAGAGAATTCATTCAGGAATGTGCAATAGAGGCTCAATCCAGTCAGTTTATCCACACTGATTATGAAGTAAACACTATTTGATGGTATCACTTTATATTCAATATCAATCCACCAGTGTTTCAAAAAGAATCATTTAACAATGAATAATGCTTGATTGTAGATCTCTATAGTAAATTAGAATATCCTAATTTAATAGAGTGTGATCTGTTATTTGCCAACAAACATACAGATTGCCTTATAAATCATGCAGCAGTGTGGTTATAGAATAACACTAGACTGGATTATATTTCATTACTCCCTATTGAGCAGTCATGTTTCTGCCATGTAATGTAATTTTCCATCTTTTAACTTCATTTCTTTTACTAACAGAAATACAAATTAGTCCCAAGGAAAAATATTTACTAGGGGCAGGCAATTAACTGTGCATTTCAGGGAATGGCACCACATACGTGAATGTCATTAAAATGTTTTTTTTTTTTTGGTTTTCACCTCACTGTGTGTAGCTGTTTATGTATTTCATGAACCATAATGAGTTTAAGGCCAGAGCAGAGGAAATAAAACACCCCAGGTAAGTATAGATTAATGTGGTTTCAAATACAGGATTTCTGTTATGTTTATTTTTGTTCACATCAGTCACTGACCCTTCAGAAGGAGATTTCTCCTGAACTCTTTTGTTAATGATGCAGAATGCTTGAGGTGAAGTATGGTGTGGCTTTTGTTATTGCCTCACAACTGTTTGTCCTGCTTACCTTGCTTAGCATTTATGTTACACAGCCATGTGCTCCCAAAATAGGGAGCAGGAAAAGTTTGGAGTGACACAGGCCATTTGTACTAATTAAAAATAGCTAAAAACTTACTGAGCATGTGGGATGGAATCAAAGAGGTAAAATAATACTACATCCCATATCATTCCTACAGTCTGGGAAAGACATAAGTAATTGAAGCAGCTTCTGTGGTATATCTGAAAGGCTTTATCACAAAAAAATGTATATCCCACTCGAGTACTTTAGGAAACGGATAATTGAACATCATTAGTAGTAGCCTGCCTTGCTACAGTCCTTAGGAGCATATTTTTAGAATTTATTACTTTCAGAATATCCACGTGGATCTGGCGAGTACCTGATTCACATCGTGGGACACTGAGGCATTGCCTTGGAAGTCCCCATTATATGTTTAAAATCCTTTTGAAAATTTTGGCCAGGGCTGTGTACTTCACTTCAGTATGATGGAAGCTTGCTGACTGGAAGTCCCAGTCTTTTGAAGCTCAGAAGTCCTTGAGAGCTCTTACATCCTGAGGACACCCAGGAACCTCAGGCAGGTTTGTGCATGGGAGAAGCACAAAGGTACAAAAAGCTTGGTAACCACAAAGTAACATTCCTTGAGACCAGGAGTAACTCACACATTACAGGAGCTGCCAAAACCTGCAGTTAACTGTCTCATCTTTTCATTTCTGTAGGGGTTTCAGAAGCTCCTTTCATCTTTTCAGATGGGATTCTTTAACAAGCTCAGTGCTGGCCTCACACTGTTCCTGTAGACATCACTGGGGGTGTTATCCTGGGCTAACAGGAATAATTAGAACAAACTGGAACACTTGGGAAAAATCCCTGTTGACCTGTTTTGCAGTTGACGTGTAACGGTAAATTTTTAAAAGTTTAAGTGAGAAGTAAAAGGTTTTTTGTGAGAAAACAGAAAACTTCTTCAACTGTAGAAAAAGAATCAACAACCAAAAAAAGCCCCACAAACAGACAAACAAAGAACAACCCCAGACAACACTGATTTCCTTTATCTTACTGAAAAAAAATTAATGTGAGGTACCACAGTTTTACCTTTCCTGTTCAGTACATGATGTTGCCAGTGCTGGATACTCCAGGGTGCCCTGAGGAAGAGGATTTGTTCTATCTTTAATGAGATCTGGGAGGATCCAGGCTCCAGTCAGGAAATGGCCCAGTGATCCAGCCATGGAATGACCTTGCTGTATATTGTTTTGGAGTAACCTTGCTATATTTCATTTTGTTTTCTCTTTGTAGCTGGACAGTGCCACTTCTCTCATCCAGGCAGCTAAAAACCTGATGAACGCTGTGGTCCTTACAGTGAAAGCATCATATGTGGCTTCTACTAAATATCAGAAGGTCTATGGCACTGCTGCAGTGAACTCCCCAGTTGTCTCTTGGAAGATGAAGGCCCCCGAGAAGAAACCTCTAGTAAAGAGAGAAAAACCAGAAGAATATCAGACAAGAGTGAGGAGAGGGTCCCAGAAGAAACATATTTCCCCTGTACAGGCCTTAAGTGAATTTAAAGCTATGGATTCATTCTAAACCACTGAGCTTTACCAGGAGGGTTTTTTATTCTTTTTTGTATGCGTACCTGCCGACTTGTGTGCGTCTGGCATGGGGTGGGGGGGACAAAGTGACAATTTGCATGCGACCTGAGACTCTATTCCAGTAAATAACTCTCTGCAGTGCCCAAAATTCAGGGCATTGCCTTCTGATGTTAAGTGGACTTAACTCCAAGCTTCCTTTTTAAGCTAAACTATAGCATTAAATTGGCCAAAGAATTTGCGTCACGGGGGTATACATGTGGAATAAATGATAAATTCAAGTCTAAACCCCGAAATTTTTATGCATGCAAGAAACATTAGGTTGGCAGGTATATTAAGTGAAAAATTAAAAAAAAAAAAGGAATTGTAATGGTAGACCATAAAGCTTGTATTGCTTCTGTTGCAGTGCAAAAATGTACTAGCCAATATGCTTCAATGTGTGGCCCAATAATTAAATGATATAACTTTTAAGTCATCTTCATTATAGTATGTGAATTTTTAAAACAGATTCAAACTAATTCATCTTAAAAATGCTTCTTTTGAACCAGATTTCGTTCTTTATATTCTAGTATTGTTATGACTGCTCACGTTTCAATTAATCCCATTAATATGACCAGAGGTTTACTTTTGCCAATTGAATTCCTTATGGTGGAGTATGAAGCACAATATGGTGATTGACATTGCCTTTTATATTATGATTATTATTCTGATTATTATTATTATTATCTTAGTAATAGAAGACCTGGTGGTGGAATGTTTAGAGACACGGAAACTGACAGTGTGAGAATTTAGAGGCAAATATGTAGGTGTAGCTTGGATTACAGGTATCTGACATACCATTGTAACCACTAATTAAATAAACTCATTTAACCTTGGAATCCTCAATCTGGCTCGTCTCCTTTAATGCACGGGTATCTCCTGAATCACAGTTGATTACAGAGTCACTAATTCTGTCTTGTGATTCCTTTTTGTTCTTAATTTTTGTGATATTTTTCATTTTTTAATAGGCAAAATATGCCAAACATGGTCAGTGGGTCAAAACCAAAGTTTAAATCTGGTAGATTTAACCCTCAATACATATGAGACATGTGTCCTGTGGGATGAAATTATTTGTTTAAATACAACACCTCAGAACAATCATAAAGATAATTCAATTTATTCACTTGTAAGGTTGGCACTTCACAACCTTGGAATCACCTATTGTACCAATGTCACAGACCTGAACAAAGTCCACTACACAAATATCTACTTTTATTCCCTTTTGACACTAACAGTTACTTAATTACAGAGCCTGTATTATCACCATCAAAAAGTCTGAGTGTATATATTAAAGAAAAGAATGGATATCTATTAATTTTCCTTATAATTAGATAGTATCAAGTTAAGGGAACATTCATGGCCTTACAGGGGATTTGAAACACTGTGATAAACACTGAGTTACAGCAGTAGTGACAAGTGTAGCCCTTGCAGAGTTTTTGAGAGATGTTTGGATGTTGTCTCAGATACGCTGATTATTCCTCAGAATAGCAAAGCACCAAATTTTGTTCTATTGCCCTCCTACACAGTCTATGTAAAGAAATGTACTCTCAGAGGTCTTTTAGGAAATTACTATTTCTGCTTTCTTTAGTTGTACTGTGTAATAAAAGCAGTTCCCCAATCAGAGCTGGAGAGTGTAGACATGACCAAAATATATGAGATGTGGGGAAGTGCTTGCAGAGCTTTCCCTATAAAGCCCTGGAGTCTGACAAAGACTGACATTGCTTGTGATAACAATTAACCCCCTAAAAGCAATTGGAATCTTTACAGATGAGATTACAGAGACAAAAGACAGATACAGAATCTAAAGACAAAAATAGCAAATAATAGACAGGTAAAAATGTCCTGCATGCTGCATGAAAAAGGAAAATAGGCAATTTACCATGAAGAAAAGTAATAGCTCTTCTTCAGAAGTGTTTTCCTCTAAAACTCTGATGGATTAGCTTGATGGTTGCTTTAAAACTATGTTGTTGCTCTAAAAGGCATCTCAAATTTGGAAAAGTTTAGAGGAAAGCATGGAGTCTAAAGGAACCTGTGAACATGTGGACTCTCCAGTGCTGGGGCCTCCATGGATACAATCACAGTGAAAGGAGTCTGGGACCAGTCACTCACTCAGAATAGTGACTGTGTCTGTGAAATGCTCCAGGAAAATCAGAGTCAGTAAGGAAAGAATCCAGAGTGATTTTGAGCAGCTTAGTCCATGGCCATTAGAGTCCTACTTTTGGATGGATTGTTTGCCTTTTGTCCATCTATGCTCTAAATATCTTTATGATCACACAAAAAAACATAGTGTTGATAAATGATAGAGTAATGCACATGAAAAAATGAGCCAGGAACCAACCAGGATGTGCCAGCTCAGTGCCCAGCTCATGCAGTAAAGCCAACAGGATGAGGACAGGTTTGATAGAGGGAAATATTGGGTGCCTGTGTTCGAATTGTTCCTGCAGTCTTCATCCACTCCTCTGAAAAAAGGGATGGGAAAGTACATGGAAACATGAGAAGCATTACAAAATCTGGAATTGCTGTCATGCAAGGAGAGTCTAAATCAGGTAAGGAACCAACAGCGTTAAACTATATGATCTTTAAGGTCCCTTCCAACCCAAACCATTCTGTGATTCTATGAATCTAAATAAGCAAAAAGTAACCACTGGTTAAAAAAGAACTCAAAAATCCAGTGTTAGAAAATGAACTGTCAAACAGCAAGTTCAATATTTTGAAAAAAAAATTCTTTTTTTCTTAAAATAAGTAAATTGTGAAATTCATTATCACAATGTCACAGTTACCACAATGATAATTCTGCTAACTGCACCAATCAAGAATTCATCCCACAGACTTTCCATCTTGAAATCTTGCAAATCTTACAGATCTAGAAGAATTTTGAGTGTAGCATGAAGGGTAGACATAAAAAAATAATGTGGATTTCGGAAATGTTCTCTAGAGATATTTCTCCATTGAAAAAAGGGAACTCCACACCTTTGCTCAGAAATCTGCAGCTCTTCTTCATGATATCACCTTGGATCTCAACCAAAATATGTGTGTATCACATCTTCCTGTGTACATAAAACCTGGAAAATGGTCAAGTTGTACCTGAAATGCAAGAAAATATATTTATATATTTCTTAATGACAGAACTTAGTTATTTTTAAATAATTTGCTTCCAGTTGATAAATATACAGCAAATGACAGTTTTGAAGATCAACATGAAGGTCAGAGAGGCCTCCCTGAGCTGGGGACAGTTTCTAGTGTGGATTTAAATTCTGTGGTCACTCTTTTTGTTATTCATATGCCAGGCATTGTATTTTCTCTGTGAGAATTAGACACCCGAGTTACCAAAGTCAGTCAGAAATGTCTGTAGCTTTTCATCTGTGGCCATAAGAAGAAGGCTAGAGAAAATTTTTTGCTTTCCATTTTGATAAACTTCCTATTTGATAATCTTCCCATTTGAATAAACCACAAGAAAAATGACCATGAAGGTATTTCAATTTATAATACTCATCTTCAGCAAGGAAACAGTTCCTGAATTAAGAAGTCAGAGAACACAGAAAGCCTATACATAACTTTCAAAATAATTTTCTTAGGTTGTTTTTTTCTTTTCCCTTACTTGTTTATTTATTAAAATGAGAATCTGAAAGTGAAGAGTTAACATAGCTAAATGTGTATTTTAGATCAAGGAGCTACTGAGTAAGTCATTACTACAAAGGAATAGAGGTCTGAGGTGTAGCAAAATAACTTAGTCTTTTACTCAGACATAGCACTTTTTAATCCTTAATTCCCACTGATCTCAAGCTCATTATTAAACTCACACCAGAGTTGAAGGACTTGTCTCCATATGAAGGATAGTTTTCATATGTTTAAAGCTGAACAAATACTTTGACAATAAGGGAGAGGGGTTTAAAGCATCTGCAGAGATTCACTTTGATCCAGTAATTTCCTGCTACTCTGCCCTCAGAGTGTGAAATGCTGATCTCTAGTTCAGTTCTTCCACACCTTAGGAAGAGGTGGACCATGGTGTGAAAACCAGAAGGAAACAGTCCCATGAAAACAAAAATACTGTGTGGGTATTTTAATATCTGGTGCTTTGTTCTGTATCTCAAAGACAGCTGGCCAAAGCAAGGTTCTTGTGTCCCTCTGAAACTTGATTTTAATACAGAGGATGGATATTTATAGACTTAAAATGACATGTCTGCATATAAAAAATGCAATTTTCAGTTGAATTTTCAAGCAAAAAATTAGTAGGTGTGGATTTTTTTTTTTTAAATGAGCCCCATGGTATGAATCTGAATTAAAGGCTTGTAATGGAAATAAGTCAATGTACCTCCTTTCACTCATTTTATAAATACACTCTGTTGTTTTTATAAACAACCCCTCAGACCAGACTGGGCTGTTCATTTAATTTGTCAGATGATGAATATGTGTGTGGAGAAGGGAGGAAGCTGGAAGAGACAAAAAAGGATAAAGTTTATTGGTTGAAACTTCACCAGGAGTTTACCCAGAAAGGAAAGGTCAGGTCTGAAGCTGTCTCCAAGGGCAGGCACATTATCCCACATCATCCCAGCAGGAATTCAGGCACCTTTTTGGAAGCTGAGCAAGCCCTGATTTTGCTGCTGAGCTGCACCTGCAGAGATCAGGAATAACCAAGATTTTTTCCTGTTTCTCACTGAATGACCAAGTGCATCCTCAAGCAAGGGTTCACACATTTCTCCTGCTTTAGATATTTTTCCCTTTATGACTCAGTTAACACCAAGTTATGGAGAACTTGACAGCTTGATAAAAGCTGTGGGAGGTAGAAATGTATTTTCGTGCTCTAGTTATACCTTTAAAGGAATAAATATTTAATTACATGAGGAATGTTTCCTCCTTTTGATAATGTTAGGTGAGGTGTCATAGGTGAGTAGCTGTTACCCAATCTTATCTTCCCCCTTTGGGCAAAATTTCAAAGTTCCAGTGTTGTTTGGTAAGTCCTGAATAATAATGGGCTTGAAAGGAGTGGAATCACTGCAGAATGTGAAATGTTTATACTTACCTGCTTTATCCCAGCTCACTAAAAATTAAACACAAGGAAGAAGGAGAGATAAAGCAGTGTTTCCAAAGCCTCCTAGAATATTCAGAGGTAATGACTCTGCTAGAAGGATGTGTTTGATCTATTCTTTTCTTTTCCTGAATTATTTCATGCAGAAATTATTTTTTTTTTAAAAAGGTTCTTTGGCCTGCATCTTGAGGAGGTCATATTAAATTATCTTTATGGCTCTGTTTCCTCACTGAACCATAGAATTGGATGCTAGCAGAAGGATAAATGAAAACAAAAATCCACCTTTAAATCTTAATCTCTCATAACCTATTTGAATATTTTTCTATAACCGTGGCTGTTTTTAATTATGTGTACTCTAGGTGTGCCTGCACAAAAATTTTCAGGATCCAGAGAAATGGCCAAAAATCTGACAAGCAGAAATCTTCTCCCCAGGAAGAAGTTGTTGAATTTATTTAGCTGGAATATTGCACAAAAGTCACACAAGACCTTTGGATGGGATGTACTGAGTTTTTTCAGATCTCTGCAGATCCCCATGCCTGAATTTATATAGATGTGTGTGTGTGTGTATGTGTATTTATGTATATATTCATACATATTGGGCCAAGGCAGACACTGAGGAGCTGAAGCATGTCCAGACAAGGGAAGGGAGCTGGGGAAGGGTCTGGAGCCCCAGGAGGAGCTGAGGGGGCTGGGAAGGGGCTCAGCCTGGAGAAAAGGAGGCTCAGGGGGGACCTTGTGGCTCTGCACAACTCCTGCCAGGAGGGGACAGCCGGGGGGGTCGGGCTGTGCTCCAGGGAACAGGGGCAGGAGGAGAGGGAACGGCCTCAGGCTGGGCCAGGAGAGGGTCAGAGTGGATACTGGGGAAAAAAATCTTCACAGAAAGAGTTGTCAGGAATTGGAAGGGGCTGCCCAAGGAAATGGTGGGGTCACCATCCTTGGAATGTTAAAAAAATGTGTGGATGTGGCACATGGGGATGTGGGTCAGTGGTGGCCTTGGCAGTGCTGGAATGGGGGAATGGTTGGACTGGATGATCTTAGAGGGCTTTGCCAACCTACGTGAATCTATTATTTTACATATATATATATAAACACATATCTCGGAACCCAGACACAGTTTTTAGTGGGTTTCTATTCGGTTTTGGTTGGGTTTTGGCTGTCAGGAAGCTCAGTCTGTCTCTGTTGAACCCCAGGCCCCGGTTTCCTCAGCTTGCACAGCCCGGGCCTGGAACCTGCAGGAGCTCCCAGACACCCTCTGTCCTTGTCACACACAGGTTCCTTTATTAATTAGGCCTTGGAAGAGCCATCATTTGTTCCATAAATGTGGAATCAATTAAGATCACTGGAGTTTGTCACCGAGCAAGGTGAAGCCCACGTGCATCTGAGGTTCACCTGTTCTTCAGACAGAACTGTGAATCTGCACAGGGCACAGCTGGGGGCTCAGACAGCTCTGGGCTCTTTCACTGAGTCATTTATTTGTCCTGGGAAGAAAAGCTCCTCCAGCTTTCCCTAGTGCCCTGATCTAAACTGATTTGGGTGCTCACACAGTTTTCTGTATTTGGGGAGCAAAGGGCAGATTTATGATCTCCCTTAGCTGGACGTGATGTCCCAAAAATCCCCCACACACTGTGGGAGATCCCTGTCGCTGGGAGCGGTTTAAACCACAGGCTTGTGTTTGTGTGGATTAGTGGAAAAATTCCCTGCCTGAAGGCACAGGGTGTGCTGCAGATGTCTCAAACATCAGCTTTATTGTACACTGAACATGAGTCACCAGTCCACAGGAAGATATTTTAGCTTTTCTCAGTGTGGGCATCTTCAAGTGCTTGTACAGCTCCTGGAAATAATCTTTCTTTCTCCTTTTACTTACAACAGTGACTTTGTAAAGTGATTGTGAGAAAAAAATAAACCAGTTTACATCTGAGCTCCTATTTTGCATGGACACATGAAAGACTTATCTGTGGGAAGGAGTGATAAAAGTTCATAAATCATAGGTACTTCCTGGAGTCACAAAAACTGTATTGGATAAGCCCTTCCAGGTTGCCTTTTCTCTTTCTTTATTTTCCTATATCTTCCTTCCTGTTTTGAATTATCCACTTCTACCTTTTCTTTCTCTTTTATGAGTAAACTTCCATCACTTCAGCCTGAAGAATCTGGAAGCATCTCTCCTGATTGAATGGGACGTGGATTATTATTTCACCCACTAAAATTCTAGGGCTGGGATTTGATTTTTTTTTTTTTTTTCACAAATCAATCCTTTTAAAAATTTCTTTGCTTTTAAAAGAATCTTGAAAATGTGTTACAGTCCATATCTCCGCGACAGCATTTGTGTGAAAGCAATTACACTTTGTACCTTGAAAATTTTCAAATTAGGATCTTTGGGAGGAGGAGGAGAAAAAGAATTTTGCACTGGAAAGCACTCTGGAAAGAAGCCTCAAAAAACAAATCCTGAAATAAAACAGGGCATGGTCAGGTATTGTCATCTTGAAGTTCTATTACTAATTCCTTGGAAATAAGTGAAGAAATAGGTTAAATAACTTTAGATATGTATTTATTTGAAAAAAACTTATATTAAATTTAGGAGAGATGTCAATGTGTATAGAGCCTTTTTCATTTAAATTTTAATAGATCTTACAGAAGAATGTAGGAAACATGGGGGTTTGATTGATTTTCAATGTCTCTCTTCACCCCTTTTCATCATCCTAAGGACTTTCCATGGTGAAATTGCAGCCAGATGAGCATATCAAGCTTATCCAGGCTGATGAAAGGTTACACTTTGTGTAAATATATGCTGTATATAAAAGAAGAAAATAATAAAAATAAAAAAATTACAGGTCTGTAAAAGTTTTATATAAATTTTCAGACTGAAAGAGACCTAAACCACTGGCCACTGTGTCCCCTGAATAAGACACAAATATTGGAGACTCTCACTGAACCTCCTTGACCAGGTTGATGGTAAGAAAAATAAAATTGAATTAGTCTAAGTCTACATCCACACAGATACTCACATGAAAACCAGTCATCTCTGTTAATTTTCTAAAGATATTTCTTCAAAAAAAATACTGTTTGTACTGTTGTGGGTTTCATTTTGAGACATATATTGCTACAGCATTCTACTTTGTCACCATAAAAATAAATGATCTGTAGTGGTGGTTCTTTTTTTTTTTTTCTTTTTTTTTTTTTTTTCCAGTAAAGCACAAGTCAAGAGAAACCACTCAGAAAAATTAAAAAAAAAGGAGCCCCTTGATGTATATTTAGCTGTCTCTTGATTTTTGCAGCTATAAAATCTACAAATATTGTACCGCAACAACTGTAACTCCCTTCCTGAAAGGGATGCACTCCATGGTCACCATTCTTCACAGACAAACTGTTTTGATCCAAATTTCAAAGTTTCAGAGAAACTTTCAGATCCAAATTTTGTGGATTATGGGAAATTTTCAAGTCTCGGTCTGAAATTAGATGGCCCATGTATGCTGATTTCATGGATAAAGGTTTTCACTCTGGGATTGTATTGGCCAGGCTGAATCTGGGAGAATTTATAAATTAGCTTGACTCCTGTCCCCTGATTATTTAATTGTGCACAGCCAGGCACAAGGATCTTTTAGTCCCTTCCCTCACTACAGAAAGAGCACCAATCTGCTTTCAGACTCAAATATAACTGTAAAAGACCAGTGTTTGCTTCCATTCCAGAAATTATTGCCTTGGTTTAATAAGAAATGTGGAGAAAAACTCCTTAAATTACTTTTTTTTTCCTTTGTCTCCTTCTCAAATGCCTTTCAAACTTGGGGGTGCAGGGGGGAAGAGAAAGAGAGGGAAAATTACTAGGGCAGCTCTGAAGCCCGTTAATTTATCCTGGTTTTAATCCCAAAAACGTCTGCCTGAGGATATGGTTTGTTAATTGACCTGTAGAGCATCATGTGTTGGGCATACTAAACTGTCTCCTGATAATCCTCTCCTCATCAAGGCTCACTGCTTTGGTGCAACTGACTAGGAAAAGAGGGTATCAATTAAACTTCAAAAGAGAAAAGGAAAGGCTGCAGCTGATGTGGGAATGTCCCACTGCAGAGGCCACGCTGACCTTTGCTTCCCTGGGCCTTGGTGGAGATAAATACAGAGATCTATGAGGGAGCTGTGGCTCCCACTAAGTTTAATTGCTCCCCTGGAGATTCCCCAGCTGAGTGGAGGGTGATTCTTGGCTGTGAGGATGTGAGCAAGGCTCTTGCCAAGGGAAGGATTCACATTCATCTCTTTGGTTTGGTTTGGGGGCTCAGGGGTGATGGCAGGAGCTGCAGAGGCTTCTCAGCTTGTTGGAGCTGAGCAGCAGAATCTCTCTCTTTTGTGTGACAAGGGCAGCTTGTGGGAAGTAACCAGCATTTACAGCACTTCTACAGGAAAAAATGAGCCAACAGACCTCATTCAGAGTCAATTGCATCTATTATTGATGAAGTATTTTAGATTGCAGTGACATTTTATTTTTCCTTTCAGGATGGTTCTTCTTACTTGGGAGGTTTTTCTACATTATTAATTCAATCCTACAGAGCACCTTGCTCTTTTATTTTCTGCTTTCACTTTCTTCATATTGCTTCCAAAGCTGTGGGATTTTAGGTTTGCAGTCAAGCTATTGAAAGCTCTGTTCTTGCTTAAAGAAATACTTCAGTACTTATTATTTTATGACTTTTTTTTTCTCCTAACTTCTCAGCATTTTGTGTTCAGGAGGAAGCATCATTATTTATATTAACCTCATCGGGTGGGCATCTTATAATTCCCCACTGTGATGGCATCAGGAAGGCTTTTTTTAGTGTCCTGGGAGAGAGGAAGTGCTGTCAAACAGCTTTATCCTTTATCACACATTTCTGCAAGAGAAAATTTGGGCTGAGTGCATCCATATCACAAAGGTATCAATGGTTTCAGAATTCTCATGGATCTTCACCTCAGACTATTCAGATGGGTCCAGGCCTCTGTATTGCCTGTGTTGTTTTTTGAGATGTTATCTGTCTTGTGCCACAGAACATGACTTGGAGATAACCAAACTGGCTGTGACTGAGCTGCAGCTGAAACCAGGAGCAGTAAAATGGCACCACAGCCATTGTCTGAGCAAGTAAATCCCTGATAAGCAGCATTTTGCAATGGCTGAAGAAGTTATCCAGGGTTTCAACACAGAAAAGACATGACTTTTCTCTACAGTAATCTTTTATAAGGAGATTAAAATAACTGTAATTATGCCATAATATTTCTGAACTAAAATGCAAAAATGTCTTGAAGAAACAGGATAGTCATAAAAAAAAACTCCAGTATGAACAATTACCTTTGTCCACTGCACTATAACAGCTCATTCCTTGAATTCAGGCTTGCTTTCCATCAATCACTTATGGCTTTTTGACTGGAAAATGTCCTCAGAAAAACTCCCTTCCCATTTGCTTCAATGCCTGTACCTTTCAGATGCCCTTCCCTGCACTAGGTGCTCCCTCCCTTGGCTCTTTCTTTTCTTCTGGCTCTGTTCTGGAGCCAGAAGAAAGGGAAGTTTCCCTTTCTCCAGGGATCATCTCCTTCTCCCCATCCCTTTTCCCAGGCAATCTCTGTCTATCCCGAGCTGGCTGGGGAGTCTCTGCCCTGGTGTTTTAGGGTGGGGATGTGCAGCTCTGGGTTTCAGATGTGTGAATTAGGATTGTCCAAAAGCAGGGCCATCCCAGACCATCTCCAAAGCATTATTGTCAGAAGCAAAATATTCCTTTTGGATGACCCATTCTGTGGTGATTACCCAGGGAGAAGGGCTGACAGCTGGCTCTGCATTATCCTGTCAGGCTGCACTCACAGTGACCTGAGACCCTCTTTGCTAAACCACCGAGCTCAGTTTGCTGCCTGGCTACTACAGGGAGTAACTGGGCTGGGATAGCCCAGGAAAACACCTCAGGGGCTCCACACTGTGGGCCAGCAATGTAGAGCATGAGGAGAGGGGTTTGTTTTTTCCCTGCAGCAATTCCATACACTTTTGGGACACTTTTCCCAGCTGCTTCAAGTTGGAAACTGGACTGTTGTTCTCCCTCACTTTGGCTCTGTCGGGATTTGGGGGGAGTTTATATTTTTATTTATTTCCTGACAAAGTGTGATTTCTCAGAGCAGGCTTTGATGAGAGAGATTATTTTCCATGTTTTATGTTCTGGGGACTTGTGTGGCATCTGAACTGTGTTACTGTGGGAACCAACCACTCAGCATTGGACCTCTTAGGAACAGCTTCCTTTGCCTGGAAATCTTTTTTTCTCTGGGCTTTCAATTCTCATAGATAGACCCTGAAGTGCTGGTGTGTTTGTTACAGACACTTGAATTTATCCACTTTTAGATTTGTGCCTTTGTAAGACACAAAACTTGTTTGCAGACCATGGTGTAGAAGTGTGTGTGCTGGGTAACATAAAGCTGTTGGGTTGTTTACTGCAACTAGGGCATAAAAGGCAGTATTTGGGCATTTAGCATAATTCCTTGGGTTAGGTTGCATTTGGAGGTGCCACTAATCTTTCCCCAAAATGCCAGATTGCTTAAAAAATAAACAGAAGTCTGGCAGACGTGGGAACTGATGGTGGAGGCGGAGAAGGAAACCAGAGCATGGATGGACAGGAAATGTGGGAGTTGAGTTTATCTGACCTCTTCAAAACACTCAGAACTTCTCCACTGAATGGAGGTGGTTTGGGGTTGATTTTTTGGGATCAAGTGGGAGTGCTGAGTTTACCTGATCTCAGATAAACTGAGAGAAATTACTCAGATACTCAGAAATTCTCTACTGAATGGAGGTCTTTTGGGATTGATTTTTGGGATCAGGTGGGGGAGCTGAGTTCACCTGATCTCTCAGATAAGCTCAGATAAATTCTCTCAGATAAACAGAGAAATTACTCAGATACTCAGCCATTCTGCACTGAAAGGGGGAGTTTTGGGGTTGATTTCCACGATCAGGTGTGGAAGTTTTTCCAGCTGCCTGGTGTGTGTGTTGAGATGAAATCTGCCTGCAGTGCCCGAGGGGTGGGGTGTGGAGGGGCCCAGGAGCAGCACGAAGCTCAGTGATGGTTTGTTAACCTGTTTGCTCTGCCTTTATTCTCACTTCTGGCTGCCTGTCTCATTAACCTGCCTGATCTGACACCGTGTCTGTAGGAGGCCACTTGAGCACAGAAGCTCTCTCCCCGTGGAAGCTTCAGAAACCAATTTAAACTTGACAATAAGTGGTGGAGGAATTGCGGGAGCTTCGCTCCTGAGGTCATAAATATATATCAGTGAATGGTAACTTCATAAGTATGCTATGTAAAATCTTCTATCTGCAGTTAATTCTATATTAAAATCTACATATTGGCAGATTAGACACCAGTAAAATATGGATAATACTGAAGCAATGAGTCAATCACCAATGGTGAGGCCCCTTGTGAATAATTTTATCAGGAGTTTATATTAATCTTTTTTGAAATTGTCACAAATATCTTTTATTGTAATTATCTTTGTCTGAGGTTTTGCTAAGAAACTGTGTATCATTTTGTGATACCAGTGCTTCATAACTGTGGATTCTTGTCCTGTGCAGTAACATTAAAGTGACTTTCTATCCCTTATGTGCACAAATAAAACGAGACAATCCAAAACACCCTCTCTTTATCATAAATTGATTGTAATTATTTTGCCAAAATGACCCTTCAGTCATAAGTTAGCTTAGCTTACAATGCACTAATACTGAATAAAGATTTTGTTCTTGCACATCTATTTTTGCCAGCAGTAGTGATTTGACCCCAGTTGACATTTTTACTAGTGAGGACATGTTTTCCACAGGGTCTTTTTGCTTTGTTTTGCTTAAAAGAAGGGAAGGGAATCTTTCTTCCTTTCTTTACTTCAACCAATCTAGAATCAATTGGTGGTAACTTATTACCTTTTTGAAATGCTGTCGTTGTTTTTTATATTTTTTTTTGTTGTTGTTGATTATTTGGTGTTTTGGTTTGGTTTTTTGTGTTTGTTGGTTTTTTTGTTTTGTTTTGGTTTTTTTTTTTGTTGGTGTAAGATTTGAAACGCTAGCCCAGATTTTCCTTTAGCACCATTGCCAGGGGACTGTGGGAATGCCTGGCCCCTGGAATGGCTGGCTGTGGTACAAGTTGCAGCACCGGTGACTAACAGATGATGCCAGGGAAGCGCTGCAGTGAGGGGGTGGGAAGCTGCTGGGTGGGAGTAGCTGAAGGACTGCTTGGCACCATGGCAGAGATCCCTGGCATGCAGAGCATCTTCCGAGAGCTTGCTCTGCCTTTTTCACTGGCAGTGTGTTCAATGAGTGTCTTTAAAGGATCACCAACTCTGTGAGCCTTGTGCCTTTTGGATTCTTCAAATGTGAAACCGCTTGAGAAGTGACTCAGGCCTGTTATTGTGCTCCTCTCCAGAGGAAAGGGAAATCACTGGTATTTAACTGGAGCAATGCAGCATCTGGCCTAGATTAATCCACAGGTGGGGTTGTTGTTTTGTGGGGTTTTTTTTTCTTTGTTTGTTTTTGGGTTTTTTTTTTTTTTTGTTTGCTTGGTTGATTTGTTTGGGGTTTTTTGTTGGTTGGTTGGTCGGTTTGCTTGTTTTTGGTTTTGTTTTGTTGGGGTTTTTTTAACAACCAGTAGGCTTGTACATACCAATTTATGAGACTGTCTTTCTAAGCAAGTATGTGGAAGAGAAGTCTCTGGGAAGAGCTTCCAGCAGCTTCCAGTGCCCAAAGGGGCTCTGAGAGAGCTGGAGAGGGGCTTTAGGTAAGGGCCTGGAGTGACAGGGCAAGGGGAATGGCTTTAGGCTGAAGCAGGGTATATTTAGATTGGATATTCTGTGGAAGCTCTTTACTGTGAGAGTGGTGAGACAGAGATAGCCCAGAGAAGCTGTGGTTGCCCCTGGATCACTGGAAGTGTCCAAGGCCAGGCTGGACAGGACTTGGAGCAACCTGGGATGGTGGAAGTTGTCCCTGCCTGTAGCAGGAGGGAAGCAAAGTAATCTTTAAGATCCCTTCCAAACCAAACCACTCCATGATTTGTTGGTTCTGTGAATATGGTCCTGTATTCACAGCTCTGGTTATAGCAGCAGATGATTTGAATGAGTGAGTTTGGATAAGCTAAAAAAATACCCAAACATTAAACAACCCAAAGCTTCTAAGGAATTCACACTGCAGGAAGCTGTATTTATTTGACAAAGCCTTACTAAGAATTCTAAATAATAAGATCCCAAAAAGCATTCTTGTGCAGGCACAAGGAGCACATATCATCAATAATTGATGACTGAGTGTTTAATATTGGCCACAGCTGTTCTTCTGTGTATCTTTCTATTATTGCACTGTGACTCCACCAAGACTTCTGATTCTACTCTGAGGCCTTGCTGCTGGCATTTTAAACTTCCTCTCACAAGCATGCCACAAGTACAAGGCACAGAGCTAATGGCTCTGAGCGTAAAAATAAGAAGGAAATCAGAGATCTGTGTCACCAATGAGCTCCTGTCTGTGTTCAAGTTGGAATATTTAAGAATAACTCCTGAAACACAGAGCACCTTGACATCAACACTGTTAAATGTCAAATGGAGGGGGAAATGCAGACAGGTAGAGAAAATGAAGCCTGGTAACCATCAGGTTTCTGTATTTTAAAACACTTCAGAGCAAACTGAGGAGGCTCTTGTGTTCCCAGCACAGTTAGAGATGACTTGTGGTGCTCCATGACCAAAACAGCCCCTGGCAGCTCTGGTCTCTGTCTGACAACCTCTGGCCCTGTTGGACAGAGCCTGGATGATAATTTTTCTGAAGAAGGACAAGATATTCTTCAAATGATGCACAATGTGAACACCTCTGTCACAGAAATGAAGAATAAATTTGCCATAATATTTTAAGAGCTACAGGTGAAGGGTTCAGTTTATAGAATATATCCAAGGCTGGAAGGATTTCTGTGCTCCACATCTTCCTACTATATCTTTCTATAACTGACAGCAAAACTCTTTATTTTGATGCCGTGTCCTTAAATAAAATCCTCCCTCTCTCCTGTCAGTTCCACCTTAAATAAATACAAGACAAATGTTTTTAAAACATTACCTGCTTTGAATTGCAACATTTTCAAGCAGACTTGACTAGGAAATTGTCAGTATTTACTTTAAGAGGAAAATTATTTGTTACATTATTTCATAAATATTTTCTTAGCATATAATTTAGGGAGGAAAGTCCAATAGCTAGAGTTTCCCAAAATGTCAAATTTATTTCCACTCACAGTAAGAAAAATATATACTGAGGCTTTGAAGGGTTACAGTGAGTCTTCCTGTTGTAAAACTTTAAATCAAATAATTTTTTGAAAAAAAAAAAAGGCAACTTTTTTTTTTCTGTGAGGAAAAAAAAATTAGCAAAATATAAGTTCCAGCTTGGTGTGTTTTGAAAAGAATCAGAGACTTCTCCACAAAGGACACCATCATCTGATTTAAGCCAGAATAACTACACTGTCATCAGTAGTTAATCTTTTTAAGGTCTTTTAAGTTGTTACCTGGTAGGATTTTAAAAATAGGATGGTTTCTGCATTCTTCACTCAGTATTTTAGGCAGGACTTACCAAGCTCTGCATACTGGAACATTTGCCCAATATGCATGTTTAAAAGAACCTCTTTTTTAGATGCTGGCCTTTTTGCCCAGGTACATCCTTTAAAGAGTAACATTTCCTGTGCTGTGTGTTTATGAACCAGTTGAGAAAAAACCCAGTAATTCTGTCCCATTTGATTCATAGAATCATAGAATCATTGAGGTTGGAAAAGTCCTCTGAGATCACCAAGTCCAAGCATTCCCCAGCACTGCCAAGGCCACCACTGACCCCTGTCCCCAAGTGCCACATCCACATGGCTTTGAATCCCTCCAGGGATGGGGACTCCAAACTGCCCAGGGCAGCTGTGCCAATGCCAATCCGTTTTGTGAATAATTTTTCCCAAAAATCCAACCTAAACCTAAATTTTTCCCAAATATCCAACCTCTGGCAGAACCTGATGCTGTTTCCTCTTGTTCTATTGCTTGCTATAAATTATTACTATGAGTTAGAGATTATTCTGAGTTGTTTTTTTTTTTAGCCCAAATGGTGTGTGATAGCATAAAAAACATCTTGTAGCAATCTCAGTTTGCAAAAGTGACACCATACACTTTAATAATGTGCAATTTCCTGAAAGGAGGCATTAAATTAGCTTGATAGGATCACTTTCAAATGAAAATGTGATTTATAGCATCTTGTTTTAGGTCTTTATCTGCTATATCTTGTGTCAACCATTATTTTCCTCAGAACCACTGTCAGGCTGATGTGCCTGTAGTTACTTGGTTTATCTAAATATTGGTTTATCTAAATACCAACCCTCTCTCCATTTGAAGAATGTGGATGCAAGGCACATGGAATTGCTGTGTTTTCAGATTTATTTTTTTTTTCCAGGACTGGAAATCACCCCACATTCGTCTGGGCTAATGGGGACACGTAAATCTTGCAGTCAAAGATGACACTGCTGGGTGCAGCTGAGCTCCAGTTCATTACATCCTCACACATAATCATGAAATATGTGAGATTAACCAAGCCCTGGGAAATGCCTCTCTCTCACTGTTGGTGATGAAGGCACTTTAGGATGATTTGCTCATAGGTGTCCACACTCTGCCAACTCCTCGAATTAAATATTGTTCAAAGAAGGTAAATAGGACAGTGGAAGGATACCAGAGCCCGTCAGCTGAGCAATATATCTGAGGGAAATGGAGTATGATGAGTGACTGCCAAGGAGGAAATCACAGGGCAGACAGAGCATTACTGACAGCACTTCTTTAACACAGCAAAATCAGGCAAAACTCATCGTTAAGATATCTGACTCTCTGCTACCTGCACAGCCAAATTTCTGTTATCGTGTTAGTCTAAACTATGGGACAATTTTTAATTATTTAAGCATAGATATTTTTATCAGCAATATTCTGTCTTAATCCACAAGTATGATGGAATTCTGGGAATACATCATGGCTGCATGCAGAGGAGGCTGTCTGTCAGACTTTATCCTCTCTGTAAGCAGCTGGGATGAGCAGGGATAGCAGGAACGGGACACATCCTCATGGTGAGGCAGGGAATAAATGAGATTTTCACTTCTGCCTTCAATTAGGCGATGCCCAGCAAATCACTTAAACCAAACTTTGCACAAATGGTCATTAACTGAGCATCTCTCTCCTTCACATGCCACGTGGTGACTGGCAGGAGTCTGAGCTCCTGCAGCAGCAGCCAAAGCCACTGAGTCTGTGCTTGGAAAAAAAAACAACTCAGGATATAGGGATAAGTACCCTGAAAAAATATTCTAGGTGTTTCAGGCTGGACAATCTTATTATTTGTATTTACTCGATTTTAATCTCTTTGTGTTTCAGGTCCCCCTTGGTAGAATGGACATATGTTGCCTCCCAGCAAGGGTAATTTAATTAATATTTAAGAAGTAGTTGGTTTCTGAAGTGATGAGCACACGAGATGGTTCAGGAAGAAATTAATAATTATGTTTTTGAAGCTGGCGTTGACTAGGGCAGAGGAAATACAGGACAGCCCAGTAAACTGAAAGATGAGTGGCAAATGGCAGCTGATTAAGTGAGCACTGTCCTTCCTGCTCTGTGGATGAGGTGTGAAACACATGCAATTATCTTTCTGTCTGTTCTGAAACCCAAGAAATCAGGTAACTGTAAAATTGGGCCTCTTTTTCCATGGAATGTTATGGTGAAAGCTCACTTTAGAGAGTTATAATACCCTGGGAAAATAAATTACTTTTTCTCACTAAAATGATTTGAGCATTATGCAGAATTTCTTCTTTCAACTGGAAAAAAAAGAGAAAAAAAATTGAACAAAGCATTTTTACTCAAGAAAACACAATTTTCAACATTTTGAACCCTGGAAGGAGACACTGACCAAACTCCAAGTCTTTGTCTGTTTTAGTGTGCAGGCTTCCACAAAATCCCAGAGCAAAACATCAACGCCGACACAAAGTTTTTGTATTAACAACTTCTGTGTAAAGCTGAGCATCTGATTGTGTCCCTAAGAAATGCAAGTTTGTCTCAGGTCATTCTTCACAGAGTCATGGAATGGGTTGGGTTGGAAGGGACCTTAAAGATCATCCAGTTCCCACCCGTTGCCATGGGCAGGGACAGCTTCCACGCTCTTGTGATGTGAAAAGGAACAAAGCTGAGTCAGGTAGTAATGGAGGCATAAACTTTATCCTGTGATCAACTACTGGAACTGATGGTTTTGTGAAGGAAGGTGTACTTCACATCCCTGGCATTTCGTGTGTCCAACGTGTTTGTGAAAATAATCCTGTCCCGGAATAATTGCAAATAATCATGGTGATGTTTTCATAATTAAAATGCAAATGTGCAGAAAATTCTCTAACAGTGATTCCTATGTAACACTTCTTATCAGTGTAATATTGCTTTATAAAAAAAGGAGAAAAGAAGCAGAGCCATTCATTTTGTTTTACAGATGCATAAATTGAGGTCAGATAGATTACAAACAGTACCAACGGCAGAAATTGAAATATCATAAAATGCCATTTCTACAGTATCATGCATCATAAAAGCAGAATAAAGAAATTAATGTTCACTGCTCAATTCAATAAACTAGGAATTATTAAAACTTACAATAGATTAGACATTCTCTTTATGCCAATTAAGTCATCAGTCTTGTGTGCAATACCTACCTGTAAAAAAAGATTGAATTGCATGCTGCTATCAGACTTAATAGTGCTGTTTGAAAATGTTCTATTGAACAGTTCCTTTTTTAAAAAAATATTTTGCTTTCAAGAATCTGACAAAAAGAGGGTTTGGGATGGGTTTTTTTGGCAGTTAGAATTAGGAAGGGTTTTTTTCAGCTTTCAGAAGGAATGTGGCATATTGGTAACAGCCACATCTAAATTAGTTAAAGTAGAAAAGTACTAATTTCTTATTTCCCTTTCCCTGAAAATATATTATTTTCCTAAGTGTTATAAACAAAGATGTTTGTTTCATCTGTCACAAGTTGGATTGGTGGATAATTTGCCCATTTCTATGAAGAGTATCATGTACAAGAGCCATCTTTTGTGAAATTGACCACAAGAAATTGTGAATGGCTAAGCAAATGGCTTGTGTATGGTGAAATGTCAAAAGTCAGACCATAGCAGCTTTGCCCTGAGAAGCACAGGACCTTATTTTAGGAGGTAAAAGCATTGCTGAGGATGAGCAAAGGCTGAAGGATCTGCTCACTAGCAGAGATACCCGTGAAGTGTTGTGACTAATTGGACAAGCGACTCTGAAATTAACATTTGCTGAATGGTTTAATAAAAATCAGCGTGGCATGAAAAAAAAAATTAACAGCAATTACTGAGTTGCATAACTCTCAGGAAACATCTATCAGACATCACAGACTAGCTGAAGATGGATAATTTAGCATTCCCCTTCCTCAGAACTGCCTGTTCTTGCTCAAGATGGTCTCTCTCCACCATATCCCCCATCTGCTCCACCCCCGCTTCCTATCTTCTCTCGTTGCTTGTACAATTTTTTTTTTTTATATTTTATTTTTTTATTACTTGTATTCATTTTAAGGAATCAATATCAGTCCTCCAGTTGAATCTTCAGGCTGCTGAGGGCCTCTGCCAGTTAAACAGTGACTCCAAGTCCCATTAACTTCAAGTCACTGGATTCCACTTAATCTTAGTCTTATCTAGCCAGGCCATGGTAGTGCTGTCTAGCAGTGGTATCAGTGTTTGGGTTTCAATTGTGTGTTGGCAGGGAAATTTCACAGAGGAATTCCTTCTCAGCAGAGCTGCTTTTAGCATCCTGTGCACAGCGCTGATTCTTAATTTATTTGTGAATGAGGGAGTAAAATTTCACAGTCCAGAGACACTGAAGGAGGGTGGTTGGGAGGCATCACTGTGTCCTCAGGTGAAATACACCCTCTGTATGTTATTATTGTTGTTGCTGTTGTTATTGTTGATGGTTTTTTGTTATTTTTATATTTCTTGGGCCATGACAGTTTATACTGGGAGTGTTTATGACCAGGATTTTGAGGAGAGTTTATGAAGACTTGGCCAAGGCTTTGGGTCATAACTCACCACTGGTGTCAGGGGCTGCAGAAGGGCTGCAGGAGCTCCCTGAGGTGCAGCTCATGCAGGTGGAGTCTTTGTGAGGATGAGCAGTGTAAAACCCCTGGTCGAGCACTGCTGCAGTGACATTTGGGCAGGTGGTGTGAAAAGCAGGATGCAGTTGTAAAAGCTCCCCTCCCAGCAATGCCTCCCTTCACCCCCACAGCCCCAAGGACTCTTGATGCCCCTTAGCCTTTCACACTCTTCCAAAAGATCTCCTACATCTCACAGCTCCTGCCTCTGACTTTTGCAAATAATTTGACCATGTAAATGATTTATATTTAATTTCTAGGAATTGTGCCTATAAAGATGTTTAAATCACCTAAGATAGGACTTCAGTTTGGGTTGAAAAATCTAGTAATACCTTTGCTGGCTCAAAGATAGAATGGGTCTTTTAGATGAGATCCTGAAGGGATGATCTGCTGAATTTAGATATTTTAGATATAATAAAATCTTTTTCTAATGGAAGCTGACAATCTATGAGCACATAATCTCCTTGCATATCTTCAGAGGTCTCAGTTAGCAACATTTCCAATTTGAAAGCACATCCCTCCCAGACAACACAACCTCATCTTGAAATGTCAGCAACTTACCAGTTTCCAGCCCCTACAGGGAAAACCACCTTTTACAGTGTGGATGCAGCATGTGATAAAATAGACAGAAGCTTGTAGCTACCTGTTTGTGCTTTATTGACATTTCTGACATGTGTAAAATTACTGTAATGTAAAGAGGGTTAACCACAGTGTTTAGCTGAGAGACTGCTCAAACAGTGACTGAAAACAAGTGCTTCTCTCATAATCACAGGCAATTAAAAGAAAAAAAAATTAAAGGAGAGGAATCTTGTTTAATCTAATAAATAGGTCACTAGAGAGAAGCTGATAAGAGGGGAAGAAAAAAATCAATGACAGACATGAGTGGAAAAGTAAAAACCACTAAATTTTCTGTCCTACTCTGACAACACAGTGTCTTGACAGTGTCATAATTGTTTGGGCAATTTTGTGTGACAACAAAATTCTAGTTATGCTGGAAGAAGTTTTGTGACCTGCTATTACAGCTTTAAGTTTCCATTAAACAGTCACTCTTTGCATTCCCCTGCAATTTGTAGCTCCAACTTTTGACCACAGAAAGAACTCCTCTGGTTGGTTTGTGTCCTGTGTAATAATGAAAATCTTGCACTTGTGCTGCAGCAATGGAACAGGATTAAGCCTTGAGGACAGCAGATTGTTCTGCTCAGCTTTTTGTTGGATACAAGGAGTACACGGTGAAGAAAAAATTGAAATAAACTGCCATATTCTTACAGTCAGGCTTTTAAACATGACACACATTCAATCATAGACTCATTTAGGCTGGAAAAGCCCTCTGAAGTTATTAAATCCAACCATTACCCTGGCACTGCCAAGTCCACCACAAACCTATGTCCCCAAGTGCCACCTGAGGGTTTGTTTTGGTGGAAAGAAGTGGAAATAATGGAAATAAATTAAATGTCTGTGTAAAGCAAATTGAGGGAGCTACATCCTCCAACTGAGCTGGTGTAAAATGAGTAATAAGTAACACTGGGAAAACAAGAGGCTCTGAAGGGAATGCCCTCCCTGTGCTGTGCTCAGGGGCTGGTTTGTCCTCTGATGGAAAGTTCTGGCTATTCCTGGGCACTGGGGGAAGGTGGTGGCTGCTGCTGTCTCGTGTTCCTGGGGGAGGTGAACAATTGCTGCCATCACTGGGATTGGTTCTGCGGAGAAT
The DNA here is from genome assembly GCF_017590055.1 of Onychostruthus taczanowskii. Taxonomy (NCBI): domain Eukaryota; kingdom Metazoa; phylum Chordata; class Aves; order Passeriformes; family Passeridae; genus Onychostruthus; species Onychostruthus taczanowskii. The sequence goes on along the minus strand of NW_024499239.1, from coordinate 26,351,931 downwards.
TTGTCCTCAAAAATAAACCTGGTGTATTTTGGGAAAAGGAAGCTATTGATAGATTGAGGTATTCTCCAGTCTTTTGCTGAATGACCTGAGCATTGTCCAAGTCTGATGTCAGGGATGAGGTTGCCTGTCCAATCAGTCTCTACAGCACAGATATTTAAATTATTACAGTGAGTCACTGAAGGCTCTTCTTTTAGTAAAAGAAAAAAGCAAGTGACTGTTGTGTGCTGCTAGTTGCATCCTAAAGCAGGCAACTACCTTTGGGCAAGAAGATCACACTCTAAAACAGTTATTTTTGCCTTTGACAGGGAAAAAAAGGACCCTGAGGTGTCTTGCTGAGGTGCAAAGGTTTATAAAGTTAGGAGATGTGAGTCCTAATCTGCATGCATTAGGAGAGAGAATATTAGGGAGTGCAAAAGCAGGTGAGGAATGAACATTTAATGAAAATAACGAGTTACAGTATGATGACAAAAAGATCAAAATGTTTTATCTTAAATGAGATGCAGGACAATTAAAAAAAAATTATTGTGATTTTTCCTGCCTGTCAAGATTGTTTTGAGATGAAAATGAACTTTGTATCAACTCTTCCACTGAAGGATAAATTAAGCTTGATGAGCAAATAGATGAGTAAAGCATGTTCCATCTTGTGAGAAGAGTTTTGCTTTTTCAAGCCTTTCCGCAGCTAAGGAGGCCAGGATTAGCATTACTGCAATGTTTTTTTAAGTAAGTCCAGCATTTCCTAGTGCAATATTTTCTAAAAGATGAGAGGAGTGTGAAAATTAAAAAGAAGAGAGCTTTGTGCCAGCATTTAAAGAGCTGCTTACTTTCCCCCTTGGAAACAACGTATGGCTCCCTGTGTGTTTTCTGGTGTTTTTTACAGGAAAAATATCTTTCAGTCTGCAGCCTAAGTTGATATCTCTTCTTCTTGAATTTATCTATTTTTCTTTAATTTTTAAAGATTAGAAATGTCAATATTTTATGTTATATGTAACAAATACATATTAAAATATCTTCCTGTTGACCTCATTATTAAGTACCATAACAGTCTCTCAATGGGAAGTCAGATAAGGCTGAGATGCTTGTTGAAAATTTGTTGTTGGTTAAGGATATTGTTGCTGGAAAATTATTCTGGTAATATGAAGGAGAAGAAGGGAACATATTAAAAAATATGTTGTAACAGAATATTTGTAGACAGATATTCTAAATTAGGGATATCAGGAGTGATAAAGTTCTGCTTTATAGTATGTTTGAGCTTAATATGTGAAATATGTTAGCCATATTTCACAAAAAAAAAAAAAAATACAGTAGAGATGTGAGGAAAAGTCTGAAGATTTAAATTAGAATGCATTTTTCCTTGTTCTCTTTATTCCTCTATAGTGTATAAAATACAGTAATATTCCCTGGAGCAGAAAACATAAATCAGAATTTTCCCAGATGAAGTCATGAACCACCTAGGCTAGAGATTTCAACTCTGTCTCTCTTTCTCTCTCTCTCCCTCTCACCTGCTCCAGTCTAATCTTTAATTGCATTATATGAAATGAAACAAACCCAAAAGAAGAGGTCGGGGATATCCTTTCCACATTTTAGCCTGGAATATTTATAATCTGGTGCAATGCATTCCCCTGGAGAAAGACAAGGCTTTGAATCCTCTCAGGGAAAATCAGGCATTTATTCTGCATCCTGGCAGCGTGCATTAAATTCTGAGCTAGGAAAAAAATGGAGATAATTTTCTTTTCTAAGTAAGAGCAGGAGCTGAAGAACAAATTCAGCACCCAGGACTCCGAGTCACACAGCCTGGGAGGGACCACTGGAAGTCATCAAGATTTGCCTTCTGCTTAGGAACACGCCATGGAACTTATACCTAATTTATAGGCTAGACCCGTTATTCCGAGGAGAAATTAATAATCATGCATGCTATCCAGGATCCTCTTCTTTTTCAAAAAATAGCATCATTGAGATTGCTCAAAAAAATTCATCTTTCTGGTGACCTAAACATCACAGTCTGTTTCAGATCATTCATTACTGTAGTATGGAACATTTGTCTTTTTGAACACATGTCCAAAGGGTTTCAGGCTAACCAAAGTACTTCTAAAAAATATGAAGAAAAGTTGAATTAATGTACAAAACACCTAAAGCATTGAATATTCTTCCATGATCAAGAAAATCTGTGAAGAATGACTTCACAATCATGTATTGAATTAGCTAGGGGTAGTTTTACAGAGTTAGTTGAAAGGAGTGAATATTTTCTTATGACAAAATTTAGTCACCTTAGTTATTGTGTTCTATGTATAACTAATGATTTTTATTCCTATGATGGCTCCAAATATGCAAAGAACCAGGTTTCATCTCTGTAAAGTGATCTCACAGTCTGCAGAAGACATTTTCAAATCAGTGTGTGGACAATAATACAGTCAAAAAACATGAACAGAGTTTTCTGTTTATGAAAATTCAGAAGAGCTGGACACACTCATAGATTTCCAGAAATGCCTTTTTGTCTTTCTGCTGCATTTTCTGTGCCTTTGTTTTTGAATTGGAGAGCTGTGGGGATGCTTCACAACCTGTGCACTGCCTGTCATCGCCACTCCCATGGTCTTGATTGAAGGAAGACTCCAGGTGCAACTGCAAGAGAATTAATAACAGAAAAACAATATCAGGGAAGGGGCAAAAGAAGCAGTGGAAAGGTGGGACAAAACCAGGAACTGATTTTATACTGTTCAAAATGGCCAAGTTTCGAAGTACAAGTGAAGAGAGAGGAAAAAATAAAAATGGAAAAAAGGAAAAAAGAAAAAAGTTACTTGGAAGGAAATGAAATAATCTTATTTAATCCTGAATCATTGTGGCAATCAATTCAATTTTGTAGGTAAGCCCCCATGACACAGCTATTCCAAGAACTAACAAGAGACAGAGCTGAAATATCAACAACCCCAACAGGAGACCAGATTTTCTGTTATGATGAAAATCTCTGCTTGGAGAGGTTTCAGATCTGTGTGATCAGTGTGAAATTGAAATTACTCCAAGTGATTTTGATGAGCCACTGTCTTCACAGACAAACTGATGTTTCTGCAAGACAGGAAACAGAGTCATGAGACCAGATGAAAGCTTTGGGGGGAGGAAGATATATATATATATATTTAATATTCACTATAAATACATGTGATAGAATTAAAGAACAAAAACAAACAAAACACCCAAACAAACAAACAAACAAAAAACCCCAACCAAAACCAAACCAAAACAAAAAGCCTAAAAACCAAAAAAACCCATGAAAAACAAAAACAAACAAAAAAAAAAAACCAAACAAAAAAAGAAGACTATAAAGATGAGCAGGGTTGAGCAGATATACAGGATTTATTCTTTTCATGACAAAAGAAGAAATGAACAACAGCAGAAGATAATGTTCAGCAGCACATCAAAAGCTGAACAGTGTGTGTTGTGTGTATCAACTGAATCCTTCATTGTGAATTAACAGAGTATTATATTAAAATGAAAGGGATCTCATATGCTTTCTGTAACTCACAATAACAAAGTTCCTGCCTTTCGTGGGGATGAGATCTTTTAATCTTACGAGGCATTCATGCTGACAAACAAGCCAACCCTTTAACAGCAGCCAACTCATTCATCTCCTTATTAATTTGCGTCACCAGCAGCTCTGACTGAAATTGAGCCATTCTGGATCAGGAGCTGCTGTTGGCCAAGGTGATGTTTGGTCCTACCTTCCTCCTGCTGGGGATGATAATATTTATTGAGCTGCATTTAACTCTCCCTTCTCTGCCATGATTTTTAACTGGGGTTATTGACATTTTAATACAAAAATTGGGGTATTTGCTGTAGCAGGGGAGGTCTCACCCTCTGAATGTAGGTTCAAGTATATGTGAGGGTTTTCTTTTTCAAGATCAGACTTGAGCTTTCCTGAGACTGATTTTTCAGTTTCCAGAGCTATTATTGACCAGCCTAGCACACAGAGCTCTCTGTAATCTTCACAGTGCAAGGTCACAGAGTATTGGGAATTTGTAACAAAACTGGTGGGTTTGTATGATTTTCATCTCAATTTGACAACAAGATATATCTTTTTTAAGTTTGTAAAAGTACAGAGGACCTTTAAATACCACTAATCAAACCATGGGGACAGTGGATGGAAGCGGTTTTAAACATTTCTGAGGGGCCAAGCACAGTTTGTCAGCTCAGTAAGCAGAGCTGCAGCAAAACTGGAAAATTGAGGAGTTCAAAAACTTCGTCCTTGTTTAATTCTTGCTCTGGAGAGTAGAAAACTGTGCCAGCTACTACCTGGCATGGCTTAGCTTTTACATGCTTACTCAGGTTGGATGAGCTCTACCAGCTGATATGTTGGCAAGATGGAATCAACTCTTAATGTGGGTTTTGGTTTTGTTTTTTTTAAAGGGATTTTTATATGGTCCAGCCTCTGTAAAAGAAAATATAAAAAGAAACCTCTACTGCTGACATAGATCCAACAGTATCTGAAGTTGTGGAAGTAGGAATTTCACAGCTTTTATTTTGCAAGGTCACAGAGTATTGGGAATTTGTAACAAAACTGGTGGGTTTGTATGATTTTCATCTCAATTTGACAACAAGATATATCTTTTTTAAGTTTGTAAAAGTACAGAGGACCTTTAAATACCACTAATCAAACCATGGGGACAGTGGATGGAAGCGGTTTTAAACATTTCTGAGGGGCCAAGCACAGTTTGTCAGCTCAGTAAGCAGAGCTGCAGCAAAACTGGAAAATTGAGGAGTTCAAAAACTTCGTCCTTGTTTAATTCTTGCTCTGGAGAGTAGAAAACTGTGCCAGCTACTACCTGGCATGGCTTAGCTTTTACATGGATGTAAAAGCTCAGGTTGGATGAGCTCTACCAGCTGATATGTTGGCAAGATGGAATCAACTCTTAATGTGGGTTTTGGTTTTGTTTTTTTTAAAGGGATTTTTATATGGTCCAGCCTCTGTAAAAGAAAATATAAAAAGAAACCTCTACTGCTGACATAGATCCAACAGTATCTGAAGTTGTGGAAGTAGGAATTTCACAGCTTTTTTTTTTTTTTTTTTTTTTTGAAAAAAGATGGCCAGGAAAATCTGAAATTGTTCTTGCCTGCAAGAAGAGCCCTGGCTCTGATTCATAAGGCTGTGGCTCTTTAATGACTTGTGCCAAAGCAGTTTTTCTTCAGCATTATTTGCATTTTGCATGACATATTATACAATTGTAAATTGACAATGTTTTCATGTACTTTTAAGATACTTTGAGATTTGGTTTGCTTTCCTTTTTTTTTTTTTTTTTTTTTTTGGTTTGGTTTGGTTTTTTTCTGTGGTTTTTTTTGTATCTTTTAAATATTTTTTTATCTTTTTTTGTCTTCTTCTTTGGGCCAGAGATTGTAAGTTTTGTTTCCCAGATAAACAGGCCAGCAGATTTTGTGCCATGCAATTTATGCTCTGGTTTGCCTGGGTGACCTACGCTTCAGGATGAATGGAATTTAACTGTGTGCCTGTATCTTTGTAGTTACAGCACACAGAGATATTGTCTGTTATGTTGTTTTCTATTTGCAATTGCATATGACCTGAATTATCAGCAGGTTTGGGTGCCTGAAGATAGAAAAAAGGATGTAGAAAGATGAAAAAAAGCAGGCAGATATCCATGTTTGTCAGGTACTTTAATATTGCTCCTTCTGTCATCCAGCAAGATGCAGATACTTCTGAAAAATCTCTTCAGCTGTGCCCCATTGGACAGACACCCACAAAGATCTGGTCAGAATGCCTTTGATTCAATGAAGAATCCCAGGAGTCTTAAGGTATTATGCAATTGGAAGTATGATTTGGTAGAGAGCTCTGTGAAGTAGGATATGACAGGGTTGATTTTCAAATGTCCTCAGCACACTCAGATTTCCTCCTCTTGGAAAAAGCCATGGTTGCTCTTTGATTTGTATTCTCCTTTTCAGCTTTTTGAAGGAATTCATGTCATTACTTCCCAATACTTGATACATTTTCACTTTCCCACCAAGAACATTGCCTAGTGTTCTCTCTAGGGCCACAGTCTCTTCAAAGTAGATTTCATATATGAAGGAAATTCAGTAGAGAGTAACCAGAGGGAATATGTGTCCCTTGAAGGGACTGAACATTTATAATCTAGATCAACTAGTCCTCTGGCTGAATAATCTAATTATAGTTCTCATTGGTTTTAATTTTTTAAAAGAAATAGGTAGAATTAATTTGAAAGAAAATTAATTTCTTCTTTAAAAATTAGTTATGTTTATGTTGTTCCTTTTATTCTAATGGGTACCATAATCATTAATAAATTGACTATGTACAGAAGTTATTGATTCACAGAATGACCAGGTTGGAAGAGACCTTCAACATCATCGAGTCCAACCCAGCCCCAACACCTCAACTAAACCCTGGCACCCAGTGCCACATCCAGGCTTTGTTAAACACACCCAGGGATGGCGACTCCATCACCTCCCCAGGCAGCCATTTATCACCCTTTCTGTGAAAAGCTTTTTCGTAACATCCAGCCTGTATTTCTCCTGATGCAGCTTGAGGCTGTGTGCTCTGGTTGTGTCAGTGCTGCCTGGACAAAGAGCCCAACCCCACCGGAGCACAGCCACCTTTCAGGAGCTGTGCAGAGTGATGAGGGCACCTCTGAGTCTCCTTTTCTCCAGGCTGAGCATCCCCAGCTCCCTCAGCCATTCATATATAAGGTTTCATCATAAAATGAAAGAGGGCAAATTGTGAAGAAATCTTTACTGTGAGGGTGGGGAGGCCCTGGCACAGGGTGCCCAGAGAAGCTGTGGCTGCCCCTGGATCCCTGGAAGTGTCCAAGGCCAGGCTGGACGGGGCTTGGAGCAACCTGGGATAGTGGAAGGTGTTCTGCCCATGGCAGGGGGTGGAACAGGGTGGGCTTTTAGGTCCCTTCCAACTCAAACTATTCTGTGATTATTCCATGATGCAGAGCTGTGGGCTGAAGTACCCAAATGTTAAGACTGGAAGCCATCCTGTGCATGAATAGAAAGTTTGATGTGCTTTTCTCTCTTTGCCTTCATATGCCAAGAGAACCAGCAGCCAACAGATCTTCCTGAAGTATTTTGGTTTAAAGAAAAGTGTTTGAATGTGTAAGCTCTCTTTAGAAATTGTCTTTGAATCAATGCTTACCTGTTTAGCGTGCAGTAACTTTCAGAGATACTTTATCTCCAGGATAATGCTCAAAAATACTGATGGATTTTACAATAAGGTTGAATGGCATGAGCTGAATATATCCTTGGTTTCTACTTAGGGGTTCCTGCAGTCTAGTGGAACCAAGAGGTTACTGAAAGAAATTACTGGGTCAGAACACACCAAATCAGAACACACAATCAGTGGCTGTTTTTTATTTTATCTGGCGTGAATCAAATAACCCTTCTGTAGATTGCACTATCACAGCACTTGGAAAAAATGATGCATTACACTTGTCATTCTCTTAGATGTACTCACAGGGCCACCTAGCTTAACTTGTGAGTGGCAGGGACAGCTCGGGGTGATTTGGCTGTGTGCACCTTATCAGCCTCTGTGGGACAATTATGTTCATCAGAAGAGAATCCTGTTGCTAAAAGCCCAATCCAAATCACTTTGAAAAAACGGGAAAAGCTGCCATAGGTTTTTGGATCAAACCCCCTAGTACAAGCTGGATGTAAGAAAAGCTGCTAAATTCAGATGGAATTCTTTTCATCCAGATGAAAGATAAGCTCTTACTCAAGCAGTGAACTCCCAGGGGGAGAAAAATAAATCGAAATGTTGTTCAGACACAATGGGCTCAGTTGTGCCTGACCCCGTGTGGGTGCAGGGAGAGTGGGAGAAGAATGCCAACAGGCTTTCCAAGCTCCCCCAGGAGAGCCTGCTCCAGGCTAGACACAGTTGTGGTCCTTGAGATGAGGGAGCCCAAGAACTGGCACAGAAGAAAAGCCTGGAAAAGGGAAGGGATGTCAGGATGCAGAGTGGTTCACCCCCACTGGCAGATTATGAATCCTTTAAAGCAGGGCAGCTGCTGTCACACGCTGGGCGGGATGCTGGCATCAATAAATCAGCTCAAATTAGCACATGCTTAGAGTTGCACATAAACTGATTTGCCTAAGAAGATTGGTTTCTGTGCTCCCAGGAAGCCTGGCTGGGATGGAACAGGGCTTTCTGCACAGTACTAGCACTGGAGAGAGATCAAGCAGCTGGATGTGAAAGGAAACAACTGATAAAACCTCCACAACATGTTTTTAAAAATATACAGTCTTAGATGGGCTACCAGCATGTGTGTACTGCTGCTCTGTGAGATGTACAGCCTGCTTCAGTGTGGAACAGGGAGGCCAAATTAAATTATCTCCATGTACCAGGAGGACAATGTACAGTTCATAGGTATGTGGGAGGGCAAGGGCTTTAAGAAAAGGAGGGTAGATTTAGATTGGATGTAAGAAAGAAATTCTTCCCTGTGAGGGTGGGGAGGCCCTGGCACAGGGTGCCCAGAGAAGCTGTGGCTGCCCCTGGATCCCTGGAAGTGTCCAAGGCAAGGCTGGACAGGGCTTGGAGCCACCTGGGGTAGTGGAAGGTGTCTCTGCCCACAGCAGGGAGCGGAACTGGGTGAGCTTTAGGGTCCCTTCCAACCCAAACCAGTGACTCTGTATACCCACCACAGCAGCAAATCCCAGCTTCTTGTCAGACTGGGAAATGTGCCTCCTGCTTCTGCACCTCTGCACTGGTGTATGGAAATGAACTGTGGGTGTTTTATTGATCCGAAGGATCAGAATGAGGCTCTCAAACTTAGAATTGCATTTGTAGCAAGAGGTGAGTGAGCACCATTATTATATTTTTATGGTTATGAGGTGAATAAGGCCAGAGGGGTGGTCAGTGAACCTCACTGAAGGTGTCGATGCAAACGAAAACAAAACATTTGGTGCCACTGGCAGTTCATGGGCTCTTCAGCCAAGATAGTTTTTCTCTGTCCAGTTGCTGTATTTTTCCTTCAGCCTTTTGACCTTTATAATCAACAAGAAAAGGCCATCAATTCTGCCTTTTACTGAAAGAACATTTCCCTTTGTCACTGAGAGGGAGAAGTCAATGGGCCATTTTTCCCTGAGCTGGCACAGCTCCACTAACCAATATTTCTTCAGTGAATTCAGGATCTGTGATGATTGATTCACCCATTTAATGACAAAGCAGGCAAGTACTGTATAGACAATGGCAGTGAAAGCTTCAGTGTACTTCAGGAATGATCTGGAAGGACCATGATCAGAAAGTCATTCTTTCTTTCTCCATTTTATCTTCTTTCTCCTGCTGAACGTGCTGCTCAGTGTCAGCTGAATATGCAGCTCACACACGGAGATGTGCAAAAAACCCAAACTGTTTCAGTTTCAGCTGACCCCCTCCAAAAATCTGGTTGTGTGTAGCCTCTTTTAAACTGATTCATGCTGATTGTGGGTGTAGTGGAAAGGGATATCATCTCACCATGCAAAAGTGAGGAAGTTTGCTCTGAGTATGTCAAACAAAAATGTTTTGGCCTTTCTGATGTGCACAGTTTTTTTCTTAGTGAAATTGTTTGAGAAATGTGATGTATCTTTTCACATCTCTGGGGTCAAACATAGTCAGGAATTTTTTAAGATGATACCATTGAACCCAAAACTTACATAAGAGAAATCATTTAAAACCAGTAGAAAAATTTCAGTGTGCTTCAATGAGCTTAAACCTGCTTCCTAAGATGAATCTTTTTACCAATGGACCCACTCCTTTCTCTGCCTAAGGTACAATGTTCTGAAGTATTTGCAAATTCTATCAGTGCTTTCTCTTTTCCCTCAAGCCAGGGCTTAGTCAGAAGCTTCAGCCATTTGTCTTCAGCCCTAACTTGAAAAGGCAAGGAATAAACCTTAAATACTGCAAAATTCATTCTGACTCCAGCACAGCCACATTTTCTCTCTGAAAAGTTGGATCTTTATACAAGCAGAAGAACCAGTGACATTTTGCTGTGTCACTAAATCCATGCAAGCAGAAGTAACTTTTGCCAAAGTGAAGAATATGAAGTTGTTACACACAGTTAAGCTTTAAGGGTTATGCCAGAACAATTCTTTGAGTCTTTCTAAATCCAGATGAAGATGGCATCAAATTTATCTTCCTAGGCCCTTATGCAGGAGGATAAGACTAAAATATCAAATCTGTCTCTGAACTAAGTCTCTATTTAGCAACCAGTATTCTGTCTATCTGTACAAGATGTTTTATACACATATTTATATGTATATCTATATATTTTCATTGAAGTTGGAATTTTGTGATTTAACCATGTATAGATGGATTATATATCACAGGCTATTGAACAGAAGAGTCACCATACATCTGTAATTTCTTAAAAAATAATGAAAAAGTATACACACAGATTAGATATTTTAAAACAAGCCATAGTGTCTTCAGCAGTCACATCTCTGGGAGTAATTTAGGCTACAGTAATATAATTTGGTAACAGGAAGATTGTATTTTCTGCTACTTATTGCCAGTTGCCCCAGATAAATACATTTTAAAAGTGGTTTATTTGTCACTCCCCTTTAGAATATTCTGTCAGAGAAGCATTGAAGTTATTTGAGGAACTCTCTTTATGTGCTGTACGCCCAATATTTTTGCAAAAAATAGCAACATTTGGATTAACTGTATTTTAGAATTTCCTCTTATAGCTCTTGTTTTCCCAGTTATGGCACTGTTTGTGTGATTTTTGCTGTATCTTTAGAAAAAAATGAAACTTATATGTTTACTTATACTTAGCTCTCGACATGCATTCATTATGTTCACAGTGAATATCATTTTTCTGTGTGGGAATGGCATAAAGTAGAAGTAGAACAAGTGAAGTGAAGTCTTGGAAGATGAACACAACCCACTGGGTGTTTCTCTCGTGACACCAGTGGGTTCTCCCTCCCCTTCCTGCCCCCTCTCTGTCCCTTTGATGCCTTAAGGAGCTGGAACAGAGGCTAGAGGGAGTTAAGAGCAATAAAGTGGATATTTATGGATATTTATTGAAGAGCCTTCAAAGGCCACACCCTGGCACTACCACAGCCACAGTCGTGCCTCTGCCCAGATGGCTCCAAGGTGGAAGCAGAAGAGAGCTTGATCACAAGATCTCACACTTTTATAAGTTTTAGTCCATTTGCATATAGGAGTTAACTGCCCAATTAATAGCTTCAAATTATGAAATTTCATCCTCCTTTCTTGCTTGCCCACCCTCCTCTTTTCATGTTGTTTGTGCTTTGGGCCTGAAGTTTTAAGAGCTTGTCCTTGAGTGTCCAGCTGGACAATTAATAGCTTCAAATTATGAAATTTCATCCTCCTTGCTTGCTTGCCCACCCTCCTCTTTTCATGTTGTTTGTGCTTTGGGCCTGAAGTTTTAAGAGCTTGTCCTTGAGTGTCCAGCTGGAACTGGATTGTTTTGTCTTCACCACCCTGTGAAAAGATCCTAGTGACACTTAATATAAAGCTAAAAGCTTCACACCAAAACAGAACAGAAAAACTTAAAACCCAAGGTATCACCTTTGAGCCCAGCCCTATGGACAGTTCCCTGCACTCAGGGTCCTGTGGAAGCAGGATTGCAGGTGGATGTTCCTCACTTACAAACCCTCAGGGAATCATGGCTTTTATGGGTGGTGCAAAAGGCACGGCTGGTCCTTGGCTCTGCTCAAGGCTTAGAGGGCCATGAGTGGTGTCAGGTGCTGAAATGATCCAGCAGCACTGGATCATTAATTAAATTTAAAATTTAAATTTAAAATTCTCAGCATCCAGGGTTCCAGCATGAGCAGAGAGATGTTATTTAAACCCTGAAAAACAGAGAGATGTTATTTAAACCCTGAAAAACAATCGCCTGAGTGTGTCTTCTTAGATCAGTGCAGAGTGACTTTTGAAACGCTGCATGTGAGAGATATTCCTCCTTCTGCTGTCCATCTTCCATGGAAGTTAGGCTGTAACATCCCCTCAAGCTGCTCTGACCCATGTAGAGGGTCTGGACTACCTGTGTCAGCTGCAATTTGTCCTTTGGATGTGTCCTTTGGTGCCACTGCCTGCATGGCACCAAATTTACCCCATCCCTGGAAATGCCCAAGGCCAGCTGGGATGGAGGATCAGCAGCTTGGTCCAGTGGGTGGCATCCCTGCCAATGGCAGGGGGATGGAACCAGATGACCTTTAAAGTCCCTTCAAACCCCAAGCATTTTATGATTTGCTTTAGAAAAACCCACAAGAATTTATTAGGAATATGATTAAGTGGGGTTTTTTTGGTTGGTAAACTAATTTAATTTGTTTTTCCTTAATAGGTATTACAGATAGGCTAAAACTAAAGTAATTTTGAGTCCAGATTGAAAAGTACTTACAACCAAGTACTTTTAAATACGTTTACAAAAGTCTGTAAAAATCTCCAATTGGCATAAAAATGAAAATAAATTTATATTAATAATTAGCAGCTAATTTTAAGAGAATGTTTAACATATGGAAAATGGGAAAACAAAATTAATTTTAGCTACATCACCACAAAATAAATCAATCCTTTTCAGTTCCCAAGTGGTTTAGTCACACCACTGGAAAACAGTTTATTTACCTAGTCTAGATTTGGTGTCTTTATTTGTGGAGTTTCCTTCTCATTTATAACTGATTACTGCAGTTCTCAGAACTCCAGTTTCACTCCATCTCTACACAAAAATAACTCCTAATGTCATATAACTATTTCTGGAATGAATACGCTTTGATTTAGCACATGTGTTTGTGTATCTTACAATCATGGAATTTGATAAAATGTATTAGGTTTGCATGTGAGACTTGAAAACTTTTGTTCTGTTCAAATAGTCAAGGATTCTGACTGAGGTGGCAAAAATGTCAGGTTTTGACCAATTTGTAGTGAAGCATTCAGGAGTTTTCCAAGTGGTTCTCTATGGTACAAAAACTCACTGGCAAGATCTGCAGACAATGGCAGTAAAAACTTCAGGAATGATCTGAAAGGACCATGATGAGAAAGCCATTATTTCTTTCTCCATTTTAGTTTCTTTCCCCTGCTGATATAAAATTGCCTCATTATTTCTTACTGGGGGGTGGGAATCTTCTTCATCAGCTGGTTTCAGATGGAATTGGTGCTCCCCACCCAGGAGCTGGAGGTTACACCTGGTGGTGCCTCCAGGTCTCTGTTTCCTGTGGTTCAGCTGGAATGGAAACCCTAATTTGGGTGGCAGAGGCTGTGTGTGAGTGGTGCCCATGCCTGAGACATTCAGAAGTGTCACACTCACTCTGTGGTTGGAAGCAGACATTTTCATAAAAATCACCCTTGGGATTGTTTTGTTGGGTTTGAACTCATCAGCTCCCGATGCAGACTTTCAAATAAATAAAACATAGCCTGGTCTTACTTAATGTCATTTCATACAATTGGTGAAAACGAATTTGATGGTCTTGTAGAGGGATTTCTTATTTCCCAAAAGAGCCAAGAGATGACATCTATCTAATTTGCCAGTTAAAATTTGTACATGTAAGTTCTGTGAGAAAGTTGATTGGAACTCACTTGACTATTGAATGAGATTCACATCAGAAATATACTGACTGCATTATTAGTATTGCCTAAACTTTCAAACCACAAAATACATTTTGCCTCATTTTATTTGTAGAAGAATGACATAATAATTGTGTGAATAAGCAACTCTTCAATTTTGCTGCATTTACATCTTGTTATAACAATTAAAATTGCACCCTTCTATTTAGATTACTTGAATGGAATAATAATTTATCAGCTCCAAGATATAAGTAGATCTTTCTTTTTTAATCCTAAACTTCAGAAAATAGGATTATTTTATAATCATATGTGGGTTCTATACTTCTGTTTAATCTTCACCTGGTTTAGCCCACAATGCTAAAATATGGATACTTGAATACCAGTGACTAAAATTCAAGGACTGTATTATTTAAATTTCTTTTTATGGAACACACCTTTCCATCAGACTATTCATTGAAAAGCAGGAATTTTCATCAATCTGCAACTGAAGTTTCGTTTTCTTCAGCATCTTGTGCTTGTTGGTGGCTGGCAGATAATGCAGAATATTGTACAGTAGGCAGTTATTTTACGCATGGCATCAAGGAAAGCTCCTTAGGAAATGTGGAGGATTTATATATATATATTCCCTAATACTTATCTATTCACTATTTAAAGCTCTTAAGTCTAATGACTTAAATATTTGCTTTCTCTTCCTGAATGCACTTGGATCTGCTTATGACTCTTGATAACAAATTGCTGTGCTGCTCCTACACCCAATATTCCGGCAGCAAGAGGGGTCTCTGGAATATCTGCTCAGCTGCAGACTCCAGGAGAAGCACTCCCCTGTGTCCCCAGCCTGAAGGAGAAGGCTTTTCGTGGTAATCCTTTTGCTCCATCCATTTTTCTGTGCAGAACTAAGCAGGGCAGAATACAGAAATGACACACATATGTCTCGTCTCCTCCACTTTGGGAAGTTTCCTTCCTTTTTTCTCTACCCATGAGTGCTCTTGTTCTCTGCCAAACAGCAGAACTGATACTTCACCTCTCCAAGTGCAAACCAAGAGGAGGATCTCTGCCAAGCCCAATCCATTACAAAACTTCAGCAGATCTGACACATATGGGTTGATGAATCTTCTGATGTCTCCTACTCTCACTTCTCACAACAGCAACAGGAGGAGATGATTGTCTCAGCCTCCCCAGTTTCAGCTCACACAGCTAGGACCCTGCTCTAAAATACTCTTGTGGTTAAACTGATATTAGACAGAGATTTATTTGGGAATTTTCAGTATATGAAGTAGCTAAAAGGACACCTGGAAGATCTCAGCAGAGCAAATAACCTGAATTACCTCCCATTCTGTGCTTTGGACACAGCTGTGGCCGCCACACAAAACTCTAAATGGGAGTAGTATTTTGTTATTTGTACCAGAGCTGTGAACAGATTTTATATAAGGACAAAATGCTGTTGCAGATGGCAGGGATGCCCTGCACCTGGTGACAGTGGCAGGCATACTGCTGGACTATAAAACAATAGACCTACCTTGAGAAAATGCTGCTTTCTGCATCAGTAATCTCAGTGCCTCTCTAGGTACAATTCAGAGCTAAGTAATAAAAAAGCTGCAGGGTACATTAATATTCTATGATGCCACAGAGTTCTTTTTCACATTCATATATATTATATTTCTGCATACATGTTTGCACAATTAAATAAATTATAATGGCACATTAGAAGAGAAAGGAAATTAAATCTCTTTTTATCCTTAGCTTCACTCTATGAAAAACTGCACAAAAAGAAAAAATCTCATAATAGCTAAGATATTAAATATTTTTATGAAGTTCTCTACACCTGGTCATCTGTTATATGAAAGATATGAAACCTGGTGTGTACAGTATCCAAGCATCTATAACACCTTAAAAGCAACATCCACAGTAGTGCATAATCAATTAGTACTTTCTGAAAAAGGTTCTTGTCTAGCAGCTTGTACTGGAAGCAGAATATGGTGTTTGGAACAGTAGGAATGTGTCAATTTTTGACCTTACTGCAGATTTTGAGAATGATGTCAGATCCTTCTTTCTGTATCTCAATCCTCCTTATAAAATGGGAATAATAAAGTTAGCCTGTCTTCAAAGGGTTTTCTAAAATGCAATCACAGAACACATATATGGCATCGAGATGGTGCAAACACATTCTCTTTATTCACCTGATGCATTACAACTTTTAATCTGTGGAAATTACACTCACTTTCTGATTTCTGAAATTTTTTGTCATTTTAAGGAAGTTTTGAGCCTCAAGCCTTTGCAGTGTCACATATTTCTATGGGATTTCAAGAAAGTAAACAGGCTTAGCTTGGACTTAACTCTAATTTTGCACAGTAAAAGAAGAAAGATTTTTTTTATCATCGTGGCCAGTCTGAAAAAAAAGAACAAAAAAAAAAAAAAAAAGGGGGAATCCTACTTCAAATATTTATTTCTGTCCTAATTAATGTATAAAATTCCATGCTGAATTTCTTTTCAAGATTGAACAAGCCTGAAGACTTTTCTTCTAGGACTGTTCTTACTTTCAAACTTGACATACACACCCCATTTATGGCTTGTGTATTTTGTTATGTTGTGTTATAATTGCCATTAAAAACATGGTAACTGGTGCTAAATATTGTGCAAACCCAGAGACACCCAAAAAACCTGCACTGAGGAATTTTCACCTAAATAAGAAAGATGGGCAGAGTGTGAATAGAGAAGGGCTGGTCATGGTTAAGAACAAAGGCTAAAGGTGCAAAAATGGCATTTTTGGCAGAGGAATAACTTCAAGCAAAATGAAACAACATGAACTGAGCAGCATTCCCTGAGGAGTGTGAGACAGACATGGGGTGGCCTCAATGAAAAAAGAATGAGAACGTGGGAGAAAGAAAAGTCAGCCAACAGTGCATGTACCACTCTGCAAAGGAATCAAATATTTACCTCCTTTAATGGTATTTTTTCTACAAGGTGCAAGCTCTTTTTCCTTCTCCTCTTCATATTTTTGTTCACCTGTGACAAAGCAGGAAGAAAAAGTGCCAGAGACTCTCCTGCCAGAGAAAGGCACGTATTCTACACAGTTTGGGATAAAACAACCCAAACCCAGGATTTTAATCTGTATTTCTCTCCTCCTACTGCAACCATATCTACTTCACTTGGTCCTGCTTCTGAGATTCCCCTCAAATTTAATTAATCTGCTGGCACTATTACTAAAAATTTCACTTTGAGATAATATTGAGGATCTTCTCAGCTGTTTCTGCCTGCTTCAGTTGCTGAATTCTACCAGGTTGTTTGCAGACATTGCCTGCCTGCCTTAGCTGAGAGCAGCACGTGAAGAGAAGTGTTCAAGTAGGTGGAATTGCCCTCCAGCTCCCAGGGAAGCTGGCAGACTTGCTGGAAGTTGACATGGTTGTAACCAAGGAGTAGTGTTGTATAATCACCAGGAAGTTTATGGAAAGTTCAAGAAAGAAAAATGAGAATTTAAGTAGGAAAAAAATCAACTTTTCCTCCCTGTTACTTTTGTATTTTCAGTCTGGCAGAAGCATAATTTTTAAAAAAACTCACTAGTGTGCCTGCTAGGCTGCCAAGTATATGATTATTTGGCTATTGTTGTTGCTATAAATAACAAAATTAGAAGTTTGTGATAGCTAATCTCTGAAGTTTCTGAGGGTTTGTTTTATGATTTGGACTCAGTGAGGCTAATTTGCTGTGGTTTGCTGCCTGCCAAATAACTGCAGTAGCATGGCACTGAGACCCAGCTACCTGCAAGGTTCTTCCTAGCTGGAAGAAGCCAGCCCAGCACTGGAGCTCGCTTTGCACGGAGTTTGCTGGGTTTGTGACTCCCACCCTTGGCTGCAGACCTTTCCCAGGCAGAATCTGCTGAAGTCCCTGAATTTCTTGGTGTAAGACCAGCTGGGTTTATTTCATCTGTGATGTCAGGCAAGATAAAGTTCCTAAAGGCCCTAAAATTCCAGGTAGAGAATCCAAGCTTTAGGCAGAAACTCATACCCCAGAGCCTCTCTTTACCTTCAAAGCTCAGCTGGCACACAATCCCATCCTAATTTAGAGTCATCTAAACCTAACTGGGGAAAAGACAACTATGAGGCTGCTGGAGTTAAAAGCCTGGTGAATTAAACTTCTCTCTGCATCAGACTCAATTATGTTGTTTCCTTGTTGTAAATCTTTCTGTTCAGTTTTTTGTAAATTTACAAGATTCAGTCTGGTTTTGAGCTGAAGCTTTATATTGTTGCTGACTTCCTTGAGCTAAAATTTTTGGGAGAGGTTCTGGAGAAGGAAGGACAGCCACAGAAGTGTCTGCCTTTTCCCTCTACACTAAATACAAATGTAGGCATGCTAATTTAGCAAAACTATCTCATGAAAGCAGCTTGATAGGATTATAGCTTGAGGTTTGGAGATCAACAGATAAAGATGATCCTGATAATGAGAAAGCAAGAGAGAAATATAAAAGATCTGGGACTGATTGATCCTAAAGTGCTGCTTCAGTGCTGAGACTGTCAGTTCTTTGATACTCAAGGAAAACTCTATATCTCATCTGCAAAAATTACTAAATTAAAGATGGAAAGAGCTTTTCTTTCAAGAGACAAATGTAAATATGTATAAAATATTATACAAATGTGTTTTCAAAGGGAGATAAAAAAAAAAAAAAAAAAGCTGTCTCAAATCACCCTGTACCTCTGTTCCCCTTCAATAAAATGAGGACAATGTTATTTTTCACAAAATCTCAGAATGGCTGAGGTTGGAAGAGACCTCTGGAGATCATGTGGTCCAACCACCTGCTCAAGAGGGGCTCCCTTAAAACATTTGTCCAGGACCAAGTCCAGATGGATTTAATTTTCCACACAGATATTTTGAAAATTAATTAATGTTTTTGAAGCATTTGGTTACTATAGTAATAAGCACTGAAGAATTCAGGAGGAGATTCAGCACTCTCCTCTCTGTGGAAAGAAACAGAAGAGAATTAACATAAACTTATATAATTAGAAAATATATTATAGTGCACACTGTAGCCCATTGTCTGATTGTTGTGACCTTGATAATTCTTTGGTACAATTTATGTTTTTAGTCTTAAAAATGGTATAGTGGTTAAACTGGCTAGTCCAAACAATAAAATATTTTCTTTATTATTTTAGTGCTTAAGTTATCTTACTTTAAGGCTTTGTGAGAGCTCTTGGACTGCTTATGCATGAATAGCAGGAAATAATGTGCTGCTTTCCCTGATATCTTTTTTGTTTTGAGTGTAACATAATTCTTGGTCAAGTGAATCAATAAACACTGAATACCTTTGCTGTTGCATAAAGAACATGAATCTCATAACCATTCCTGCTGTATTAGCTGAGATTTCAGCCTTTCAGACTCCTTCCTTTTCTCTTTTGTCTGGCAGTATTTCTGTCAAACCAGATGAACTTTGCCCTCAGTGTGGAATTGGAAAGTGTTTAATTAGGACCAAAATAAATGCTGTATCCTGCTTCTCCTCAGTTTCCATAGCTTCTGTTCATTCAGTGCTAAAAAATAATCCTCTCTCCTATTTTAGCTGTGTTCTGTGAATGAACAGAAGGGAAGTAATAACACTTCCTAATCCCTCTTCATGTTAAAATGAGGAGTATAAAACCTGGACTTCTAGCACCTTGCCCTCTCTGATTTGTTCTTGCTTGCTGCTTCTTGCCATATTTCTCGATTTCCAAGTACAGATTTTTGCATCCTCCCCTCCACTTTGTCTGTTTAGGAAACACTGATCTGAATTCTGCTTTCTGAATCCTTACTCAGCTACAATAGTTCTCTAACTCTAAAGAGAGTTTTTGTTGATTTTATCTTGCATCAGACATGTTTTGAATTTGGTAGGTTGTATTGGTAGACTTGCTTTAACATTTTGAAATGCAATGAAAAAGCTAAACCAAGGAGGACCATATCCATCTCCATTTTGTCACAAGTTTGTTCCATTTATCTGCATTTGCAGGGGTCTTTGCTGCAATATCTTGATGTATCAGGCAGGTGGGATGGAAGAAAAGAGAAAATTTCTCTTGAAATGTGTTTTTTGTATCTCTTAAGGAACTGAGAGGCAAAGGCATGAGACAGTCACTGACATACGAAGAGTGACACTTTAATGTGTGAGTGACACAGTTCTCTCCTGGGTGGGATTGTCAGTCTTTTATAGACCTGAAATATCACCAAATTGCACTTGGGGTTCCAGTCTCAGCCATCACATCAGGGCAAGGTACAAGACTCTATTAAGGGGATGATACTTTTCCTTCCCTTTTAACCAACAGTGCAAGAGGGCATTGGCCAGTGCAGGAGTCTGGTCACTTACTGGGACCTCAAAATGAAGCAGAAAATTGAGCAGGTTTGGGTCAATCTGCAGGGTTTTTTTTTACTGGGCACTGAGGCAATCAAAACAGGAGACACAGAATCTCAAGGTCACATATTCTTTGTGCAGCTCTCCCCTGTGTAAGGACCAGAATAATAAATCTCTCTGAGATTCTGAAAACTGAGGGTTTGGCTTTCATTCAGCAGCCATCCATCTCAGGGATGTACAGTTCACATCACCTCCATATCTGAATGTCTTGCATCTTTCAGGTATTGAAATCCTTAAGGATTTCATCCCAGAAATCCTGGGAGACAGAAAAAACCAATTTCCCCTATTTTAGAAACAGGGAATTAAGACACAGGGCATAAGGCCTGAAAGTCATAGAGCAAGCCTGTTGAGGTGCAGAGAGCTTAACCTGCCTTAAAAGTTGTAAGGCCAAGCCCAACCCATCCTCTACTTATCCTAAAGGAAATTAAATCCTCTACTATGGTAAAGACTCAGTTGTGCTTTTAAACACTTGCTGTTAAAAAAAAAAAACCAAAAACAAAAAACCAAAAAAAAAAACCAACAACAAAACACCAAACAAAAAACCCCCATGATTTTAACTTCTAAACCATCATGAATTTTTGTTTTTCTATCAGTTGTATAAATATATTCTTGTTTTCTCTGCTTCAAAAACAGACCTGGAAAATCTTTCATCTTCTTTGAAGGCTTTTGGGTTTTTTGTGTGCATATTATTTCAGAGCTCCTTCACAAATTGTCTTTTCAGTGATACAGTTTAACTGCTTGCCATTTCCAAAGCAGACAAAATCTTGATCACATAGAATGCAATCAAAATATTTTTCTTTTAATTTGGTAATCTGTCTTGAGACTGTATTCAGTCAAAATAGGATGTAGCGATTTTTACATCATTCTAATCTCTTCATTACACCCCATTATTTGGACACCCACATAAATTACTATCAATTTATTACAGTTGTAGTAGTTACAGAGATAAGCCAGTCAGCTGTGTTTAGCTGAGAAGGTTTAAAATTAAGTTCTTCATGTGAGTTGAAGATTTTATGGAATTTCCATGAGTCTTCTTTTTTTCAAGACAGACCAACCAGCCTGTGGTTGGAAGCTCCTGTCTGTGCAGTTCTTAGCTTGGTAATAATTGTCTCTTAATTTAGGCATAAAGTTAGAGGAATTTAAAACTGCTCAGGAATAACTGATGAAGACTGAGATTTTCTTCACACTGCTATTTTTGCTCAGATTCTAGAGAGACCAGGGCATCTGCAGTCGACAAGTGATGAGAAAGATCAAAGCCAAATGCAAGAGTTGCTGTGGGGTCTGGGAGTCCTCGTTTGCACATGATAGCAGGGGAGAGGGGGATCAGGGGGCAGCTGCTGAATAAACCATTTAAGTCCTGCTACAGGGGAGATCTAGATGTGTGTATGATCAACAGTCCAAATGCAGTGTGAATATCTACAAATTTTACAGTATGTTAACTTGGAATCTGCTTTTTCATGGCTCCCCCTTTGACAGTGCCTGGGCATTTGGCCATTTTAGATGATTCTCTGTTTTTAAGAAAGCCCTCTATAACAGGTATATCAGTGAAGTTATTCATGCCAAGTGTTTCTCTCTCTGTCCTATATCACAGGCTCCTAAATTATAAACATATGCTTCTCTATTAGATTAGAGGGGAAATATTCAGGCTGAACACTTTTATATTCCAATCCTCACTCAAAAAAGCATTGCTATTCTGGAATATACTCAAGGCTGGCTAACTTCAATGGGACTGCCAGATGAAAAGTAAACAAATAATGTGCTTTATTGAGTTAGGGCCATTATCTGGTTTCCCACTAATGCAATTCCACCAAATTAAACTCATTTCTGACAACTGAAGGGAGAAAAGGATCAGTGTCGAGGTCCCACATTGCTCTCCAAAGCCATAATTTACAGGGGAGTGGGAATACTGACAACAAATCTCCCAATGTTGTTAAATCCTTTTGAGATCATGGTCTGAAAGTGAGATGGGAGTTCCCATGGGTGAGGAATGTGTAGGGCTTATGGAATTAAACCTGGTCATGATGACAAAAGTTTTTCACGAGCAGATTGCATTGTTTGGGCCAACCCAACCTGCAGTGGGCTGTCCTGAGAAAGATGGAGTCAGGCTGTGTGATTTTCCAGTTATGTATTCAAAATTATTTCTGATTAGGAGTAAATGCAGGGAGTTTTGGTTGGTTTTCGTTTTTTGTTGTGGAGTTGTTTTTTTTTTTTTTTTTTTAATGGAAAGAAAGTGAAGCTGAGTTCTCCTCATCCTGCATCTTTGCTGACAAGGTTTTGAAAGGAGACCCAGGAGGCAAGAAAGTAATCCCAAAACAGGAGAATAAGCCTCTTTCATATACAGAAAGGAGAGCTGGAAGAGGTAAGGAGCATTTCTGAAGTAAATTTACATTGATAGAAGGGAAAAATTGGAAGGCAATGAACTTTGGAGGAAAGTTCAATTACGGAAAGAAAGATAGGTGGGTACCCTGTAGATAAGAACAAGATGTCATAACAGAAATTACCTAGAGATTAAACACTTCCCTCAATATAAAAAAAAATTGATAAAATATTTAATTTATTTAACTGTAGAGAAGATTTTACTGAGAAAAGGACTGGCTACAGCCCAATAATTTCTATTGACTATTTGGTGTCATTATTTATCCAAATATTTCTTCAAGAGGTTGCTTTTCTCTGCCTCTTCCTTAATTAGGTTGAGAAGACTCAAATTTTCATGCAATTGGATGAGTTCTGTCCTGGTTTTGCTAGAAAGTTCAGCTAAATTTGGTTGAGATCAAAGCAATGTTTGCAACATGACTGGTAAAAGAGGAACTGAGATCTTAAGATGCCATTCCTTACGTAGCATGAGTTCAAAGATGGCACAAGTCAAGACACTGATCGTGACAATAATTACTTTAAAAGAATTTTGGAAAAAAAAATCCTCTTCCACTGCGATACAAGCCTAAAAACAAATTTTTAAATTTAGATTTTATCATTTCACAAACTTTATAAAATTCTTTTTTATGTTCTTGGTCTGCTGGGTGTTTTCAAACCCCTCTAAATTTGGTATATTTCAGCAGAATTAATAAGATAATTTTTTTCCCCTTTTTTTTTTCAAGATTGTGTAGTGAATATATTTAACAAAGCTGACTAAGGAGAAAAGGAAAAAAAAAATCACACCTAGTTTAAAAATATTTGTTTACCCTCCACCTTCTTTCTGAAATTTGAAAGCCATGTGAAAGATCTAAAAGTAGCTGTAAACAACACAAGGAAGAAACTTTTCTGAAAATTTCCCTGGTCCCTGCTAGTTGAAAAGGATTAATTCTAACAGGGAAATTTCATTAGCACTTGAAAACCCTGGGTAGCTTTAAGATCCAGTGTGACCCAGGTTCTTAGAGCTGTTAGAGGTCTCACTCCTCCGGCTGCACACCTGTTTAAGAAATTTTTCTATTTTCCCTCTTTTCTCAGATTACGTGGCATAAATATACCTGCTGGCATGTAAATACAATTTCATGAGGTATTACATCAAATGTCTGGCAGATTCCAGTGGGGCTTTGAGATACAAAACAGAAAGGTTTGAATCTCTCTGTCTTCATTAGCAGAATATAATTTGTCTGTGGTATTTTTTTAATGAGTTCAATAATATTTCACTAATGATCATTTAGAAAAATGTAAATAAATTACTTCTAGAGAGGAGAGACTGTAATCAGCATTTGTTGTACAGAAGGACATCAATTCCAGACTTCACTGGGCTAATTCCTGTGCAAATCCAAAGCAAAAGAGATGCTCCTTTTGCTTAATTTGATTATTAATTAAAGGAATATATAAAAATAAAACCTTTGTTACCAAATGTTTGAATCTCAGTGGACAAGATAGCTTTTCACTGTCTCAGCCGAGAAGACTCCATCTTATTTTTGGTTTATTTATGTCCTTCCTATAAACCCCACGGAGCTGTTGGTGTGGATTTGTCCTCTGGACCCTGGTCACTTTTGCAGTCTTTATTACAGTGGCTACAAAGTGTCACAGTGAAGGGAGGAATTGATGGGGACATAATAAGTTTTAAAAGAACTGTCATAGAGGTTAGCAAGAGAGAGGCTCAAGACAGATGAGATGAGGACAAAAAGTCGCCAAAGAAACTTCATAGAAAAGGAAAAAGAGTTCCAAAGTGTTAAGGTTTGATTTGCTCTAGAAATGGAGAAAAGTGGGTTAAGGATCATAGAATTGTGGAATGGCTTGGGTTGGAGGGGATCTTAAGGATCATCCAGTTTCATCCATGCCATGGGCAGGGACACCTTCCACTATCCCAGGGTGCTCCAAGCCCTGTCCAACCTGGCCTTGGACACTTCCAGGGATCCAGGGGCGGCCACAGCTTCTCTGGACAGCCTCTGCCAGGGCCTCCCCATCCTCACAGACAAGATTTTTTTCCTAATATCCAAACTAACTCCACTCTCTTTCAGTTTGAATCCATTCCCTCTTGCTCTGTCACTCCAGGCCCTTGTAAAGCCTCTCCCCATTTTCCTGTGGGCTCCCTTCAGGCACTGGGAGGCCACAGTGAGGACACCCCACAGCTTCCTCTCCTCCAGGGTGAACAATCCCAATTCTCCCAGCCTTTCCTCACAGCAGAGCTGCTCCATCCCTCTGATGCCCTTGGTGAGTTCCTCTGGACTCGCTGCAGTGAGGGGGGAGGACTTTTGGGGACAGAGACATCAACAAATCAAACCCTAGCCATGAGGAGGAGACAGGGAATGAAGGTGCCCACAACACAGGGAGCCAGGAGGAGACTCCTCTGCTACAACTGCAGCACAGCTCTGTGTGAAATACATCCTCACATCTCTAAGAACTATAAATGTTTAATTAAGGCAGTAATTTAAGGATCATTGCCAGCAGGAAAAGCTAACTGTCTGTCCTTCCCACAATCACTGGAGAATTTCTGACTTGGTTGCTCTGGAGGACCTGGCACCCTTCAGTGCTTGGATTTTTATTCTCTGATGTGAACCTATCACCCTGTGGGGAGAAGGCAGGAGAGATTGCACAAATTTGTCCAAAGGATGGAAAGTTGGTTTGTTTACTACAATGGGTTTAATCTATTGCACATAACTGCAGTATGTAACAAACATGTTACAGCCAGGAGAAAATAAGTACTGGGGCAATCCGCATGGACAGGCCTGTAAAAAAAAAAAAAATTAAAAATTGCCAATTCTGTCCTCCGGCAAAAGAAAAGGGAATAGAAGGTTGGATGGTGGGTGTTATGCTGGCAAAGGTCTATACAAGGATAAACAGGAAAGAGGAAGGTTTTGTTATTCAACTATTAAATCAAATATATGTAATTAATATTTTTTTGAATTGAACTTGTTGTTGAAATGAATTTTGATGTTTGCAGTTAAGCTGTAAATTTTTTCCCTATAATTAAGACTGTAGATGAGAGGTTGGACCTCTTAACTTTCAGAAAATGCATTTTTGTCAGGGATAAAAATATGTGCAGTGAGGAGAAGGTCTAATTGCAGAGAAGTTTGAGTTCTTCTTTCACTCAGATGTCCTTGCACGTGCTCAAGTTACTTCTAACTTGTTGTGTTTCCCTGAGGTTGACTCTCTGTACAGGTGTTTCTGTGCAGACAGTAAATATAACATCAGCTTTCTGTTTAATGCTTTGTGTGGGACCATGACTTGAAGTAGGGAATGTGCTTTTTCAGGTGATGATTATTGGAGTGTTGTTTTTTCGTGGTGCTTCCTACTCTGATTGCCCATACTGTCGCTGCCAGGGGTCCTTAATTCCCTGTAATCAGCCTTTGGAAAATAATGTATTTGCTTTGCCCTCAGACGAAGGAAGGAAGGAAGGAATGAGGAATCTGACTCCATGTTCTCAGAAGTTTAATTTAATACTTTATAATACTATATTATATTAAAGAATACTGTACTAAACTATACTAAAGAACACAGAAAGGATACTTACAGAATGTTAAAAAGATAATAATGAAAACTTGTGACTGTTTCCAGAATCCCGACATAGCTTGGCCCTGATTGGCCAAAGAGTGAAAACAACTCCCAGCAGAATCCAGTGAAACAATCACCTGTGGGTAAACAGTCTCCAAACACATTCCACATGAGCACAACACAGGAGAAGCAAATGAGATAAGAATTGTTTTCCTTTTCTCTGAGGCTTCTCAGCTTCCCAGGAGAAAAATCCTGGGCAAGGGAATTTTTCAGAGAATGTGAATGCCACAGGAAAACACACAGGATGTGCACATATACGCTCATGGTGCTCCCCTAAGCTTTGTTGCCCCTGTACATGTGGAAAATTGCTGTTTGGACACCTCCTCTAAGAGCAACAGCTTAAAAGGTCTGGAAGGTGTGGTTCCCACCAAGGAACAATTTATGTTTCATTTTTGTGAAATGATATTCCAAAAATTTTTCTGAAATGCCCCCATGACTGCTTGGCCCTAAAATCCAGGAAGGGCAATTACCTGAATTTCTGAGCTTGAACTCTTAGTGGCAACCTCAGAAGGGACATCTCAGTGACCAGGATTCATTTAGGAGAAAGTTTATTTTGTACCTAGAGTCGTGTCAGATGTGAAAATGGAGTTGGTGGGGTGGGGAAGCCACAGCACCAATATATCACTGCTTGTGACAGAGCCCCGTTCTGAAGGCACTGAGGAAAGCAATACATCATGAGGTGACTCTTGAATTTTTTCTGTGTCTCTTGTTATATTGTCTGACCCCCAAGACTGCTGATGTATGCTCTCCTGATTTCATCCCCACTTGGCCTCTTTTCACTGCACCTCATTTCATCTCAGTACATTTTCGCGTAGTCACTCCATTTAGAATTTTTTTTTCTTTCAATTGCATTTGATTTTGTCCTATATCCTTTCCAGAGTGTTTGTTCCACTTTGTTCTGTGATTTCAAATTCTTGCTTTCAGGAAAGGAAATGAAATTTCCTGATTTCCATGAAGATCAGTTGGGTGAAGTTTTGTCCATTTCTGTGCATTTTATGTTATCCTATTCACTTTTCTTTTTTTCACTTTATTCCAAAATTTTCTCATGTTCGTTTCATTTAATTCCATCAATTTCTCCTCCTGTCTCTTTTTTTATCTTTCTTTCCTGATTTGGGGATTTCAGTGTGAATCTTTTTTGGCAAGTTGCTGTCCTTTTCACTGCACCTCATTTCATCTCAGTACATTTGGTTGTAGTCACTTCATTTGCAAATTTTATTTATTCATTTTTTAAAATTGCAATTAATTTGATAATATCTTATTTCCTGAGTGTTTGTTACACATTTCCCACAAGTATTTTTGAAACTGGGGAGTAGTTCATATTTAATCATATCGTGAAATTCTAGCAGAATTATCTAGAAGTATTTGTTATCAGTACTACAATCTTTTCCATCTAAACTTTAGTCAGAAGGTTGATGGGGTAACAGCATAAATGACAAAGAAAAATATTATATAAAGATCATTCAAATAGATTTAAATTTCAGTATTGAAACCAATTCTGCATGTTACAGTAGATTCTAACTAAAATAGTAAAGCTAAAAACTAAATATAATAAAAGATACCCATAATTTGATTATCAGGAAAAAAGTAGAATATATATTTCCAGGAGGCTTTTAAAAGGAAAATAATCACTGTAGTGAGATTTTTTTTTTTAAAAAGGAGGGATATAAATATAAAGGAGAAAAACAATGCCAGAAATTGTCAGGGGTTTAAAAAAAGCTTTGAACTTGGGGAAGGTGGGAATGTCTGCAACAGTAAGATTTAAGAAGCCACAAATATCAGCACTGCAAAATGAGTCCAGAAGCAGAATCTCACTCCCTTAAATCTGTCACCTATACTTGTCATTAGTAGCAGGACTCGAAATGTTAATGAACATGCCCTGACAGAGTAGCCCTGGGAATTGCTGCCATCACTAAATTAAAGGTGTAGAAAATGAGGCAGAGAGACCTGTGTCCTGTAACTTTGTGCAGCTACTCTAACCTTGTCATCCAGCTCCCAGCCAGAGCTCCTGGTGACACAGCAGCACTGGCACAGGGCAATTCAATTTCCCTCTGCTGCCTTCCCAGAGCCATTGAAAAGCTCCACTATCAGTTAGTTTTCAATGAATCCCACTTTAAGCGATGCTTTCAAGGACATGTAAACCTTTGATGGCTCTTTGGGGAATTGAATGCAAATTTGTTCCTTATGCAACTCAGGCAAGCACATCATTTTTCATAATAGTGCCATGGATATCAGAAAGTTCCTGCACCAACCTGAGAAAGCCACTGAGGGTTGGGATGGAAATGAGGTGGGAAGATGCAAAGCATCTGACTCTGTTTACACAGGCTCTTAAAACCTTGTAATTCACATGGTGAATGAATTTTACAATTTTTTTTTATTTAATTAGGCTTCTCTTTAGTTGAATTAGGAAAAAAAAATCCATCTCTACAATAAATACATATTCTGATTTGCTTTCAAAAACCCCCCAAACTGTTATTTTTCTCTTTCCTTTAATTTGATTCCACCAATTTAAATAGATAAATAAATTGCTAGTCTTCTGCAATCATAAATCTCTTTGAACAATATAAACATTTCTTAACATCTACAATCCTGCTAGTGACAACTTTCTGTCCAGTTTATTATGGGGCATAAAATGCTTCAAACACTGACCTGGTCTGGTCAGCATCAGGAGCTGTTTTCTGATACAGTCATCTCTCTGCTGGAAACCTTTGCTCTCTGTCATAATTAATCAAAGCTTTTAAAAGTCAATGTAATTAAGAGCAAGGCAGTTCTAATGGACCCACTGCAAGCTGTCTGCACTACATCTAAATAAAGCAACCAGTCAGTGTAATCATTTCCTTGGCACAAAGGAAGTTGTCTGACCCTTTTCTTGTCTCTCATCTCCAAAACTTTGTGTGTCCATGTGTTCCTGCTATGCTAGATGTTGTTTCCCTCATTTTAGAGAGAAAATCAGATGCCAAAGTGCTGATTCACTAGGGGAAATGACCTTGCTGGAAAGATGAAAAAAACAAAAAATTAACCACCCTGCCACCAGTGAGTGTCAAGAATAAAACCTGCTCTTTGTGAACCTCTGAGGGTATGATGTACTTCAGCAGGAATGGATTTCTGCAGTGTTCCTTTTGGAGAGAGGGAAAATCATTGTTCTGTTGTGATAATTTGTTTTTCTACTGCAGAAATGCATTCAACAGACAGTCTTACATCCACGAGCTCAATGCAAGTGAAATTTCCTCTTGAAGTGTTTCTGATGTGAGTTGTATGAGGATCCATAACATATATTTGACATGTCCTCCACCTGGAGACATGTCAGCCATTGATGATTTCTGCAGGATTTGGAGACTGAAGTGGGGCAAAATGAGGCACGAAGGGAAAAGCTAATTGAATGAAAGCAAGTAATGAAACTTCATTGAATTTGGCAGGAAATATTTGATAATATGAGTGATTCAAGATGCTTTAAGATGATAATATCCTAGAGTTGTAGAATGACTGAGCTTGGGAGGGACCTTGAAGACCATCTTCTCCATGGGCAGGGACACCTTCCACTAGCCCAGGTGCTCCAAGCCCCATCCAGCCTGGCCTTGGACACTTCCAGGGATCCAGGGGCAGCCACAGCTTCCCTGGGCAACCTCTGCCAAGACCTCACTGCCTCCAAAATAAATAATTTATTTCTAACATCCAATCTAAATCCTCCCTCTTTCAGTTTAAAGCCAATCCTCCTAGTCCTACCTTGTTTTGTTTGTTCGTTAAAATTGGTTTGATTCCCCTCGAGCTTGCTTTAAGTGATTGGCTGTATCTTTGATCCAAATCCCCTCCTGGGAATGTCCACATCCTACTCTAGCCAGCACAGCATCTTGTGGCATTCACATTCTCTGAAAAATTTCCTTTGCCCAGGATTTTTCTCCTGGGAAGCTGAGAGGTCTCAAAGAAAAGCAAACCAATTCTTATCTCATTTGCTTCTCCTGTGTTGTGCTCCTTTGGAATGTGTTTGGAGATTGTTTCCCCACTGGACTCCAGTGTGTTATTTTCACTCATTGGTCAGTTGGAACCAAGCTGTGTCAGACTCTGGAGAGAGTCACAAGTTTTCATTATTATCTTTTTAGCATTGAGTAAGTATCCTTTCTTTATTCTTTAGTATACTATTGTATTCTTTAACATCACATAGTATCACAAAGTAATAAATTAGCCTTCTGAAAACATGGAGTCAGATGCATCATTCCTGCCTTCCTTGGGGCATGCCTGCAAGTACAATAACATCTGGTGGCAGCCAATGTGCTCTGTGTCTGATGGAATGTCTGTGCTCCAGAGCTTCCAGCAGGATCTGCTGTGTGCAGGGCTGTGGTCTCTGGCAGCCAGGCATGGCAGGCACTTGCTGGAGGACCCTGCACAACTTCCATCCCCTGTTTTCCCTGTTTTCCTTGACTGGTGGATCCAACCAAATCTGAGTTATGTTGGGCTGATTCAGCCCAGGGAAATAACAGTGCACTCTTAGGAATTTTATTCTTCTCAGAATCCATGTTATTTAGGATATATGTTTATAGATAAGCTCTCAATAAAACTGAGAAAAAAACAGATCGTTCCAAACTATTCTGAAGCCTGAATAGATTTGGAATATGTTTAAGATCTGTATCTCCTTTGCACTGGAGGTAATGCAATAATCTTCCTAAGCCTTCCTAAACTTTGATTTTTGGCTGCTTTATTCCTGTTTTTTTCCAACTGGCAGAGCTGCACACAAGAAAGCTGTTCAGTAATATCTTATTTCTATGTTTCATTATCTTATCAATGCACTCATACACAGACAGGAATAAAAATATTTGAAATACAAAGTTACATTCTATGCTACAATGTGATCACAGAGCCACTTTTTCAAAGAACAGTAAGAACCTATACTTTTAATGCCTTTGGCATTTATTTCCCTTATGCTGTGTAGCACAAGTCTGATAAAACTTTGTGGGATGCATTGCAGCTTTAAGATACTGCTGTGGAATGTTAGCCTCACTCAGAAACCCAAACAAATCCTCACAGTTCGCTTATTTGCTCTGTATTGGCAACAATAATTAGCAGTAAATATTAATGTGAATGCAGAGGTGTGTGAATCCATTAGACACAGCACCAGCGAAGCCTTTGTGCTGCCTGAAGCTCCAGAATGTGACAATTGTCAGCTGCATACACAGACAGAGCCACAGGAAGGTCACTCGTGGTGTGGATGAGACTTGGATGGTTTTTGACAGATGAAGACAAATTTCTGATGATTATGTACCAGTTTTCACAGAAATCAGGAGCACATGACCAGGCTGAAGCAGGAATAGGACACATTAAATCATAGTATGGGTCAATATTTAACTACTGAAGTTGAAATAACTGCCTTTTCTTTTTTTTCTTCTTTTAGTCTCTGCCCCCTTTTTTTATTTCCTCCTTTTATAATAAACCCAGAGATTATTATCTGGGTTTAACACTGAGTGTCTTGAGTGTCTCTTCATTTAAAATTGAGTGTCTTGGATGCAGAATATGTTGCCTGGGAGTTTCTGACTGAGAGCTTGAGGGTGTAGTCTCAGTTACACAATTCTTTCTCAGATGCTGTTCCTTCTCCCTCTTCACACCCTCCATCCCTCCAAAAGTAACAAAACCACCGCAGATGAAAAAACAACACGTGATAGCCTCAATATAGATGTTGTATGATCTGAAAGATATTATGGGAAATTGCTGCTTCTTTACTGATTAAAGTAAAAATGTTTTAAGCTCTTGGGAAATAAATAAGCAATGAATGTGGAAGCACACCAACAACATGATATTATAGACTGTGTTCTCTTTCTAGCTTACCAATAAGAATAAAATTCTGATTAGAGCTATGAATTCCATTTTCTTAGTACAAAGAGACAGTTTTAATACCATTGCTGTTATCAGAAAAAAAAATTAAAAACTTAAATTTAAAAGACCACAGCACAGCCCAGTTCTTTTATTCATTAGCACAAGTTCATTAGGTGGAGTTCAGATTACTATGCTTGCCTTCCCAGAACATCAGCAGTGACACTCACAGGTTTAAAAAAAAAGAGAAAATACTGATAAATAATAATGCAATGCAGATTTTCCCACCCAAACCAGTAATTGTTCCTGATGTCACCAAGCTGCTCCTGCCTTGCACGAGGCCGTGGGAAGCTGGGCGAGTGTGAGGTCAGGAGCTGCTGGGGGTGCTCTGTTCTCCCCGTGGGGTTGAAGGTGCCTGTTGATATCAGAGGGCTCAGAATTTAGAATTTATTTCCTGAGCGTTGCCATGTTCACTGTCAGCTGTGAAACGTGGCACTTTCACAGTCCAGTGCCGCAGGGTTGGGCAGGAGAGCACAGCATGGAATAACAGGCAGGGAGTTATGCAAGAGGTGTGGAGGTGATCCCAGGGGAAATCCAGGGACTCAGAATGTGGCAGGTGCCTTCTCCAGCAGGGTTCAGCTGGACAGCTGCTCCTTTTCCAAGGGAAATGGGATTTAAATAGTAAGCAGCAATTATTGTGGACCCTCTCCTCTAATACCCCATCTCTTTCCCTGCTTTTTCCAGGTGGGTTGGACTGGATGGTTTTTAAGCCCTCTTCCATTCCAAGCTATTCTATGATTCTGCATAAACAGTGTGTAATCTGCAAGGACAAAGTGTTTGATCTCCTCAGAAAGTGCAGGCAAGATATTATTGCCGTATAATTTGTGTTCTTTAGCTGGCAGAGTACTACTCCCAACAGTCTTGGAAGACTGTAAGGGCAATCTGTATTCCACACTAATGAAGGCTCTTTGTTGGTGCCTTTCCAGATTATTGTTTTTTCTTAACAGCAAAAGAAAATTTGCCTGGGGAGATAAAAGTCAGTTAAGTGAGTACTTGGCTTCCACAGTTAAAGAATATCTTTATTTCTTGCAGCACTTCGTAGAAGCAGATCACTTGCACATCCTTTGTACAGGGGGAAAGAAAAGTTTGGGCAAGTGGAAAACAATTGCCCATGGCCACCCTACAAAGCAAAAAGTAAAACCTGAGGCATTTGGGGGCTGACTAACCAGCCAGTTGACTGGCAAAGCAGCTGTTTTGTGAGGGCAGAATATTAGCTGGACAGGGTGTGATTCTTGGAGTGACCCTGTGCAGGGCCAGGGGTTGGACTTTGTTGATCCTTGTTGGTCCCTTCCAACCCAGAATATTCAGTAATTTTACCTCCAGCAATCTTATCCAATTGGCTTCGGTACAATATAGTTAATATTGGTGCTTTGAGAAGTCTGAAACCTTATTTGACCACAGGAACACAATGAATGTTCAGGGATGGGGTAGAATCCAGTTTCCCTAGGTTTAGCCAGGAAAAGGACTGGAGAAAATATTGCATCATGAGCACAATAACATTATGTGTGTGAAAGAAGGCTGCACATTCCTCACTTTCCATCCTCACCCCACCATTCCATGGAACTTTGACACAAGGGATCTTCAGCTGCTTAGGAATTTGCTACTCCCAGCATGGGCAAAGCAGACAGCTTCTAGCAATTATTAATTATGTTCATGATGCCAAGGGGTGAGTTGGAAAAGGCACCCTCCAAATGAAAGGGGGCAAAGTTACACATCCCTTTGATGGCTCTGGTGGCTGAGCACCTCCCCAGCAGCATCCAGTCCCTTGCAGCTCTCCTGAGTGCCTTCCCTCTCCCCAGACTGAAACAGAAAACTCAAATTTATATTAATGACACCTGCTCATCACTGCTGCAATGATTTTCAGGATTCTTCCACAAGCCAAGTCTCTTGTGGGGACTGTGAGACTTTGTGTTCTCCATTCCCCTCTCTGTCTGAGTGTTTGGGGTGGGTGATTTGGTCTCACTCATCAGTGCCCAGGGCAGGCTCCCAGCAGCAGTGGAGCAGTAAGATCTACTTGGACAATTTGAGACCAGCTGACCCTGAATTTGAGACCAACTCTTTTCCCACATCTCATTTTAAGAAGTATTTTGAAAGTTTCTGATTCTTTCCCCTTCTATATTTAGATTATATTATAGGTTTTAAAATAAACCTTGGTAGCAAAATATTTACAAATCATTCTTAGAATGTCTGTAAGTACAAAACACATCTTTGGCTGTGTGTCAGACAAGCTTATTGATTAAGAGTATGTTCTCTTGAATCACCAAGGTCTGTGTGAATATTGGCTGCTTTAGAATTGCCCTGCCTGGTAATTTTGATGTCCAACTTTCAATTTATTTCCTGTGTCCTGGTCCATTTTTTTCAAATTCATTTTCCAATATTGTTTCTTTAAACAAACATTGGACACAACACAACAGAAAAGATTAATATTGAACAGCTGCAGTAATCTGGAATATGACCAGAACCACTGAAATTTGCTCCAGGCTGAATTTTGAAGATTTGTGAGCCTGTTCAGATCTCTTAACATCACCAGCCCCTTTTCTTAGAGGAACCTTTGGATTATTTAGCATCATTTGAATAAAACTTGCCTTTACTTTGAGGATTCTTTAAATTCTTTAGCATCATTTGAATAAATCTTCCCTTTACTTCCAGGAAACCCAGATCATTGGGATTCAATGCAGGCAGTAATTTAGATTTTGGTAAGGGTTAGTGGTGTATTTTCTAAAGATCTTGAACACACCAGCTGCCACTAAAATCCAGCTGCCACCTGTTTTCATACAGTAAACCCTTAAGTATTAGTTTTACCTTTTATTTGAGAAAATGCCTGAGGTAATCAGTATCCTTGAAATACTTTGAAATTTTAAAAAATATATCCAAGGACTTGGGTGTGTTTGTGTGGGATTTCACACACACACATATACCCTATTGAAGGATTTTAGGATTGTTTTAATCTCTTGTAGTAATAAAGTAACTGCATTCTTGTTTTCCCTCTCTTTGAGACTCATCCTTTCTCACTGCCACGCAGTTTATGGCTTGCACACAAACTATGTTACCCTTTTATATTTTTTTTTTTCCTTGTTCCAAAGTATAAATTGTTTCATGCCACTCTACAGGGTTTTTCTCCCTTAATGACATGGAGGGAGATAACTCCTAGAGCTGACAGAGGTAAGAGTAGCAGGATAAGTAATACCTCAGCTGCAGAATGATATACTGCTAGTGGGAGTAAACTCCAGATTCATATCCCAAAACACCAGTTAGTCTATCTGCCATTATCTCCTCAGCCACAAATCCAAAGTTTCAAGGTCAGCTGTAACTGTATTGAAAATCTGGAGGTCTAAGAAAAGCCCAGTGAATTAACAGCCTTTTTCTGCCTGGATTTTGTTTCTGATCTGAGGCCACTCAGATGCCTCCATTTGGCTGGATCACTGCAATAGGATAAGGGTAAATATAAAGCCTACACAGATCATATCACAATTTTGGATGGGAGAAGTAATTTTTGAAAAAATATCAGGTATTTTAGACCAAAGTACAAGGCCAGAAAGCATTTTGTGTTGAGGCTTCAGTAATTCACCCATGTGAATAAACATACACCATTAATATTGGCACCATGATAACTTGTTCAGAACAAAGACTGAATCAATTAATGTAAACCTGGATTTAATTGTTCCAAAGTCTTAAGAAAAAAGGAGTAAGTGGGAAAAAAGACATACCTAGGTTCAAAATTCTACATTTAGGTATAAATAATCAACTATAATACGGATCAACTGAAGAAGGAAGCAGGAAGTGTGATAAGAAATCAAGAAATGTTGCCTCTGAAGAAAACTGGAGAGATCTGGGTTATCTCTTGTAGAAAATAGGAGACATAATATGTAATGTAAGTGCTAATGCAGAGGGGGAAGAATAGGGTAATGGATGGGAGGCTGGTGACACACTCAAGGTTACAACTGATTTGTTGGCCAAACTTTCCTAGTGAGCTAGCATACACACAATCTTGCAAACTCAGTGCTTTATTTACTGCATGGTGTAAACCTGTCTGAAGTAAATTTCCCACTGGTATCAAACTCTGAGTCTCTCAGCAACGCAGATCATCTTTTGCTTTGTTCTTGTTTCCCAGCAATCTATTAGCATGAGGTTGGCACTAATGCTTTTCCCTACACATGAGATCAGGGTCTGTAAAACCATTGTATGAGTAAACTGTTCTTCTATTCACATCCATCAATAAATTTGGAACTGAAGTGTACATGCTCAAAGCAGGCTTTAACCTTCATCTTAACTTTTTGAGTAGCTTTTTACATTAACATGCTATAGCTATAGCTCACATCACTATATGAATTTAAAACTGAAAGTACATCCAGCTTCAGCAACTGCTTGTCACTCACCTGTTGAAATCTGCATTTATATTGCTAATTAGTCTGAGTGATTTCTCTTTCCTAGCACTGTGCCCGTTACTGTACTACCCTTACCTGAGCTGGCAGAAACCATTTTCCATAATTGGTTATGAGAGCTCCTTTAAAAAATCCTTTCAGCAAATGCAAAAAAGGTTTGTGTTTTTTTTTTCTTTAATATTGGAATGCTTTCAGGGCTTTCTCCTTTTTGTGTTCCCTGGAACTTGGTTTTAGATGAAATGGAAGCACACTGGATGGATGTCTTTTTCCTTATGACCTGAAATTGGCTTTGAGCAGCCATTTAGGAGCAGTTCTGATGAAAATTTAGACTGTATGTGATTATGTGTCCAGTCACTTCTCAGACCAGTCACTGGGGATGAGCAGGTGGAGCAGCCCTGGGAGAAGAACTTGGAGGTCCTGGTGGGTGAGAGCTGGACATGACCCATCTCTGAAATCCTTCATGTCCTGGGCTGGGCCCCCAGCAGGAAAGGGGGGATTCTGCCCCTCTGCCCTGCTCAGGTGAGACCCCACCTGCAGAGCTGCTCCAGCCCTGGGACCCAGCACAGGATGGACCTGGAGCTGCTGGAGAGAGTCCAGAGGAGGCACCAGGATCAGAGGGATGGAGCAGCTCTGCTGGGAGGAAAGGCTGGGAGAGCTGGGGTTACTCAGCCTGGAGAAGAAAAGGCTCGGGGGTGGCCTCACTGCAGCTTTTCAATGCCTAAAGTGTTCAATAAAAATGGAGAGAGACTGTTCACAAGGCATGTAGTGATTGGATAAGGGGGAATGGATTCAAACTGAGGAGGGTTAGACTGGATATTAGGAAAAAATTGTTCCCTATGAGGGTGGTGAGGCCCTGGCACAGGGTGCCCAGAGAAGCTGTGGCTGCCTCTGGATCCCTGGAAGTGCCCAAGGCCAGGTTGGACAGGGCTTGGAGCACCCTGGGACAGTGGAAGGTGTCCCTGCCCATGGCAAGGGGTTGGAACTGGATGGGCTTTAATGTCCCTTCCACCCAAACCATCCTGTGGTTGTACCTTCTGAACTTAATTAAGTATTTGAGATATAGGGCACCCAGAAGAGTGCTTCTCGGACAAATTTTCCCACAGTCTCACTTTGTGTAAGAGTCTGTGTTGTTCCTTCTTATTTCTTACTTTTAGCTTTTTAGCACCACATATTGACACTATAGAACAGGTTGGTATCCCTCCAAAGAGAGAGTCATATTTAGCATTTATATGAAATGCGAGAATCTTTATCCCAGTCTTGAACTCTTTATTTTAGATGAGCTTTGAATGACTGAATCAATGCCTGGGAGAGGTACAGGTTTGTTATTTGCTGCAAGGCTGAGGCTGGAATCCTCCAGTGCTTGGACAATCTTTTCAGGCAGTAGAGTTATCCTAGAGTTATGGATAAAGCTGGACATTTAACACACATTGCAGTGTCTGGGATTTTCTTCGAGCACTTGAAGATCAGAGACTAGAAAAAATAATAATTTTAATTTTCTTTCCACTTAACTCTAAATTGTGTATTTTGATAGCAGCTGACATATGGAAAGCTGGGGGAAAAAAGTGCTTTGAAATGTAAGTAATGTTTGTCAGAAATAGAAGCCATGTAATGATATGACAATATCCCAAACAGTTTGTGTGGTGCCTTAACCATATTATTTGTTTTGATTTGACTGTGATAGAAAACACCCATCCACAGACTCTGCCTGACTTGTCAGTTATGTAAAATCACAAACCCTAAATCAAAGCCATCAGTTCCTTTTTCTGCTAAATATCAGCACAACCAAACACTACCACCTGCAGACACTGTCCTGCATCTCAGTCCACCTCTGCTGAGGCCAGTGAGCAGGAATTAGCTATGGGTCTAAAGAAGCTGTTGACTGTGTTTGTGGATTTAATTTGCACATATTTAATCCCAGCTTTGGTTCACAATTTTTTATAGTGTATATACTGCAATCATACAAAAATGTGGGAATATATAAGGCCTGCCAAAAAAGGATTAATCTCAAAGTCACAGCATGTTACTCAGGACTTTGTTCAGTTGAATGTTGAAAATTTCCAAGGATGAAGGTTTGAACCAATCCTTTGGACCTCTGTTCTGACACTTAACCAGTTAGTGGTGGCTTTGGCAGCATTAGGTTTACAGTTGAACCCAATGGTCTTAAATGTCTTTTCCAACCTAAATGATTATCTGGTTCTTATACTTCTTCCCCAGTTTCATTTTGTCTCTTAATGTTTGCTGAGACACAATCACTCCCTTCCTGCTCCTCTATTCTGAGGAAAGATAGGAAATTGGAAAAAACGAATTTCTATACCTGCAACAGCAATGAAAGACCCATGTTGGAGTCTTGGGGTCTAAACAGAAAAAATGTTTGTGCTCACAGATCCTTTTGATGTCAGGCTGTTAATGAATGCCATGCATACCGAAGAAAAGAGAATTCAAATGTCCTGCACAGATAACTGCATGGCTCAAAAGCTGTCTGGAGGTGATGCCTGTGGAAAAGATTTTAAAAAAAACACCCATGAAGGAAAAGTAGCAAATTTGGACTAGAAGCCCCACCAGAGCCATCATGTCCTGGTAAGTCTGATCATGATTATCCCTGCTTCAGATCCAAGGCTCTACATCTGAGCCACAACAGAAGCTGCATTTACTTGGAGAGAGAGAGGTGTATTTTTTTTTTTTTAATCAAACGTGTTTTATATGGGATATATATGTGGAATGAATTTTCTGCAGAAGCTGAGAAAGCAGCAGCTTTGCCTGATAGATCCTCCCAAGGGAACTGTGGCTCAGAGCAGTATCACACTTGTGCTCCTCTTCACAATGGAGCAATCCTGGGAGCAGATAAAGTGCACACCTGGAAGAAAAGCTTAAGTTTGCCAGTGATAAAGAGCATTCATCCAAAGCCAGAGAGAGTTGTTTCAGGCAGGTTTCTCTGCTTTTTTTGTTAAACTTCAGTCTGATCACCACTCGAGCTCAACAGAGGTTTAAAAGCTCTGAGAGCACAAGACCAGCCATCCTATCATCCAGCTTATATCAGCTTATTTTGATTCAATAGGGGCATTGCAGACAGCTGGTACTGCCCTAAACTCTTTGTGGGTGCAGTTTAGTGCTCAACCCTCCTTTACAATGCCCAGACTTAAGAACTAAAGGGAAGGGAAAGATGACAGGAGAAAAAAAACTCACAATCTTTTCACTTGCTCTGTGAATCCATATGGTTTCTGAGGCAAAAAAGATGCAGTGTTCGTGATGGTGCATTTGGATTCCTTAAGAAAAGCATCTCCCTCTTGGATTGATCCCATGGTGGAAATAAGGCACTGAACTTATTTTTAGATACAAAGCAAGTGGTTCACAGCCACCTCGTTTAATGAGTTTCTGTGATATACTGCAACAGGGGCAAAAATCTCAAGTGCAGGGCTGTAAATGAAGTCTCTCCTGGCTGAGGAAGTAATTCTGTCACTGCAGTGCCCATGTAGGTTAATTCCTAAACCCAAAGCACTGAGGTGTTTTCAGAAGTGGATGTCTGTAGGAGGGCAGGTTTTCAAAAGCAGCTCATGTACCCAAAGCTGTGAGGAACTCCCTGTTCACTTCCTGATGCACTATAAAAGATTTCCTAATTCCTGTTAAACAATTAAGCATTAACTGCCCCCTTTTTGCTATCCTCAGGACCTGGAGAACAGGGGTGAATCCACATGACAACCTGAACCTGGGCCCTTAACCTGGTAAATACCTTCCCATAAAGCAAATTCCAAGCACAATTTGGGAGTCATGACATTGCTGAGATAATTCCCAACAGTTTGCAATCAGCTACAGCCACACATCCTTTCCAGAGCTCTTAACTTTTGAGGCTCTAAACGCCAGCAGTGATACTGGATTTAGCATAAAACTGTAACCTCAGTCTGTTTGAATGTGTCTGGGGCTCATGAGAGAGCTCTGTAATTATTTATAGACATTTTTTGTTTGGGATTCAGACTGTAGCTGCTTTCTGCACATTTCATCTTGCTGGATGTTTGTTGACTAAGCCTCTTAAAACATTTGAAACATCAGATGGGTGGTTGTGAAGTCTAAAAAATATGAATACCTGGTTGTTTGAAGCCACAGAATAATGAACAGAATTCTGAAAGAAGCAGAAGGTCAGAAAATGGTGGTATCTGATGTTTTATACATGCAAAACCATGGGCATAGCAGAATTAATTTTTTTGGGCAGCAAGGCAAGGAGCAAAGGAAAAAGCAGCTTAGATGGGAGAAGGATGAACTGTGAAATAAGCAAGCTTTAAAAAATAAAATAAATATTCATGGGAAAGATGTTACTTTTAACATTTTAAAAAAGAAAAAAATTGATCTAATTTAATAAGTTGTAGAGATGACTGTACTGCTATAGAAAAAAAACAAACACCTTTCTGATTAAAAGGTGACTCCTTAGACCCAAATCCTCCAAAAAAAAATAATAATAAAAATAGCACATTTAACTTATTTATGCTGTAGAAGCCACATAAATGATGGTCAACAACATATTGCCTGCAGCTGCCTGCAGAATTTTAACTCTGTCCTCCTGCACACACATTAAAATGGAAACTTAACTGGCAATTCCTCTGAGCCCAGGTTATATGAGTATTTCTTTCTTATTTCATACAAGACATAAGAGCTTTGTATTCAGCAGGGAGCACAAGATTACAGATGCAGCCTGTAAAATGTTCTCCTCTATTTTGATCATACCTTAAGTTCTGTAGGTGCAAAGTGAAGGGATGAAAACAAACGCTCTGTATGTCCCCAGCTGCTGGAATCCATGATCAATGGGATCTCTCATATCATATTCACCAGCACAATGTTAATCAAGGTCACTGTCTCTTTTTTTTTTTTTTTTTTTTTTTTTTTTTTTTTCTGCAGGGATTAAGGGTCATGTCAGAGAAGACATATTTCTTTGATTGTTTATGTTATTCACATCTGATAGGGACTAAAATCACTCATTCCCAGCTAGATGTTCCTGCCTGAGGCAGTTTAAATGGATGCTGTGACTTCAGCAATGTTTTTAGTTCAACTTTTTCTGTGCATACACATTGTGTGGGATTTTCTGTGAGACACACTGGAGTTTTAAGGATTATATGTTGCCAGTGGGCACATTCCCTTGATTTGTGTGTTTTGATCTTCCTTGTCTCCAACAGCCCAAAATCAGTTTGAGGGTGATAAACAGTTTTCCAGGCATCCTTTTCTTTACCTGGCTTTAAAGAAGGTCTCTGCTCCACAGAATTTCTGAGAGGAGGGAAAAATTGTGGCTGTTAATTGCATAAGAAGTTCATTATTCAAAATTCACAGCTAATTGGCAGCAGCACACCAAAGGACAGTTCTCTATTTTAACTGCTACAGAGGAGTCTGTGGAAAATCTTTCGGAGTCCCCCCAAAAAATGAGAAATTGTTGTGAGTACAGCAGAGAGGGCCGGAGGCAGGAGCACAGGAATGAGAGAAGTTGCAAAGGGAATTAGAGAAACTTTCACTCCACTGCCTGAGGCGACACGGAGAGAAGACAGAGGAGAGTCTTGGGGTTGCACAAGGAAAGGTCTAGAGGCAAAGGCCACATGTTTCAGCAGTGGAAACTCACACTGGATTTTTGGAAATTCATTCTCCCTTTAGTACAGGAACAGAGGCTCAGCAGGTAGGCAGCAGAATCACAGACCCTGCAGATTTTTCAGACTTCAGAATTGCCCAAGAAGGAGACAGGACTAAGGGAAATGGCTTTATACTGGAAGAGAATAGGTTTAAATGAGATATTGGGAAAAAATTCTTCATAATGAAGGTGATGAGGCACACTGGCACTGGTTACCCAGAGAAGCTGTGCCTGCCCCATCCCTGGAAATGTTCAAGGCCAAGTTGGACAGGGCTTGGAGAAACCTGAGATAGTGGGAGGTGTCCCTGCCCATGGCAGGGGGCTGGAACAAGATGATTTATAAGATCTCTTCCCACCCAAACATTCTGTGATTCTGTGACTCTATGAAATCTGATTTATCTTTGAGGCTGCTCCTGCTCTGAGCAGAAGTTTGCAGAGCAGACCTCCAGAGGTTTCTACTGGTCATGACTGTTGTCTGAGTCTGCAATTCTGGTTGTGTGCAACCTCTCCTGGGGAAAGGGAGATCCCCTCTGAAATAAAAAGTGACATTGGAGAAGCAGCAAATGCAATGGGTTTTAATTAATAGGATGAGATCAAAGGGCTTTCATCAGCTCAGTTCAGAATAGTTACATATGACACAGTTCAAAAGTCAAGACAACAAAAGTTGCAGGGATCTATAAACACCTTGAAAATCTCCAGGAGCTTTCCAAAGCATATATCTTCTGTTAATAAACTGAGCATTTCTAATTAGTGTAAGTGACCACAAAACTCCAACCAAGGAGCACAAATTAGAGAAAGCACACAGCCTAATTTAATGACTCTAGAAGTTATTACCTGCCTACACGAAGCCTGACATGAGGAGAGTATTGAGTGAATTATGTGGATTGAATGAGAAATGTGGTGGGTTTGTGCCAAGTGGAGGAATGAGAGGGGAGGAGGGGGGAGTAGCTCATTTACCCCGGATCAGAAATCCATATGCTTGTTAACCAGGCACTGGCTACATCCCAACATGAAAAATGAAGTTTACATTGTGTGCGTGAACCAGTAATTTGCATTGATTTGCACATGATTTGTGTCTAATTTGCTAATCGTTAAACTCCATGTGATATGTAAATAGGTAGAAAGTTAAAACCTGGGCTTTAAATTCATTCACTCTGACAATTTAATCTGGTTGGCAGGAGTTGCCTTCCCTCACACACTCTGGGTGCATTGAAGGTCACACTCCATGAAAGAATTGCAAAAAGGCCTTTCTCTCATTGGTTCCTTCTATTTTTCCTGTCCAAAGATAGACAACTTTTCCAGCAGTTACCTATTTTTTAGGATTTTTGAGATGCTTAGATTATTCCACAGCCATCTGTGTGACTTGTGGGTCACCTGTATGTAAGGCTGACCAATACAGCTAATTATCCCTTTGAGATACCTGAAACATGGATGGGATGTAGAGCAGAAAATTTAGGAATGACAGAAGTAAAAACAGCTGCCTGAAGGCCCTGCAAGACTGGTGTTAGTGTGAGCAGGACCAGGATGAAAATCTACAACCAGACCTTCTAGTGTTTCAGACAAATAAACAAAAAATTGGTTTATTTAAAATGTGTTTAAATGCAAAAGGACTATCATTACATGGCACCATTAAAAAAAAAAAAAAAAACCCAAAAAAAAAAAAACCAAAAAAAACCACCCAAAACCAAAAAGAAAACAAAAAGAAAAAAAAAAAAAAAAAAGAGGTAGCAATTTGGTAGGGTTTTTTTCTGAGATAGAAATAAGAGGTGATTAACTGGGATGTTTGATATTATCAGTACCTCAGCTATCCTGGGTGATTTCAGGATCATGAGAAATGATGATATCAAAGCTGGAACAAAAAAAGTATCAACAGGTTTCAAAGATCAAATGGGGCTTGACCTCCTGTTGAAGGAAGGCTTGTTAACAATGTATAGAGTGTTAATACATTTAGTTGTCTGTAGGAATACATTAAAGTTTCCTGATGTCCTAGGAGACAAAAATGGTATGTAAATGAAGTTGTTTCATGTCTGGGTTGTTTAGTATTTTTTCTTTAAAACAAAAATAATTGATCAAAACCATTTAACAACACAAAAATTCACAAAGTGTAACTTGGTGAATGGAACACTGGATTATAAAATAAAATAATAGTTTTATTCTCACTTGTTTGACATGAGTCTATATTTCAAATGGAACAATAGAAGTAATTAAGTATGACAGAGGAGGGAGAAGAGGTTTCAAAGTGGACTCTGCAGAGCTAATGAACACCAGCTAATTAATAACTCATCAATGGACCTAATCCTGCACCAGTGAAGCCATTGGAAATATTTGTCTTCACTGGGTGCAAAATCAGACCGTGGAGGGTGAGGTCACTTTGAGTTCTGCCAGCAGTGCCTTGGCTGTTCTTCCATCCCACTGCCCTGAGCCCTGCAGCCTCTGCATATTGGACTATCCATTGATTTAACACTATTTTGATGGTTTTATGGTGCAAATGCTGACCTTGATAGGGGAAGGTTTTCACTTTCTGACTTTTTGTTTTGCAGTTGCTAGCATAGCAATTAATGCATACTTACTAGAATCCAAAATTAGTCACTCCTGAAAGTAATTATGTGCTAATTATGCAATTATTTTATTTTATATAGGCAGCAAAAAAATTTAAAGTACTTCAATTATAGTTTCTTCAAAAATCAAGTCAACTACTACTTGACTTAAACAGTAATTTATAAAATAATTTGTCACTTGACATTTTCAGACTTATGAGATTTTAGAGCATTTTTATTGTGTATCTAACAAAACCATTTTTCTTTATGTGCCTTTCCCCCCTCTAGTATTAGAAATTTGATGTGGCTTTACTTTACCAATCTGTCTGAAATTAGCAGATTATATATTTATATAAATTACTTATTATCAGATTAGTATCTGTTTGCCTGACTCCTCGCAGTTTTGGTGGAGTTGGAAATAAACCTTAAACAAATTTGAAGGGATGGC
The DNA here is from genome assembly GCF_017590055.1 of Onychostruthus taczanowskii. Classification (NCBI taxonomy): domain Eukaryota; kingdom Metazoa; phylum Chordata; class Aves; order Passeriformes; family Passeridae; genus Onychostruthus; species Onychostruthus taczanowskii. The sequence goes on along the minus strand of NW_024499239.1, from coordinate 26,307,268 downwards.
AGAATAATTTTGCATGTAAGTGAGGCTGATCAGACCAAGTTTTTTATGTACCTGATGCTTCATTTCCTCTTTATGCTTTTTGAATCTGCTGACTGTTGTTGCTCCATTTGTCAGAAGTGGCAAATGGAGAGAAATAAGGGTTGAATTTTTTTGTGAGAATTCTGAACAGGCAAACAACCCAAACCAGTGCTTCCAAGCAAAGCAAACAAAATAAGCTCAACCTGTTTTGGTTGGCCAGCCAGTGTTTCCAGCAGCACATCCTGACTGAGGTATGGGCAGCTTTAAACCAGGCACAGCTCCCCAGGGAATAGTCCAGATCCATGACAAGGCAGCTGGAGCACCACAGTGGCTTTCCCTGAACTACTTATTGCAACAGGGAAAAAAGATTTTGGGATGATGAGGGAAAGCAGTAGGAGATGTAGGAGATGTAGCAGTAGGACTCCCGTACAGAGGAACACTGGATTTTCTAGTTCAGCTCCTTATGAATTATTTTAATTCTCCTTTAAAAGATGCTTTATCTCCATAAAAATATTCCAGACATTATCTGCTGTGCTCAGAGGGAAACTCTCATTTGTGTACAGGAAACAAATAGCATCCATCAAATCACACTTATGACCCTTTCTGCATAATAATATAATAATAGGGGTCAGATTTAGAGCTACTCAGGCTACACTGCTAATGAGGAGTTCAAGTGAATTTCAGTTTTATTATTGTAAACAATGTGGAAAGACAGTCATGGAAAAATTACAAAATAATGTTGTGCTGTTTGATAGCTGGGAATTTAAGGGCAGGGAGGGGTGAATTATAAACCCATGATTTTAAGTGCTTGTTGACTCCAGCACTGAGTGAGTCTTTGTTGATAATAAATGAATTTTTATCAGTATAATAAATCAAGCAATACTAAGCTGTTCACTTTTACTAAAAAGGATTTTGCCAAAGCCTTAGTAGATCCTGTACAGAAAAGCCCATCTTTACAAGAAAGCTGCCCTCTCTCTTCCCAAAGGAAGATTTTTTGATTACCCTCTTGAAATGTTTCCAGTTCCTTGCATTTCTTTGCTCTGGATATGGTCACTCTTTTGAAAGTTTTATGGCATTCTTGTCAGTAAAAGTACAACTGGGGAGAAGAGTGGGATGTTCCTGGAGTCCTTGATCCCACCCAGAAGCTGTCAGAGCAGACAGTGCTCCCTGAGGGGCTGTCCCCTGTAACCCTGCACTGCTTCTTGCTCTGCCCTGAAGGAAGCTGTGGTGCAGTGGGGATGTCTGTGTGTGTCTCACCTTAGCTTTAAATTGAAAGAAACAGGCTGTAGGGATTGAATCTTTATCAGCTGCTGCATGGAGTCATATTGTAGGGAGTCTGCTGATACTGAAATATGAAAATATTCTCTAGAATTTATGTCTTCCATCAATGCCTTCTGTAATCAGCTCCCTTATTCTGTTTTTGCCTCCCTGACTCGTGCTGCTGTCATTGATTGGCAGGCAAAGACCACAGCATTGCCAATTTACATTTGCAATCAATAGAGCACTTTGGTTTTCAATTAAGTTATTAACATGCACTTGATAAACAACAAAGTTAACTTTCAGCTGACATTTATGACTATGTACTGAAGCAGAAACAATTAAAATCTGATTACACAGAGCTCTTCCTAGATGCATCGGTCCTATACACCTCTGCTTTCTACTCTCCTTCTTAAACTCCATTCAGGATTCCTCCCCTGCTGACAAGCTCCAAAATGTTTTGTCTTCTGACATCAGTGAAAATATACACATTATTTTTATTGGGAACTATTGTATTTGCGGGGACCCCCATGGCAGGGAGGAATGATGAATCTGACTCCATGTTCTCAGAAGGCTAATTTATTATTTTATGACACTATATTATATTAAAGAATACTGTACTAAACTATACTAAAGAATACAGAAAGGATAGCTACAGAATGCTGAAAAGATAATAATGAAACTCGTGACTCTCTCCAGAGTCTGACACAGCTTGGCCCTGATTGGCCAGAGGGGGAACAACTCACAGCAGAATCCAATGAAACAATCACCTGTGGGTAAGCAATCTCCAAACACATTCCAAAGGAGCAAAACAAAGGAGAAGCAAATGAGATAAGAATTGTTTTCCTTTTTCTTTGAGGCTTCTCAGTTGCCCAGGAGAAAAGTTCTGAGCTAAGAGATTTTTCAGAGAATGTGAATGTAACAGAGAACTAATTAGCAAAACCCAAGGAACTTGGACACACCCAAACATAAGGATGGCATGCAATTTCCTTAGTGTGTATTGTCTGGAACTTTGTAATTGAATTAATCTTAATGTTTGCCTTGCAAAGTCCCTTTTGGTGATCACCACCCAGATTTGATCAGCACGTTAATCTGGCCTGTCCCTCAGCACCTAAATCCTTGTCTCGGTTTGGAAAGACAGATGTCTGCTAAGGAAGGCAGGAGCTTCCCCTGAAATGGAAAATGTAAACCCCCTCCCTCTGAATTGCTATAAATTTGAAATTAAGGAGCTCTCAGGCAAAAAATATGGGAGCAGGAATAACAGCTCTTTAATAGGGAAGAAAATAAAAAGATAAAATAAACAATGCAGTAAACTAAAACAACACTGAGAGAGTCAGAACACAACCTGTGGGTCAGGGTATTGGTGGCAGTCCAGCTGGAATTGTGGCTGCGGCCCTACTGGAGTGTCAGGTGTAGTTCTGTTGGAGAAGGGATCCTGTAGAAACGGTGTAGTCTTCCTCTGAGGATCCAGTGGAAGAGGCAGCTGCTCCTCTGGGAATCCAGTGGAGAAGCCATGCTGGTGTTCCAGAATCTCCAAATTATATCCGGGTAGGAATGCTTGGCTCCTCCCTCTGGGCTCACATCTCCCAGTGGATGCTGTAGCTCTTATCAGCCATGCAGGGACATTCCATAGCCTGTTATCAGCAGATGTCTCCCTGGAGGGAGGAGTGGGTGTGGAAGAAATAAGGAAAACTGCCCACTGAACAGAAGACAACTGCCATACAGATGGCAAATAGAATGCAATTTTCTTGGCAATCCAGGACAACCCTGAAGATGGCACACAAGAAATCTGTCCTTCTCCTTGTGCTAAGCCACAAGGGGGGGTGGGCCTCCCCCTCCAGTCTGCTGGGTCCAAAAGGAAGGGAAGAGCTGCTCTCCAAGTTTAACTAAGACGGCACATCTTTTCCTGGGACCCTTTGGGATCTGCCAGCTTGAAAAGAGATGGAGCAGGAGACAATGTGCCTGGTCAAGAGAGCACAAGGGAAAAATAGAGTTAAACAACTGGAGAGCTGTCAGTGCCAGGGGATAATTTCCCCTCATTTCAGAGTGGGTAGTTCTATTGCTTTGAACTCCAACAAGCTGTCTCAAAACCAAGCCTCTAGCTGGCATAACTGTGAAAGAATAAATGCATGCTAAAAGTTGTGCTTGATCAAGGGAGAGACCAAGAACAAGAAATGAAGCTCTTGCAGTGAAAACAGCTTTACTTTCACAGCAGAGGAGCAGACGGTGGAGGAAAGAAGAAAAGCAAAGCCAACAAGTAGAAGATCACAGGATCAGCCCTCCTTTGTCACAGGCTGCAGAAGCTGGGAATGGGTTGTATGGGATTGTGTGGCTAGGTTTTGGGAGCAGGGATGGCTCCTGTAAACTTCCCCCATTTCCAAGGGGTGAATTCCAGACAGCTCCAAGTCAGACCCACTGCTGCCCATAAGTGGTGGTGGTGGCACCTCTGGGATAATAGACAAAAAAGGGAGAATAAAACCCCAAACCCAGTAACTTCATTTGGAAAGAGGTGTGAGAATAAGAAAGAGAAACAACTCTGTAAAGGCCTGGGGAATAAGGTAAATCAGGTTTTGTAGATAATATTTCTTTTGCTGTGGTTTTTTTTTTTTTTCAGATGGAAAAGAAAGATTTCACAGGAAAATTGTTTAAAATTTAGAGGTTTTGTCAGCTGGGATGGCACAACTGGGATTCCGTGTGAGGGATATTAAAGCAAGCTTAGGATGCAATATGCTTATGAGTTCTTAATCAAGTGTGACCAAACAAAAAATTAGGTATTTATGTCACTATATTTTGGAAGGTTCAGCATTTTTAAATTGTAAACCTTAGAATCCCAGAATCATAGAGATTGGAAGAGGCCTGCAATGGAGACCCTAAAATGTCTCTGGGAAACTTTTTTCAGCATTCAACTCTCTTCACAATTAATTAGATTTTTCTTCTGTGTAAATAGAATTTCCTGTATTTCCATTAATACTCATTGCTTCTTGTCCATTCAGTGACCACCACGAAGAGCTGGGCTCTCTTCTCCTTATTTCTTTAGGCATTTATCCATGTTGAGAAGATCTCCCTGAGCCTTCTCTTCTCCAGGCTGAGCAGCACAAGTATCTCAGCTTTTTCTCATGTGACAGATGCTCCAATCCTTTAATCAAGATTGTGACTCTTCCCCACTCCAAAAGATCTAAGAGTCTTCCTTGTGCAGAGTAGAAGGAAAGGATCAAATATCTCATAATTGCTGTATTTTCAGGCTTTCTGTATTTTTGGGAAGACAATTTCTCTTCCCCTTTTTTTATGTTTTGATCTTGAAAGCATAGAGGAAAAAAATTCCTGTCTGTGTGTAAATGGCCATGGAAGGAATGGTGTGGTGGGAAGAGATGCTTCACCTGAGGATGGCAAACTTAAATGCTAGTGCTGAAAAGAAAAATAGCCTGTTTTTCTAGCAGGGGGAGGATTTCAAAGCTGTCAACTTTTGTGACTCTTATGTATTTACATATTTGAACTTCTACTTCTTCTAATGATAAAAGAAAGAACAGTGAAGGAGAATGAGAAATCCACCTAATATGAAACTTTTTATGAAGCATCAGAATAAAACATTAAATCAGGAAAAAAATAATCCAGAGGACAGGAAAACCAAGAAAATTTGGTGGCATATGTTTTAAAACTTTTTGCAGCAGTAAACACATAAAACTGGATTTTTAAAATTTATTTTGAACTTTGGTGTTTTGGGGTTTCGAGATACTCTCTGCTGAATAAGTACTCAAACAATTATGGATGTATGTTGGAAATATTAAACAATTTTCAATACTAAATAGACTTTAATGAAGAACAAAATAGAACATCTTGTTCATTATTTCTGGTATTATTTTCCCTCTATATTTTTTTGAGTAGTGAGTAGACCAGAATTTGGATTGTGTCACAGTGGAAATAAGTTATTATGCTGTTCGCTAAAGTAGGTTTGTTTAATTTGCTGAGATTAATCATTCAGATGTGAAATAAAATATTCCACCTGCAGTTCTCCTTAAAATATTTGGCTTTTCTCTGCTGTTAAACTGTTGGTTTTTGCATCTTCTTATCCTAATAGTAATTAAAAGTTTAAAGAAGTGCATTCCTAGATGCAAATTAATTCTGTTAACATATAGCAAAGGAGAGGGAAAAATGGTTGTTGTGGTACAAATCATTTTGTATTTGGAAATTATGAGCTGATTTACATGGAAAGAGTTTATGGCAGGTCCAAAGCATTGGCCACCTGAGTGGGAAGGATGCACACTATTACTATTTACATTTTGGAGTCAGGAATGGCTTTATGGAGTAATTAAATTGGTCAAAGGTCTCTGAAGACATTGGCAATAACCTCACGTTTGCTGAATGTTCATTTCCCGGCTGCAAGATCATCTTTCATCTCAGAAATTAATTATCTTTTTTCATAGGAAAACAAAGACGTATTCAAATGTGTGAGTGAAAAGAAGCTCCTTTTTGTACAAAACTAGATTTTCTCCCCATGATCAGATGATATCTGAACCTTCTTTTTTTTTTTTTTTTTTTTCCCACTCTATTTTAAATTAAAATATGTAGATTTAAAATTTGTTGTACTACAGGGGTTGTACCTAAAGGGAAAGAGGAGACAGGGTCTTGTCCTTAGAAATTGTTCTCTCCTCAGAGCTAAAAAGACCCTATGCTTTCATGAACAATGATAATCTTTAAGATATATGTCTGTTCTGCTGAGTAACTTCTGATTTCTTTAGTTTGGTCTCTTAATCTGTTTTATACTGGATATTGATTTCAGTTCACTTCTTTTCTGGAAGTACTGTACCAAAGATTATCTTTCAATAGACTTCAAGCATGAGTGGCTTAGTAAAAGTCTCTCATCTTATTAGAGGTTTATATTCTTACAGCAAGTTCTCTTGCTCTTGTAACACACAGGCTGGTACTGCAGACAGATAGATCTGTAAAGTCTCTCTTAACTCTTTAGGTAACTGCTTGCAATGACATTGAAATCTGCGCATTATTTCAATAAGAAATGCAGATATCTTCTGCTCGTATTTTGTTTCAAATTTTGTATCAAGTTTTCATTAAGATGATTTCTGTCAGAACAGTTTCGGGAAAAAAGATGCAATTCTTGTTTGCAATCTTCTGGGAAAGGCTTTCCTTTTTTCAGAATAAAGTGGAATGGTGGACAGTGGAAAATTAATTAGGAGCATTCAATTATAATATGGTAGACTGATGTGTGATTAAACAGATAGTGCCCAGGAAAGCATTCTAATTACAACATAGAATTTCCTTAATCTGAGGTAAATTTAATTAATTTCAGGGGTTTGTTAGAGTGACTGTTTGATGACCAGTTCCACCCTGGTGACAGAAAGGGACACAACATCTGCAAATGAAATTACCAGGGGAGAAAGGCAAAATTCATGATGGCACCAACATGCTTGGTGTGCATTTTGCTGCCCAGTTGTGATCCTCAAAACTTAAAACCAATTTAGAAGGTTTTTCTACGTGGCTCATGTGTGATTTCGCTTCTGCTCAGGTCAGCTGCGAGATCCTGTCCCTCCAAGCCTGCCTAATCCACAGCTGGAGTGAGCACTGCACACCTGACCCCACTGGAACTTCAGCCACTTCAGCTTAGAAAGACTGAGAAGGTTAAAAATTTCATGAAATCCAAGCAAAACTGAGCAGTGTCACTGTGCAAAAGAGATTTTAAGGTTCTTTGGAGGAATCAAGCCGTGAGCTTGCAACAAGGTGGGGAAACATGAGTTCAAGCTGAAGGGAATGTTTTCTCTGTGTAATAGGAAAATGTCTTCACTGGACTTTCTGTAAGGTGCTTTAGTGCAGTGATGCTTCTCTCCGAAGCTTCCTTCAGAGAAACCCCCATGGACCAGACAGTTTGGCAATCCTGCATCTTACCTGTACTGACAGGAATGTGTGGGTCCATGGGTTTGACTTTTCCAATGTTGAACTCTCAAAACTTCAGGAAGCAACAACACTGGGGTGAAGCTGGGTGTCATTGTGGGGCAGCATTCCAGAGAACATCACCTGGATTTTGTGCCTCCAATTTGCCATGTGGGCACCTGAGTCCCAGAGACAGAAAAACTGATACCTATCAATTGTCATATCTGTCTGCTAAACCTGGAAGCTATTAAAAATCACTTTATAATTAGGACAGGGAGTGTGATAAAGGCTCCTCAACTGTATTAGCCTGAGTAAGCAGTTTTCATGCCTGAATGTGCACTAAGGATTTACACAACTCTTATCTACATTTTGGAAAAAAAAAAATAGAGCAAATGTGATTATCTCCTGTCTTGGATTGAAATATTTGGAATTCTGAGAATCTTCACAGAGCAAGGGCTGGAGCACAACTATGGGACAATTTTGTATCAAGAATGTCAATTGTCATGGTTAGTAAATGTGATAAGGAGGAGAAAAGCCACTGTGCAGCTGTGAAGAAGGCTGGACATTAAACACATGCTCTGTATGATCTTGGGCAAATGTTTCTGTTCCAGAAATCCCAGGAGCAGTCTGGGTTCTTTGTTCTGATTTAACAGGTGCATAAGCTGAAAAGATCCCAAATGTCTGTGCTGTGATGTGTCTGCTCAAAGACCCTGGAGGATGTTAAATTGGATTAAATTGATTTTGTTTTGCCTATAGGCCTTTTCTTGGAGTCAGAGACTGAATTCTGGTAAAAATACAACTGCAGAGCAATGAGCCCCCATTGCAATGCAACCCCCTTGAAAGCCTGTTGGGAATGGCTTATTAAGAAATAAGAATATAAATTTCTTGAGAAGGAAGAAGATACAGTTTACCCTCTTGAAAACCCAATTGATTAAAAAAATAGGAAAAAACCCCCACCCCAAACACCTAGGGGTTTATTCAGAATTCATGCAGAATCCTAAACTGATTTGATCAAAGAAATAGGAGTTATTCTTCCCTCTCAATTCCTCCTCCGCCATAGAATGAAGACAAACAGTGGAGAGGAAAATCCTCATCTTTAATTTGAACTTTATAAAGCCCTGGCAGATCCATCTGCTTCACTCTTTGTAGGGGGAAAAAAATACCACAAGCTAATGATTCTGACTTCATTAATCATTAAAAAACAAATTATCTGAATTCTACCACATCACAGAATGTAATACACAAATGATTTCTACATGTGATGTCTTGCTCATAATTAATACTCCTGTCTTTTGTGGAATTACATCAATCAAGAATATTTTTCTTTGCCAGTTTAGGTCGTGTTTCTTCATTTATAATTTTATTTTGTTTATTGGATTTTTGGGGTGAATTGGTTTTTGTTTTGTTTTTTATATTTTTGTGCTTTCACCATAAACTCTGATTGGCTTGTAACAGTCAGTTTTTAATGAGACTGCAGCAAAATCAGACAAGTGATGCCTGATGAAATATTCCTCTTGTATGAAGAACCAACCTTTGTTCTTAAACTTTTTTTACAAAATCTCTAGTTTTTAAGTCAAAATTCTTAAAGATTATTGAATGCTTCTTATGTATAACAAAAATTTTGATGTGAATGTATCTGATTTGGGGATTTAGAATGAGATTGAGATTAAACTGAGATTCTCACTCTGCCTCACTGTGGAAACACCTTGATAAGAAATAAGACAATGGGTGCTACTCTTCTGATTTCAAATTTGCTAATTTCGCAGCTTGAGACTTCAGCCATGAAATAATTAGTTTTGGGTTTGTTTGTAGTTTTTTGATTGGGGAAGTGGACTTCACAGAAAAGAAAAGAAGCACACGACCTCTTATCTGTTATCTGCTAAGTGTATTGCAACATCTACTAAAGGAAAAATACAGTCATAGCACCACAGAGGTGTTAGGGTTGAAAGGGATCTTAAAAATCATCTGGTTCCAACCTCTCCTGCCCTTTCACTATCCCAGGTTCATCCAAGCCCCATCCAACCTGGCGTTGAACATTTCTAGGAATGGGGCAGCCAAAACTCAGTCAAACTTCACTGTGTTTCTTTTACAAACTCAGGAGGAGGCCACAAGTTTGGCTTTGTTAGTTTAGAAAGAATAATATTTTTTGAACATGCAGAGGACTATAGAGCTGGATTTACTGACAAGATTTTCAAGTTTAGGAAGGATTTGAGCTGTGAAAAGTAAACCATCACCACACCTTAGGAGAGGAAAAAACACCTCATGACATTTGCACTAGAGCTGATTGAAAATTGCAAGTAATATTCACAAGCTTCATTGTCTGGAATATTCATTGTCTGGAACATTCACTACCACATCCTCCTCTTCTCATGCCCTAGACAAAGTTTGTTTTACTCTACAACTTACATCTGAGGCTCCCAGTAGGAATGCTTCCTACCTCATTCCTCTGATCCTATTGCCCATTTTTACCACATGTCTGTGAGCTCTTCTTTTCCACATCAAACCTAATCAAGTTTTTTGTTTTAAGGTCCTTTGTGATCTGGCTTCTATTGAGCTTCTTAATTTCTTTTAATATGGTGCAAAGTAGTAATTCTAGTCTAATTTTCCTATTTCTTCTTTTTTAGTTCTCATGCACAGGCAGCTTGGAACAGAAGCCAAATGAGCAGAGAATATGCACTCTAGACTGTGCACTGAACTCTAAATCATTTCCAGACTAATCCACATAGTGTTCGTACCTGTTCATTTTTTTTGTCAACTAAGTCTTATTTAGTGAACATAATGTTCTAAAGGTTCAATATTTTAAAGGAGTTCAGGGGTTTTATGTTTTTGATCATGTTCATATCCTGTGTCCTCTGGATTGCTCATAAATCTGGGCTGTTTGGTTGTCATTTTTTTAGTTTTTCACCCCAGTGAAACTGCAGCCTTTGTGGGACAGAACTGGACAGTTCATCACATTTCCAGTCCATTTGAATGTAGCACCTGTCACTGAACACAGGACTGTTTACTGTCCTCAGCTGAATAAGACATTCTTAATGGGGGAAAAGATTTTCTTGTAGCTGAAGAAGATTCTTTTTTTTAATTGGTCACATTAATCACAGACTTGATTTTGATTTCCCAGTGGGCTGAGCCTGCCTTGGGAACAGTAGCATCAGCTATTTCCCCCTTAGTTCTGGTTTTTTGGGGGAGGAAACAGGAGAGGAGGGGGAAATACCAGCATTAACTCACACCTGTCTATAACAACAGTCTGAGAATGGGAAAAAAAAACCAGTAAAGTCTTTTACTACCCTTGATAAAGGGAGCAGGACATTTACTGAAATGCTTTCCCAGCTCTTCTCCTGCTGCCCAGCAGTACATGGGGATAAAAGTGCTCCATCCAAGAAGATTATTTTGTGCTTCCATTGCTTTTGAGGCTCCAGTTGTGAACATTTTTTTCCATTTAATATGCCCATGGGTTGTAGGGTAGGTAGATATTTCCTGGGATGTTGCACTAAGTCCTCTTCTTCAACAGGCAAACATAAAATTAGCCAACTTCATTTTGAAATTAGTGAAGCTCTTTGTCCATACCTTGTCAAATTATTCAAATCTTCCTCTTCATACTCAAATCTATCATCTTTAAGATTTCACTTCAGCATAGTTTTTATGCAATTTATGTTGCATGAGGACATTTTTCCTACCCTCCAATACAGTTATAGAGCCTGCTAGCATGGTTAATAGATGGTACAACTTGGTGGTCACAGCTGCTAGTTAAACTCTGCTTTAAGTATTTTTATTTCTAAACCAGTTATTTTCAAATGGTATCAAAACTGTGCTTGAAGAAACCTGAGTTTCACAGATTTGTATGCCAGGAAAATGGTATTATGGTCTTTTGCTGTGATGTTTTTGATCTCAGAGGCTGTGGATCCCCACATCCATATGAAAGTACCAGGAGGAATTATCATTCTCATTGCCCAGAGTCTGACCTTTCTTCTGGCACAGCTGTCCATTTTGTCTATGATGCATTCAAGAAATCTGGTTTCCTTACTCAAAAAAGAATTCTTTGAGTTCTTTTCATATACTTTTTCTCATTGTGCTTTCAGTAGTCAAACTCATGGAGATTTGACAATCACTTCGAAGAGTTTAGTTTGTAGACAAATAGCCATTTGATGTTGAGTCCAAAATAAATTACCTTCACTGAATTTCCACTTCTGGTTTTCTTTTTTTGCCTTTTTTTTTTCTTGTTTTGTTTTGTTTTGTTTTGTTTTGTTTTGTTTTGTTTTGTTTTGTTAATGAAGTGTGTCCCATCTCTGCCACCTTAAAAATTAAAAATCCTTTCTTTTCTTAATGCTCAGTTTTCAAATGCACAGAGATAGTTATCATCTCTGTCCCCACAGCCATCATTCATCCACACTGTACATAATTACTTCTTTTAATCTTTGCTAATAATGCATCATTTCATTAAAAGCCAGTAAGACACTTACTATAAAATGTACTTTCATTCATTTCAGCGGAACTATGTCATGTCCTAGAAAAGCACATGTCAGAGCAGCCTTAAGTGTTGTCCTTGCCAATTTTAAAGTGGGCAGTAGGTCCTGCAGGTAATAGAAGAGGTTTTGCATAATGAGAGTTCAGCTGGAATCACTGATTAGTTCAGTTAGATTTCCCCCCTGCTTGGTCTGTATCTTGACAGACAATATGGGCAGAAAGAATGAGCACAAATAAAGTGCTTGTTCTCCTTTCTTTTGGAGAAAACAAATAGATAACACCAGGTTTGGTGACATTTATGGTATGAACTGTAGGCCTACCTGATCTGTTCTTTGCCCTAGTAGTTTCCTCATTCCTCTTGGAAGAAACACTCTCTGTGCCCCATTGCATCACTTGTCATGAAGTTTAATGCGTAAATGCAAGACAGATGTGCTGTATTTTTCTGCATATACACTGGATGTTCATGTCAGAAAGAAAATAAAAGTTTATTATATTTAGAATCCACTGTGCTTATATGCAAGAGCAAGATTAGGAAGCATCACGGAGACAGATTAGCTGTTACTTTTGTAAGTGGGGAAAAAGATAATTCTCTTTAGTCTCAAAATACTTTCCTGCATTCTTAATTCAGGGGTTTTGTTCTGTTCAAGATCAGGATGCAAACAATCTCTGGGATTTAATGGAATCATAGAACAATCCATCAGACAGATTGGGAGGGAGCTTGAGAGATCACTTGGTCCAGCTTTGGAACTTACATGGAATTATTGAGTACCCTGCCCAGTCACCTCTGAGAGGAGCCAGTGATGGGGACACTACAACACTCCTGGGGAGGTGTTCCTGTTTAAAGAATTTCTTTTGCATACCTAGAGGAATCCTCTTCTGGTACAACTCATGCCTGTTGTCCCTGGCCTTCTCCATGGGCTCCCTGAGAGCTTCCACCCTCTTTGTAGTCACCCTATAAGTACTGGAATTCTGTGGTGGTGGTCCCCCAGAGCCACCTTCTCCCCAGGGAAAAAAGACCCAACTTACTCTGTCTTTCCAGCCCTTTGAAAATTTTTGTGGCCTCTTTCAGACCATCTCCAGTCTGTCCACACCTTTCTGGAGTTGTGGGGACCAGACCTGGATGCTGAACTCCAGGTGTGGGCAGTCACATTAAAAACCAGTTTGCGTTTCTTTAGGAAGAGAATATATATGGTGATATTGCAGATCTAATAAGATGGATTTGCTCACAAGGCTTTTAAATTTTAGTGGGGTTTTTTAATGCCACATCATTAATCCATATCTTTCTTTGTTAGTGTGTTTAAGAGTTTTAAAGCTTCTCTCCTGTCTTCCTTAAACTTTTTAGGTCCTCAGGGAACTATATTGTTTCTGTGTTTTTCTAGAGGGGAATATAAGACTATAAAGTCTCTGTGGAAATTTTGTTCATTATTCATTACCCTTGCCACTACTGATGGTGACAAATGTCATTACTTTAATGGCCATCGTTACCCATTGTCATAATTAAGGGAGATCATTTGATGACACCAAATGTAACATTCCTTATTGCATCAAATTAGGAAATGGTGTCCTGACTAGGTACACAACTTCACCCATAATTTTTAAAGACTAATTAATAAATTAAACACTTTCTGCTCATTAATAAGACAACATCATAATTTTAAAAGTTCACAGGGGTAGAGACAGGGTGCCAGATGTTGATTGTTTCTTATTTCCTCCCAGTTTGGTGGTGATGTGGGAAGCGGGGTTCCTCCACCACTTTGGGGGGCTTACCAGAATGTTCCATGATTGCCAGTTATGCCTGGGTTTGGCATGGCTGCACTTCTCTAAAGAATCCATTAGTCAAGTCATCCTCGAGTCAGCGCAGCTCAGTCATTGTAATAGCTGACAAATGTATCCTTAATTTAAGTGACGAGGATCTGTATCACTGCAACAGATGATGATGAGCCATGGACTACTGTGGATTGTCTGGCAGATATTTCAGAAGGCTAAAGAAGTCTCTGGACCACTTCTTGACAGAAACCATGCTGTGTGAAGGAGCAGTGCTCCATAATAGAAATGGAAATAATCCTGCATGGCAGAGAAAGCTAATGAATGTCTGGTCATGGTGTCAAATTTGTCCATTTAAACAGGTGGAGTCCACAACTGAGAAAGATTCTTTGTTGTTTTTGGGCAGGTTTACTGGATGGACACTTACCTGGGCTGTGAGTTGAGGTCTTGGTGTTCTTTGAGATCCTGTAGGCCATCAGTGATTAGATACAAGAAGGAATGTTTCTGCAATGAGGGTGATAAAATAGATAGTCCAGAGAGATGGTAGATGGCCCATCCCTGGAAACCTCCAAGGTCAGGTTGGATGGGGCTCTGAGCAAATCGGTCTAGTTGAGGATCATGGAATCATGGAATGGTTTGGTCGGAAGAAACATTAAAGACCATCTTGTTCTACTCCCTACCATGGGCAGGGACACCTTCACTACCCCAGGTTGCTCCAAACCCCATCCAACCTGTCCTGGGACTCTGCCAGGGATGGGGCAGCCACAGCTTCTCTGGGCAATCTGTGCCAGGGCCTCACCAGCCCCACGGGGAAGAACTTTTTCCTAATATCCAATTTAAACCTATTGTCCTCCAGTTTGAAGCTGTTCCCAAGGTCCCTTGGGTGTGCCCTTGCTGGGTGTTGGAGTAGATGACCGGTCCTTTCCAAACCCTCCTGTGGTTCTGTGATCTGTGCTGACGCAGCAAAGAGTGTGTTCTGATCATGGGAGTCTGGATTTCTGTTTGATGGTAGGATTGGGAAGAACACACCATATGGTAAGTGGGCACAGGGGAAGAGAAATTTAGAGACAGAACAGGAAACGAAAATAAAAGATTGAAAGACGGGAAATGAGAAGATCCATAGAGCGTGGGTCAACATGTGAGGAGAAACATTTGGCAGGCATGTGGAAGGAGGTTTAGCCATGGATTGTATTGGCTTTGTGACAGATTGAGGACCTCTAGAGTCACTTGTACAGTCTACAGTTTGTCTAAGCAATGGAGAGCAGGTCACCTCATCTCTCTGCAAAAAGAGAAGACATTCCTTCTCAAAGGGTGTGAGGCTCCCCTGGCAGTGAGGATGTGGCACACAGGTCTTGTTATCACTGACTGAGAAAGAGCAGGAGAATGGATGATAAGCAGTAATTAAGACGAGGATGTAGCTCAGTACAGCTCTTGAGAGAGGAACCCCGTACCTCAGAATGAACATAATTGTTGAAACATTGATGTCTGCAACTCATGTAGCTGTGTGTATGTTAACAAGATGGAAGATTTCTGTCTGAATATTAACAGATTTTTTTAAAACTGACTTTTTTTAGCTTGTGATTCCAGTGAAATCAGTGCAGTGGCACAGCTGTAAACTAATTGGCTACCTCTTGGTCATATTCACTGATACAAGAGCCAGAATATCTGTAGGTGTGCAGTTCTGCAGTTCAGATTTAACTCTGAGCCTCACTGCTGACAGTAAGGACTGCTCCAGAGTTTAAAATATTAAAAATCATGCCCTTCAGGACTGAAAAATCCTGAAAAGTTTTTTGTTTTTTTTTTTTTTTTTTCTTCAGGACATGCAATTTTTTAAAAATTTATTAGGGCTTGTCAGTAGATCAATGGACAGTTAGACCTGCTGATTGGGATTCATAAACTGTAAAAAGTGTTGCACTTTCTACAGATTTTTTTTTTCTCTTTGAGTAACAGGAAGAACTCTTTGAGAACATTTTCAGCCTCAAGGACAGAATACATAATTATGTTCGTGAGATAAATCTATCACAATAGGGGAAGAATCCCCTTGTAAGTATTAAATGTGAGATATAGGGAAAGAAACTCTTAAAAAAGGAAAGATTAAAGCACATTTTACCTCTCCATCTCACCTGTTAGATTTCAGCTTTCACCATAATTTAAATCAGAAACGTGCATAGTGGGTAATCTGTGTCCAGCAATTTTACACATCTCACTGATTCCCAGTCCATGCTGAGACATGACAAACTCTGCATTTCTGGTGTTCCATAAAAGCATAAGAATCTCACATGGAAAAGGAAACAAACAGACAAAAAAAGGCAAAACAAATAACCTTGCAAAGTATTTCCTTCCCAAGAAACCCTCATTTTCACCCTCTTTATTTCGAAGCTGAGAAGTGGATTAAAGCACAGCTGTGTACTTTGCAGTGAGCCTGAGAGGATGTTGAGTTCTGCACCATTCACACCTAAAGTAATACAGGAAACCAAGAAGCTCTAGATCAAAAGCCCCCATTTTTCTTCACTGTCATTCAATTCATTAATATCTAGTCTTTGTTGAATTAATTTATCTGTCCAAATAACAGCTTAAGTAATAGAAAGCCACCAAACCATCAAAAAAACCCAAACAACCAAAGCAAAAACAAACAAACAAACCAAAACCAAACAAAACAAAACAAAACAAAACAGGAAAAAAAAAAACCACCAAAACCAAAACCAAAGCCAAACCCCCCACTGCCAATCAGTGAAAAATTCTCTTTGGGGGTTATGTAGAGTGCCTGCTTGAAAGTTTTTTTAGCATTTTAACCATGATTGAGGGTGAGCCCTGTTTTTAATGCTAGATATTCAGTCAGAGACATGGATATCTGGGCTGTGCACCTGCTGAATGCAGGAAGGGGCTGTCCCTTTCCTAAAGAATTAATGTCCATTAAATAAAACAATGGGTGATAACAATTAGCAAATTAGGTCCAATATTTCTTTATGTTTCCCTTAATTTGCAGTCAGCATCCACAAAGCCAGAATTAACTTACTGTTGCCTGAAGTGTAGCATAATAATTGATAATAATAATTAATAGCATAATAATTAATAATAATAATTCAGTGGAATTCTTCCTTTTTAGTTTCCACTTCCCAGTACCAATTTAATGCAGATTTGTTGGTCAAATATCCTGCCATTACACTGAGACAATACAAAGGAGCTAAATGGGTGGAAATCTTATGAAATTATCCTAGTTTCATTTCATGTCAATTAACTTATTAATTTAATACATTTTAAACATTTTTTTCTGTGAGCATCTTTGACAAAATATCACCATGTGACAATGAATATTCACTAAAACTAAGGAAATGTTCTCACCTTGCACCAGGCAAGGTTTAGATAAGAAATTAGAAAAAATTTTTTTCACAGAAAGGGTTATAAAGGTTGGGTACAGACTGACAAGGGCAGTGGTGGTGTCACCATTCCTGGAAGTGTTAAAAAACACATGCATATGGCACTCAAGGATGTGCTTTAGTGGGGAACATGGTGGTGGTGCTGGGTTGGAGGTTGGATTTGATGATCTTAAAGGTTTTTTCCGAATTTAATGATTCTATGACATAATGATCATAACCTCTGCACTGAAAAAAATTGTGGGAATCGATTAGATATGAAAGCTCAGATTAGTATGTATCAAGACATAAATAGTTCTGGATACTTGCTTTTCAGGAAGATTCTCAGAATCATCTGAATTTACCCTCCCAACAAATTCTCTGACTGTTTCTGTGAATCTGTATTGAAAAGTTCTGTTTAAGGCGGGACATTTGGTGAGATGAGTCTCTGTCTGCTCAGTTCTGAGAGCTGTAACACTTCACTGACTGCTTAGAAGGGATGGCAGGAAAGAAAATCAATTAATGCAAGACATCTATTTTTGCAATTTAATAGAATTTAATATAAGTGTGTCTCTCAGAGCTGCCAGGGTGTCTCTGAGTACTTCTTGTTATAGGCAGCCTAAGACATTTTTATTCAGGACTGAAGGGAAGGTGTTAGATGTGTGAAATTCTTTCCCTAGCTCTAGTGCTGAGCTGTTTTTTAATTTCAGTGTATCAGTCTGTAAAGTGGCAAGTCATGATAATTTACTTCTCAGGAGTTCTGCAGGATTTAATAAATATTTTTAAGAGTTTTGAGATGCTTGGATGAAGTGTATGATAAAGTGAAAATGAAAAGATATACAGAGTTCAAGTGTGCTTCTTTGTCGATGTTTGATGTTGTGGCTGCTGTGTTTGGCCAGGTTGTCCAATATTCTGCCTGGTTTGTCTGTTGGAACCCACAGCAACTCTAATGCCCACTTCAGTTTAGTGCCCAGTGTCTGTGTGCTTCCCTTTCCAAGATAATGGAGTGTGTATAGAAATAACATTTTCTTGCTCATGAACAGAATATTTGTATGACTAAGGAAAACAGGAAAGGGTGGGAACAGTTGGGAATTAAATGCTGGTCCTGAGTAAAAGTGCAAAATCTCTGACCTCCTGCATTACAAATGGCCTTGGCAGTATTCATGATTTTGCCTTTCAATTCCTTTTACATGAAATGGAGATCAGCATTTTTGAGTGTTTTTCTTTGGGTTGTTTGTGTTAGTTTGTGGGTTTTTTATATTTAGATCTATATTTAGCTCTATATTGTTCTTAAATTATGTTTTCCATGGTGTACCAGTGGTCCTCTTGCATACTTCAGGATGCTGCCTCAAGATGGAAAAATTCTTGTTTTTTTCAGGTTCCATCATAACAACAGAGAATAAGGAACCTACTTGAGAAGGCAGTGCCAATATTTTTATCTTGTACCTGCAGACTTTTGGGTATTCTGCTTTGAAATTTTTTTTAACCTCTTTTCCCTGCTTGAACAATTTAACTTGATGCCAGCTTTGTAATATAATTCATCTTATAGCTCCAGATAGATTTATTCTTGAGTGCTCAGAGTGTGATCTTTAAGCACTCTGAATAACAGACCTGAGAAATGCAGTTAGCGTGGTTCTGCCAGTAAAAGTGAAATTGTGAATAATAGGTTTCTCTTGGCACATAAAACTAAGACCCATGTCCAGTGATATTTGTGTTTGAAGTATTACTGTGAGCTGATGATTGGAATGCTGGTCTCCTCTAGAAGAGGTGCTTCACATTTGTAACCTAATATTCTCTTTCTAAGGGCTCAATATTTTAAGAGTTTTGAGCTGTATTAGATTAAATATTTTTTGGAGGCTGCCAGCCTTGTTGTGATTCCATTCCTATAAAGTACTCTGCAACTTCTTTCTCATTTTATGCTGCTGTTTAGTCATTTTTCAGATGATAGCACACTGACATTTTTTAAAGTTGATGGCCTAATTAGATCAATTAAGTTTAGCATGCCATAAAGCATGTTAAAAATTGGCTTGATATTGGACCTCAAAGGTAATTTAAAAAATTTGTTGTATTGCTGTGTATTAATGATGATCTGTTCATTGCAGTCCTCCAGTGAATAGTTATAAATTTAGTTCTACCCATATATTTTATGATAATTTTGCTTGTTTTGGCTGGGACAGTTAATTTTCTTCCCAGTGGCTGGTGTGGGCTTTGCTTTATTAAACTGTCTTTATCTCAACCTAAGAGTTTTGTAACTTTTATCCTCCTGGTTCTCTCCTTGTTCCCACTGTCCCCATAAGACAAAATATTTAAAGGTTAATATTTAAAGATTAGATAAAAAACATAAATATCTTTATTAGACATGTTTTATTAGTCAATAACTCCTTAAAAATTCTTGTAACCAAAGTCTTGTGTCCTTCTGAACCATGCTGAAACAATATGAGCTGAACTCATGCTTCCTACCTATGCAGAAAATAAAAAAATAAACCACATCATCAAAAACAGCTCAGAGGTCCCATCTCTAACTCATCCAAAACTCCTTCAAAAATCCTCATAGTGGGGGAATGAGTGAGGGGCTGTGAGGATCTTCACTGCTGGCTGGGGTTAAACCATGGTGATAATGTAACCTGAAATTGCAAATTTTGTAGTATTCAAACATATGTACAAGTTTGAAGATTTCATGGAGTGCCAGAAATTGCTCAAAAGCTTGGAGAGTTTTATATTGTCAGTGCAATTAGCTGCATAAGACTTAGATCAAGTGAGAAAATATCTGATACTGGAAGGGTTTTTGAACCAACAGAAGCATCTTAATATCTTAATACTCAATAGCAGGAACTGGACAAGTTATGGGAAGGATATAACAGAGCTTTTGAACAAAGAAAAAATAAAATGCTCTCAGTTTAGGTTCATTGTGAATCAAGAGCAAGAGATTTTTCTTTAGGGATTTCACCATTCAGCTATAACATATTGAGGCTGGTGCTGAATTTGGACAGACTCTGAGGCCTATACTAATCAGTTATTAATAATTCACTGTCTGCTTGGAATTCCTGCATAAAAAGAAGACCAAAAATACTATGTAGTGTTGTTCATATACTAAATCAATTTAATTTTTAATAGGGTTATATCAACATATTTTCTTCAAAGATTACACTCAGATTTGAACCACTTCAAGACTGAAATTACTACTTCTTTCATTTTAACTAATTTCAGTAAGAAAACTTGCCTATTGGAAAGTTTTTGAACTCATGACAGAAACTTCCATATTGAGGAATTTCAAAGCAAGTAACAGTGATTCTTCAGGGTTTTTATTAAAACCTGCACTAAACTTTAAAATTACAGTTGTACCACCAAAGCAATGCAACACAGCATGCAAAGAGTGTTTTTACTCCTCATGAAAGACTTCATGATGTATTGTAGATCTTAGTTTTCGCATATTCTGTTAATGAACCAGCTCCAGGTATGAAGTGCAGCACTTTTGCTTCAGAGTAGCCATCTGTTATGGTGTGGCCATGGTGACAGTGACTCATTTTGGGTGGATGAAGTTTGGGAGAGCTGGGATTCCTGTGATCTTTCATCTGCACGACATCTCATTCTTTTATGGAACCCTACCAAGTGTCTGGAGCACAGCAGTACTTGCATATGCCTGTATTGTTTTCAAAGACATTCACAGATTTGCAGAACCTTAGGCACATTTTACAATCCTGCTTTCCCTCTGGGTTTGTGGGAGGACTGAGAAAAATGTTGAAACTATCCCTCTTTCACACAGAATCACACTCTCCTGTGACAGAGAGAAACACTCTCCTGTTTCTGCAGAGCAAACCTCTTGCATATGTTTCCTATATGATTTACTTCTTCACCCATGATCCACATTTTTTTTTGAAACTCTGCTTTCCTTTTATCCTGGTACTAAGTGTCATCCAGGATTCCAACATTTTAAACTGTGGGACTGATAAATGGAGCTGAACAGGGGGGCTAATTCTGATGTCCTAAACTGGTTTTGTGGTCTGTGAGTAATTGTATACCTTGTTGAAACCAGTAGGCTTGAAAATAAACTGTCAGGAGCTCTGTGCCCTGACACATTTTACCATTCCAACCTTCTGATTATCACCAAATCAATGTTTTGCTCACTGAGGCTTATGCCACTTGATGAGAGTTTGAACTATAAGGTGCAGCCCTGCTATGAGCTACTAAGGACCTCACAGAAGGCCAGGTTACACTTTTCTGGTCACTTAATGCTCAGTGTCTGAATGAAAAAAAAATGTCTTATCAGGTCTTGGACCCATGGATTCTGGAGTAATGTAAGAAAAGCAATTGAAGGTAATTTTTCGATTGCTAGACAGGCAAGCAGGTACAAAAATACCACAGAGTAAAATTTTCAAGCTGAGCTTAGTTAGTTAACTATAGTAAAACTCCAATCTTTTTCTTTTCCCTTTCAGATTTTCATAATTATAATATTTTCTTAATTAAAGAACACTTCAAAAATACAAAAGAATTTAAGTTCTCTCAATTCACTCCGATAAGAACAGCTCTACAATTTAAAGGAGAACAGTGTCACTTGCCTTGGAACTCTTTCTTACACATTGTGCACAAAATGTAAAAGGTAACATTAAAAAGGAAAGTTTACCTGCAAGTTTTAGCTTGGACCATAAATACTTGGTAGATTATACCCAAATCTGAAACATCAGTGTTTTGTAACAAGAACAAGGCAATGCTACCTAAGAAGCTTTGTGTAGCTTCCAAGGAAAAATGAGGACAGCAGGTCCTTAAGTTACAGTAGCAAATACATTACAAAGCAGGAAAAAAAAATGGTGCATTAATATCTACTTCTTCAAACGCCATTCTACATGGTTATTTTCCATAGCAAAGCAGCAGGGAAATGTCTCTTTCTCCTAGCCTATAATTTAGCTGGTTTAAAAAGGGTTCAGCTTCAATATTAGAGACCTGAACCAGTGGCCAGTGTGGGCACTGTGCCAGTTTAGGCTGTCTAAGTTTGTGTTGTAGTAGGAGATAAAATCAGAAGCATCAATGCAGGAATTCAGGTCTCTCACAAGAGATTTTGTGAGCTCTGGAGATTTTTAGATTCCAGGGACTGATCTTTGGTGACCTGTGATAGGATCTGAGGGAAGGGCTGAAGCTGGGTCAGCAAGGTTTATGTGGAAAGTCAGGAAAATCTTCTTCCCCCAGAGGGTGCTGGCACTGCCCAGGCTCCCCAGGGAATGGGCACGGCCCCGAGGCTGCCAGAGCTCCAGGAGAGTTTGGACACCACTCCCAGGGATGCCCAGGATTGTTGGGGTGTCTGTGCAGGGGCAGCAGCTGGACTGGATGATCCTGGTGGGTACCTTCCAGCTCAGGATATTCCATGATTCTGTGCTATAGTTCAGCTTCCCCAGGAAAAGCTCCAAGATGTCCAGAGGGCCATTGAGTCTTTTCCAGGTGCTGCATCTTGTCTGCCAACCCCAGCACCAAGCTAAGTTTTGAGCATGTTTGTCTGTGAGGTGAATCTCACTCTTCGTTTCCTTCATTCCATGTTTATGTAAATATTTTTGTTGCTTTACATTAGGGAGCTTTGAAACTTCAGAAAACACACTTCAATTTGTGATGCAAACCAGACAAAAATGGGCTAAACTAAATATGTATATTCTTTCAAAATATTTATTGTCTTTGTATGAGATAAGCAGTAATGTTTAGAGGATGAAGTCCTCATTAAAATAGCAAATACAATGCTCTAAGCAAAAACAAGGCAGTACTGACTAAAAATAAAAAAATGTTATTGCTTATAGATAAAGTAGTAAAGAAAGAGCATTGCTGAATGAAAATGGTTTAGAAAAGAAAAAGCTATAGTTGTTTTACAATGTTTATTCATTAATAAATGAATAAATACACAAAACATCCAAGTGTTTAACCCAGCAAATGAAGGTTAAGAGAGGACTTGCTATGTTCTATGTAAATTCATCCTCTGAGGCTTCTAAAAGTTCAGGACCTTTAGTCCAGAAGAAAACAGAAGTATAAGAAACTGTAAACCACACAAATTTAACAATTAGCATCATTATTAAACAGAACAACAACTCTATCATTTATCTTTGGATTGAAAATTAATGACTTCCTAAAAGACATTCTAGGTCAAGTACAAGTTTTTAATTTTGGTGTAGCAATAGCTTGGAGAAATTTTCCAGTAAAATATTCAAAACATGGAGTTAATGAAGTGGCTAAACTGTGATCATTTACAGATTAAAGGGGAGAAAAGATACTTTATTGTCAAATAATCAGATGATCTCCTCTGCCTGCATCAACACATGACATGCATTAGTTCGATTTTTAAGAACTAGATAAGATTTTACTTATTGCCAGGAGCTATTCTTTCCTTGTTTTCTTGAGTTCATTTTTTAAAATTATTTTTTGATCAAAATCTCACTTTTTCTACAAAGGATGTGTATTTGCTTGAAAACAACTAAATGGTAGAACAACTAGCTAGTGTTTTAGTTTAAAGCCAATTGCAAAAAAAAAAAAAGATAAGCAGGGATGTAGCTACTTATCAGACCTAGAATTGTAAGTATTGTCAATTATATATATTTCTGTCTTTGAAATAATTTTGGACTAAAAGTAGGTGAGAATATAGTAATATATAGTGTATATTATTACAATTTAGTACTTTTGCTATTTGCATATGCACATTGACTACCAATGTATTACTTTGGTTATTAACATTTGCAACACCCAATTTACACTTCGAATGCATTATTCCATAAAACCACATGCAATTTATACATTAAGAAATTGGGTGACTGGCACCAAATTTTTATGTATTGAAAGATTATTCTTATCAATTTTCACCTTCTAATTTGCAATTCAATGTAGGAAAATTCAAGAAGGAAAGAATTAGGTAATGCACTTTATCTATTTTTTAATTCCTGTGTACAATAAATCATACATAGTGAAGCGTCTTCCTAAAGAGATAATTAAAATTGGAATTAAGAAGTATGAAGTGTCCCTTTGGAGAAGAAATGAGAATAGCTGGGAAAATAGTGATTCATTAGTGTGATCCATAAGGGAAAGTGGAAAAAGAGGGGAGGGGAAAGTCTCAACACTCTGTTCTGATAAGAGACTTATAAAAAAATCTACTGACTAATGGTGGTTTGTGGGACAGATGGATGGAATTCACTTACTATATTTCTTGCAATTATTTAATGCCACAGGCATATATAAATAGTATGTATTTATTTTCCCTCCTGCTCTCTTTCCTTCATTCATAAGTTCCAGCCCACCTCCAGTTTTGACTATCTGAAACCAAAACTGCAATCCTGAAGTTCAGCTGCCACTTTACCCCAGATGCTCTTAAACTCTATTTTCCAATGGTTGTGTTCCCAAGCCTCTGAAGTTCTGCTTCTTGGCATGACCAGACCCTCAAAGCTCTTGTGTCCTCAAAAACATGGATGTGGACATCCCACCTCTGGGATACAGTCCTGCTGTAGGGAATTCACCTGCTGGAATTATTTTCCCTTTTGTGTTTGAGTGTGGATTAAAAAGAAACACTGGGTTAATGGTCATGGATCAATTTCAATAGAAGCTGGAGTAGATATCGACTCTCTTTACTATACCTGTACTTGAACCTATCTTCCTTCTTAGTCTGTTTTTGGTGAGCATCTCACACTTCCTAATTTTTCTTTTCTTTAAAATAAAGGCCCATCTGCTGCTGTGATATCAAAAGGTAGATCACAAAGACCTTCCTTTAGTAAATGGTTTGTGCTTGAACTTATATTTGAATACTAAAGTTCTGGAGAGTGATTGGATTTAAAAGATAACCTATTTCCAGTGTAGGACCTAAAGTAAACCAGGCATAGGGCTGGCAGGCAAAGAACTAGGCAGAAAACTTAAAAGTCAAAAACCTGTAAGTTTTTACTTGCATTCTAGTAAAGAGAAACTTGAAGTGTCTGACTACTTTTACATAGCCAGAGAATGGTTCTCTGGAAACTGAGGGGAAAAAGCCCCAAAGAAATAACAAAGCGAAAGACAATTGAAGAAAAAAGAGCAGAGTATCCTGACAGTCCAAAGCACAAGAAGTGAGAAATAAAGGCTGACAAAGGTGAATTAGAAAGTGCCTCTATTTCAAAAGAGAAATTCTTTCAACACAACACTAGGAGTCTATAAAAAATTAGTAATTAGAAAAGAAAGTGAAGAAGAAAACCAAAGGAAGCAGCTTTTGACCTAATAACATCAAGAAGCAACACAAGGACTGACCCTGTGGTGAGACATAATGTTTGAAGTATCTCTCTTAATTATAGCTCTGCTAATTTGTAGTAGTTGTTAAATAAATCTACTGTATCCTGTAGTCTGTGATAATGAAATAGTGGTGAAATGGCATGAGGCTTTAGTTTTGCTTCAGAGTCTCACGGTGAGCCAGGGGAAGCATTTGCCCACATGGCTGAGGATGCCCACCTTGTTTTTGTTTAAGCTCTCCTTGGTGAGCACATCAAAAGGGTTTGCTCAATTGGCAGCCCAAGCAAATTCCTCAGGTGGGTAATGAAGGTGAAGTCCCCTAAAATTAGGGCTTCTGATATTGAGCATGGTGGTACATAAATACTCATGTGCATCTCAGATTTCGTTCTCCAAGACTAGGACTGTTTTGCAGTAGTTGTGCATGAATTTTGGAGTCACTTTGGGCACACCCTGGAGTCACACTTGACAGCAGCATTTGATTGCCAGCAACACAGGCTTAACTGTAGGAGTTATGAATGGGAAAGTGCAATTAGGTCATGGAGAAGTATTGTTCCCCTGGTATCTCCTCATTTTAAACCAGATTCGTTTAAGATTAAGTTATGCCTCATTGTTCTTTAGACAGTCCCCAGGGTCTCTGGCAGCTGGACTAAGCAGAAATTCATCCTGATGGTTACATAGTGATCAAAGCACTCTGGAATGGCTGCATGCTTACCAAATGTATTTTTACAAAAGCATTATGCATGTATTTTATAACCAGAATAAATGTGCTGGCAACTGAAACCTGGAAGCCTGTTACTGGAAATTATTTTTGCAAACTGTACTTATCCAGCAGCAATAACACATTTTAACATCTGCTGCTACCTTCCTGGAGCGTATGGATGTAGCTATTACTAGAAACTTAACAAGCCCAGTGCCTTGATCAACTGCTTTCCAAATCACTTTATCATAGGAGGAATTCTTTAGGGAATTGCAACCATGGTATGTCATAATGCATTTAGCGAATGACAAATGCAAACCTTGAAATGCATATGCAGAGAAGGAAAAATGCATTTCCTGGACTGGATATTCCTTGGGCTGTTAAAACAACCTAAAAACCAAACAAAGACCTAGAAAGCATCTTGTATAAAACCCCACCTAAATCATTGCGGAAGCAGATGAAGATTTTATATTATAAAATATTCATATTTTATAATGATGATTATAAAATGTGTGCAGAAATGGGTGGGGCCCATCAATATCCTCCAGCTGTTTCACTTTGAGGGTAAGAAGCAGCAATCCCAGTTAAATCAATCTCATGGCTGATTTTCATTGTTTGACTGAGGCAAAGCATCTCAAGCAGCACAATATTCCTTAACAGTTTGTATCTGTGCAGTACCTTGATCTTTGTTTTGTATTGTCCCTCACACAAGTCCCAGTTTGGCTCTTTCATAAATTATTCTCGAAACCAATGAACAAAGACAAAAAAAAATATATCCCTAAATTCTTAAGCTGGTCATTGTGGCTCTAATTTAAGAAAGAGTTTCTGGGATTTTGGACTTAAATGCTCTTCAGTGGTGACTAGGGCCGCATTAAGATGACTCTTAGAAGACCTGTTTTGTTGAAAGGGAGTCTTGGTTCTCATGTTCTTGTGTCCTATTCCTGTCCCTTGTTGTGTGGTTTCTCATGTTTTTTAGACCTCTCTGTTTTCCTCACCTCTCCTATGCCTTATCAGCCGTTTTTAGTATCTATACCTGTAACAAGCAGAGCCAATTTCATCTAGAGAATTTATCTGTGGAATATTGGCTCATTTTATATTTCATCCACTTGCTGCAGTCTTTAATATAATTTACATTATCACTGAGTTACTGAAATGCAGATAAAAATGTCCTGCGTTATAGAGTCATCTTCTCCTCGTGTCCTTGCTTGGCAGTTTTTCTGGGATGGGCATTGGCAAAGACTCCTCCCTCTGATTATACAAAGAGTGTCTTCAATGCTTTTAAGGAATCTCCTCTGTGATCATTTTCACAAAGAATTGGTGTGGAGGGCATGCACCTTCTCTCTTCCATTGCTCTCTGTATTTTACAAAATTCCAACTTCATACAAAATTCCAACTTCACCTTCCAAATCTTGGAAATCTACTGCAGTCTCAGAGCAGAGATTCTGCCCTGTTTTCTGCAAGGCCCTGAATGTACCTTGTATTGGAACTGTGTCCTCTCAACATTTCCTGTCATTGCAGTGATTCTGGAATCCTGCAGCTACAATGAGAATAATGAAGGCCTTTTCAAAAGGAAAGGAAGGAGCACTGTCCTCTAAACCCTGACCAGTCCAGCTGCTGCTTTCATGACCAGCGCAGCTGGTTTGGAAAATTCATCAGAGGAATAGATTGTTCAAAAAGGAGAAAAAATATTGGTGCCATCCTGCTCAGTTTTCTCAGTGTGGTTGGGCTTGTGTCCCCCTGGATAGTCAGCTTCTGCATGATCCTGGGAGAAAAGTCAATGATTTGTATGACTGTGCTGAAATATCGATCAAGCAAGGCAGAGCAAATGGATTTCATTATAAAAACTCCTAAAAGTAACAGGATACAGGTCTGCCTATGAATTACTAAGTAGTGACATATGTAATAATAAAAGTTTACTGCAGTACTGTGAGGATAACTGTGAAACAGCAGCTGTAGCATCTTATATACACACTCATAGGAGAAAAGTGAGGCTGTGGCTCTAACTACAAGCTGAAATAACTTCCAAATATTTACCCATAGGTCTATAGTAGTATTTCTTTAAAAGAATATTGTGTTGTCCTCAATAGAGCATGGAATTGTTATTTCATTTCCCTAAACAGCAGCAGTTGCAGTTGATTTACGAAGACTGACTTGATTTCTTTTGTATAAGTAATTAGCAATCTGTTCCTAGATTACTGGATTTATACTTCATAGAATTTGTATTCCCAAATCACATTTTCCTTGGAAGATGCCAATGTATTGTATCTCTTTCAGCTGACTGTGACTGTGGTGTCTGACCTTTTACCCTTCCAAGTCTCTCCCTCACTGATGAGGAATGAGTGTTGTGTGAGGCTGGTGCTGCCTGGGGTTTAGTCACAATACACATTTAGGACATGTAGCAGGAAAAAGTCAAATGTTTCAAGAGGCAGGTGCAAGGCAAAGCTCTCTGTGCGATGTGTTAAGTGCTCTAACAAACTTGAATCTACATTAATCCTCTCTAACTTTCAAGTTCAAAAAAGGAAATTAATATGAAAACACCTGAAATCAGGTTTTGAATGGCTCTTTTTCACCACTGTAATTTTGCAGGTCATAGGCTTTAGCAAAGGAAATTGAATCATATGAAGCATTAAAACAAAAAGAAGACAAAGAAAAGAATTTTAATGGAACTATTAGGAAGTTGTGATAAGTATCAAATCAAAATTGTTTATCTATCAGTCCTCAAAGACAGCAGGGAGGCAAGAAATTATAAAGACCCTATGTCTTAGATATAGTGGTAGATTTAATTTAATTAGGAACAGACATTCTCAGCTGGGCAGTAGGAATTAATGTCTGAGTGCAAAGAATCATGTTGGGGAACAGACCTTTATGTGAATGAGTAACTGAGGATTAGCCCATGACTCTGTTCATTGCTGACAAAAGGAGTCTGGGGACTACAGAGAAGCTCCTGGAAGCCAAATCCTTTGAAAATATGTGCACATATTAACCTGTTAGAGGACATCAGTAGTCATGAAATCAAACCCCACAATCTCACCTGATTGCCTTGTCCACACTGAAGTTATTCTCTGCAGGATCATCAGGTCGGATGAGAATGATTGAGAATGTCTCTGTTTCATGGTTAATTGTTTCATCTGATATCTGCATGTTTGGCTCTGGGCTTGAGTCTGATGTCTGTCAATGCTGTTGTAAGAGGAAATCACTTCAAGTTGCACCTGGAGGGTTTAGGTTGGATATTAGGAAAAGTTTCTTCACGGAAAGGGTGGACAAGCCCTGGAATAGGTGGCCCAGGGCAGTGCTGGAGTCCCCATCCCTGGAGGGATTTAAAAGCCGTGTAGACGTGGCAGCTGGGGACAGGATAAAGTGGTGTGTTTGGCAGTGCTGGCTTCAGGGTTGGATTCAGTGATCTTAGAGGGCCCTTCCAAAGTCAGGTTGCACCTGGAGGGTTTAGGTTGGATATTTGGAAAAGTTTCTTCACGGAAAGGGTGGACAAGCCCTGGAACAGGTGGCCCAGGGCAGTGCTGGAGTCCCCATCCCTGGAGGGATTTAAAAGCTGTAGACGTGGCACCTGGGACAGGATAAAGTGGTGTGTTTGGCAGTGCTGGCTTCAGGACTGGACTCAATGATCTTAGAGGGCCTTTCCAACCTAAGCATTTTGATGAATCTGTGATTGTCTCACACTTCCATGCTTTCTCTGGGAAATTCTCACTCCAAGCCTTCCCAGCATTGTCTCTGTGTCCATGCACCAGTGCCCATTTTCACTCAGTAGAGTTAAACTTGGAAACACTGCTGTGACAGCTCTTCCTCTGGTATTAGACCCAAAAACATGGATCTCCATAACAGCATAAGTGAGGGAAATTCAGAATTAATTAGCTCCAAGTAAACCAGAGTTGCAGGTTTACCCAGCTGATATAAAATCTATTGTGATCCTTTGTCAAAGATCATGAATCTACGAATAATTTGATAGGTCTTCAGGTATCATTATTAAGAGTCACATGTGGCTATTGTGAGCAGAATGACTCAGTACACTCAGACTCTTTATGCAAGAAATAATTTTTAGATTATTTTTGAAATATACTTTAATTCATGATATAATTTGATCGTTCACTGAAAACATTGACTTTTAAAGAGGTTAAAATCAAACTAGAAGCTAAAATTCTGCAGCTACTTAAATACCAATGGTATAAAGGGATTAGTATAGCACTAGGGCACTGGGCTCCATAAAATAACTTTTTGCCAGGAGCTGAGAAACCCAGCTCTGCCATCACCACTACGTGGGGTGGAGCCCAGTGTTCCTGGAGACAGCTGAACTCCTGCCTGCCCACAGGGAGCAGGGAATTAAATCCTCACTTTGCTATTCCTGGAATATAAAAATAGATATCTTGGAATACATTTATATTGATTTTTACATATGTTGTGTTCCTATTCAGCCAGAAAATGTAGCAATTGGAACCTCTATTGACATTTACATGTTGAAAATGTTTTTCTTGTCAAAGTTAGCAGCCTAAATAGCTCGTGGCAGTGCTACATTCACATGGATATCACAGGGACTGCATCCCAACACATTTTGACATTTAAATCAGTCGCAGAACCAATGTAGATGACCCCTTACCTTCTCAAATATCTTGGGAATAATCATTATAGTGTGTCTAATAAAAAGGAGGTTTCTCCAAAAAATGTTCTCTCCCATTCACCATGATAAAGATAATGAAATAAATAGGGTATAATATTTAATTTCTGACTGTTGATTATTTATGCTGAAAATTTCCTCCTTCACAGATAAGCTTGGTTATCTTTTGTCAGTGGCTCTAGGAATTTTGGAATGGAATGGTTGTAAGTAGGCACATTTTACATTTGGTGTACAGAAAATCAGGCTGATGAGGGGGGGAGGGTGTGTATTTAGCTTGATTAACAACTGGAACCTACTGTCTCCCTTTTCTGCTTTGTCTCAAGATTTTAGTGTGACTTTTGTACAGTTTTTTCTGTCTGTGCATTCCATACTCCACCCTCAAAACTGGGCAGAGTGTGGCTTGATTTCTTTCACTCTTTTGCTATTTAAAATGTGATGCCTTGTTGTAACATTTGCTGCAATTAAGTCCAGTTTTTGTTTCTGTCACTGGGTAAATCCCAAATACCATTGTCTGATGTGGGACATAGGGATAGCATTAAGCTGACCTAATTCTTTTCTTTCATAGCAGCACATTAGTAAAGAGTAAATTATTAACTCTGCTACTTGATTTATTCCAACATTTTGCATGTATTTGAGGTCAATATATTTAAGGCTTTTTCTTTTTCTAATTTTTTAATATTATTTCAAGTGGAAATTAGGTTCTCAGAGGTTAAGTAGATTATAATAGATCCCAGCTCCTGGGCCCATGCACTGCTATGTCAGTAGGATTTATTGTAACTCATACCTTCAGAGAATATGAATTAAGTGCAATTTTCACTTTCAGTTAATGAGATTATGTGCTGTTCAATAGGTATTTTCAGTGTGATTTGATAGTGAATTCTTACTGAGAGATTCTTTGGCTTTATCAGTATGGTTTCTTAATTTCTGATCACTTCTTTTTGTGCCTTTCCAATTTGAACTCACATTTCCATTTTGATATGCAAATTTATCACCAGATACAGTCTTAGTGCTTCACTTATAGGAATATTAAACTGTATAGGCTTAGTGAAAGCTCACTGAACAGCTGAATAAAGGCAGGGAGTTTGAATAAGGGCAGGGAGCTTGTAAAAGATGTTTTATTTAAGAGTAAAACAGATGAATTATATATTGTCCCTGGAAATGTAAAATAAATGTTCAAATGTGGTGATTAGAGACATGAATTAGCAGTGGATTTGACAGTGTTGGATTGGTGGTTGGATTTGATGATGTCAGAGACCTTTTCCAACCTAAACAATTCTATGATTCTGTGACACTATGATTCCATGTGTTCTGAAAGGAAGTGGAATGAGACACCACCACTTGCACTGTTGGGGCAAAATCTCAATGTATAAATAATCCTGAGAGTACTGAGAACATTACAGAATTCATTATTTATTAAATTAAACTTTTGTAACCTTGAAGGAATTTTATTATCCTGGTTTCATTAAGATGTAATGATGCAGGAAGGTTGAATTAATTCAATTTATTAACTGATTTACTGTTTACTCAGAAACTGAACTCACATGCTTATTTATTGAACTATCTGGATTGGTTTTTTTCTTAATTCAAGCAAATGTAAATTAAAGTAGTTGCAGAATTTGCTGTATCCACTGTCAGAACATGATATCACTATTCAGGCAGAAGAAGGGATCAGATTGTTCCTGTGTCTTGTTTAGGGATGAAGTGGGAAGAATACAGAATTAAAAAAAAAAAAAATTAAAGTTTTTTCATCTGTATGCTATGAACCAATCTTGCTTTGCTTTTTCCATCAGTCTGAAATTATTGTCCTTACTGCCACTGAGGACCAAACAAATTTGCTTTCTAACTTAGGTGCAAATAATTTTTTCATATATAATGCCCCTCTCTGTGTCAGAGGTAAACCTAATTCTGGTTATTTTTAGAAACAAAAGGTTTGTAAAAGTTTTGTGGGTTCCTACTTTGGCAGATCCTTGGAGTAAGGGGCACAGAGAGAAGTGGAAAAGTTCTGATAATAAGGCCTGTTCTTCCAGAGACCTCAGTTAGAAATACTTATGAGCTGCTGTGTGTTTGTGTGAGGATGGATTTTTTGGGAAAAGAGGCAAATATTGAGGACATGGGTAGAACTGGGTTTTTTTGGGTTTCTTTTTTACTTTGACTGATGATTCCCCATTAAGGCTTTGGTATTGTGACATTTATGACCTTTGAATCACTCCCCAAAATGCTTTTTTAAAAATTTGCTTATACTTTCAAGCAGAGACTTTCCCTGATATCTTTCCCAGACAGAGATATATTATTAGAAAAAAAATCTGTATATTCCTACAGATGTATGTGGAGCCCAACAGTCATAAAAATGTTAGAACTGGAAATATCTTCTCACTGGTTTGTTTGTTTTTTGTTTTTTGGTTTTTTTTTCTGCTAATACTTGTTTGGTCAGTGTCTGACAATCTTAGTGATCCAAGAAACTACATCATAGGAAGACTCAAAATTTTTCTACCTGTTAATTGATTGCAATGTATAAAGGAGAGATTGATTTTTCTTCACAGTTATAAATGATTTTCAGAAAACAGAAAAGGCTATTTTGAGAATCAGTGTGAAATATTCTGACAATCTATAAGTTGGGGGTTTTTATAAGTAAATATAGATCTGCCAAATTATGGAGGTTTTTTGTCTTCAATTATGATAAAAGTTCCAGCATTGAAGTAAGAATCAGACTTATCGATTTTCCTGACTTAGAATCTGAATTAAAGAGAAAAATAAGTAAATTACTGCAAATATATAGTAGAAGGCAATTTCCTCATGATGGATTTAATTGAACTTGGTCTCTGAGGACAGCAGGGCCATATTGTCTCAATTTGAAAAGAAATGAGATCTTGCTTTGGAATTTCAGATCCTGCCTTTACAATTTAACTTTGGCCCTAGTATAGAATTCCACAAAATCTTGGAATTTCAAAAAATCCACCTTCCTTATCAGCTGAAACTACCATATCCTACAGAAGTGCACTTTTGTGTACTATGGATTCTTGGAAGGGAAGAAGGAAATCTATAGATTCTGACGCAACAGGAAGGTTTCTCACTGTGTTGGATTGGAGCCTTACTAACTCTGTAGGCTAGATCCTCATCTGATCTTACCTAAAATTAACTTCAGAGGAGAAAGAAATCTTAGATTGCATCAGGTAAGGACCTGCCTTCAGGATAAGAGTAATCTGACAAGCATCCAGGACACCAATTTAAATATTGCATTGTGTTGCAAATGAAAATTCCATCACATGAGTGGGAGCTGCAGAACAAAGGCAGGTTGCTGCTTGACAATTTTACAAATTATTTAGATAATTATTTGTTGCTGGGGACTGTTTGGTGAATAAAGTGGTTTCTTATGTTGTTGGTAGCTTTTGTCACAGCTGTTAGGTCAAGAAAAGAGCTTGGTAATGGTGTGTAATGGTGGTGTTCTTATTATCAATACTTATTATTCAGTAACACTGTCACTGTGAATGGTGCATAAAAAATACAAGGCAGGGCAGGTTTTTCCTAGTAAGACTTGGATTAACTCATTAAATAAATCCTAGCTGAGCCAGAAATTGAAAATAGGAAACGGAGATGAAAAAAGAGAGGTCAGGCATAGTAAAAAAAAAAAAAAAAAAATTGTTTATTCAGAGTCTAAGTTATCAACATGGGCAGGTGAAGAAGCTCTACCTGGGCCTGAATGGGGATTGATAAAATCCCAGGTGATGAAGAGGAAATAGGAAGAAACAGAGATGATAAACCAGGGCAGAGATGCTTCTTTACTGTGTCCTGAATTGGCTGATGTGTTACAACATTTCCTTACTAGCTGTAAACAACAACAAAAGTGTTTTTTTAAGTTTACAGGAACAAAAAAAATTAAAAATGCTTCTACTGGAGTCTGATGAAAAAAGAATTAGAGCCATAATTCATTTGTCTATTGGTGGCGTTTTAGCTTTTTTTATTGCTGTATTTCCTACAGATAATATTCAGGCTGAACTCTTGGATTCATCAGCTGAAAGCTTTTGGGAACCAAGTTTCCCAGAAGCATTGTTTGGAGTAATCATCAGACTCCATTAACAGAACTCTTTCATAATGAATTCCTGTGCCTCATATAATTTTGAGTTGATTTTCGTGGAGAAATTGTTCTTGAAAAAGACTGTGAAATGAAAATCTTATTGTTATTCTGAAGCAATTTCTGAATGATTATAGCTTTATTAAATAGGTTTAATGCAAAGTAACTAAAATCAAATATTCTTGAGCTTGTGTGACTGTATAAAGCCATGTATGTGCAATTCAGAAATAACATCACTTGTCATATTCCTTATGAAGATAAATCTTGTGTATAGAGGTATGACAGGGCATCAGAACTATTATAATTATTAGTATATCTTTTCTATTGTCCTAGGAAAAAAAAAAAAAGGCAGTCATTTAGAATATAATAATTACTTGTAACTGCAGAGTGGTCTGAAAGTTTTGACTGTTGGGCTCCACTCCCCTCCCAGAGGTGGGAAGATGCTGCCAGAATTCAGAATTCAGGGTGTTTAGAGAAAGCAGGCTCAGAAGAGAGGGTTGGGCAGAGCATGCTTGAAGGTGATTGTGAGTTCCTTTTGAAAAGGCCTCAGGGAAGCTCATGAAGGACTTTAAATAATTCACAGGGCACAAAATGCATCTGCAGAGCTTGGAGTCAATAAAGCCTCCAGCTCTTTATAGTACTTTATGACTGAGTCCTAGTGGATTAATTCAAGCTCTCAGAGGCAAAGACACCACATTCTCCATGTGCTTGGGTGCAAATGTGAGATACCACATGGGACTCAGCCCTGAGAGGGAGGACACAATAAACCCACAGCCAGAAAGCTGAAATAAGAAGTGGGATTGGTTCCTTTAGCATAAATAACACTTTTGCTGCCCTGCATTTCTGATGTGAATAATTCTGAGAAGAAAAAATTGGGATGGAGTAGAAGTCTGTGTGGGATGGAAGATAAATTTAGATCTGTAATGAGGGACAGTTTGAATTGTGAACCTAGTGTATCAGCTGTTAAAGACATTTTTCTTTGCTGTATAAAATGCAGAAGTTTCAAAATGTTTTCCAGCCAACAGTATTTCTTTCACTTTCTGTGGATGTTAGGGGTTTCTTAAAAGGAAAAATTTTGCAAACGATGTAGAAAGCTTTAAACAGAACACATGACTGGTTTCCCAAAGCCTATATTCAAGGGAAATGCAGCCCAGCTCTGACCAAACAGTTATTTTATATTAAAGATATAGCACTTCAGCAGATGCAAGGAGTGTACAAGATAAATCTGTTGACATAATTGAAAACTATTTCTCCACTTTCGGTTAAAGTTAATATACAAGTTTTAACAAGTTTGTCCAAATTTGCTAAGAAAATATGCAAATTTCTGACTTATTAAAAATCTAATCAGAAGACATGGAGCCTGTTTATCCATGGCTTCACCATTTCATCTGTACAGTGTAGCCCAGTTAGAAACACTGGGTGTTTGAACAGGGATAAAGGCTTTTTTGCCTTTTTGCCTTTTTTTGACTGGTTATGTCAGTCATCCAGTGACCTCCAGATTCTGGGATGAAAGAACAAACCTCAAGACAGCATCATGAATTAGGGTATGAAAAATGTGATCATTGCTTGTCACTTAGTTTTCTGTGTTCTGATAGAGAATTTCTTAAGATTGTTCTGGTTTGAAGTGGAGATGGAACTACAAGTGTATGAAGGAGTGGTTTCCTGAAAAAAAAAAAACCCAAACCAAAAAGCCAAACAAACACAAACAAACAAAAAGCTCCCCCCAACAAAGAAATGCTAGTGATTTTACCCCTGCCCTTTTTGCTTTTAGCCCTGGTCCCCAAAGGTGGCATCTTCCAGGAAGAAATTACAGAGAAATTCCATTTTCAAGGAATTCCTGCTGTGGAGAAATACCCTTTTAAAGCCTGTCACTGCTGTTTCTCATACATCTGGGAAGATTTACTGTCAAGTTAGAAAATAAATAAATGCCCAAACCTAAGATGTCCAGTACAGTACCAGGTTCCTGCAGAACATAGGACGAATTACTCTATAAAAAAGATACAAGAATCTCACATTGGGCAGAAATGTAATGATCTTTTCTTTACATTCTTCTGCTAATCTCTGATATTAAAAATTATATTAAAACTAAAGGAAGGTGCTCAAAAACGTCTCTGAACTTTTAACATTAATGGATGTAACTCTACACAATTTTGGTAGACTTGTGATGTCCAGTATTACCAATGACCAGTCTTTATTTCAGCCTGTTAAACTGGAAGAGGTTTTTTTGGCTGTCAGTAATGCTCTGACACTGATGCTTTGTGTGGGCTTCTCTCCTCCTTGTAGAAAGCCTTCCAGTGACTCTTATCCATCACCCACTTCATAAATCCTTGAAACACTTTAATAAGAGTCCCTTTTAATAATAGGAACTTTTTTTCCAGCAGCTTTTACAATCCTTATGTCCTGTATGCTGGTTCACACTCCTGACAGGGTAGAGAAGGGCAAGTGTGAGAACAAGGAATGTAATTTCATTTAACTTCCCACTGAGCAGTGCCAGGGAGAGGCTGGAAGTGAAAGAGTCACGACTGTGAGAAGCTCCACAATCTCCTCCTCCTTCTTCTGTCCTGAAACTTCAGCGTGAGTGCAACATATTGATGGGTCAGCTCCTCAGCTCAGCTGCCAGCAGAGGGTAGGAGAGCTGGGAGGTGGCATGTTCAGAAGCTGTCGCTGGGGCTGAGAGACTCCTCTGTCTGTTTGGCTCCATCCACACACCCACCCACCCAGCCAGCCAGCCACCCATTCCCAGTCCTTCTGGTGCCAGCAGATGCTGGAGTGAGTCACAGCCTGTTTCCCCCTCAGAAGGCACAGTTCTGTTCATGAAGGGATGTGAGGAGTGCTCTTGGCACAGAGGTCTTTAGTGGCTGATGAAGGCAAAACCCAGCTCAAATAGCGGACATCACTAACGGAGCATCCACAAGTGGATGCTTTGTCATATTTTCTGAAAAATCCCTTTGCCAGGATTTCTTCTCCTGGGAAGTTGCGAAGCCTCGGAGAAAAATGTAAATAATAATTATCTGATTTGCTTCTCCTGTGTTTGGCTGCTTTGTAATGTGGTCTGGAGATTGTACATGTTTGATTGGTTTCATGTAAATTGTTTTAACTTAATGACCAATCACCATCAGCTGCATTGGACTCTGAGGAGTCTGTCACAAGTTTTTATTATTCATTCTTTCTAGCCTTCTGACTTATCCTTTCTCTATAGTTTAGAATAGTTTTAGTATAACATTCTTTTATACAGTATAATATCATAATATAACAAATTAGCCTTCTAAGAACATGGAGTCAGATTCAATCATTCTTCCTCTGTCCTGGGGACCCCAGAAATTACCACAGCACTTGCCACAGAGGAGAGGATGCTGGGGAAGAGGATGGGAGTTGGTGTAGAGTTGGGAGGATATCAGGATTATTCATTCCCTTTTGGGAGTGACAGCAAACACCATGACTCAGGGACTGGCAGGGCTGTGGGACTGAAAACAGGCTACCTTTGGCTCCATCTGTGTTGGACTCTGACACAGCATCTGGCACTGCTCCTCACAGTCTGCAAAGCTTAACTGATCTGGATAGAAAGATGAAAGTTAAAAATATCCAGGCTATCCATGAATTTCTCAGAAAACCGATCTTGGGGTAGGTTTTCTTGCAGTATAGATAGGAAAGGAGTCAGGAGGTATCAAAAGCAGAGTACTTAAATTGCACCAGATGGATAGTTTTGACCAAGGGATATTAGGTCAAGTATAGAGAGAGTAGATTGTATGAATGTAGTAATTTAAATCTCTCCCTAGCCAAGAGACCTGTAAACAAACAAGACAGAGAAGGCTAAAACAGGCCCGTCATGTTTGAATTCTCAGGCATGAAATCTAAGCTGGAAATCCTTTATGTGTGGAAGAAAACCCCCAAATTACCTGTCAAGAACCGGTCTCTGTGTATTGTTTCCAACACCATACTCAGAAAGGAAATCTGATGGAGCTGGTGATTGTTAAAAATCGGAATGCAAGGAAAGTTGCTGGGGTCAGTATTAGATGTTCATAAATCACAGACCACTGAGGGTTACAGGACTCTAAATACTAATTCATTAAAGTTGCATGTAATGAAATTTGTGGGGAGGAATTTATTGTGGACTCCCTATTCTCAATAAAGAATGACCTCAACTACATCAAAAATTGTGTCACATGGAGAATTTTAGCTGAGTTTTAATTTGACATAGAGACAAAACCTACTTAGAGTTCAAAACATTAGAAATACAGCACAGTCCATAGCAAGGGAAAATTTTATATTCTTAGTAGAAATTTAATCACTAATTTAAAATATAGCAGGTCTGCAACTAACCCATGATTATTGCCTGGCCAGGTTTGTCTTGTGCAAAGAATTTGTGGCCAACAAAAAAATGTGGGAATGTTATAAATGAAACCAAAGGAAGTGGGGAACTACAACAGGCATTAGCATTTAAAAAATTTTGATACAGGACATTTTAAAACCAGATTTGCTTTTCTCTAAGTGAGATGTTCAGAGGAAGGGGAGGACTGCTTATGTTTGTGAAGAAAATTAAGACAACTGATGGGGCAGCAGCTTCTGTCAGATGCAAATGAACTGAAAATGCTGATGACAAGGGCAGGGTTTTGCTCAGTTTGGGAAGTGGTAGAAGATGTCCAGGCAAAGTTTGAGAAGTAGAAGAGGGAAAACATTTGGCATTGTTTATGTAGGGAGTGTGGATGGTCACTAAGGGCAGGCACCCTCTGATAGCACCCTAAAGAGTGTCAGAATGAGAAACAGGCTGCAGGTCCCTCATCCTGTGTCATCTCCAGGCTGCCTGTCCCTGCTGTCAAAGGTGATTGAGCTTCCCTGGTCCTCAGGATGGAAAGAAAACTTGAAAATCCTACTAAATCATCAACCCAAGGTCATGTGTCATAAGCATTGAGGGAGTTAGCCAAAGGGCCCTCTGAACCATGAATGTTTGCTAGTAACAAAGTCTCAATTCCAGAGTTTGGAAGATTACTAATTTCAGTGTTGAAAAGGGCTAAAATGAATCATATGGGGAAATATACCCCATCAATCAGTTGATTTATTCTAGATAAAGTAGCATAACTAGTAAAATATGGAGGCAGACACCAGCAGCAAAGGACTAGAAGAAAAGAACCATAAGATCAATGTCAGCATAGCTTCAAATAAGTTTTTGTTTTTTTTTTAAAACAAGAGCATGTTTTATTTGACAGAATTTCAGGTCTAGCCAAAAAGGTCTGTTTGTGATAGAGAAACTTTGGCTTTCTCAGTGTGTTTGATGTATGACTGGCTGTCATTTGAATAAAAGAAACTTTCCACACATAGAATGAACAAAGAACATTAGATGGATTAATACCTTTGTAGTAGACATATCTCAAATTAAGTTCTTAATCAGGAGATGTCATTAAAGAAATTATCCTCATGGGTTCCTGTCCTTTATCCAACAACATAGATCTTGTCAGACCATGAGTACAGCAGACAGACTGCTGGGGTATAAACAATGTTGGTATGATCTGGAGATGCTTGGAAAAATGGTCACAGTTCACCAGAATATATTCTGATATATTTTGGATGCAGTGATCCATTTGGAAATACAGAACTCAGCTTTTCCTGCAGGATAGGGAAGTTCCTGGAGGGCAGGGATGTAGAGAAGATTTAAGAGTTGCTTCAAAAAGTCTTCTCATTTTTCATTTCAACAGCAGACTGCAACAATTGATTTTTCAACAACAGACTGCAACAGCTCTCCTCTTGTGTTTCGTTTTGATTTTGTTTTGGGTTTGTGCTCAGGAGAAATTTTCAAATATCAATGAATTCTTGAGACCTTGGGGTTAACTATCCAGACAACATTTCAAACAGCTTTTTTGCATTGGATCTTTAGATTGTCTCAGCACTGAAAAATTCTCAAAAGTTCTTTTCAAAATTAATTCTACCCCCTTTTTTGTTGTGCTTTGTGGTATTTTATTAAATTAGTTATTTGTGTGTAAGAGAGAGGAAGGGAAGACTGGCTTGAGAACATTTACAGCTATGGAAAAGTGAATTATTTTCTTGTGCTGCTCTATGCAAAATGGAGCTGATGAAAGAGCAGTAATTTGACAGCCTCTTACACAGTTTATACCAACCATATTGAAGTAATGATCAGACAAATTGCATGAATTATGTTTTTTTTTCTATTGATAGATGACTGCATTCTTCCTTACCATGCATAAAAAATAACCTATATACTCATTTCAAAGGAAAAGGAATGGAAAGGAAAGGAAAAAGAAGAGAAGAGAAGAGAAGAGAAGAGAAGAGAAGAGAAGAGAAGAGAAGAGAAGAGAAGAGAAGAGAAGAGAAGAGAAGAGAAGCTGAAAAGGAAAATCAAACAGGAGGCCCCAAGCATAGCTACATCCCAGGCAGATGTGAGAGCTTTTTGGCTGGCAGGTGAACTTGACTTGTACCTACTTCCTAATGGAAATGGTATTTATACTCCATCAGTCCCTTCAGATGTTATGGTAGACTTATTCCAATAATTCTACCATTATAATAAATTTGGTGAAATCTTATTGAGTCTCATTCCTCCTGCTGAGAGATGCAGAATGGGGAAGTTATTGCTGAATTATGAGCTACCAACTGGATCTCTGTTATACTTAGAAGGATTTTTTTCTCTTTTCCTGTATTTTCACATTAAGGCTGACAGGTATTCAGCTTACAAACTTGTGGGAATGAAATGGGATTGTTTTTGTCTTTAATCCACAGAGGATGTCTAAGTGGATATCCCAATGGGAAAACTACTACTAAGATATCCTAAAAAAACAAAAACTTCTGAAGGTGTTTTACAGTTATAACCTGCCACTGCCACTTTTAATTGCTTCTGTTCAGCTCTGTGAGGAAGCTCCTCCAGTGAAGCCACAGCAGGACCCATAAATATGGCAATTCTTAAAGTCTGTGCTCATCTCATAAAGCAATGCTGCTCTCATGCGGGCACAAATCTGAAGCACCTTTATTGATTGCAAGTGCTCCAAATTTAAACTTGGACACCTGATCCTCATTTCACTACTGCTGGAACACCACAGGCCATTTCTCTTTCTAATTTCTTTCTGTTTGAGGGATTTGGGTTTTTAAGCTGGCTGATTGCAGTAGCAGTGATATCCCTCACACATCAGGTGAGAGGTAGCAATACTAGAACAGAACCAATAAAAATCAGTAGAAGCTTTGATCTCAAACCAGATCTGTCAACACAGAAGCTGCAACACAACCGAAAGAGAAAGGAAGGAAGGAAGGAAGGAAGGAAGGAAGGAAGGAAGGAAGGAAGGAAGGAAGGAAGGAAGGAAGGAAGGAAGGAAGGAAGCTGCTAAAAAGCCTTGAATATTTGTTGATATTTACAAAAAACTGGAGAGGATAGTGCTTCAATATTGCGTACAATTTCACCCTATTTTGAAAATATCTTTGAGCTTAATTCAGTGCTTAACTCTATTTCTTTGACAGTGTAATCCTTTAGGAAAGAATGAGATTCCAACAGGTAAAACTGAATGTTCAGAGCAAGAAGTTTGTATCCTGTTCCTGTATTTCAAAATGACCAGAGTCAACCTACTTGTCTTTGCTACTCAATGCAGAGTGCTAATTAGGGATGCTGACTTATCTTTTCCTAATTATTTCTTTATTTAAAAATTGAAGCCAGTGCCAATTAGTCTGGCTATATAAAAACAACAGTTTCCAACTGGTTTTCTTATAGCTCCATTTACTCCCTATACAGAGAGCTCTTCCTTGCCTTGATTTTGTCGTGTGCATAAAGGTGGTTTTGCTTCCAAATAATTGTTCTAATGGTAAAAGTCTTCAGTAATTCCCAGAGAATTCCCTTGTGTGCAGAGTTCTGTATGTTCTGCCCAAACTTTGAGATGTGGCTGTAAAAATGTTCAAGGGGATGTTTAGCTTTTTGCCTTTTTTCTGAATACTCAAACCTTGCTTAGGTAGACTGTGCTCATTCAGTTTTTTATTCAGCTTCTTCCCAGAGGCAGATCAAGGCTGGAAGCTGTTTTTAAATATTTCCCCTGAGCATCCTGTTTTCAACAGGGTGAAGATTGAACATGCTGAGGAAAACTTGTTTCCTCCCTTCCCCTCATCCTGTAATTCTGGGGCCATATCAAGAGTCTTATTTTATTAATTCCTTAGA
Source organism: Onychostruthus taczanowskii (assembly GCF_017590055.1). Lineage (NCBI taxonomy): Eukaryota > Metazoa > Chordata > Aves > Passeriformes > Passeridae > Onychostruthus > Onychostruthus taczanowskii. The sequence goes on along the minus strand of NW_024499239.1, from coordinate 26,264,794 downwards.
AAATTAAGTGGTTGTCATGCCTGGTTGATGGGTTTAGTAGTCTAGGAGGTGAAGCTTCTCTCTCAGACTGGTGCTGCAGCTCTCCTGGTGTCAGAGTTAGGCTGGGCTACAACTGGGGAAGGGGAGGTGGAGATTAGAGCAAAGCAAGAGCAGAAGGTGCACAAAGGAGAGAGAGAAACCACAAAAAGCAGGAGGAATTGGTCTTCCCATAACCTCATTCAGCCTCTGGAGGTGACTCTGCACTGATATCTCCATTGACATCTCCACTGGAGGTCAAACCCCAGGCTGGACTGTTCAAGCTGTCACCTCAGGCAGGTGAACTCCATCTCAACTCTCTCCTAATGCCCCTATTGCCTCCCACATCACCAGCAGGAGCTGCAGTTCCCTCCCTGAACTGATGCCTTCTGAAGGCTGACCTAGAACAGAGACCAGACAGAGCTAAAGAATAAAGCAGGGATTTATTAGAAAGCCCCAATGGATGCACCTTGGGCAGCACAAGAGCCCAGCCAGGGCTGCACCCAAGATGAACCAAAATGGTCCCAAAATGCACGAGTGCTCACAGGATCTCTCACTTTTATCAGTTCTGCTCCATTTGCATATTGCAGTTAATTGTCCAATTACAATTTTAGCCCATCAAGTCTCATCCTGCTTGTTTTTCTCTCTCCAGCCCACGTTGTTTGCGCTCTTGGGCCTGAGATTTGGATCATTTGTCCTTGGTCCCCAGCTAGAGAAGGAATTGTTTTGTCTCCCTGAGCTGTGCAGAGAGCTCACCACCCACTCATATGAAGCCCAGACCCACACACTAAAGGAGCACAGAATCTGAAAAATAGAAAGGCCAAAACCTGAGGCATCAGAAAAAGGGAGAAGTGAAGGTACAACAGCACAAAGGGCAGGGTGGGGTCAGTTGGGATTCCAGGCCCACCACCCCACATTTCCATTGCCAGCTGCCTAAAAGCCACACTGGATTTTGAGGTTCAGAGTATCCTTTGAGGATGCTGATGATAAATGCAAGAGGTTTGGGAAATTGGTTATGTGACTCATACTTTTCCCCCACCTTCTTCGCATCTCCTCAATGAAAGTCCTTATCACAACCACTTAATATTTTAGGGTTATTTTCTGTGAGGTTTGGCAGTCAGTATGGGTCATCCTCAAGCCTTTCATTATTAACTGCTCTTTTGTACTACTGGGTGTATTTTTAAAGCAACAGATCTGACACTTTTTCATTTTTTTCCTCTAGGTTTGTTGCCTGAACTTCACAATTTTTTGAGCTTTGCTTTTCTTGCTCCAATTCTCCCTACAAGTAAATTAGTTCAGAACATGTTTAATGTTATTATTATTCACTGGATACCAGGTACTTTATTAAACTCCAGCTTCTGGCACTATCCTGCTTTTACAGAGCCCTTTTCATCACCTATCTAACACTACAATTTAATTGGTTTCCAGCTCACTGCACATCCCTCTCCCTCAGAAGCACACACACGAGGCACTGACACACACACACTCATTTATTTCCCTCTCTGCTCAGGCTGCAGACTGAATTTAAGAAATCCAAGCCTGCTGCAAAGCTCAGCCTGTTAGAGCAAGTGGACCTGGTGCTGATGGGGATATTGATTTTCTACAACTTCCAGGGAGGCAGCAACAAACATTTTATCATTGACTGGACTGTATGTTCTTCTTAAATCCCTGCTGCACGCTGCAGTTCAGGTAGGGCTCTCTGCTCAGCGTGGGGCTGCAGATTGCCTCTTCATTTTTGGAATTCAGTCTCTTACCTGGAGTCTGAAGAATAATGTCTGCTTTCTGCGGGAAACGCAACAGAGAGTTTGAAAAACACATTTTGTCACAATTCTTAGTTGGAATCCACTGTTGTAGTACATGTTTTTATTTGTAATCTTTAGTGTAGAATTCGAGTGACATGGGACATCACCTTTATCCTCCAATTTACAGTTAAAAAAGACCTTCAAAGTTACAGAAGCATGTAATTCCAGTGGGGAATGCCATTTAGGTTCAAGCCTTAAAATCTGGGATTAAATTTTTCTTTTTTTTTCTTTCTTTTTTTTTTTTTAAATGGGTTAGAATTCTTTTCCTTCTCTACTTCAAAATGATGTTGAACATGACCAAAGCATTTAGATCAGGTACCTTTCTTTGCATGTTGGTAAAATATCAGATTATTGGGATTTGGTTTCCTTGTTGTTGTTTTTTTGGGGTTTTTTTGTAATACTGGTTGTTGATTGGGAAGATAGAATCATTAAAGCTGGAAAAGATCTTTGAGATCAAGTCCAGGATGGGCTAGGTGGGCCAGAAGCTGCAGGGCAGGCATGTTTTTTCTTCTTGTACCTTTCTTGCACAGATGAATGGAATTTCTACCTCCTAATTTCATCTTTGCCTTAGCAAATTCAGAATATAAATATAAGCCCTCACTTTAGATGGGTGATTCATCGCTCATAAGAGTTTTAATTGGGCAGCTGAATCAAACATGGGTGATCTGAAATGGGCAGCAAGAGATCTTCTAGGTATGTACCTGTAATGAATACTCAAAGACATGGAGGAAAAAAAGGACCATGTTTTCTTGCTTATATCCAGTCTTCTTTCTGCTGAAGGATAAGACATTCCTTCAGCTGTATGTAGAGAAGAAGGAGGCACCATACATATGAGAAATAATTAATTTTCTTCCTTCTAGAGAGCAGTCTGGGGCAGTCAGGGGATGTGAGGGTTAAAGGTAGACAGTTTCTGCCAAGTATTTGATCAGGAAAGAGTAAAAATTAGAAAGAATTGCTTTACTTTTGCAAGCCAAATATTAGCACATTTATTACTTTCCAAAATTATTATATGAAGGTTGCAATACTTGCTACTAATAAATATATTAAAATTAGTGGGGCATGATGCCTATTAGTTTAATAATAATTTTTGGTGTCAGACTCCATCTACGCTGCTTTTATGCATTGAAGTCCACATCCTTGTTTAGTGAAAGTCTAAACTGGAAATGAAACATTTTGCCAGGAGATGAATTTACTCTGAGACATGACTGCATTAGGTCTGATTTATTTTAATAAACACATGGAACAATAGGTGAGAACAAACATTTTTTTGCAGCAAATGTAATTACCCAGCAGAGTTTGTCATGGAGAGAAGCTGCCTTTCATTTAAGGCAAAGTGAAACACTGAGGAAATTCTCATAATGGATTTTTTTTTAAAGGTCAGGATGTCTGTTTTCCCAGCTGTGTGTGTAAATAGAGAATCCAGAAAAGATGGCCAATACATTGTGTTCAGACACCCAAGTCCTTCTCTGTGCCATGGAGTGGGGACATCCTGGCTTATCTTTGCCTCAATAATTTCTTCATCCATAAATCCAGGGAACGTGGAGATTGTGTGAGGTGTAGTTCATTTACATTCATTAATGAGACCACAATCACTGATTTGGAAAAAGGGGCATATAAAATGTAGACACCATTTATAAAATGTAGACCATTCTGCAGAGCTGTTATTTATTTCAAGTGCAATTTTTCCTCTATACAGCTGTTGAAGAACACACATTTCCTCCCCTTTAAATGTTACCAGGGTAATACAGCTCCACAGTCACTTGCTGTCTACTGTGATGCATCTAAAGTTTTCTGATGGTTCTTTGAGGTTGTTTTAAGGGGTATTTCTGGGGTTAGAAGTGCTATTAAATGGGTGACTGGCATTCTACCAGGTGATACATGAGAGAGAGTCTTTCATTACCATGGTGGGATGTAATTAAGTTTTCTGAAAGAACATGCAAACCTGCAGATGTTACTGTTCTCTCATGAGCTCTTTTTTAGGATAATGGATTTATTCCTTGTGAGGCAGAGTTTGAGCAGATACCTCAGCCAGATAAATGCTAGCTTTGCAATTGTAACAGCTTTTTTTTGCAATTGCAATTATAACAGGTTTTTTCGGTACAGATCCCAATGCAAACAACTTAGAGACCTGGTTTATTTCATTTTCCTTAGAAGACTGTTCAGTCAACTTTACTAAGACCTATTTTATAGTTTTGCTTTCACTTCTGTCTCAACCAACACCCACTAATGACCTACAAGCGTCAGTTCTGTAGATGTATCATTAGGACCTTCCACATTAATATGAGATACAAGGTTCAGTGTACAGAAAAAACTTCTCAAAGGAGATTTACTCCTTGTCTTCCCAAGTGGGGGAGAGCTGTTAATATTTTTCTAATGCCTACTCAAGTGCAAGAGATAGCACCTATTTTTTTCTGAAGGGCCATTATCATTTCCAAGGCAGTAAGAGCAGTCAATATCTGGAAGAAGGAGTGCTGAAACTGCCTCCTAAATAAATTAAGGATCAATAGTGTTTGGTGGGAGAAAGGAAGATTTTAATCTAAATGGAACCCCAGGGAGACTTAAGAAAAGGATTGGACATAAAAACCAGGACACTTTGCCAAGAAAAGGATGTTTCCTGATGCAGCAACCTGAGCACATGGAATGGGCAGGGGAATATGTTGCTGACCACAGAAATAAAGGAAATGTTGACGGTGTGTCAGACAGACACAAGGAGGGAAAGAAAGAGGTTTGGAATTTAATCTGATGGTAATTAGATTATTTACAATTAGTTTTCTTTTTCTTCTACCTCCTCCCCACATCCCTCTTACCTTTGTCTTCATACATCTCTGTTGCTGCCTCATTGTTTTGATGCTGGAGGTAAATTTTAATTGTTTTCACCAAAAGTGTCTCCAGGTGAGTCATAAGTGGAGATTTTGATGGTCAGGAAAGGGATGATCTCCTGTCCCACAGAAAACCCAGCTCCCTGACTCCCTCTAAAGGGGGACAGAAGGAGGCCTAGAGGAGGAGCCAGAGGTGGATGAGGTTTCCTAAATTCAGCATTACACCCCAAAAAAGCTTCCTGGGTCTGCAGAGAATGGAGCTGTGACCCACGGACCCCATCTGAGCCTGGAACATCTCGTGGGAAATCCCTACACAAGGAAAGGTCTCCAGATTGCAGCTCTTTGTTTCAATCTTCCTATGGATGAAACAGCCAAAATTAATTAGAATTCTCCTGAAAACACCACTAAACATAGGAATGAAAACATAGGGTGAAAACAGCACTAAACACAGGAAGGTCAATTTTACTTTAGTGATACTAAAAAAAACTGACCTTCCTGTGTTTAGTGCCCATACCCTGAATTGTGAAGTCTGCCTGTCCCAGGAATCTGTGAGATTAATGAAGGGATTTACAGAAATCCTTGGCTAACTATAATCTAATTTAAAATTTGAGAATAAATTTCACCAATATCCAGACCAAACTTGAGCATGTACATGTTTTAATGAACTTGCATTATGCATACATACTTTCTTGAATTTGACATGTCAAATGACATCTATTAAAGCGAAAATTTAAGACAATTCTTTTAAATTTAAATTCACAATCACTTGTCTTGCACAGCTTCTGTCACGTCATTTAATCTTTACACATTTTGATGTGTCTAAATTAAGAAAATAGAATCTTGATCTTTCAGGTTTTTCTTCTTTTCTAAAGAAAAAAAAAGTTTAAAATTAAACTTTTTTCTGTATTTGAGGGTTATAAAGTAACTTTTTACTGAGTTGCAGCTGGGACTTTTTTGGTAACAGATTATTATAATGATAATTTAAATGAAACCTCATAGTTACATGGTTTCCTTTGCTTTTACACTTTTAAAAAATAAATTAATATAACATAATATATAATAATATAAATACACAAATAAAAATAAATAAAAAACTATTCAAGTGGAATAATAAGCTTTAAATAAACATTTTCTTAGATTATTAAAAAATTCCAGTAATTTTTACTTATAAAAACTGAATGAAAATATGTGACGGCAGAGAAATAGCTCTATTGGGTTAAAAACTCAGAATTCAACTTCTCAAAGACAATGAAGGAGTGATTTTAATTAAGCAGTTCATCAGGAGTTCATATTTAAATTTTTCTAGCCTTCAAAATTCTTCTTAGAGCCTTGACCAGAAATTTATACCAAATTTTATCAGACTTTTCGCTTAACTGGCTTTTTTTTTTCTGCATGCTCAAAGCAAAACAAATGTGTTACAACAAAATAATCTTTGCAGTTGCAGAAAGACAAATCACTTCTTGCAAATGTGTCGTTTGAACAACCATCCATCCTCTCCCATCAAGAAAATGAATACTAAATTGTGCATTTCATGAGGCTATTAAGTAAAATTTCTTGATTGATTCCCCCCTTTTACACTAGTAAAAATTATATTGTCCCTCTTGTAAAGCCTCTGGGAAAAGATGAACCCTCAGCATCTATGGCTGAGTAACAGGAGCTCCTTTTTCACAGTTCTCTGTAGCATAAAAATCATTCAGTCAAAAGTAGTCACACTCTTGAGTTCACAATGACAAATATTCTGACAGGATGATAAGATTTCTAATAAATATTTTCTTACCAGATATTAGAAGTGTTGCCAAAAGTATTCAAAATAAAAAATTCTTGTTGTGTTACAATATCAGACACCTTTTCTTATTTTTTGCCAGAACATTCCCATCTCACACAAAACTAATACAAAATTTGCCTTCAATCTTTTTTTTCTTCCAGTTCCTAGTTATACATCAAGCTGTTCTTAAGTTTTAAAAATTAGAGAATGAAGACATTATTTCTGCAATCTGAAACCGTCAATTTTGGCAGTTCATGATGAATTAGTACAGTACAATACAATGAAGTAAAGCATTTATTTTTAGCAAGGCATATGATTTTTTACCTGATCTTTTGGCATTCTTACAGACCTTGAACTTTCAAAAATTCAGGGAGGGCGTCTCCTCAAAGGAAGGTATCTTAAGGTGTAAAATTATATATATTTAGACATTATATAAATGTGAATTTCTGTGTCTTCAGATATGACAAGTTAGGTGGTTTATCCCAACTGAAAGTAATGGAAGAACAGCTGAAAATTCTGTGCTTTTTTGAGTGTTTCCTGTTTTCAGTAGTGTTTGTCTGTACTTGCCAAGGAAAGGACAAAAAAGAGCACAATGCAAGGTGTCTGCTCAGCTCAGTGGTTAATGCAGGATATACAGGATTTCACAACATTTTGTACAGAGTTAGATGGGTAATTGATATATAAAATGAACTGACAGCTTATGGACTTATGGACTGTGAACTGCAACATGGAAATCCCCTGTGCAAAGGCAGATCTACAACTGTGGAATTAAAGAAACTGGATCACATTTTCATACAGTTAGATTTTCTTTTCCTTCTTTCTTTCTTTTTGGGATTGTTCCTATCCTATTAAAAATATGTTATTCTGTCTCCAGTATTCCACTTGGTAATGAAATGTAGGAGATAGATAGCATCTACTCTAAGTACTGGAAATGTGACCTTGTGAATATCCTAAGTGAAATTAGAAATATAGAACTAAAAATGGATTGATTTTGAATTGAGGAGTCAGATATATTACAACTCCTAATGGCATATCTGCCTTTCCCTTTAGAAAGAGTCTATGACAAATAAAATAAACTAGGAGTAATCACTTCATTAATATTAAGACAACCTAATGATCATAATCAACTCAGCTTCAAATTCAAAGTTAGTTAATAAAAAAGTTATTTAAAGTAAAATGGAGGTTACTATTGATGGGTCATCTTTTAATTATGCATCATTAATTAAGAGATTAAGCTTTGTAATACCATGGTCTGGTTTTCCAAAAAGGAAAACCAATTCTCAGTTGTCTGCTATATGAAAACCACAGTGTGACCAAGAAGAAAGAGTGAGTAATACAAACAATAAATCCTTTAATCTGGAGAAAAAAAATTATGATACAGGGCAAGCATTGATCTCTGAAATACAAGGCCTTTCAAACAGATGTTAAGTCATTTTACCTCTAATTCTGTAATTCTAACTCTTACTCACTGTGGGTCAGTGAGAGGAAAAAATAAATTTTGTCTGTTCTGTAGCTTTCCATAGAGACGCTCAGAATTTAAAACAAATTCTAGTGACAAACTCTCTGTACTTCAAGGTAGCACAATCAGGGTGTCAGGGACGGCATTCATTTCCACCACAAATCTCCTTTGCCAGTCTACAGTAGATTCTTGACAATATCTTCATCTTTTCCTGTTAATACCTCTCATTTAGACCTGCCCAGGCAAGACTGTATTAACTGATTGACCAGATTTGTTCCTTGAATTTTCTGATACCTTTTACACATTATTTCTATTTAATACAGGAAAATGAACTGTCCTCGTGATACAACCTGCTCAGTTTGCTTTAATTATTACTCAAGGCTCAATAATTTCCATTCTGGGCAAAACCAGAACAAAAACCTCGCCGTGGATCTCGCCCTATAAATCTTTACTGTGATTTCAGCCCCTTCTGCTTCAATAAGCACCAGCTGCATGAGAAACCTCAATTGCCACGGCTGAGGATTTGCAGGTGGGGGTTCCCTGCCCTGCTCCTGCTGCTGAGGTGGTATTGATTTCCCTCCCCAGTCACTTCAGTGTGCAGCTAATGAGGGCTCTGATGAGCCCGTGTGCCTCTGACATCCCTGCCAGTCGATCATCCCCCGCCAATGGAGTGCTAAACACCCCTCAGGTGGCACAAACACACGATGTAATTTGTATTTCATGTAATTTGTATTTCCTGTCCCACCGTGTTAGTTTGTGGCAGTCCGCTTGGCATTACGCACGCTTTTACTTTTGTGCTGATGTATTGAGCTCATGTTAATGTAATGAAATGAGAGATGCATGGTATATTTGCATTTATATAATTTCTGGGGAGTGTTAGCTTTGTTAATGCAGCACACTTCAGTGTCTCAATGAAGTATTAGTGTGAGGTGATTGAAAAAAACCCAGGTTCTGCTTCTGCCCCTGTCAATCATTCACAAAACAAGCCAGCTTTGATTACACTTTGATGACATACCCTTCCTTCAGTATTCATTAGCACGGAAAATTGGGAATGCCATTATTGAAATCTAGAAACAATTAATTATTTCCCAACGATATACCAGGCTTTTGCAAAATTTTAAGAATTCAGAACTTTCTTTCAGTTTTATTGTGAAGTGATTTATTTTTTTATTCCAAGTAAAACAAATAGGTTTATAAATTCCTTCCCCATCAACACGATAAACTGCTTTTCTGCACTAGGGAAGCAAAATTACGGCAGCAATTAGATAGAACTGTTTTGAGTCCTCTTTACCTTTTGAATAAAAGAAATCCAAAGTATTTTCTATAACTAGCAATCGCATCTAACAAAGTTGTTTTTTCTTCTAAATTCAGAAAAAGCAAACAAAGGACTTGAATTAAAGGACATTTTACCTTGAATTTGCTTTGTAACAATACATGAGGGAAAGCTGGTGAAAGAAAAGATACTCTGCTCTGTTCCTTAGGAACGGTGATGTGCCTTGCCACCTACATTTTCTATTCCTGTTCCTGCCACAACCTGCCCTGTAACCTCGGACAAGTAATTCCTTTCTATATTTCAGTTTCCTGAGCTGTGAAGCTGAAATGTCCCAGATAGCAGGAACGCAGAGAAACCAGCTGAGACTTGAGGTGTTGTTGCATTGACATGAAAATGGATTCCCCAGAGTTTCTGACAATGGAAACAAGGTTCAACAGTCCATCCATCCCAACTCAAGATGCTGGTGGTTTATCAGTTGATTTTACTAACAGAAAGAAAATGTTCCCTGAGGAATAATGCAGCATCTCTTCTCCCTAAAGAGAACTTAGTAAATTTTTTTACCTTTTTTATTGTAGAAACTAGTATTTAGTGTGCTGGGATCATGGTGCAGCCCTAGGATTTCAGGGCACTGTGATAGCCACAAATATTAACAGCAATAACAACAACATATTATGTGGCTTTTTATGTCCAGAGTCCCTTCGGGTTATCATTTGTTCCTTCATTCTATCCCTAGACCTTGGTGCTCTGCCAGATTTGGAACCAGCACTACTAGAAAGCAACTAGGATTAAACGCTAAATTATTTCACAGCCAGGTGAAGTGGAGTCAGCCTCTTCAGCTGCAAACACAGCAAAGGGTCAGCGTTAGAGGGGCTGAAGAAATCCACACATGCAACTCTTCCTAGATAAATATTCTAGGATCTTTGGCACAAAAAAAAATTTTCAAAATTCATGCATTCCTATAATCTTTCCTGAACCTGCATTCCTTTTGGAGGATGGAGAGAAGTGCCTGGTCCTTGAGAAAACCTTCCATATGAACTTGCTGTTGTTTTTATTGCTTTACCTTCATCTTCTGCAGGCAGAAGGCAAAGAACCTTTGCTATCTAAGGGTCAATTTTAGATATGGGAAGAAAATCTCAAAATCTTCTTAGGGCTGGCTGTGAAATAATTTTGGTTGGAAGGCATTTGCCATGAAAGAATCCATGGTTTTGGCATCTGCTTTCCAGCAATGGCAGTCTTTGTAACTAATTCAGAATTCCATACTCTTAGCCAAACTAATGACTTTTCCTGCTTGCCATGATCTGAAAGAGTTCTTTGATTATCTGTAGAAGTCTCTGACTTCTGATAAAGGTCTTATTTTTTGTGGATAAGGATCTGTATTTGTGCTACTTTAGTTGATGATATGGTTGGGGGGTGCCATTTTTTTGGTGAGAGAGTAGAGATTAAGAATGGTACCGTCATGTGCCTCCCTCCTTTGTATTCTGGAGGCCTTTATCTTCTAATCCCCCATTTTTGGAAGTTGGAAATGTGGAGATCACAGAAAACATTTTATCAGCCCCTGGATATAGCAGGCTAAGGGGGGGATGATTTTGTTCCAGATTCTGTCTTAGCATGGTAACCAAGGGGACTTTGGTATAACTGAAGGTTTTGAGAAATGGGCATCAATTGAGACTAAATAGAAAGCTACAGACTTCCAAGTTATGTCACGAATACCAACAAGCTCCTCAAGAAGAAACATTTCTTGTTATGGTGACATGTAGACAATAAGACACCTATCTGAACTTGTTACCCTGAACCCCCCTCTGATAAGTTTAATTTGATGCCTCAAGTCTTCCAGATCAGCCATGGCCAAGTGGTGGTTTCAGGAGAATATTTAAATATTTGCAGTGTTTCAATGAGCAGGAGCTGCTTTAATGATTCACGCATAACCAGGCCAATGTGCTGGTCTGCTCTGTTGGTTCTTGTCTTGCTGATCCAGCATTTCCAACAAATTGTTCACCTTTCTGGTGTGGTTTACCACCCCACAGCTCTGCAGCAGAATGTGATGAATAGCTGAAAAGCTTTTTTTTTGTAAAAAAAGTCAATGGGGTTTCAGAATTAGTGAAACTCATCACAATTTCACAGTGAATTAATATAATCGTTACAGCCTGGTAGCAGGAGAGGGGGAGGAGATGAAGAAATCAAAGGGATTCGTGTCACCACTTCTGAAATAAAAGATTTTGAAGCACAACACTTGTGTTTGGAACTTTATCTGGATTTAAGTAAAATAATTCATTAGTATGCATGGAAAATATGAAAAATAGTAATTTCTTTCTGTGCCACTCCTGCCCTTCTCTGTTGGTATTTTAAGTGAAATCAGCTCTTTGAATAATCCTAAACTGAACTAAATGCTGCACTATGGAATTATCACAAGGCCTCACACAGAATTTTAGAGTGGAACCAGCCCCAGGCTCCCACCCCAGCCTGGGCAGGGACTCAGAACAGGGCAATGGCCAAGTTTCTGCTCAGCATCCACTTGTGGAAGCTCCCAGGAAGGAGGAATGTCCTCCTATCTCCTGCTGCCAGGTCAGAGCTCCATCCCTCAGCCACAGAGGAACACTGATGGGAATGGATCCAGGATCCATGTGCTGGTATCTTCTTTCAGGTAACACACAGAAATAGAACTATGGAATATTTTTGTCCTATCTTAATGCTTCTGCCAGGCATCTGCTGTGAAAATCAACATAACCACATGCTTCCAATGGTCAATTCCACGAAAACTGTGATTATGCCTTGCCCAAGGCTTCACAACTTTAATTTTGAGCCCAGTCAAATTATTTGTGGGAGCTGGTCCTGCTTAGCTGCTGAGGTCTCATCTAATCTCTGCTTGAATTACTCCTGGATGTTTAGTGTTCTACATAAAAAAAAAAAAAAAAAAAAAAAAAATATATATATATATATTTGTGTGGGGGGGGTTTTTTATCAGAGAAAAGACCTTAGGTAGGATTTCCTTTCATATCAGCAGTTATCCCATTGTGTATGACATTTCTGGACCTGTCTGCTGTTAAAAAAATATTTCCTAATGAAGTTTCTTTCCTTACTTTTATGGAGACCTGCTATAGCAGGTAAAAAATGTGAGGTGTCAGGAAGAACAAGGAAGAAAATTGACCTGAATTCCTGAATGTTCTGATTTCCAGTTTGTATCTATCACTCCTCAGGCACATAAAATTTAATCTGTATTTGGCAGAAAATGAAAAAATTAATGTCAGGAGAAAGGAGAGGGAATTGAGCAAGTGAACACCTATCCTATAATTGAGTGATGGTCCATTCAGGAAACACTTCAACAATCCTTGCTATTCCAAAAGGGTCCTGCTGGCCTTGCCCAATGAAAAATGTTTTCTCTGCTGGAATTAAGAATGTAAAAAGGAGTTCAGCAGCAGAGTATTTACCCAGCACTGCATATGGTTGATTATCTCAGTTTCATGCAGTGCTAAAGAGCCTCAGATCCAGTGTCCTACATGGATCTGGGAGACTTCTACTACTGCAAGGCTGCAAAAACAGATTTTCAAAGAAGACTATTGGATGTGTGAACAAATTTGTGAGCTTTTGGCTTCTTCTGTAGCCTTGATAATCTTCCCACTCAAATGGGAGTACACAAATGCCAAATACACATTCCAGTGGTCAAAACCCAGATATGGCAACAAGACATTCTGGATTCTGTTCCTGTTTTAATGTTTTATGTATTATTTGACCATGCATAAACAATTTACTGCCTGTAAACCATTTTCTCTGTCTGTAAATTCAGAAATACGATGCTACAAACTCCACAAAAGCTGCTCTGAAAGAACACAATTGCTTTTATTTGGTGCTACAGAATTCATGAAGTGCTCACATGCACAAGCCATCTCACAGGTCCCTGCCCAGTGGTAATTTATGACCATGTGGTTACAGCTTCTAGGGGAGAAGACAGAAGGAGTCTTTACTATCAGATGACAACTTCTTACCACCAGAGCCATAGAATATTGCATTTTCCTGAAATCCCCCTTTGACTGGGGCAAGCCGGAACTTGAAAACCCCAGAATTATGGGACAAAAGAAGCATAATTACTGCCATGAATTAATTTTCCCTGAAGGATAATGATTTAACACAGGTGGTTTCTTCTTCTGTACATTGAATTGCAGCAAATATAAGCATGTGAAATGAAGGACATGCATTCTTTAGGTGGTGTCCAGGCAGAGGATAACAGGATGGTTTGAACCATAAGTTTGACAATGAGCAGAAGAAAAGAAAAAGCTACTTTAGGGAGGAGTATTGCTTAGTTTATTCTACCGAAACTATTGTTTGTCAGTGGGATAACATTGTTTTTCCTCTTATCGTATGGCACAGAGCTCCTGGTTTGTACAGGAAAAACATTTAGGGTTATTCAGTGCTTTGTCAGTGGACTTTGCTGATTTGGTATTCAAATTTCTTTTGAAACTAATGATACCTTTCCATTAGTATTTATTAGATTTATCTCATAGCACCAGCAATGAAGTAGAAATAATTTTGACAAAAGACATTTAGAACAATAAATATCCAAAAGACTCTAACTTTCCAAATTTAAAACACTAAATGTCCAAAGTTAACTCTCACTGCTTCCTTCTTTGCTTCAGTTCCCACCATGTCATCTCCAATTTTCCCTTATTTTGCAGCTAGGGAAAACTTTTCTCTCACTGCCATTTGAAATTTTACTACTTTTCCTCATGTCTCGTTTCAGGTTAAATAAAAATACATCAGCTCATAACCAATGCTACTTAGAAACTCTGAAAATCTAAAGAGGTAACTGTGGTATTTCTCTCTTATATTGTGTCTTTTTTTCTGCTTGCAGATATGAAATGTTTTACTTGTTTTTCAAGGGCTAAGCAGCCATAAATGTGATAGCATAACTGAGAACAAACAGGACTCATTCTCACCTTGTTATCTCTGCATGAGTTTCAATATTGGATGGGATTTATGATGTGCTGTGATTTCTCACTCACAAGGCTGTTTCAGGAGAAGCCCATAAGGCCAGAGCTGTGATTTTCACTTGCATGGAGGGCAGTGTTTATTATTCAAATGACACCAAATGGAAAATCTCAATTTAACACATGTGTTCTACTAGGTCTATAATTTTTTTTTTTTTAAAAAGTGAAACCAGGATAATTCTTTAAAGAGTGCAATCCATGGTGGGTGCAGAGTGGCAAATGTTGCTCTTGCTGGGTTGTCTGTGCTTTTGCAGAACAAGGTGATAGTAAAGATGGTTCATTCAAACTCCTCTGAGAACAACTAATCAGCCACATATCATCTTTAGTGCTCTGTCTTCCCAAGGAAAGTGGAGGGGATCCAATTAAGAGTGGGGGACGTTCTGCTGAGATTTCTTTATTAACTTTATAATAGAAGGAAGCAACATATGGAGTCAGAGTGTAAAGCCAAAGAACAAAAATAGCAGAAAAGAAGATGTGATTTCTGGAAGATTTTGGAAAATATATCAAAACACTGCCTTCAGGAACTTATTTTGTGCGTTAGGAAATGTGGGCAGGCTCAGGACAGAGGCCTGCCTTAGGACAGAGGAGAGGATTAACTGAATGTTCAAAGAACAGGGGTGTCGATGTGTTTGCAGGTCCCAGGATGAGAGGAGAGATGAATCTGACTCCATATTTCTTAGAAGGCTGATTTATTATATTATGATATTATATTATACAAAAGCTATACTAAACTATAGAGAGAAAAGAATACATCAGAAGGCTAGGAAAGGAATGAATAATAAAAGCCATGACAGATGCAGAGAATCCGACACAGCTGGCTGTGATTGGCCATTAATTAAAAACAATTAACATGTAACCAGTCAGAGATGCACCTGTTGGTAAACAACCTCCAGACCACATTCCAAAGCAATCAGATAGTTATTGTTTACCTTTCTTTTCTGAGCCTTCTCAGCTTCTCAGGAGAAAAATCTTGGCAAAGGGATTTTTCATAAAAATATCACAGTGACACAGGGGTAAGTTCAACTGTAACTTTTTCCCTGGTCTCTAGTGCTCAGGCCAGTGGTGATCAGCTGCAGAGATGTCACTCAAGGAAATAAATGCTCTATTGCCACGTGGGGTTTCAATGGCTTCACTGTCATTGAGAATAAAAGGATCTGGACCATCTCCTTGCCCCCAGCCTGTATGAGCCACAATCAGGTAGGGATAGAGGAGTGGAAGGCAAGGAAGGAAGGGAAGTGAGAGGGGATGAATATTTAAATTGAAATTCTAAAAAATAAAATAAATTTTTAAATTTTCAATAATATTTCAATTTAAATTTAAATAAGCATTTGAATTATCTGGGTTATCTGTTTTATCACCCAAATTGAACCCAGCATTTAGACCTGTTGTGAAGCAAGGGGTAAACCACATAACCTCTGCTTTAGTTTTTGTCTCTGTAAGGTAAGGATGAAATTATTTTCTTAAGTATCCTTTTCTCAGAAAATTAACTTTCAAATATATTGTTAAAAAAACACAGCAAAACAAACAGCCTACCAGTAAACCCAAGCTGCACAGATTCATTATCTGTCTAAAGAATTTGATGGGTGAAACTGAAAAAAAATCCCTCAGCCCAACAAATAATAGTGTTATTAATGGGGCTTCTCAAAGTATATTTCCTTGGCAATATAGGCATGCCAATAAAGGTTAATTAAAATGGTAGGCAATTGTGATCAGATTAAATGGGGTGTGTACTAATCTCCTGCACTTGCACGAGAACCTAAAAAGCATATGACTTGGGGATGACGACTGAAAGCACAGTATTTTTAGCTGGATTCAATAGAATTTTCTTACACCCAATTAATTTCTGCATAATAAGGCAATGAAACATTTGCTTTTCTTCCCATCATCTCTATAGGAGGAGTGAGGCATAATAGCAATATCTCTGGCACAAAAATATGTTTATGAAAATCTGAGAGTTTTTCAGGAAAGAGAAACGCGCCTATGAAAGAAGCAACACTGTGTTGCTATATTTTTCTCATTTTTTTTCCAGTGACAGGACCTGAGGGAATGGCCTGAAGTTGTGTCAGGGGAAGTTTAGGTTGGAAATTAGGAAAAAAGTTCTTCCCTCAGAGGGTGCTGGGCACTGCCCAGGCTCCCCAGGGAATGGGCACAGCCCCGACGTGCCATTCACATTCTCTGAAAAAATCCCTTTGCCCAGGATTTTTCTCCTGGGAAGCTGAGAAGCCTCAGAGAAAAAGGAAAACAATTCTTATCTCATTTGCTTCTCCTTTGTGGAATGTGTTTGGAGATTGTTTACCCACAGGTGATTGTTTCACTGGATTCTGCTGTGAGTTGTTTTCACTCTTTGGCCAATCAGGGCCAGGCTGTGTCAGACTCTGGAGAGAGTCTCGAGTTTTCAGTATTATCTTTTTAGCGTTCTGTACGTATCCTTTCTGTATTCTTTAGTATCATTTAGTGTATTATTTTTTAATATAATATAGTATTATAAAGTAATAAATTAACCCTCTGAGAACATGGAATCAGATTCATCATTCCTCACTGCCATGGGGGTCCCTGCAAATACAATACCCTGAGTCTGCCAGAGATCCAGGAGCATTTGTATAATGCTCTCAGGAATAGGGTGGGATTGTTGGGGTGTGTGTGCAGGGCCAGGAGCTGGACTGGATGATCCTGGTGGGTCCCTTCCAGCTCAGGGCATTCCATGGTTCCATATGTAACATTATTGGATACTCCCCTGAATAGGTGAGAACAATTTCCAGCAGCAGAAGGCACAGGATGGTTCCTTCTTCCTTTGCCATCACTGGTAGCTTAACCACTAATTTCATTCTGTTTAGAGCATCACTCAGACATTTGGATGACATCACACATTTTGGGGGTGCAGGGCTCTATCTGGTGAGGCTTTTTACACCTGCAGTTATCTCTTTTGGAAAATAATTGCTCAAGCACTGAGGAGAGCAAAGACAGGTGCAGAATGAAAGCTGAGATCCATAGGTTGGTGCCTGTTGGTGTGAAATGCTCGTCCTGGTCACTCACTAAAACCAAGAAACCAAAGACACAAAAGAAAATCCTTCTGTACTCATCCTTGACCCAGAGTGTACGAACACCTCTGGAGAAGAGGGAAAAGTATATTTTTAAAATTTTTTCTTACCAGATGATTCTCCTCTTTGAAGATTTTCTATAATAACCTACTGAGAGAAGCACATTGTTGTTATGGATGTAAAATTACAACTTTTAACATTTGAGGTTCAAAATATTGTAATTTCATGAACAAGGACCCAAACCTAGGGCTTTTCTTCATAATCCAGCTGTCTTGATAAACAACAATGAGCAGGCTGCAGACAGATTCAGATTCCTCATCTCCACCTGTTGGCAGAACTGTATCTGAATGATACAAAATAGATGTCCCTGCCCATAGCAGGGCGTTGAAACAATATGATCTTTGGGGTCATTTTAAACCCAAAGTGTTCTATAATTTTATGAGTCTATGAAAATAACTTGAAGGGAAATTATTGAGATGAGAAAGCATCAAGCTTGTTGTTATTTTTTTTTTTTTTAAATTTTCTATTCACTGTGGTGGTTTCCAGAAACAAAGTACTGATATCTCAAAATACCTGTGAAACTGCAGGGCTGGAAATGCAAATGAGCTACCATGAAAACTGTAGTTTGCTCACATTAAGTTAACACGTAGTAAAGATGTGGTAGTATTACCATAAACACAGTTTGGTTTAATTTATGGACTTCTTTACATGCACACTCCTGTATCCCTGAGGGCCATAAAGCAAAACTAGAAGAGAAAATAGAAAGCGAATAAAATATATCTTGTCTTCATTTATGTCAAAATCACAATAAAAGGAGGAAATACAATCAACTTAGATGTTGCTTTCTTTTTATTTATAAAGCTTACTGTTTCGCTCTGTTTTAATTACCATCATAGTGTTATTAAAATGTGGTAGCTCAGAAAAGGCTGCATCCCACCTTGGCAGCTAGGTTAGTATCTAGCTCTAAATGGAGGACACTTAATTTAAAACTGGCTCTATAAATAATTTCTCAAATCTCTTTTTTCTGGGGCCTTGCTCCTTTATTTTTGTTATTTTTTTTTTTTTCCCAAGTGCATTTCCTTCTAATGTTATGGGTCTTAATGGGCAATTCTTTGAGCTGGGCAAAAGGAATTGAATATTTCACATACAGAGCTGTGTAAGCCCAACCAGTGCTGTTTCTAGATGAATGGTGTATCGAGCTGTGTCTTCCCCAGGGCAGAGGAAAATATGTTGAACTAGATACAATTGCTGAAAAACAATAACATCAGTTTTTTTATCCCAAAAATGAATGCCGAATAGGAAAATGGAGAGGGAATATCAGAATGCACCCAAAACAATGCCAATATTTTTGTTCTATCACTGCAACACATCTAAACCTTTCAGATTTTTTTTCTTTAAATCAGAGAAACAAACAGACTAAAGTCTTTTCACATTGGAATTTCTCTTTGTAAAACTCTCTGAAGAACCATACAGATCTTGTTATTATTTGACTGAATGGTTGTAGCTGGGTGCTTTGCAATCTGCTCATGGGTTTGGAGTTTATTGGTGTGTTTCTGTGCAACAAGGTCCAGCAACAAAAAATACACCTCATCTTAGGAAATTCCCTCTGAAGAAACAGCACAGTGAGACCTCCTGCTGCACACCCTGCTTTGTGATCAGGGCAGACTGCACTGTCTCAATTAAAGAATTTTTTAAAAAATATTTCAAAAAGCCCTTTGCTGCTTTTAATTAACAGAGTAACCTTTGTTGTTTGCAAGAGTTGTGGTAGAAAAACTTTTATCATTGGTTAGCACTGCTTGGCTGGATTAATTATAGATACGTTAATAATATATAGTGCAATTTTATATTGCTTAATGATTTTGATCTTTCAAAAACCTATTGAGGTTACTAAAGCTGGGGTGGTTTTTTTAAATTTTTGTTCATTGGCTTATCTTTAAATTATTATAGGTGAATTAAATGCAAAAGAAATGAGGGCATAAAAGCAGAAAGAAGGGTAACAAATAAGTTATGGAACTCCTTGTTTTGGAGCAATTCACCACAACATCCAGTAAGTATAAACACAGAAACATAGGGATCCATTTTTAATAGGATAGATTTAACTTTTATTTGCAATTCTGTTGTGTAAAAAGTAATGCTAATTATATGACTATAGAACAGAGCCCTGGCATTATTTTTACAGGCTCTGCTCAAATTCCATACATAGAGGGTAGTTGACGTTTGAAACAAGCAGAATCTCCTCCATCTACAAAAGCCCTCCTTCCTCTAAGAAGTTAATAAAAATGAACCTTCAAAATCAAAGTTAAGGCCTTCTTCAAGCAAACCCCTCCCTCAACTTGCTGTCCAGGCTTCTTTTTCACACAGCCCATGGTACAAGTGGATTTCTGGGCTGCAGGCTCATGCCCAATTCCCCATCTACCAACATCCCCAATTCCTTCTCCACAGGGCTGCTCCCAATCCATTCATCACCCAATCCATCTGGACACATGTGCAGGTGCAGGACCTTGCCCTTGGCCTGGCTGGATTTCGGTGTTCACCCCTCTCCACTCCTCCAGCCTGTCCAGGTCCCTCTGCCTGGCCACAGTTCCCTCCGCAGAGCCAACTGCACTGCCCAGCCTGGAGCCACCACACACTGGCTGCAATTAGCTCCCACTCGCCCTGTCACTAATGAAGTTATTGGACTGATCTGGTCTCAGTACTGACCCTCAGAGTCACCATTTGCCACTTGCAGCAGCCACTGACTGCAGCTCCTTGGATGTCACCATCCAGCCAATTCCTTATCCATCAAAACAGTCCATCCCTCAAACCTGTATCCTTCCAATTTAGCAGCAAGGATGTTGTGTGGGATCATGTCAAAGGTCTTGGAAGAGATTCAGAGTTTCCAATATGCACCCTTGGACATTTAGGATTAGGGATGAAATTAGGGATTAGGGAATCAACTGGGTTTGGATACATACCTGGATTAAGAATACCTGTAGGTGCTTTCAGCCCACAAGTCCTGAACAGCTTTCCCAGCATTAATGACATCATCCTTGCCCAGAGCTGGAGTATATTTTCTTATCTTTATTTTACAAATAGGTAAAACAAAGGGACAGCCTGTGATTTTGAATTAACCCAGTTATCCTCAACTGATTTCAAAAGAGAAAAATGCAACAGTCAGCTTGAAGAATCAAAGTTACAAAAGACCTCTAGGCTGGGGGATTTTTGTCTGTTTATAGCCTCCCATTTTTGAAGCACTTTTGAGTGTCTGTCCCCAGTTGTTGGTTATAAAACACTTTTAGAAAGTCTCATTTAAAGGATTTGCCTACAGGAACAAGGCCAGATTGTAGTAAAGGGGGAGCTGAAGCCGGTCTCTCAGGAGCTTCCTGTGCTCTCAGCCAGAATAGAATCCCTTTTATGGCTTCTTTTTTTTTCTCCCTGGCCAAGTCAGACCTTCTGTGTGACCCTAGAAAAATACCCATGGTGAGGTGATCAAAGAATAACAGCATGGGGGGCTTTTTAATTCCACGTCTGCATGCTGATTTCAAAACAACTTGAAAACATGTTTCAACAGAATCTGTTTGAGGGGAGAGCTGAGCAGGCAACAATGGATGGAGAATATTTATCAAGAGGCTGATGAGGAGAATTATTTTTTGTTTCCATAGGGGAAACTTTAATCTCTAAAACTGGAGATAAAGGAGATGGAGATGTTATTGATGGAGAATGCAAATCTGCCTTTAATTGATTGAATGTTCTCAGTGATTTTGCGGATAGGAATTTTACTAGTCCTAAGAGACACTGGAAACTAAAATATTTGTCTAATACTTAAATGTAGCTCTTGGCTGCATGTATTTAATGCTGTCTAAATGAAGATTTCAGACTGGCTGTGCTTTAAGCCTCACTGTTCTCCAGCACTATGGGGCCAGTAAATCAAAGACTCTAACTCTACCTCAAACCTTGTGCATTAATTTGTGAGCTGGTAGGATAATTCTGTGGTCTATATGCAATTTTTACCTTCTTCTTTTCTTCTCCCTGTTCAGTTGGCATTGCCCAGGATGATAGATTAGTTTCAAATATCAAATATCACCATCTATTGTGATGCTCCTGAGATGTGGCTGGGTGAGGTGCCCCCCACCTGTTTCTGACAAAGTCTTGGGGTCACTCTTGGAGACCTCTCTGAGTGAGTGGCTTAACTGGTGCTTAATGGATCCCAATGAGAAATCAAAGCAGGGGAACATGTTGCTTGCAGTAATTAGTTTGGTTACTCACACTGACATCAAACAGCTCAACATCTTTCCCTGCTGTGGTACATCCTGTGAGGCTGAATATTAGTAGCAGCAAGACAGGTTTATTCCTTGACAGTGCAGGAATCTCTAACAGAAAAGAATCCTGTGATATTTTTGAATAGTTTTGCAACTCTGTCTTGCCAAATTTTAGCTTACCTTCAAATTTTTGTTCTGCTTTATTTTGTTTTTTTGGTTTTGTTTTTTTTTTGTTTGTTTGTTTGTTTGTTTTTTATTTATTTTGTTTTGCTTTGCTGTGTTATTTTATTCTTTTTTTTTTTTCATTTCGAAAATTACCTGTTTTATTTCTATTTAAATAATCCTAATTTTCCTTGGTTTGTTTTCCATGACTTGTTTTCCTATTATTTTATAAAGCCACACACTGAAGTAAATTTACTGTAAAAATGTATGTACTTTATAAAATAAGGTGTACTTTAAGAGACACTCTTGACTGTTGATTGAAAATAGAAATTAATAATGAAAATTAGCAAGGGGTAAATAAAAGGCACGAGTGTAAGCAGAAGAGGTAAAAGTTTGCCAAGCTGGCCATTAATATTACTCAATAAAAAGGAAAGATTTTTATTTTCTTTTTCATGACAATTACTGGTAAAATTATCCCTCCTGCACTGAGATGAAAACAAGAGCTTTAGTAGTTTCCCATGAATAAATAAAGTTTTAAAAAAGTGCAGCAGTCAAGATTAACTTATCTCTATCATGGATATTTGTCCTGGAATAGATAAGTCTGATATAGAAGAAGTTTAGAAATGCAGAAGAAGTTTTGAAGTTTTTGTAGCCCGTGACATTATTATGCAAAATAGTTCAGTTCCTTTTCTTCTTTTTGCTCTTTATTTATGTGCATATGTGTTGACAAATATATAAATATCTATATATATGAAATAAATACACTTACATATATATAATATATATTTATCTACATTAGTATATTTATGTAATCAATTTACATTTTGACAAAAAAGAATATGTCAGTCTGAAACACTTTTCTTAAATGATGTTTCATGGAAACTGCCACTTTCTTGTGAAACATTCTCTTAAAAGATTTGCAAAGACTTGAAATGTGAGCTTTTATACAAAAAGCTTTTTTGTCTTATCTGAAAGACATGACCTAACTTCATAAAAATGAGAAGAACACACAGGCAGGATGCGTATCCCCACAACAAATAAGGAGGAAATTTTCCTTGTGTGCACAGACCTATTAATGAGCAGCAAAAAAGAAAAAAAAAATCTGGTTGTAAACCAGCTCGTCTTGCATTCACAATGATCTGATTGCATGGAATAGAAAAGCACATGCCTCTCCTATGGTAATATTCCTATTGGAAGCTCTGCAATATTTCTGGCTGGCAGAAGGGGTTACCCAAGGTGGCAGCTTGATGTGAGGTTAATCAGGACCCAAATGACAATGCTGCCACAGGAAGCAGATATCACAGAGACACCTGGCAGACAGGGAGATGTTCCAGTGTGGCACTCATAGTTTTGTCATTTAAGGCACGTGTCACATTCATATTGCCTGGAAAAATTCCCTTTGCCCAGGATTTTTCTCCTGGGAAGCTGAGAAGCCTCAGAGAAAAAGGAAAACAATTCTTATCTTATTTGCTTCTCCTGTGTTTTGCTGCTTTGGAGTGTGTTTGGAGATTGTTTACCCACAGGTGATTGTTTCATTGGTTTCATGCCAATTGTTTTGACTTAGTGGCCAATCACAGTCAAGCTGTGTTGGGACTCTGGAGAGAGTCACGAGTTTTTCATTATTATCTTTTTAGCATTGAGTAGGTATCCTTTCTGTATTCTTTAGTATAGTTTAGTATAGTATTCTTTAATATAATATAGTATCATAATAAATTAGCCTTCTAAGAAATTGGAGTCAGATTCATCATACCTTCCTTCATCTGGGAACCCCAAAAATACAATAGGCATGTATTCAGTAAAGACAGTCAACAAGGACATAGATCTTAACTCTTCACTGAAGATTTGGACACTTCTCTTTTTTGTTGTTGTTGTTGTTGTTTTTTTGTTTATTTGGGTTTTTTTTGGTTTTTTTTTTGTTTTGTTTTGTTTTGTTTTTGTTTTTTCTTTTTTCTTTTTTGGCCATCTCATGTGCTGGTGAAAGCTATCTTTCTTAGTTTATCTGCTCTTTCTCACATTTTCTTGCCAGTAAGACTTCCTTGTGCATGGATCAGCAGAGAAGCAGAGAAGAGATTTTCAGCACTATTCATTTTGGAGGGCTTAGGGAGATGATAACAGTTGTTCATTCAAACATCCAATTCATCTCATCCTCATTGTGTATTAATGGCATTTTGTCTATTACAACAGGTGATTAGCTCATCTTTTGCCACAAATCAACTCAGTGTGACTGACATGTGAAATTTTCCTAACTGAGTGTTGGTTTATCAATAACTAAAAAGGTAAATATTTGAAGGGTGCTGGGGATTTGTTTAATCAGCCTCTTTGTTCCTACTCTTATTCCTATGTTTGGCTACAATACATATGACAATCCTATCCAAATTCTTCTTCTTAGCTATAAGAAACTTTTGATTCTGGTTTTATTCTAGCACCACTTAAGAATGTAAGACCTAAATTCCTGGGATCTAAATTCCTGGAGCATGATTGCAGCCAGTCAAAGTGCTCTGCTAGCAACACAGTTTTCCTCTCCTAGGTACACTCAGAGTGCCTCTGACAGGGATTTGTTCTCTTGATATTTTAAGATGAAAAGTTCATGACTACCAGTACCTGTTCTGTATGCAGAGAAGCCAGATGGAGCCATGAATCACTCTAAATATTTCTTTTGAGGTTAGCATAAGAGAATTACTTTTCAGGTGGAATCCATCAGGTCCCCAAAATGTGTTCTTGTCTACAAATTCGTCCTGATGCATTATATTGCTCTTCTTCAAAATGTTAAATGTCTTGATTTGCATTTGCAGGAGTTGATTGAGCCCTTGTTCTTACTTCCATGCATAAGGATTACATTTTATCCTTTTTTTTTTCACTGCAATTTTTAGTTAATATTTCTTTCACAGCCACAGTTATATATGCTTAATAAATAATTTTACAAATATATCTTTTTCTATTGTCACTGTGAATTGTGATGAAAATGTTGGCTTTATTATCTTTCCTTCTCATTTATTAGTTTGCTCACCTTCTGAAATCCCCAGTTGCATCTTCTGCTGGAGACTGAATGAAATGCTGTCTTCGTTTAGAAAATTATTCCATGCAATAGCTGTGTTAGATTTTTTTTTTTCCAGGAAAAAGAAAGAAAGAAGTAAAGAAACTCTCATTTTTTGCCAAATCATGTTCTAAGCAAAATTTCCAATAATCCCATTACACTGATCTGTGAGACAGATTTCAGAATAAAGTCCTCATTTTCACAAAAAAGATCCAAAACCTGTGATGACTAAAATCCTAATTCCTTACACTTAGGGGTGTAGGGAATTCAGGACCATGAGCAGCAGGATTGTGATCTAGTGGAAGGTGTCCCTGCAATGGCAAGGAAGTTGGAACTGGATGGTCTTCAAGATCCCTTCAAACCCAAACCATTCATTGATTTTTTTGTTTCTATGACAACCTGACACCATTTTGTGTTTTTATGACAAACCTGAACTCGGAATCATTTTGTGGAGATGCCCAAGGTGGCTCATCCTGACTTAGATATAGCCTGTAACAGTATAATCACATTCAGGTGGTGCTGTGCCAGACAAACATGTCTCTGGTTTGGGACAATCCTTGATTGTTGTCAACATCTAGGATTCATCCCTGAATGAATTCTGAATGCAAAAAATCAGTGTTGTAACTACTAATTAACCTTAAAACTCCCTATCTTACCTGTTACCTCTCTGTACCACCTTACCTTACTCTACCTTTCCTTTCCTTCAGTGAGACTGCAAAGCAAGAGAGAAGACAAATTATCTTCATTGGCTTATATATCTAAGATACAGGGCTTTAAATAAAAATTATGGTGGATGTAGAAGTGATTGATTAGAGCATGTTGTTTGCATTGTATTTGGAAATGAAAACGTAGGAAGGAGGGAATTTCAATAGCAAAGTGGAAATGGTTGTCATCAGGATTAATGTTAAATGATCATTCATGTCTGCCTTATCTCATGCTAAGTTTTCTCCAGTAGAATTTTAATAGTGTAGGCTTGATTGTGCATTATGGTGATAAGATCCTGCCAATGTTTAGTTGAGCTGGTTAATTTACAGGAGCTAATTTAAAAGGTAGCTCTTGTGTTAGGGAATCTGTCCTGTTGGATTGATAACCCAGCTTTTAGGATATTATTTCCATGGAAGCAGATCTTCATCTTTTCTCTCCATCTATGCCCTTCTAATTATTCAAGTGTGAAGGGAATTTCCTTCATTTTTAGACACAAACATGCTCACCATATGATTTATAAGGTTGTCTGTAAAGTGAACTGATTATTTAGGCTTGTAACTAGCTCTATAGAATTTTGTGGTATGTTAAGTTTGTGCCTAGGGATAAATATAAACTCTATCTCATTTAATCCCAGCTTGGAGAGAAATTTTTCTTCTGAAAACATTTTTATGTATTTACTCACAAGTTTTATCATCAAATGTAACCATTTAGCATACAACTCATGTATGCTTATAACACTTCACAGGCACTTTTCTCACCACTGAAATTGAACCACCGATGCTGAATGTGGCAGCTCTTTAACAATTCTCATCTGTGCAATGTGAGAGTTTAAACAGAAAATGGCCTTACTACTTTCCCAGCTTTAATGCATATTCAAACATTTTCTGTCAGCTGTCATTTATTTCCCTCAATTCCTTTTGTGTGTGTGCACTGGCTGCCATTTCTGTTGTCACTCTGAACTGAATCCCAGGATCTTGAAAGATTTTCTTCTATTCTGGCCTTCCTACAATACTCAGCACTCTAGGATTTAGAGAAATTTCAACTAATCCATTGAAAAATATGATGGGCAAAATTAAATTCGCTGCCTGGTTCTTGCAGCCAACCCTCATCTGTTCACAAGATGAAGAAGTAAAAGATGTAAAAGAGATTTAGCAGCAAAGGATTCAAATTCTCACATCTTCTCCGCTCACTTTCTGCACACATCCAGACAATGGAGTTTTACTGGCACAAATGCTCACAGCAAATGGAAATCAAATCCTCATATGAGCATCTCTAGAAGGTGAGATTTAAATCTGAAAGGCATTCTGTGGGAAGCTCTTCTGTGTTCACCCATTCAAAGAGCAGGAATATAGAAAACACGGCATATTTTCTAAATGAAAGTGATAAGCAACACAGGTTGAATCTCAAGTATTTGCACTCAGTCCCCGGGGAGAAATACTGGGAGATGACAATGGTGAAATAAATTCACACAGCATCCAATTTAATACTCATTAAAATTAATGAAAAGACAGTTTGAAATTGGACTAGGCCTGTAGGTCCCAGCCTAGTAGGGTA
Organism: Onychostruthus taczanowskii; assembly: GCF_017590055.1. Taxonomy (NCBI): domain Eukaryota; kingdom Metazoa; phylum Chordata; class Aves; order Passeriformes; family Passeridae; genus Onychostruthus; species Onychostruthus taczanowskii. The sequence goes on along the minus strand of NW_024499239.1, from coordinate 26,237,951 downwards.
CCCAAGCACTTGAGAAGACATTGTCTTTAAACTTGTGTTCAAAGTTATGCACATATAAACGTTTAAGTGCCGAGTTCCTTTTGGGCCAGAATATATTAAATAAGGAACCAGTCACTTGCCCTGCAGGGAAAACAAACAAAGAAACAAAAAACAACAACAACAACAACAAAAAAGGTTAAATTTGTTTGATATATTTTAAATATTGAACAAAACATATCCACCAGCTAAACGGAGATATTTAAAGAAAGTTTTCTACAGACTGCATTGGCAGAATGCTAAATGATTCACCTTTTGCAAGTGGCAGTGCAGCAGATGCCATCAGATAATTTCTCCAAATCCTTTGAGGCTGGGGTTATTTTTTTGCAGATGATTGTTCTGTATTATTCAAGTATGCTTTGGTGATGAGAATTATAAGCCTTGTGTTTTGTCTTTTCCCTTAGAAATACAGAGTAAAGCACTTCATCAAAAGTCTACCCAAACCAAGGATGCTTAAAAGTTAATTTTTCGTGACTCTATGCTCCACACTGGATTCTAAAGGTAAAAGCTATTCAGAATATGTCCTCTGATTTTCCCCCCAGACTTGTGTTTTCCTTTGAAACATTTTTATTAAAATATTAACCAGATCTAATCTCCAGAAGTTAATCAAAGCTCTGTCTTATATCTGTAGTTAAGTTTTTCTGTCTTTCTTAAACCACAAAGAGTTTTCCTCTGGATACAATTTGAGTACTGTTGAGTATAACTATTGGCACAGCCAACATCAGGAAAAGGGATTTTGTTTGTACCCACTTTAGGAAGAAAGATTATTCAAAAACATTTCAGGGGAGTTTTGCATCTGAGGAATACCCAAGCTAGGTTGTGTCTGGAATACATTGCTGAACTTATATTTTAAACTATTTGAACATGAACAAAAACTGCATAAACAAAACCAGAAGAGAAATGAACTTTTTAGGTAATAGTGTAAGGAATGGGCAGAGGCAATGGACTGTATTAATTATGCAATTTTAATTTTAAGTTCTAGTCAACTCTGATTGCAAATCACTGCTTACTTTAATACTTTAATGTCTCTGTACATGAAATGTGACAATTTCCAGGCGTTCAACAAAGAAATCATATTTATTCTCAGAAATATGGAATGCATATTACTGGAATGTTTCATTTTGCTTTGTTATCAACTTTGTCATAGAATGAAAGAAATTCAATTTCAGATTGCATTCAAAACAGAAATTATTGATACTTTATCTGCTGTTGTTATGACAGTTAGAGATCTTTCTGTATTTCAATTCTGAAATCTTAAATTTGATACACTGCCTCTCAGGTATTTAATAAGAAACAAATCTTTAACAAACTTTAAGTTGAAAAATAACATCATGAATCTCATCTCATTACCTTTTCTCTAATGTGCTTCCTTTGTAACTTATCACTTCGTGGATGTGCACATCCAAACATTATAAATCAAATTTCATACCTGCATAAAGCACTGAAACAAATGGGTTTATGCTGGTGTAAAAAATCCAGTGATGAACTGGGCTCTGATCCTGCTTATTTTGTTCTCCAGGGAAATAAGAAAGGAAGACAAAGACAAGTAAAACATACAGAAAAAGATCAGATGTGAGACAACATAAATGGCCTGAAATTGATTCCTTTTACTCTGATGACATTTCATTAACTTCAGGGAAGTTTTGGAGGATTTTTATAGAGAGGCAAGTGAGAAGAGAATAGGGAGAAAGGAAAGAAAGACTTTTCTTCCAGACCCCAATAGCCTGATTTGCTGAACTGTGATTTTATATAGGGAAAAGCAATACACTACTTTCAACTCTACAAAATAACCTTGTCCCTTATCTCTTTATTCACATGTGACTTTGAAGCCCATTTATATCACGACTTTTTGGGGAAAATCCCAGCCATGCAGCAGCCTGGAAAAAAAGGCTTATGAAAAAAAAATCCCAATCATAACTCTGGTATTTTTAAGTGTAAGTTATTTTAACCTTTTTTACTAGTCACAATAAGAGGCTGTGACTATGTGATTATTCTGACATGTCCCAGGAAAATGGGTCATTTAAGGAAACCAAATATATTGTGTTTTCTATCTGCTGGTGATTATTTTTTAGTTACTCCATCCAGAATAAATATGCAAGCACATAGCCACTGGGAAGTGGAGCTTTTAATTAAGCAATGAACAGTCATCTGTATTTGGAATATCCCCTGTTCTACATATTCAGTGGGGAAATATGAACACTGAAACATTTTTTGACTCGAAAATCAGGCTATAACCAGAATAAGACCCAAAGTTCCTGCTATTTTTATCATTGTGGAGTTTAGTACTTCTCTTGATTTAGGTGAAACATTCAAATTCTGGGGTGGGCCTCAGCTTGCAGATTTTTCTACATCTAAAATAGATGTCTGTGAGAGTCTGGAGGCAGTTGTTGCAAACCAGGGAGCTGGAGCCACTCCAAACACAGCAGCAGAGCTGTGGCATCTCCTCAGGTTTAGACAGTGTGGAGGAAAGCACACATCCTCTGGACTCGTGTGGCTGCAAGCCATCCTGAGTGTCCTGGAGGGTCCCAAATGGCACCAGATGGGTTTGGCATTCACAGACCCCATGGCAGCCATAAAGAACTGAAAAAAAAATAACATTATAAAGAACTGGTGAGCAGACACCTCCAGCAAACAGAGTTCTGTTAAGATCACACCCAGGGCAGAGCTAATCAGTGTCATAATTACAGAAGCAAATTCAGGCTCAGTCTGATGGACCCCACTTTTTCTGCACAAATCCATGTCATGGGAGTCAAGAGAGGCACTCTGCTGTAGCAAAGGCAAAATTACTCTGTGACTGTAGAAGAGCTGATAATAAAACCTGAATAAATGTCCCAGAGAAGCTGTGGCTGCCCATGGATACCTGGAGTGTCCAAGGCCAGGTTGGATGGGGCTCGGAGCAACCTGGGATAATGGAAGTTGTCCCTGCCCATAGCACAGGGTTGGAATTGGATGACCTTTAAGTCCCCTTCCAACCCAAAGCTTTCTGTTGTTTTATCATTTTATCACTTTGCCTAGAAAATAAATAATGAAATATTCTATAACTCAGGCTGTGCACTGAATTCAAGAACTTGCCTGATTTCAATACTTGCATACAGCTGGTGCTCTTGTTCTTTGAAATCTGTCAATTTTATTTTCTATTTTAAAATATGTTTTAAAAACTTCATGACAGTCAGGCAGTGCCAGCATGAAAGTTTTACAGCCAAGTAAAATCCATGAAAATCTGTATTCCTTATAGAGAGATTAATGCAGCTGCTGGTGCAAACAGCAGTGCCCCAAGGTGTGCTTATATTATTTTGTGAATGATACCTGCTGTGAAGGGTGGTTGAGCACAAAGTTGCCAGATGCTCTCTGTGAATTGCATACCTGTAAGGTCATTTTTGTGTTCTGATGACTGAGGTGGAAATGATAAAATTATGGAACAAAGAAAAAAATCTTTACCGACCCTGAGTTTTACCTCACAACAGCAATGATGGACTTTTAATGGAACTAAATTTAATTCAGAAGAAACATAACTGAGTCATGATTCCACCTGTTTTCAGCTGCTGCTGATGCAGTTTTCTCTCTCAAGCTTTTAAGAGTTGCAACGGTGAAGGAAATGTTCTTTTGTGTATTTATTGATGTCACACATAACTTCATCCAGGAGAGTTCTTGATGGGTTTGGTTTGTCAGAGCAGCGCCAAGTGGAAAGGACAAATTCATCTTAGTCTTTATAAAAATGCAAATGTGAAGTTATCCATCATTTTGGTGTTATCTAAAGACCTCAACAAATGCTTCATCCCTTTTGCTGTTCTCCTGTCAGACTGGGGAGGAACTCCTGGAGGTCTTCTAGGTTAAATTCACAGTCAAAAAGACTGAGGTGAAAGAAAACACTGAGATGGAGATGCTAACAGCAAATACTCCCCAGAGATGGGGAATGTGCCATTCAGTCACCCAGAGACAGACCTGAATTTACTCCTGGTGGAACCTGGAGATGACCCAAGGATTTGTGTTCTATTAAATAAAAAACGGATGCACCAGTCACACAAAGAGCTGGATAATTTTGGATCTCTCAAACAAATCCTGTGTCAGCACTGCTGAATAAAGCATTAGAAACCATGGAGCAATGAATGCCAGTTATGCAGAACGAGTGCTGGAAATTTAAGGAGCTACAAGGATCTAAGAGTTCTACAGTCAAGAAAATCAAGCTTTCTGTGCAATGGTGTGACTGTGATTCCTGGTGTACCAAGCAGGGATTAATTAATTAAAAATGAAGGTTAACAGCAGCTTTCCTGTGACATCTGTGAGCCCAGTATTGGAATACTGTGTTCTCAGTGAGAATGCTCAGTGATTTTAGAAGGATATTAAAAAGATGAAAAAATGAGAAGAGCAGGCACAAATAAAGGCTTTTGAAGACATAAGAAATGTCAGAGAGTGATAAATATTTGGATTTTCAGAAAGAGATTGAGAACTGACTTCATTAGAGCACAGAAATACTCTCTCTGAAGAAAATGCCAAGTGCTAAAGGACCTTTAATCATGCATAATTGTTGAAACTTAGAAATGGATTGATATAAATTGAAAACAAAGCCCAAATCCTTAACATGGAAATATAGTTACTGTGAACTACAAAAACTGTGACAACTCCTCAGTCTCCTGAAATCCTCAAAGTCAAGAACATGAATAAAATGTGATTGCTGTCTGTCAGGAGATAATTTGATGACATTAAGTGGTCTGTGATATACCAGAATCTGACTGGGTCATCTAATAATTTAAAACTTTTAAAACTAATAAAAGAGTTCATGTAGGATCTTCAAGAATGCCAAGAAGCAGAGGAACCCGGAAGTTTGAACAAGGAATTTCTCTTTTGCTGAGAAAGATGGATGATGTCAGGATGAACCACAGAGAAGACTGGCAGCACAACCAAAGTTCAAGTCATGCTGAAACAAGCCTGTAGATCCCTGAGAATACAAAAAGCAGCTTGAAACTCGATTCCAAAACCAAAGTGCTGCTTTGTGAGTGCCTTAAGAAGCTGCTGAAGGCTCACACACATTCTGTGGCCAAGGCTATGGAGCCTTTGTTTTCTTTGTTCTTATCACTTCTAACCATCTTAATTTGCCTTTCTTTCAGGAACAAAGATAGGCTCCAGAATCCAGAGTAGATGGTCCTTTGGGATTTAGATGACATTTATTTATCTTTGTGTCATTCATCTGGAACAACAGAGGGAGAGATAAAACTTCCATGTCCAAACACACTGATCAGTTAGTGTATATAAAAAAAAATTACTCTCTCAAAGGATGAAGTTCAAAAAGAAAACCAATTAAAATATTAAGCATGGAAATTACATTAAATAAGCCATTGAAAATTATATGAGGAAACAAACTGAAGCTCTCCTAGGAGAGCTAGTTTATCAAGTTTCCAACCCAGATTATGGATCAGATAGTTATGGGAAGGTTCAAGGAGGCTCAAATGTTTTTGCATTTTTTGCAACACTAGACCTTCAATCCTTTTCAGATTCACTGATATCTTTAAACACACTTAGTGATAAGCAAACATGAAAAGATAGAGCCCCCTCATTTGGAGTGTATTTGGATATGGATTCAGATTAAGTTTTTTTAATTTATCCATATTTCTATAGTTTATGGGTATTTATTTATGAATTGTAAAAGACAGCACAGTGAGGAAAGGTTAAGCAGTCTATCCAAAGAAAAGACACCTCTTGGACAAATATTTGGCAAGAGCTACAAAGTTTTTTATGAAAAACTTGAAAATAACTTGGGGTCATTTTCTTTAAGAGCAGGGCTCTGGTTGGTCAAAGCATCCTCTATCATTAAGCTATTTTTGTTACATTTACAGAATCTAAAGCTAGAATGCACAGCTCATAGAATTTACCCAGTGATGCCTATATTAATTCCCTTAAATCTTCTGGTTAAACCTGCTAATATCACTTAAAAACCCTTTTAATCTTGGAGACTTTAGCTCATGGAACTGATCATGTTCTTGGATAAACTTTTGAAATGCTGAATTAACCTTCTTTTTAAACTGTGGGAATCATTTCTTATGTAAATTTGTCTGTCTTTGGACCCCAGAGATAACATTTTGTTTGTTCAGTGGTTTCTTTTGTCAATATAGACATTTCCCCTCCATCCATATGGTGCATATCCATAAAACGTGACCAGACTGAGATCCCGTGGCTTCCCTGTAGGATATTTATGAGTAGATGATAATCTTGCATATGACAGGGAAATTGCAAGGCTTGGGTCTTTCCTTCAGGGAAACTTACTTGATTTTTTTTTATAGTTGTTTCTGCAGTAATACTGTTCACTATGGCAGCAAAGATAATGATGATTTCTCATGATGCTTAGATTTTGCATAAAAAATTCCTTGTTTCCAAAGCTTTCCTGTACAGCTGATGGCATTTCTTATCAGTCATAAAGTGAAAAAGGAGAAAAGAGCTCAATTTTCAGGCTTTAGCCATTCTTTCGTCTTGCCAGGACATTTGAGAATAAAGTTGTCTGAAGCAGATACTGCTTTAAATATGATACGATGTTCCAATGCCACCTCAATTTCTAATTAACTCTCATTGTGTATATATATATATATATATATTTTTTTTTATTATTATTTTTTTTTTAGATTTTTTTTTTTCCTTTTTGGTAGATTCAATTCAAACTAGCAGAGAGATCAGAATCTATTAACGTTGTGCCTCTAGTCAATAAACCTTAGTTTCTTAGTTATATATGGAATAGGCTTTGGGTACAAGGATCTGAGGCTTTACTTTCTTAATATTCTTGATACTTTTTTTGGCAAACACATTCTTAATTTTTGGGTAAACTGGTCAAAGTTAGGGGCACTCTATGATTCATGTGCTTTATATGTTCACAGGATTGTGGATAAATATAGTTTTGAGTTTGTGTTTGTAAAGACAGGTACAGCTGGAGTACTCAACGTGAAATTGTGAGGAATTTTGGTGATTGTTTCACTACATGGCTTTAATTATAGGAGGTCAACAAACAAACAAAAAAAACAAGACAAAAAAATGTTCAAAGAAGTATCAAATATTGCAGATGAGAAGAAAGCTTTGTGATGAAGTTTGTGGATTTCCCAAGTTAAAGAAACTAAAAGGTGAATAAGTCAAAAGGGAAAACCTTGAGTTTGTTTTATTTGTGATCATGAAAATTATATTTTTCCCTAATGTCCTTGTTCCTTTAGCTGCAACAAATGACTCCACTTGCAGAATGAAGAGCTAATATCCTAAATTATCAAAAATTATCTGCGTGGTGATGGAAGTTTTACAAGCATAAAAACTATCAAAAAATTCTGCTTTCTAGGCCTTTTAGTATCAATTTATTGCTTTTGATTATTTTTACTCATAAACTAGCTAATAATTCATCCATTACCTATTTACATGCAGAAATAATAGTCCAGTAACTCCTAACTGCAAGATATATTTAATTACAGGGTTAGAAATCAAGTTTGTGAACGATTTTATGTAAGTATAGAATGAATTTGTATTGTTACATTGATTCTTTTCCTACCAAAACAGAAAGAAGGAATAAAACAGAACAAATAAAAATAAACAACAGCTTATGCCTCCCTTGATGGCTTTTTACAAATTGCAGGTTTATGCCATTTTTCATGGAAAAGCTATTGTTCTTTTTCTGATTGAAGATTTCAGTTTTAAATGTTTCTCTTTTATGCTTTTGCCAATAGAATAATCAACTGTGCAGAACTAAGATCCAGCAGGTCAAGGAGAACTATCTGGGGCTTTTTTAAGCCTCATGTAAAAATTTATTGGTCTTCCCAATGGGAAGGGATTTGAAAAGTCCAGTTGAATCTGAAAAATGGCCACAGCACTGGTGAGCAACAGCAGAACTCACAGTTCTGCAAATTTAATGAAATAATTACCCAATTTCAGACTGTAAGATGTAGGTATCCTCATGTGATTATTACCACTGCTTCACCATTCTCCTGGTTTCCATCCATAGACAGTTATTTTAGTATATCAGCAATTTTGACATTTTTATGGTGAAATGTTAAAACTTGAGGTGTTATCATCAACAGATTCTGTTGAAATGTCCAACAGTAATCTGGCAAACAATAGGTAAAGTTAAAATTGTGGTTTTCAAATATAACCCACATTTATTTCTATCATCTGAGAGGCTGTTTCCCAAAGTTCCTCCTAAATAAAATAATATATTATTATTATTATTATTATTATTATTATTATTATTATTATTATTATTATTATTAATATTAATATTGTTGTTGTTGTTGTTGTTGTTGTTTCTATTCACTTTGTTTCTAATTCTTTGCACCTCAACACAGGTTTAGCATCACCTCAGAAATAGTATATGAAAAAACACCAGCAATTACAACCTGGAGGTGATTTTTTTAATGAAATTAATTGATCATTTCTGATCCAAATCCCCAAGAGACAGACTGAATGCAGACAGAAAACCTCCCTTGAGCAGATCAAATTCCCAGTGATGAGGACAAACTTGCACTTTTCTGGTCCCAGCATCCTTTTCACAGACAAACCCTTCAGAACTGTCAGTCTGGAAGCTCCAACCAGAATCTACCTCAGAAGAATTACATATTTTAATTCATTATCCTTCATTTCAGCTATAAGCTTTTGACTGCTTCACTGTGGTTAGATTGCTTCTTTTTTCTTTCTAATATCTCACTTCCCCAGCCATTCACCCGCTGCCAGTTTCATTTCTCTGTAATGCCATAGGTGAGCTGTTTTCATCTCCAGTGTTCTTAAGAACATTAGTTTGCAAAAGGCTCCTTGCAAGACAGAATTATACAGACAAAAAAGAAGTCAGAAGCACTCACAGGAAAAAGAGATTACACTAGATGTCTTCATCCTGACACTTAAATAGAGCATGACACTCTTAAAATATTAGTAAAACATGGGACATCAAGAATACAGTAAAATATTTGTGTTCTATTAACAAAAAAAAAATAGATGTGTAGGTGCACAAAGGGAGATTAAAAGCCAGGAATGACAGGGTGGGTTAGGAAAAAAAAAGATCTGGTAAGGCAGTAATGCTATCATGTGGAGAAAACAGTATTGTACTTTATAACAGATGAAAGCTTCTGTCTGTGGCATGAAAGAGATAAAAAAGAAAAGCAATAAATTCTGCATAATCCAAACTCATTGTTCAAGCCATGCACTGCTCATTCCCTGTCACCAGCCAAAGGATAAACATCAGTGCTATGTATGTAAAGGCTGCTTTCATAAATATTTAAGAAGCACTACACCGAGTCAGTGCAGTAAATAAAACCATATATTAAAATAGATGGAATATGTGAATTAAGGTCACTTGCTGGCTCAAAGAATGGAGGCATCAATCTAAGCCTGCTCAACCCTGGGATCAGCAGATTCAGGTTTTTTTCCTACTCAAAGAAACATTAACTGAAATATGTAAAGAGAAAGCAGTTCAAGCCTGTGACCCTCTGAAATGCTGCTTCTGGTTCAAGAACAGCTTACAGGGGCAAGGAAGAAAAAAAGTGAAGTAAAAAGTCCTCCCCAGAATAAGCAGTTCCACTTTTGGTTCTCATTTGTTTCCTGTCATGTTTAGGGAATATTAAGCCCTCTTTTTATTTGTGACATGTGAATTTCTGACCAGATATATAAGTAAATCAAGGATGATGCATTGTTTGTCTTTCCGATCACTCAAATCTGAGTGAAGCCAATTTCAATTTTTTCCATACACAGCCTTGTACATGGAGAAATCAACTACAGGTAGGGTTAAATTGTCCTTTTATTTTTGTTGGATTTCTTTGGCCAGTATTTCAGTGCAAAATTAGTGAGAATGTCAGAAGGAATAAACATTAAAATAAATATTTTATTTGTTACACATGAATTTTCTTCCATGTGTAACTTCACAGGCTGCAAATGAAAATGTTGCATGCTGAAATTATTCAAATGTTCAAAAGGAAGAGAGGCAGAGGGTCTCCAGTGGAAGGGAATTTTACCAGTAAATCATTCTTTGAGAAAGAAATCCAACTTTTTTAAGTGATTCTGCTAGAAGGATATTTTTAATTTTAACTACTGAAGATGTTGTTTATCATATCTCTACCTCCCAAGCCCATCCTACAAAATAGTTACTACTCTGTCTTGGAAACAAAAAAATTAAATCCTCTGAGGTTTGTGTGTGATCATTCCCATGCACTAAATGTCAGTTGCTTTTTTTGGTGCCATGGAACAGTAACCCCACAAAAAGCTGTACCTTTTAGCACAGCTCCTTCATCGAGGAGAAAATATTTTCAGCAGAGTTAACAATGCTTCTGTTGCTGTAGGTAAGGAGTAATGGAAAATCCCAAACAAAAAACACGGGCAGTTGTTTTCATGACTTTATGGAGAAAAATGTACAAGGAAATAAAAAATAATTGGATTAGTAACAGGATATTGCATTTATGAGCAGATATCTAACATATATTCCACACCTGCCTATTTATTTTCCTCCTTCCCTGGGCGATTCCTGTATCAAACTCATAACAATTTGGAAATGTGTGAATGCATTTCTTTTAGAAAATTACTGATTTAAGAATGTCAGGGAATGAAATATTCACTGTCCACCCAGGGATAATGTCCCAATGGTTAATTTCACTCATCCTTAAAATGTTTCCCTTATTTCTGTTCTGAATATATCTCCCTCCAGCTTCCAGCCATAGTGTCTCATTATACTTTTGTCTTAAAGATCAAAGAGGTCTCTTCCCTCAGAAATCTTTTTATGTTAATACTGATCATCCATAATTCCATAAGTTGAATTTTGATGTTATTGAGGCTGATTTGAGTTTTCATAATTTTTTTTTTATTCTTGCACTTAATGAATACAGGAATGTTAAGATTCAATACCTGACATATTTCATATTGTTTTATTTTACTCTCTGCACCTGTTTGACAACCTGATGAACTATTGATAGTCTGGGGGGGATTTCTAAATGTTCCTGCCAGTAAATTTGTTTTTCTAAAATGTTTTCCAAAGCCTGCAAGACCCTGGAAAATCTCTTTTTATTGCCATAGCCAATGACCTTGTCATGGGATAATGTTCCAAATCCTCCTTTTTCTGCCTGAAGGGACATTATACTTTTAAAAAGGGATGCACTTTAGAAGAAAAAAAAAAAAAAAGGTCAGTCCTTGAGACCTGGCATGTAACAGGACATGGAAAATAGTTTAAAGGTAAAGCACATTATGAAATTCAGCTAGTCAGTATAATTTTAATTTTGAAGAAACTGCTTGAAGGCAACCTCACACTGACCCACTTTCTTGCTGTCATTCCCTCAATAAAAATTGATAACACATTCTCGGCCTTGCAGAATTTCCATATTGACAGAGGAAATTTAACTCCCTGCATGATTAATGGCCCAAGCAGGGCTCTATCAAACATGCAGCGTGCACTGGGACATTCAATGCCTCTGACAGGCCAGGAGTGATGAGCCTTGGGAGGGTGGAAAGCAGAGCGTGACAAAATTGCAGTTGCTGATGCCTCCTGCCACATCAATAAAATGGCACCACACAACAAATGGGACTCTTGACCTCATCACTTACAGTGGAGCAGATCATTTGTATAAACAAGTTATTTAGGTGCTTTAATGTACTTTGTGGTTGATTAATAGGGCTTGCCTTCACCTTTTGCACATCAGATTCCAGAGAGTGTTTGAGAAGGGAGAGAAGCAAGGCACAGGCCTGGGGGTGAAGCAGCATGCTGGAAATTTCAATTCTGTGCAGAGCTTTTCTGCACATTTTCGGTTCTAAATTGGGCAAAGAACATATTTGCCAAGGCTTCACCTTAAGAAAGTGTCATACATTAATATGCCTGTAGGTGCTACAGAAATACTCCAGAAATGCCAATTTCATGGCAGACTTTTTGTATGTGACAGTGTGAGACTTTTGCCAAGCAGCACAGCAGCCTAATTTTTAAACCAGCTCAGCTGGTATTTGCTCTTCTGACTACAGATATCTGTTCACCTAGCAAACCATTAAATAGCTTTCATTGCACTTTAGGTGATTTTTCTCTTCATCTTATTTTGGAATTTGAAAACATGGGGGAAGACAGAGCAGTTCCTGTTCCAGCCAGAGCTGACCTGGAATGTTGTGCTGTGCGGATTCCTAGCAAACCAGGATTTGCAGTAAAGGCAATGTTTTATTGAAGCAGTGATTTAAACTAATGTTTTCCAAAACAGCAAAGTGTTCTGTGCCCATCTGTTTGACTTGTAAGGAATGAATTTTCAAAGGTCATTCCAGGTATCCCAGGATTTCAAGTTGTCATCAGTTTCTGAAGTATGAGGCAGGGAAATGATTCAAAGCAGGGCTGTCTGGTTTCTGGGTAATTCCCATTATGCAGGGAGGTCTTTCACTCCAAAGAACTCTACCTAAGCCAGGAAAGATCTACCAGGCAGCCTGTGCCTGTTCCTTCGCCTGAAAATAACAAATGCCTGCATTTATTTTAATTTTTTAAGGAATCTTTTAGGGATTTTTTGCCTTGGGTTTGTTTTTCTTTGTTTTGGTTTTGGTTTTTAGAAATTTTGAGATTCTGTTTCAATTTAGATCAAAGCTATTTAAATAATTTCTGATTTTTGTCTACTGGAAAAAATGCAGCATTAATGAGGTAGATAAGATTCTGTATTCAATTGGCAGTCTTTATTTCTGTCCTTCTCTTTAGACCTAGATTTTGGAAAGTCTAGCTAATTCTTTTGCTTTTGTTTTTCTTATGGTTTCTTGGCACTCTTCAAAGTCAAAAGAGGACATTGCTGGACAACACAATAAAATCTGTTCTTAAATTCCAGTTCCAGTTAGAGAGAGAAAGAGCTTAGACAACTGTTATACTTGTTTTACGTGTTAGACAACAGGAATACCTGTTTTTGTCCATTATAAATTATAAATCTTGTACAATATAATTATAGAATTAATTTTAAAATCAGATTTCTTACCTATATATTCCAAGCCATTTAGAGAGGCTCTTTGGATCCACATCTCTTAAAAGAGCTGCAAGAACAAGTGGACTACATTATGCACTTGTGTGTGAAGAATTATTTTACGTATTTTCATATTTTGCTTAATTTTTTGTTTGTTTGCCCTTATACTAAAGCAAGAGAAAAAAACATTTTGTATTTTTGCCTGGTTCACAATACTTGGATTATATGTGAAGAAATGCTGGTCTTCAATTTAAGCTACTCCAACTTATTTGGGCCTTCATATTCTCCCTAGTACTTTACCTTTCCTTCCACAACCCATGCAATGTACTGTTTATCCCCCAGCAAAATTCTCACTCCACTCCCCTAGAGTGTAATTTTCAAGGAAACGGCTCCCCACTTGATGGAAGCATTAAGATTAACCAATGAGCCAAATTAACTGGAATGTGTTCAGCTTTCACAGAAATGCAGGAGGAGAAAAAAAAACAGATGCTGCTCTTGGTTGAAAAAAAATGACCTTTGGGAAAGGCTGTCCATTCAATGCTCTGTTAGTCTGTCCATGTTCCTGATGCCTCACGTTTTAGCTTTTATATATTTCAGATTCTGTGCTGCTTCAGTGTGTAAGTCTAGGCTTCATATTAAGGGATGGTGAGCTCTCTGCACAGAGTAAGGAGACAAAACAATTCCTTCTCTAGCTGGGGACCAAGGACAAATGATCCAAATCTCTGGCCCAAGAGCATCAGAACGTGGACTGAAGGGAGAAAAACAAGAAGGATGGGATTGCATAACCTAAAGCTGGAACTGGACAATGAACTTCAATCTGCAAGTGGAGTAGAACTTATAAAAGTGAGAGACTCAGTAAGCAGTCATGCATTTTGCGACCATTTTGGTTCATCTTGGATGTAGCCCTGCCTGGGCTCTTGTGCTGCCCAAGGTGCATCCATTGAGGCCTTTTAATAAATCCCTATTTTATTCTTTAACTCTATCTAGTCTATTCTAGGTCAACCTTCACAAGGCATCATTTCCCCTCTGTAACAAAATAAAACTCACCTTTCTCCTAAGTCCGTAAGATTTCTTCTATCTGCAGATAATGGGCCCACAAGGATTTTACTAATTCTGGTGGTTGGCAGGGCTCTGAAAATCAGCAGTATTGCCTTTCAGTCTTTGCTCCACCTCTGGATGCCAAGGAAGCAGAGCAAGAGGAGCCAAGCAGAGTTGGGCTGCTCAGTGCTGCTCTGAATTGCTCCTTCCCTTCCCTTCCCTTCCCTTCCCTTACCTTCCCTTCCCTTCTTCTCTCCCCATTATTTTCTGATTTCACATAAATATAATGCCCACTGGTTGCTGGGTGTGTGGTGAGCACTGGGCAGGACTGACCCACACAGAATTCTTCTGTTTTCCTGCTCCTGGATTTTTCCTGGGTGGTGTTTGCACAACCTATGCCTGTCTCTGGACTGAAGAACACTGACCTTTAGTGTTCACATAAATACCCAGCTGTGTACTAAACCTTCTGAAGGTTATGTATTGATCTTCACATCACCCCAAGTGTTTTATCAGGCAGTAACATCACCTGCTTGGTAAAGCTCTTTATCTTCTCTGGTGCTCACCTCTCCTCACTGCATGGTGGCTAAATCATGACAGAGCCTCAACATCCTAGTTGCTGTTTGTTTGATCAATATTCATTTGCACAGCCAATATTCCTGGTACTGCTGGAGTCGGGGGTCAGGGCCTTGTGCAGCTTTCAGCACAGGAGGGGCATTTCTTTCCTGGAATTGTCATTACTCTTCTCTGTGATCTTCTCATCAGGAAACTGCTGTGTTTCACATGTTCCCGGCAGTGTAAGCAGAGAGGAGCTCAGACCAACAGCTAGATGCAAACACAGCTTGATTTTTCTGTTAATAACATGACTGGGACTGAAACCAAAAGATTGTATTCTCTTTTAACCCTCATCCCAGCTCTGCTTTTAGGTAGGTCTTCCTGTTACACTGTGAGAGGATCTGTTAATTCAGTTGCTACAGAGAGCAGGAGATATCTGTCAGCACAGATGCTTTACTGCAGCACCATCCATTTTAACTGAGGATGTATGAATTAATATTTCTGATTCAGTTATGCAATCTTTGCTGACAAGTGCTGTCTCCTATTCTGACACCTCCCTTGAAAAAAAGAGTACCTGGTTAAGCAGGAATGTAGTAAACACAGTCCTGCTGTCTGGATGTATTTTAAAGAGATTTACTGTGGCTGCAGGTAAGGGAGAGGGAACTTTCAATATTACATTAAAAGTATTTGCATCTAAAGTATGTTCTTATCCTGCTCACAGCCAGGAGAACAATTAGTTTATAATGCAGTCATAAAGACTTGCTGGCAGTATATCAGGTGCTTTGGGACAGGAAAGTTGGTCCAGCTGCACTGGAACCACTTGCACAGAAGTTTCTGTAGGTTTTTCCTGTTGGAAATGGAAGAAGAAAAATTCCAGCAGTCTTTCACAATCTTGAAAGGGAATTTCAGTCAGGTTTGTCACTACACTGGCGTTGTGTTGTTTAAAGAAACTTCTTGGTGAAATCATTCCTGAAGGTGGAGTGAAATGTCCTTTATTTCCCATCCTTTATACTCAACTCTGGGGAATCTGCAGCTGCTCCTGTGTTGTGAAGGAATGATTGATCCATGCACCAGCATGAGATGTCATGACCATGGCACCCTAGCTCTGAAAATCCAGTGGTAAATCTTCTCCAGCATGACCCTGCATTTCTGATGATTTCCTCTTGCTGTACCTTCATTTTTCCCAGGGATGAGTCACACCGTGTTTTTGTGAGGTTGTGACCACCAGCCTGGATAATTGTTTTTGGTTTTTTCCCACTCAATTTCATTTACCTGTTAATGACAGGAAGAGGCAGGATAGGTTTTAGTGCACACCAGCAAGTTTCAGAGTAAGGCTGACATTTCTATTTCTAACTTAGCCCTGCAAGTAACATCTTGCATTACAGAGCTCATGTGATTTGAGTTACATGGGGGAGTTTATTGTGCCATATCAAATTCTTTGCAGTGCTGTAGATGAGGAGTTAGAAAGGTAAATAAAGCAAAACAAAACCAAACTAACACAAAACAAAAACAAGCTGAAGAAAAGAATTGGAACAAAACTGAAAGCATTATTCTGTCAACATTTGCAACTCTACTCACTTTTACAGGAGCTGTGAGCAAACAAAATTCTAATTTGAAAATAAAGCGGGGGGAAATCCAAGCACTAGGGATGAATGAACACATTGGCATTTTAATCTGTATTCACACAGAAATTGTAGACCCTCTGAGATCTCACAGCCCTGTGGAAACCAGCAGCAGCAGGGCGGGAGAGATTTGGCATAAGATAAGATGGAAAATATTAAACTCAGAGGGAGAAATAAATTGAAACTTGTCATAGCATCATAAAAACCAAGGGAGCAGACAGGTGAGAATCACACACAATGTTTTTTCATGTTGACTGAGGAACATCTTATGACGTCAGTTTTAACAACTGCATAGCAAAAATGCAAATAGAATTATTCCTCAAGTGTACAGAGCAAGAAATAGAATAAAAGGGAATCACCCTGGTCTCTGGTCTAATATTACCTTTTAGATATTTACAGGACGTATTCACAGCTTTACAGAACCCATCCTGAGGATAATTCGGCAGAGAGAATATCACTTCTCCATCTCCTTGAAAGGTGGGACAAGAGCAGTTTGTTTAATTTATAGCAAGGAAAATTTGGGTTAAATATTAGGAGCAAAAAGACTGTCAGAGCTACACTGGAATATATTGACCAGGCAAGATGGGGAGTTCCAACATGGGAGATCATCATGAACACATTATACAAAAGCCTCTTATGGATGATGGGAATAACTGAACCTACTTTAAATAAGACAAAAACCTGCTTTTTTTTGGCCCTTTCAATTGTATGGTTCCATATTTCTGTCTGATCTGCGTTAAAATAAGAAACCATATGAAAATTTAAATAAAAAAAAAAAAAAAGAGGGTCGACAGGTGCAATGTAATTTATTCTCAGGTACTTTGCTTTCCTTCACAGCATCATATTTAGCAGTCCATCTCCATGAAAATCTTGTCTCTGCCTCATTTCCTCCCTAAGAGGAAAACATTACAAGAGAGAGGGTCTGTTCTGAGTGCTCCTATAAAAAAAGAAGACACAATCCACTCAACTATGAGGCTTCTGGCACCTTCTTATTATCTTGGGTTTTTTTGACATTTCCCTTTTTCTCAGTATAGAAATATGCCACTTTTTTTTTTTCTGGTTCCTGTTCAGAGTTCAAAAGATACAACCCCTGGATATGATGTCCATTTGCCAATAATTTCCCTGTATTGCTATATTTTCATTTTTTTGCCTCTGTGACAGCAGATTTCTCTTTCTAAAGGATCTTTTTGAACCCTGATCACTCTACTACTTCACATTAGCAAACCTTAGGTGTTCTGCATTGCAGCATTTCCTTGTAACCTCTCTCTCTTTTGATTAGCTGCATAAGGAGTGTGGACCTAATGTTTTAGTTTGCAATACATTTAAATTTATTATCTATAGTAGATGGTGGGATCAGCAGTCTGGATATGTTTGTATTAGAGAATTAGCACCTGGCATAGTTTTGGTAGAGGTTTTTAAGGGTTTTAGTTGTTAATTTAAGCTGCCACTATGGAAGTACTTTTAAAAATAGGCATTGGACATGCATCTGCCAGTTCTACATTTGCCAGCTCAATATATTTATGCTCCCCAAAACACTCCTGCTTTAATGTTATTTTCTTCCATGAGGCTACATGAATGAGTAAAAATTTCTCATGAAATCATAGAGTTTCTAAGGAAAAATCCCTAAGACTTTTGAGCCCAACCATCAACCTAACCCTGCCAGGTCCACCCCTAAACCCTGTCCCCAAGCACCTCATCTTCCCATTTCTTGGACATGCCAGGGCCACCCTTTTTGTTCAATGCTTCCCCAACCCTTGCTCACATGAGCAAGTTCTTTGTTCCAGGTTGTGTCCAGCCATACCTGCAGCCTTCACAGCTTTCAGGTTGTTCCCTTGGCAGTGTTGCTGAACTCCACAATTTGCATTGCATCTTTTGCAGGGGAAAAGCAGAGAGGCTGTGATTTGACAGTTCCCAATTCTCTAAGCATCTCTTCCCTGCTCTTCTCTGGTTTCAGAAAAGATTTGCTCCTGGGTTTCTGCCTTTCTACAACAATTACAGTAGAATTGATATAGATGAGTTCTAGGGTAAAAATACACCTATAAATTTTTCTCAGTCTTAGAATGGCAAAGATAAGATTAAGCCTAAGTCACTAATTATAGATAAAATAGAAGGGAAAGATTAACTTCATGTAAGTTGTTTTTAAATTAAAATTCACACTGTGCTTTTGTTGTATGAGAGGAGAAGGAATGCAATAGAGTTTCCATCCAGACATGTGAAAAAACCTGGGTTTTTTTACCAAAGCATGGAGGGCTTCTGTCTGTATTGATCCAGATTTTTTAGTGTTATGGTGTGAAGCAGTGCACAACCCTTAGAACACACTGAGTGCTCACTGAGTGCGTGGCACAGCATGCCAGCACTTGAACTCCTTTACTGAAGTGTTCTGAGGCCAGGACCTGTATTTCAGAGGACTAAAAAGGGGCTTGGAATTCCATCACTCCCCAGGTGATGTGGTGGCACTGCAATACTCACTGGGGGGATATTGACTCAGGGCTCACTGGTATTCATCCCTAAATCACCACCTGTGGGACTGAGAAGGGGACAACCCCTGTGGGCTGCTCTGCAGAGAGCTGCCATGCTTGGCTGCACATCATTAAATGTATGGATTCAATGCCCAGGCTGGAGATTTTCCACTAATTCAGAAAGACAACAATCCACAGAAGGAGTTCAGGCTTGAAGCTGGGCAGTTTCCTGATCAATTTGTGAAATCACAAAGAGGTGAAGAGAATACAACCTTTGCTTTCAGGGTGTTTGAATGTATTCTCTTTTTACCTGCTGTGTAGACCAGCAGATCTTTTCTGATTGCATTCTTGCTGTGCACCCATTCTTCCCTGCAGATAGTCTCCGACTAATTGTAGATTTTTTGTGAACACTTTACAAGGGAAAATATTTCAAATGACAGTGACCTAAAGCAGCTAAAGTCATGTAAAAGTCATGAGGTTTTTTTAGCTGGGATGTGTGTATGTGTTGCATTTTGGGTTTGGTTCGCATGGATTCATGCCAGCTGAGCTACAGGCTCAGACAAGGCATCAAAACCCACTCCAAATCTCCCCCTTTATTCTGGTTTCACAGTGAAACCACCATAAACACTTGGCTCCTCTATTTGAAAATAAAAGCCATGACTCACCACTATTTTCTTCCAGCTTTATGCTATTTCTGACTCCACTGATTTCAGTGCCGACCTGATTTCAGAGAAGTAAATTCACATAAACCTAAGATGATACAACATAAAATCAGGTCCCTCAGGCTTAAAAGATGTAGTGCAGTGATGTCTGTTCATTGACCTTTGTGAAACAAGTATGGAGATTTTGGTTGAGTTTCTCTTTGCAGCAGAGAGTCAGCACTGAAGCCACCATCACAAATGCAGAAATAGACTCCTTTACCCCATCAGGACAAATTTAACGGACACTGTCATCTATCTTAGGAGAAGAGGCCACCTCTGGGGTCATCAAACACTGCATTCTGCATCCGTATCACACACACAAAAATCTCTTTTATGCACTGAAAACCTTTCTCTTTAAAGAGTTTTTTTGCTGTTCTTTTTGGCTTGGCAATAATCCTCTCCAGCTATCACATGGGTCAGTGAAAAAGCTTTGGCAAGGAGCTTAGGGAATGGCTTTAGTTTGGTTTTTTCACCTTTCAATTCTTTGACTTGAACAATGAAATATTCAGACTTTGAACAAAGAAACGATATTTCACAACTTGCAGGATAAACCTGCCACGAGACCTGTCCATGCATTGGGAGCCACATGAACATCACAGAATCATGGAGTGGTTTGGGTTGGAAGGGACCTTAAAGATTATCTCATTGCAGCTCATGACATGGGCAGGGACATTTTGCACTATCCCAGGTTGCTCCAAGCCCTGTCCAACCTGGCATTGGGCACTCCCAGGGATGGGGCAGCCACAGCTTCTCTGAGCAAATAAGCACTGAGATGATTTTGCCTCTTCAAGAAGGAGTTTTATCCCACTCTTACCCATGAGACCTGATTGTGGACATTCTTTATCTCCTCTAAGCAGTTTTGTGGCAGGTCCTCTCACCTTTCCCTGCATTAATGGCTGAGATGTGTAAAGTGAACCTGCAAAGGCCCTAACAACTCCCATGTTTTGGTTGATTAAAAACCAAGTTATTTCCTTACACTCTTGCTGGATCAACAACAGTTTTAAAGGAGTGAATGAATTGCAAATTCCTTCTCAGACAATGTTTCAGGAAGTTGTGGCGCCGGTGCCAACACAAAGTGTTGCACCATAAAAACTGGGGTGTGGTTTGTACTTTCTGTAAAAAACTTACCTGATGCCTTGGAAAGCTGGTGGAAATCAAGTTGTTTTGTTTTTCCTTCTTATGCAAAACCTGATCAAAATCTGTTTTAGCTGGATTTTTCCCAAATCTCTCTAAATATTATCTGCTTTGAATAGTACTTTGAAGTTTACTGATGAAAAGCACACCAGGTAGTAGCTGAATACTGTTATAAACACATCACACAGGAGATCTGTAAAACTTTTATTATTTCCTGCCTTATTCTTATGGTGAAGAACACCACATATTTGTGTTTTCATTTATCTTCTATTGCTTGAAAACGTCAAATCACTGTTAATAGTGAAAATATGCAGTTTAATACATTTCTTACCTATGTATTTATCTTGGTGGACCACAGAGAACCTTGATTATTTTCAGTCTCCATCCAATGAAAATTGTCACCTTTTTTCCTTGATTTACACCCAGAGCTCTAATCATAAACAATCTTAAAAGGAAAATGTGTGAGGCTGTCTGCCAGAGCTTTCAGAAAGAGCCTGTCATAACTCAGCAGCCATTCCAAAAGCAATTTCCAAAAATTTAATTTTGTTGGCCTTAAAGATATTTGTGCTTTAAAACTTAACTATTAGTTCCACATCTGTGTTCTTGAGGGGGAGAAATGCAGAGTGTATGCTTTCTGTAATAAACTTACTCTTCTTCAGAAAAAAAAAAAAGGAAAATATTTTTTTCAGTATGTCTTTCCCATGGAAATTCCAATTAAAAATTGGAATATCTAACTCCAATTTAGTTGAGCAGAAAAATATGGGATTTCACAGCTGACATTTCATTCTGCAAGGAGAATGAGTGTGAATGGGATAACCTACTGAAAATAAGATTATGGAAAGGAAATGCTATTGTGTATTTCTTATCCAAGATTTTTTTATCAGTATATATTGTCTATATTTTTATATATTTATAGATGCACACAACCACACACACCTATGTGTGTGTATATACATATATATAAAAATATGCATAAATATGTATATGCATATATATATGCATATACATGCATATATATATATATATATATACACACATATACTTTTTGTGTGTGTATTTAGATAGACAGAGATGTATCTACAAAATTAAAACTGAGAGGAAATAAGCCAGTATTTTAGGAACTGGTTGCTAGAATTATGCCATTGAATAATTCAAATGGGATTGAATTCTTCCCTTTTTCCTATAGGATGTCATAGGAATAATGAATTATTAAACAAATATAAGAGGGAAAGGAGCATGTGCAGCTACAAAATTTGAATTTACAAATTTTTTTTTCATTACAATTATAGGAATAAAAGGAGACAAAAAAAAAACAGGTGGGATAGGATCTGTTCAAATTCCCCAAATGAACCAGATGTTCTAAGAGCTGGACTACACTTGTTTGTGGAAAATTCATAAGACCTGGACAGTAAAAAGTGATACTTAACTCTTCAAATCACAGAATAATTTGTGGTGGAAAGGATTGTTCTTCTGCCTGTCTAAATATGGATTCCAGGATTTCTTATTTTGAAAGACATATTTTACTTTTTTATAGATGTTTGGCTTCTTTGTACATAGCATTACCTTGGTTAAATGGCCTCATTTTAGTGTGGGTGATCCAGTCTCTATATCCAAGTCCAGGTATTAGGTAGGATTTTAAAATATCTATAATGAAGTTTGCCAGTTCTACTGGATATTTTTCACTCCCCCACATCTGCCCACCTATCACACACACTGAGGATGGGTGCCTGTCCTTGAGTCACCTGCGCCCGGTGATTTCCCACGGGGAGTTCTTGTACCTTAAACTAAACTCTTGACGTTTGGGAATCATGAAGCTGAGTGTCAATGCCCTTATTTTTGCACATTTTTCCAGCCATTGTAACAGTGTTTTAATAAAACCCCATTTGGAAATCCCAGAGAATATTCATTAGCCATCCAGCATTTTATGAATGATCTGTTTACTGAGCTTTAGCAAACCAGAATTCTGATTATGCCACAGCAACCTACCCAAACATTCTGCTATTTATGGAACACCCAGCTCTAACAAGAAACCTGAGCAATGACATGCCCAAAACCAAAAAATACTTCAGAAAGGGCACACCAGGTGGAAACACAAGTGGAAAGAGCTCATCTGACTGCTGACAAGACAGAATTGATGTCACCCATGCAGTGCTCTGCAATGTTCAGTTGTCACAATGCTTGTCCTGTCTTGGATTAAGGTTTTGCTCAGCCTCAGGCCAGGAATGGTATATGAAATAATTTCAAACCTTTTGTCCTCACAGTCCTTTTGAAGCAGGCCAGGCTGTTTTGTTTTCTCCTCGGTGCTTTAGATTTTTTTCCTCAGCAGATCAGCCACAAGTACAGCAGCTAAGCAGATGACAGGAGCCCACATCCCATTCTGAACATGGACACTCTAATCTCTGCAGGCAGCAGTATTTCATAGCCTTTGTCACAGGAATCCTAAGTCTTTGCAGATTTCTTACACTTCCATGCTGTTCTAATTAATACTCCTTCCTTAAAAAAAAAAAATCCATTCAGTGTAAGTGGGCTAAGTGCTATTTATCTAAAAGCCCTTGGCAGCTGAAGTTGGGATTAATCTTCTAACCCAAATCAAATCATGTCAGCTCAGATCAGCTTCCTTGTATAATCTGATTTTTTCAGGAAAGTCAGCTTCTCCTGCTGTGTGTGACCTGTGGCAGCAACGTGGAGATGGAAACTTGGCATCTCTGTGTGAGGAGGATCCTGAGACACTGGAATTCAGCACAGATTTCTTCCTTTCCTTAGAACTTTACCAGTTTAAATCACCTGAAGATATGGCTTGAACTCTTGAATACATTTCGTGGACCATAAATTTAAAAAGTAATAAGTCCAAAACCTTATTTTCCTATTTTATTGCTCTCTCTTGTGGTAAAGTTTTCCTGTGTCTATTCACCAATCTTAGCCCTGCATAATTTTTAGGATAGCAACATAAATTCTCATACTCGTTCTGCATATGTATATCCTTATATTTAGCTATCCTGTGAGCTTCTGTGGTGCTTTGCAGCATTTACTTCACGATCTTTATGCAGAAGAAAACCTATGCAAGCCTCCATTTAAAAATGAATAGTCTGTAAGAGGCCTGTGGAAATTGCAGTAAACAGCAAATGTTCCTGCAGACAGATATTGACTTTACAGTGTGATTAAATTATATCCATCTCTCCTCTCTCTTTCTCTCACGCATCTGAACTAGACTTCAGTCACTTTGGCTTAAATTCACGGTTCCAGAGCAATTCTTTTCAGCAGTGACTATTGTTGAAGATAATTTTATATTCTGAGCAGCTTAATGTAGTATTATTATTTTTTTATTAAGCATGTTGGCAAGTATGGTCCATCCCTTGGAGAGTTAAGTTCTCATTCTAGTTTGGCTTTTGTGAGTCTGTTTTAACCTTAATCATACTCATATTCTGAACACAGAGCTGCTGATCTGATCTACATTTTGGCCTACAGACTCAAGGTCAGTGATTTTGTAATACCATAGAGTAAATTTGAGCCACAAAAAACAAGCAAACACACCCCATCCCCCCACCCCACCTTAAACAAAACAAAACAAAAAAAAAAAAAAAAAAAAAACAAGGTTGAGCTATTAATGTTTTCTCATTTTCTTGTGATTTTTAAATTATTGCCAGTATTGTAGGTAGCCTTAAAAATCCCAAAACAAAAAAAAAAAAAAAAAAAAAAAAAAAACAAGGTTGAGCTATTAATGTTATCTCATTTTCTTGTGATTTTTAAATTATTGCCAGTATTGTAGGTAGCCTTAAAAATCTTCACTCTAGGTTTTCAGTGGGAACTATTCCCTTTTTTACAGATGTAAAAGAATCAACCAACCAAAAAAAATGTCCCTACTTCCCCCCACTAAAAAAAAAACCAAACCAAAAAAAAACCCCAAACCCCAAAAAAAAAAAAAAAAAACCACCAAAAAAAAACCCCCAACCCCCAAAAAAAAAAAAAAAAAACCACCAAAAAAAAACCCCCAACCCCCAAAAAAAAAAAAAAAAAACCACCAAAAAAAAACCCCCAACCCCCAAAAAAAAAAAAAAAAAACCACCAAAAAAAAACCCCCAACCCCCAAAAAAAAAAAAAAAAAACCACCAAAAAAAAACCCCCAACCCCCAAAAAAAAAAAAAAAAAACAGTGTAAGAAAAAACAGAGGTCTCACAAATATTTATATTTCTCAAAAATATCCAGAAATCCTGAATTCAGGACTGGGGGGTGGGAGAACTGTGGATAAGGGAAAATTTTGGTTCACACAGTTTTCTGTGTGCTGGGTTTTGTTTGGCTTGGTTTTAGGTTTTTTTTTTTGATTGTTTTTTTGTTTTGTTTTGTTTTTTTGGTTTTTTTTTTTTTTTTTTTTTTTTTTTTTTTTTTTTTTTTTTGTTTTTTTTTTTTTTTTTTTTTTTTTTTTTTTGTTTTTTTTTTTTAATCCTGAAGGACAGTGGTAATTCTAAATCAGTCATAAACCAAGTGAAAGTTACTTCTTTGCTGGCATTAATTTTGTATCATATGTTATGGCCTTTCTGGCAGGAAGCTAAATTAGCTTTTTCATTATAACTGAACATTTTCTGTCTCTCTGTGTCTCTTTTTTTTTATTAATGTGTTCAGCATCTTTGACAAGGAGACACAGTCCCATCTGTAGATTACTACCTGCATGTGATTTCAAATTTGCTGCTTTGCAACAAGATTCCTGTGAGCAGCACAGCTTAATCATAAAAGGAAGCTATTTAGGGTTGAATCCATAAAGGAAATTAAAGTGTCAAGTCTGACTCCTGCATTCAAGCCATGAACCACCAGCCACATCTCCCTAGGACATTTCTACCCTGTGTTTCCTAAACTGAAGATCTCCAGGCAATGTGTCTTGAGATGCAGAGGTTCCCCAGGTGTGGAAACCCAGGGCACCATGAATATTTCTCTGTCTGCTCTGGGGTACCCCGACCCCCAGGGGAGCACTGACTTTCACCCTCATTCATGGAGAAAGTTTCCAAAACTTCAAGATAAACCAGAATCCACTAAAGTGTGAAACAGATTATAGAGAGTGGTGTAGCTGTATCACTTGGTGACAAATTCAGGTTTTGGGATTTTTGCTATGTTGTGGATGGGAGCAAGATGGAGGGCACAGGGTGTCATCCTGGGTTTCTTCTTCATGCTTCTTCTTCTTCTTGGGTTTGGGTGGCATTTTGTAATTGGGCAGAAAAGTCCACATTGCTCTTGGGCTCTTTGGGATCAGTTATTGTGTTAAAAGGGAAAATAATCTAGGTGTCAGTTCTTAATTGGATAGGTTAGTCTTAAAAGACCTTGTAACAAAAGGTAGTTGGCCGTTTTGTGCCTTCTAACGAAAAGCTGCCAAATTCATTGTTGTGAGATTGTTTAACTGATAAGAAATAATAAACACCTGAGTCCAAGCATGAACTACTGTCTCAAGCGCCTTCAATCCAGACCCAGAGAAACCGACACCCAGGAGTTTCAGATTTCCTTAGGAGTATTTCCAAACGCATCTTGTTATTGATAAAACTGATTTTTTCCATCTGCCAGATGCCTATTTCCCCTCCAAATCACAAACTGGGGTTTTTTATACCTGTCACTAGTGCCAGGAGTGATTGGAAAAAAAATGCAGGGTGTGGATTTAATGATTTTTGACTGCCCAGGGACTTAAATGCCATAACTCTGACTTGCTTCAGGTTTCTTCTAATCACAGCAAACAAGCTATTCCTCTGTGTCAGGAGGTAAGTATCTTTGGATTTCCCTTAATGAACTACTTTAATTTCATGCAGAATAACTGAAGTTTCTTTATGTTAACAAGCAAACAGTCTTATTATGCCAGTGTAGCCTAATGGTTGTATCTCATTTGGAAAGGATGACTAAAGGATGAGCTTTGCTGCAGTGCCCTCTAAATGATTTTATCCAATGTGTGGTAGCAAAATTGCTATAAAATAAAGTTTTCAATGCTATTGCTGTGATAAAACAATTAAATAATTAAATTCTATTGGTGTGATAAAGATGAGACTTCAGGACAAATATACTGACTGGAAGCACCCGTTGACTGAGAAATTACCTATGTATTCTTGAACAATAGCAAATTATTCTGCATGAGATCTTCATGATCTCTTTTAAATATTGGTTATGCCAGTAAGACTAAAACTTTCTAGAAGAACAGAGTGATGTCTATTCACTTTCTGCAGAGACCTTTGCCTTTG
Source organism: Onychostruthus taczanowskii (assembly GCF_017590055.1). Taxonomy (NCBI): domain Eukaryota; kingdom Metazoa; phylum Chordata; class Aves; order Passeriformes; family Passeridae; genus Onychostruthus; species Onychostruthus taczanowskii. The sequence continues at coordinate 26,211,301 of NW_024499239.1, read as the reverse complement.
GAGTTTATGTTACTTGTCAGCAAAATTGAAGAATAGTTGGCAATAATTCTGTCCTTAAACACTTCCTCTGTCCTCTACAATGCTAAAGCGCCTTTCAAACTCAGGCATAACTTTTCCTCTCTCTTTACAAAATATATAAATACATGTAAAGGTCTCTTAAAGATCCCAGATAGTAGAGTGCAGCACCAAATTTTTTAGATTATTCTGCTGTGACAGAGGTGAGCTGGCAAAGCTGGCAATTGCACCAACACGAGCCACTGAAATCCCAGTGTAAGCATCTAAGCTCTTGTGTACTGGCTCACCTGTCCTTTGGAAAATTTTATCTGGAGCTGTGAACCTATGAAAATAATGTCTCCACCTCAGAGAACAGCCTGAACACACTCAGTTTAGCCATTAGTTTCCCTGGAAACTTAGCAGAGACACCAGAGCAACATGCTTTCTCTGGGATGTGCTGCTCAGGAGCTGGGATCCTGCTGCCGGCACAGCTCTCACCATCTGCAGGTTGGTGCTGGGTTTCCTTTGGAAGCTCAGTCTGCTTCTACTGACTTCAGTGACTCATAAACACACAATACTCTGCATTTTTAACATCAAGGTTTCCAGCTGGAGATCACTGAGTGAAGTAAAAAGAAAAAGCCTGGTGGCATCCATGGATGATGCAGACATTGCTGGTCTATGAAAACACCCACGGCACAGAACTGATGAGCTGCTTGAGGGAGAAGAGCAACCACTATTTCCTTAAACACTTCTGTTCTGGCATCACTCCCAATTTGTCTATCTGCTTACCATTTTCCCTTTCTTTCTGAAGCAATTGGTAGCTACTTTTCCCCTTCCAGAAGGACTTCTGGCTTTTCAGATTACATTTCTTTTACTGTGTTTCTTTATACAACAGACACAGCGCTACTTTCAGAGTCACCTCATGCAATGAACTTCTATCACAATTTCTGCTTCTTTTCTAGGCTTTGATTTGTTCATCTAGCCATCTTTACTTTTGGTCTTTGGTACAATCAGATTGATATCAGGAAAATTCCTGGGGAATGGTGAGGTGATAGCAAGAAGACTGGCACAACTGATCCAAAATGAATCAGGGCTACTGTTCTTCCAATTTTAAGATTAAAAAATACCTACGGACTTACATGGGTATCTAAACCAAAGATATGTAGCCCATAGGTCCATGACATATCTCTGGCTGATTTGATTTTTTTCTTGTACATCTGTTAAAAGGGGAATAGTTCCCACTGAAAACCTAGAGTGAAGGTTTTTAATACTAACAATAATACTGACAATAATTTAAAAATCACAAGAAAATGAGGTAACATTAAGAGCTCAAACTTCTCCAAGTTTCCACCACAATCTGGTAGTTTTGCGTGGGGGGCATTCACAGAAGTGATGCAAAGCTTTTACCTCTATTTCTATTCTATGTTTATTTCTATTCTATGTTTATTTCTATACTATGTTTATCTCTATTCTATTTACAGGAGGAAACAATTTGATCCCCCTCTTATTAGCCTTTAAAATGATTCTCTTCAAACCCAGTGGAGCCTCTGATGAAGCAGCACATATTCTGTACAAATGTGAAGTGACCAGTGTGAAGAGATGTGGCTGGAAGCTGATGAGAAATGTAATCCCAGAAAAACCCTCCGTTCTGCAAAAATTAAGGCAATTAAGGCTCATTGAGAACTCCTCTGGACCCACTGTCAAAGCAAATAAACAACCACCCAGCAGTGCATGAATGTGTAATCAGATAGAGTCTGGTGTTCACTGAGATGTGTGCTTATGCTTTGGACACAATGTCAAATTCATTATTTTGCCTTAGAATCTTCTGTTTCTTATACCTCTGCCTCCAGCTCAATAATTTATCTATAAAGCATCTAAAAGAACACCAGATAAACAGTAAAAAAAAAAAATAGCTCATAGAAACTAGCGCAGCTGTACACAATGGGAATTTAAAGACCAAAGTAAAATAATCTGTATTTAAAAGCTGGCAGGAAATACAACTGTGATTCACTTAGACAGATATTATTAAGTTAATGGAATATTAATAGGATGTTCCATTTATATCTTCTGTTCTGTCCCAAAGTCTCCTGAGATATTTTTCAATGAGATTTTAATGATAATATAAAATGCAGCTACTCCTGAGATAAACATCTATTAGAAATTAGTAACAAATGCATAATTTAAGACCTGTGTAAGAAAAATTTGCCTACTAATTCTATAAATTGCAATGTAGGAAGAATACAGGGCACGTTTCTAAACCTGGCTCATATAGTCATTCAAAATTCACACAATATGGTAGGAGCACAAAATTGAAGGTTTTATTTTGGAAAAGTAGAATAATTTAGGTTTGAAAAGCCCTGTAAGATCATCAGATCCAACTGATCCCCCAGCACTGCCAGGTCCATCATTAAAACATGTCCCCAAGTGCCACATCCACATGGCTTTTGCAGCTTTCCAGGGATGGGGATTCCACAACTTCCACAGGCAGCCTGTCCCAGAGTTGATGACCATTTTGGTGTAGAATTTTTCCCTGAAAACCAACCTAAACCTGCTGTCCCTGTTCCCTGTGAGCAGAGCCCAACATCCCTGGCTGTCCCTTCCTCTCAGGGAGTTGTGCAGAGCCACAGGGTCCCCCCTGAGCCTCCTTTTCCCCACCCTGGTTCCCATTTCATCCTGGCATATAAGTGTTATATTAATAACACTTCTCCTCAGTGTTATTATTTTTCTCATTCTAACAACCACAGAGCAGAAACTCCCATACCCTGCAGCTGTGTAGAACAACTGGAAAGTCTTCCCTTTCCTTCTGCTCACACTTCACCTTTCTGGAGTGACTTTTTTCACTAATTGATCACCTTCTTTGAGGTAATAGAGTAGAAAAATATAAGTGACAGGGCAGGGAAGAGGATTTTTCAGATTTTTTCAACACATTGAAAGAGAGAAATCTTTTCTTTCTCTCTTGCATCCCTTTGAACATACTTTTAACCTACATTACTAACAAGCCTTATTGCTTCTTATTTAGAAATGCCAGTGAAAGCTTAAATTTCTGAAGGGTTAAACTGACAGGCTCCAGAAACTTCAAGGTGGTCTATTGAATGTAGGACATAAATCTAAACTTGTTTTTGCTTTTTTAAAGCATGCAGATTTGAGCTGACTGGATATAGTACATTGCATTACATCCCTGCATTCAGCTGGTAAAACAAGGTGTCTTCTAAGGATCCAAACCTGTTCTCATAACTTTCAGTAAAAACGTTTTTATGTCATGCTGATCTAAATCAGATCAGCAGCTAAGTTTTGACTTGAAATCTTGGGTTTCTGCTCCAGGTTTCTCCCTAAAATTATTGATATTATGAAAGGTTGGTGAAAAAGAATAAAGTTTTATCAAGTTATGTGCAAGTACCAGAAAATATCCTTACCTCAATTATTATTATTATGGTTAATTTATTGAGATAAATCAAGGATATTTCAGCTATCCTATATTTCCACACAATTTTGAGCCCATAAAAGGAGACAACCATGGATCTGAAACTCTTACAGGTAAAGCATCAGAACAAATTTGTCTTCTGGAGCCAGCATTGTCCTTTTTGCATTAAATATCTGTCTGCATTTTAGCAGACAAATGACTGCAAGATGTCACTGAAGACAGGTCTTTTTAAGGTCATGTTCTACTTCGTTATTTCATAGTTTATTTTAACAAATCTGGCATTTTTCTCTTTTAAAGGACACTGTTAGCTGTCTAACCTGAACTGAGCAGTCCTTTCCCCTTTTATATAATATTGTACCTTAAAAAATTATGTTATATTTATAATGTACTTGCAGTATAATGGATAGCAAGAGATAATTGGCTGAGGATGTTCCAATTCTCTCAGACCTGAAGGTCCCAAATTGTGAAAATTAGGAATTACAGCTCAATCTGATCCAGCTGTTGGCCTGCCTGATGCTGCTCTTTAATCAAAACATTCATTACAAAGCTAGAAAAAGGCTACAATGGCATATCATCCTAAAGCATGACTCTTTAGTCACCCTTATCTTCCTGGCTCTGTGCCAGGTAATTTTAAAGGTGGACACACAAGAATAATGTATATTTAAAACAGAATTCTTCTCATAACAGATGCCATTTCTCAGAGTTATCACTGGACTGCTGAGAATTAGTATAATAATAACAATAATTGTCCAGAAAAAAAAATAAATTGTAATTTCCCACTCTTAGGGTAAATTACCATATTTAATGTCAAACTAAATCTATTTGTGAGAAGTAAATTGAAAAAAAACAAGGTCATATATCATGAAGAATAGGATATGAAGGAGGGCAGTTGCAAAGACAGGGGATATGTGTTGTTTGCCCAGATGTTTTTTGTCTTTTTATATGTTATAACTCTGGATGTCCCTGTTGTGGATGAAAACGATGAAGGAAACAAAAGGAAATCCTAATGAGGATTTACATTATACATATATTAATAACTTAAATACAACAAGAAAAAAATCATACATTTTTTTTCTGAATAGCAGGGTATCAGACAAAGATATCAGAAGGGGAAAAACTACTTATTCTTTCATCTGGACCATGAATAATTGTTTCCTAAAGTGCATTCCTGACCATTTTCAGAAACAAATATTTTAAGTCTCATGTATTATTTTCTGTCATGATTTCTCCCTGTAGTCTGGAGTATCCTGTCACTGTACTTCCCTTAGCTAATGCAGCACTCAGGTCTGAGTGCCATGGAATGGGACCTGGCTCTTAGCAGTGCTATTTGTCTCAAATAATTCAGTTTTTTTTTGAATCTGTGGCACAAACCCACCAAAGGCTTCAATTCTGCTTTCAAAGAGATTGCAGCAGGAATCTGGAAATATGGCAGCAGTGAACACTGCAATACTAAAACTCTTCTCAGAAGGACCCAGTGTTTGTTGGACAATGAATTTTTTTACTGAATAACAACAGGAAACATTATTCAAGAAATTTTAGTTTTCAGAAAGTTTGGTATATTTGAATTAGATACTTTAAAGCTTTTTAGGTTTTGTTCCCAAGGTCATTAGCCATTTGGGAACTGTATGACTACAAGCATTGTAGTCATGGCAAGTGTGTGTCCTCATCTTCAGCCAAGGGGTTATGTGCAATACTCATTTCAGATGCCCTCAGGAATTTGATATTAGGAAAAGTATAACTGTGGAAATATATACTGTCCATTATTTAAGTCATCAATAGGAAGCATAGCTGAATGCTAGCTGAAGATCCTTGAATTCTGAGACTTACCAAAATTACATCTTCTCTGACTGAGGCAAAGAACCAAATGTTAATTTAACAGCAATGCCAAAAATTAAATTGAAAGTTCCCAGAGTTGAAAATATAGATTTATGTCAGCCTTGAAAGGTCTCTAACATTAAATAACCCTTTGCAAATGCAGATGCATATATCATTTGCTGTGGTGTAAATTAGGAGTAAATTATTGAAATCCCCACTAGACAAGAGGCCAGGTTGTGACCCTGGTCCAACAGGCACCAAGTTTGATTCCACCACCAACTTTGGGATCAGTGCCCCAAGCCCATCAGTGTTTAAGAAGTATTTGGAAAATGCTTTTGGAAATGCTTGACAACATTGACTTTTGGTCAGCCCTGAGCTGGTCAGGCCATTGGACCAGATGAGGAGGACAGGACCCCTCCAAATGGAATATTGTTTTCCATAACTTCATTCCACCTGAGCTTCAGGGCTTGAGAGAAGTGGGAAGAGAGATGGCTGTTGAAGACAGTGATGAACACATTTCTCCCTACAAGGCTGTATCCCTGCAAAAAATATGGTGTAAAACTGAGAATTCCTGTTGATTCTTATGGAATGCCATCTCCGCAACTGCTCACCATACCTCTGACAGATCAGATTTATTAATCACATTAAAGGCAATTTGGTGTATGAGTGAGATCAAGTAATCTATCATAGGATGTCATCTGTCAAGGGACCCAAACAATTCAAGGGTGCTGTTGATCATTAAGAGAACCCTGAAGGTGAACAGCTTATTATACCCTTTTTATTTGTTTGTTTACAATTTCACTTGTTTTCACATGCTAAGTCTGGAAACTTTCTTAATTCTATGGAGAAGATGGGGTCAACCTTTAAAGCTGAGACACAAATCCTCTTATATCTTGCTGGGATTTCATAGTCCATTCCTCTGAACACAAAGTGCTTCTTTATACAAACAAACAAACCCAGAAAAAGAACTCACCTTCTATTCAGAAAATACAAAACTAACAGAGCCTAATCTGTCCTGCATTTAGATATTTTAGTGGTGTCAAGGGAACAGTGTTTGTGTTCAGCTTTGCTGAAGAGGGAGAAATGATAAATGTTAAACAGACTGTCAGTGCTTCGTGCAGGGAGATTTGGACAGAGAATGCTAATGCTGGAGTTCACAGCACTGAACTCACACCGGTGGAAGATGATGGATAAAACATGGGTAACACTAATTTAAACCAATTAAACAGAGTCAGAAACCCGTGTTATCATCTGGGAAGTTGATTGTGAAACGTGCTCAGCTTTGCAGCAGGTTAAGGATGCTTGGAACTCAAAATTCAGATGTCTAGTCTCTCTAGGTGTCTGAAAATTCTGCAAGTATCAAAAAGTAACAGTTCGGTTAATATTCAAAAACTGGTGGTGCTTTTTGTGCCTAGGATGAGCCCTTGTATTCCTGTTACATTTTCCCCTGGGTATCTTCACTGAGACAGGATGGGTTTTGCCCCTGGCCAAAATGACACAGAACATGCCTGGCTGTACCTCTGTGCTCCTTTTCTTGCTTGCTAACAGCCATGGGCAAACTGATTCTTTCACTTTAATGAGAAAAGACCTCAGTTCTTAAGATATGAAGGCAAGACATGGAGTGATTTTTTCTATGCTGACTTGTTTGAAATTTTTGTTTTTACAGAAGTGCTGTGCTGTGAGTGTAAAATGCTCTTGACTCCACTTTAAACATTGTGTAAGCTTAAAGCACAAAGTAAAAGGGTTTTATGGAAAAAATGGGAAAGATTACAGATTTGTATATAAAGTCAGAAACACATTTACATAAGAAACACATAAAACCAAGTATCATGTACATACTGATATGGTAGTCTGCTTATAGCTGCAAATTCAGATATTTTCTGGTGTGTCTAGCAGAAAGTTAAAGTTCCTGCTTGGTAGGGATTTACTACCAAATAAAAAAAAGCAGTTTTTTTCAGGGTAATTTTCAGTCTCTGAATTTCCATCCCTCAGTTTTCTTTCATAGCTTTACTTTTATCTTGTCTGCTTCAGAATGTAAATTAAATTTCAGAGCATGTCCCCCATTTTTTCTATTAGTATCAGGGACCTTTCTTTCTGTTTTTTGCTTTTCTAACATCTAACAGAATAATAATTGCAAACTCTAGAACTTATCCATGGGAGAGTCTCTTTGAGAAGTAGAGAGACCTTAGAGCACTTCATGTGCACTCTATTTAATTCCACTTTCAAAGCAAGAAGCTGACTTGTACTTTTCCACTGTAATTCAGCATTTTCTGTGCAAATCAATTGGTTTTGCACACTATTCTTGCTAAGATTTTTTGGTATCATGAAACAATTTATTTTTTGCATCAACAGAATCTTATATGCGATTTTACATGTCACTTAACTTGCTTTTCTCACTTGCTTTCCATGTGCAAGGTTTTATTCATTCAGAGAGTGGAACTGGGACCATCTCACCCCAGCAGATACAAATATTCTCCATCAGTTATTTTGCCTCTGCTGTAGAACACTCATGTACACACCTGAGTTTGGCACACTACAGAGGAGCCTTCAGGCTGTTGTAGCTGATGTTTGTGAGCAGATGTATGCTTGTATAGGATCAAAATTAAATTAGTACACTACAGACGGTGACAGAACAAATTATACTGAGTGTTATTAGTGCAGAAATCCACCAAGCACCGAAGGCAATTCAAACAGAACCCATGTTCCCAGCAATGGTACGTGTAGATAACTCACAATTTGCTAAATGCAGTAATTGGAGGTTGAATTTAGAATTTTTGTTGCTTGGACACATATTTCAGTGCTTGGACAGCAGATAACTCCCCAGTCATTTTTAGAGAATCTTGTAAATCTCAGTCAAGGTCATCATGAGCTGTCCTTTGCCAGTGTTTCTTCTTGCATGGTTGGGACACACTGGCTACGAGCGCCTGCTGAAGGAGGAGGTTCAGAGAGGGGCAGAGGTGCCTAAATCTTCATTTAAATGTCTCTATGAACAAGAAATTTCATGGAGCAGGCTGGTGAGATGCCAGAGGAGCCGTAGGAGAGCTGAGCCACCTGGATCTCTTCCTTTTGTTGTTGTGCAGTAATGTCCACGTGGAGGTTTTAGTGAGGAATGGCTCAAACATGGAATGTAGGGAATTGGCACCAGGAGGGTGAAACTGAAGGACAAATGGACAGAAATACACTGGAGCTTCCTGCTGGCATATATTGCTCTGAGGGAAGCAGAGCACAATTTGTCTGAGGGATTGCACTGTGAACTTGCTAGGGATAAGACATCAAAACTGAATTCACATAATTTTTCTCTCAGTGAACCCTTTCTATTTGGTAGAGGTGAGGCAAATTTGTGTTTTTCATCAGTTCAGTGTCATGTAGGATCACGTACATAGGAATGACCTCCAGGTAAAATATTCTCTTTCCAGTCATGAGAGAACACAATCTGCTAAGATCAAAAACACTCCAGGAAGAAAACCTGGGCAGGATACATTTTGAGAGCTGTGTCTTTTTTATCCAAGAATATTTGTGCTTGCTTTTGGAGCTGTTGCACTGAGGGCATATGCAGAAGACCCCTCATCAAGTTAGGAACTCTGATAAAGTGATCTTCCTCTACACAGGCTATCCCTGCTCAACTTTTAGACAACTTTCTTAAATACCTGTTATTTAGATCCATACATTTAAGAGAACACAGCAGTGAGAGGCCCAGAAAGAAGGGCCTCTGTGTCCGTGAGTGCTGAGGTTGTACAGGCAAGAAGTTGGATACTTGATGGAAAACTGTCCTAGTCCAAAATTAGATTTTCTGTTTGGTTGGTTTTCTTTGTTGTTGTTTTTCTTTGGGTGTTTTTGGTGGCTTTTGTTGTTGTTGTTCGGGTTTGTTGGTTGTTTTTTAATTTTTTTAAATTTTTTTTTTTTTTTTTGTTTGGTGGTGGTTTTAATTGGTTTGGTTTGGTTGGTTTTTGTTTTTTTTTTTTTTTTGTTGGTTTTTTTTTTTTTTTTTTTTTTTGGTTTTTTTTTTTTCCTTTGGGGTTTTTTGTTTTTTTTTTTGTTGTTTTTTTTTTTTTTTTTTTTTTTTGTTTGGGGGGGGTTTTAATTGGTTTGGTTTGGTTGGTTTTTGTTTTTTTTTTTTTGGTTTGGTTTGTTTTTTTCTAATTAAATGAACCATTGCTTGTATAAATTCTTGATGTATAATCATTTCTGTGTTTGGTGAAACTATTCCTCTTGGTTTGGTGAAACAAAAGCACAAAAAATGGATGAGGCTCAAAATGGTTAATTTGGCTGTGGGATCATTGCAAGCATCATGTTTCTTAGTGAGGGACCTCCAGATGTGAAAGACTGATTTACACAAGGAAATCATTCTGATTTAGGATGACCCTGCTTGAGCAGGGAGGTTGGATCAGATGAATCTCTGTGGTCCCTTCCATCCTGACCCATTCTGTGATCCTATGGAATTCTGGAACTTAAAATTAGGAGGGAAAAGTGAAAAAATAGAAATATTTTGCAAACTCACTTCCAAATTGTTTTCTTCACTCCCTCACAACCCTTTTATTTTTAAAACAATATCTTTAAAAACATTTTCTATAGGAAATAAAACGTGTAGCAAACACCTCATATCATTACTTAGAAATTCTTCCTGAAAAACAACACTTGTGGTGCCATATTTTAATATCAAAATAATTTCATAGGAATATTATCAGTGTCTTTTATCATCTAAATAATTTACTTGCATCCCATACAGAGAATCCTTTAGTTTTGTAATTTTAAATGCACTTTTCCCATGTGTTTGTCCTCTGTGGATTTTTATTTGTATGTTTGGTTTGGTGGGTTTTTTGCTCCCTTTAAGGGTTTAATGGTATTTTAAATGCATTTTAAGATTTTCATTGAAATCTTTCTAATAGCTTCTGCTGAAGAGTGAGGCAAAGTACATTTGAATGATGGGAGCTCCATTCCTTTCAGTGGAAGATCTTACTATTTTAAAGCCAAGGTTACTTTTAAAGTCCAGTCTTTCTGACCACTATGTTTGACCAGAATAGGATTTTGGTCAAGGCCTGAAAGAAACCATGGACACAAAGAATTTAGGAGATCATTATAATCCTACCAAAACTAGAATTTTTACATTAGTTAGCCTGCATATTCCTCCACTCCTTGGTATCTGGCTTTTTCATGCTGTAGATGACTGGGCAGAGGGAAAATCTCCTCATGGCCACGTTAATACTAAAATTTGCTATTTCTCAGAAAGTCCATGAAATAAAGCTGAAACCTGCCCTGTGCACTACCAAAGAAGGAATGTGGGATTGAGAATGATTCCCTGGGTTATTAAATACAATAATTTCATTTCATACTCAATTAACCATGTCTCTAAAGACCTCTTATTCAAAATACAGGATGAGAGAAAAGAACTTGGAGATCAGAGACAGCATAGCTGTTAAGAGTAATTTCTGTATTTTTTCAAGTGTTAGTTATTGGCAGCTGATAAAATTTTGAGGTGGTGGGTTTGGCCATCTGATTGGGAATACTTGGTTGCCCAGTACAAAGGTTCAAACCAAATGAGACCAACCAGATCCTGAGTATGTTAGAAACAAAACCACCACCAAAAACATCCCATGTGTGTTGTTACAAAATCATCTGTCAAGCTGCCTCATTCAACTTTTAATAGGCAGAACAGAGCTTAGCAATTAATGTCACTGTCTGTTATTTTCTTTGTAAATGATGTGGGGTTTTTTTCTTCAAATATAGTCCCTCCTATGCACTAATTTATTTCAGTAATAACTAAATCCCTTCCCATTGGGATAAAGTTCAATTCAATCCCTTTGAGTGTGAAGAAATGTCATGAATGTGCCCTACACCCTGGGAGAAAAGCAAGCCAAGATGCTTCCATCAGGAGTTCTCTAAAAGCCAGAGCTGGGCTTGTAAATGGAACTGGTGCCCTTTATGAAAAACACACGAGAGGCTCTGACAAGGGTCATGTTCAGCTGGATTAAATTGGTTCACTGAAGTGTAGTTTAATTTCTTACTTTAAGCTGTTTCTACTACCAATATGCATCTCCAAATGCAAAGCTACCTTTTTTTCTCTTCCTGACAAAATAGAAATGCTGTCTATTCCATAATACAAATGTGGTTTTTATTAGTCTATGGAATTCCTTGCTTTGTGGAGAAAGGGTAGAGCTCAGCCAAGAAGTCATCATGGACAAAGGTACAAAGTGCACTGCACTCAATGAAATTGTTTCAAACACAGTATTTGCAGTTTTAAGATTTAAAAATACCTCCTTACTATTTTGTTCCACTTTGCTTTTCCCTCACCCCTCAAAAAGGATGTGTTCTAATAACCCTGTCTCCTGAGAGGCCAGATTTTCATTTGGATAAGTGAATTTCCAGGAACATGCATGGTTTAAGACACAGACAATTGCCTCTAGATTGGCTTGTTCAAAGTCTGTCAAGATCAAGTTCCTGATTAAGATGGGATGTAAGTCTAAAAATGGATAATTTTAACCCATGGTGATTGAACTTAAGAACATAATCAGAACATGTTCTGTGTCTGTTTCATCTCAGTACAGGGTGGAATCTGAATTGAATGGCTGCTAAAATTTTAGAGAAAGTGGAAAAAGTGCAGCAAATCAGAAGGAACAATCAAAGTGAGGTTTTAATTTATTTCTGAACAAAAGTAGGAATAACTATTATCTCCCACTTATATTTATATTCCATCTATGTTAGATCTTCATCTAGTTGCCAGAGGATCGCTTTATTTTTCACTTTAAAACTGGCAGATTTTGACAATGTTCCTGTACTTGAAAGGCACTGTGCTGTTTTGCTCTGCATACACTGCCTCAGACCTCAGACGATTTTAGAAACTGAAATTGCAGCAAACTGCATGTCAGTTTTCTCCCTAAATGTCTCACAGGGTCTGCCTATTTCAGAAAACCCATCTCTCTGTGGGATAATTGGCAATCAGCTCATTATGAAATCTCTCGTGGTTATGAGCACAAGGAGTTAAATGATGAGACAAAATGCACATCTCTGCAGCAATCCAATATTTCATCATATTGGCACTCATATTTTTGTCTGAGGAACAGGAGGGGCTTGGCTTTTGAAAGCTCTGATGTGTGGTCACAATAGGTGAAGTGTATCCTCTCGGCATTCTCTCAGGATGGTCCTTTCTCACTGCCTTTGTCAATTGCCTGCAGGTTTGGACATAGATCATGCACTGAAAGCCTCTGGCAGGCATTTTCTTGGTGTTCCATTCAGATCAGCAAGACTTGTGATCATTATTAAGGCTCACATTGTGTGTGGCACTGATTTTTCCACACAGTTGTTCTAGTGCTAAGATTATATATAAAAATGCTGGCAAAATGAAGAAATTTTTTTCTTGTGCTGAGGAGCCCAGAAATGGGTTGTGTGACCTGAACCATGCAAATTCTGTCCAGCCCAAAGGAGGAGCAGAAGCACAGAATGGTTTGGGTTGGAAGGGACCTCCAAGACCATCCTGTTCCAACCCCCTGCCCTAGGCAGGGACACCTCCCACTATCCCAGCTTGCTCCAAGTGCTTAATTCTGCTGCCCAGGCTGGTCTAATCTGCTGCTCTGAAAGTGGGAGAGGGAACCAGAGGCCATGGCTAAAAACAGCCTTACTGCACTGTAAATACATGGCAAATAGTTCAGGCCTCCTCACACGCATTTCTCCATCTCTTCAGGCACAGCCCCAGTTGTAACCCAGTTAAACTCAGTTCACAGGGGATCAGTGGAATTGATTATACACAAACCCACTTTTCCCTTCAGGCTTCCTTAATATTTTCATTGCTATTTAAGTTTCATGCAGTGTGAAATAAAAAATTTTTAAAAAAACTAGAAAAAAATCCCATGGACTAAAGGCTGAAGTGCAAATGAAGAAATCTCCAGATAGAGCTTAGGGTTAATTTTAAGGCATCTCTGCACATTACCCTATAACTTCTGCTGCATGACCCTACAACTCTTGAAATTGAAGAAATCTCCTATTATTTATCCAGCTCGAAGACTTACTTAATAAAAACACTTATTTAGCAAAAGAAACACAGAACTTGGTCAAATTATAAATATATATATGGACACTTTCTGGTAATTTAAAATATCTGTTTGTCAAACAGCAGCTTTCTCCTGATCTGGCTGTGCCAGAGTCATGACACATGCTGGAGTCCTTTTCCTGTCATTCCACTCTCCCATTCTCTTATTGAAATAAACCCAAACTGTTCTGTGGATATTTCTTTACTTGCAGCTTTTATTGCTCAGCTGGCTGCATGCAGGGAGCTGCTTGCTCCCTGAATTTTTAACCTCATGCATTAAATGTTTCCCCTCACATGGATGTGGTATCACCTGCTGGCTCATGATGTGATCCACTTTGGAATGTAGCAGTGTGGGGTCAGCAAATGATCATGGGATAGTTTTTTTTTAATCTCCATATTATCTTGGAGAACCTTTCCTCCAGCTTATTTTAGGAGACAATACACTTGGGAATTGGAAGGAGATAATCAATTATCCTGCCATGGATACAGAGGACAAAACCTAAATACTAATTTTAAAAAATCTGTTTATAAAAATCCATTTTTCAGGGATGCCCTTCACCACATTTTAAACTTTGTTTAAAGTTTTTAAATTTTGTAATCTAGAAAAATATTTACTTCTTGTGTGATTTTTTTCCATGTAGCCTAGGCATTTGTTTCTAAATGACTGAATTTCCCTGTTTCTAAGAAGGAGCCCATAATTGTGTGGTTTGTACTAGATGTCTTTTTAGCAGATTCAGACAGAACCCAGGCCTTTGAGATAATCTTTTCTCATTTAACCTCAAGTCTTTGGAGTCATTAAGGATTCTCTCACTGGGAAAAATGATTCAGTCAATGCAGAAAAGTCAGTCTAGATGATCATGATAGCACAATTACCTTCTTTATCTTTAAATTTTATGAAGATATAGAATTTCCTGCCCTTTGCCTCTCAATAGCTATTGAATCACTGATTGTAATTATAAAAGTAAAGAGAATTTATGGACTTTATAATCCAAGTTATTTTGTGTACATTGGGCATTTACATACTCCATAATGAGAGCCCTGAGGTGGTAGCAGAACACAAAATAAGCACAGATGACAACATATGAAGAATACAAAACTTTCAGCCTTTTGTTTCTTCATGTAATTTTGATTCAGGTTTGTAAATCAAATGTTTTCATGTCAACTCTTACTCTACTTTCATTTCTTACTGTTCCCATTGTCACATTGAGTGCTGTGCTATTTATCTTCCTTCCTTTCCTTCCAAAGAAGGAAAATTGTGCTTTTGAATTTCTGAAAAGATACACTTTTCAAATATGTTAGGCTCACTGGGAAGAGAATGGGGGAAGGAGAAGTAACAAATTAAGAAAACATCTTAGAATAGATTTTCAGATCTAGGTGCTGTTTCTTGGCAGCACAGACATTTGACAAGGTTTCTTTTGAAGAAAACAGTGCTTTTTGTTGATGTGCATCCAGATAACAAACCAGAACTCTATGTTCGTGAGAATCCTGAAAAATAACAAAGAATTCTTTTAAAAATTGATACATTCACCTCAGACAGAGCATTCCCAGCAGGTGATGGGGGGGGATTCTTCCCCTCTACTCAGCACTGGGGAGGTGCACTTGGGTTTCTGTGTCCATGCTGGGCTTCCCAGTACAAGAGAGACACAAACATTCTGGAATGAATCCAAGGAATTTCCGCAAGGATGATTAAATCTCACCACACTGAAAAACCTACCTAAACTCTTCACTGGAGAATAATCTGAAAGACTGAAACGTAACTCTCAGATATTTTTCTCATGATGAGTAGATGTTCTACTGCCTTTGCAGGATTTCCAAACAAAGCCATTCTTTCATCAGATATATAGCTGCCACTGGGTTTGGAATGAAAAGACCCATTTTTGTGCACAATATATCAGTCCTTGCAACTTTATTTGCTGCAGGGGAGGGAAGCAGCTCTGCTCAGTAGCTGAAGGCATGGCCAGCAGGCATCACTGTTTAAATAATTGTAGCCTTGAGCCTCGTTTTGCATCAGCTGAGCAATTATCCTTCCTTCTGCTTTCTCCAGGCTCAGAGAAGCCTAAACAGTGGTGACAGATTTTTGCAAGGTGATCCTGTTGAGTTTTGGGGTTTTTTTTGGTTTTTTTTTGTGTTTTTTTTTTTGTTGTTGTTGTTTTTTGGTTTTTTGTTTTTTTTTTTTTTTTAAATAACTGAGTGGAGGGCAGAAGTTATAGCTCCGCAAACTTGCTCCATAAAGACCAGATGTTGGATCTATAACTTGTGTTAAATACTTAAAATCTGTTTGGATTTTGTTCTCCAGGTAAAAATAAACCAGCAACGAATTTGCCCATGAAACTGATGCAGAAATTTCTGTTGAGTTTTGCAACTGCAAAAATGAGAATAATCAAGAAATTCAGTGCTGAGGGTCACTGATGCAGAGGAGCAGGGAAATTCTCAGGTATCCATTTGGAAAGGAGTTTGTCCTTATTTTCATCTAAGTTCAATCCCTAGCTGATGGATGTAAAACAGTTAATGGACCAAGATGGACGTGCTGTATTTGTAAGATCCCTCCCTGCAGAACCTCAATTTCTCCCTTTGGAGTTCTGTAACTTGTGGCATTCACATTCTCTGAAAAAAATTCCTTCTCCCAGGATTTTTCTCCTGGGAAGCTGAGAAGCCTCAGAGAAAAGGAAAACAATTCTCATCTCATTTGCTTCTCCTGTGTTGTGCTCCTTTGGAATGTGTTTGGAGATTGTTCACCCACAGGTGATTGTTTCACTTCATTCTGCTGTGAGTTGTTTTCACTCTTTGGCCAATCAGTGCTGTGTCAGGACTCTGGAAGGAGTCATGAGTTTTCATTATTATCTTTTTAGCCTTCTGTAAGTATCCTTTCTGTATTCTTTAGTATAGCATTCTTTAATATAATATAGTATTATAAAGTAATAAATTAGCCTTCTGAGAACATGGAGTCAGATTCATCATTCCTGCCTGCCAAAGGGGTCCCTGCAAATACAAAAGTAACTCATTCTGATCTCTCACACAGACACTGCTACATTTGGCCATTTGCTTCTTTTCCTTTTTACACCTTTTTCAGTTTTACTTCATGGTTTTTGATGTAAGCAGGGGTAGTACTCAAGATGTGACCACTCCCAGAAGGTACACAGTGGCTTTAAGGTATTTCCTCTTTGATTTTCTATTTCACTCCAAATAACTCAGCATCATTTTGCTTTTTGGTTTACTTCTGCTTATTAATATTTTCTCAGAGTCATCTCAAATGATTCTGAGATGCTTCTCCAATGGTCCTATAAACATCTAATGCAATTTTTTATTTTTCTGTCACTGGGAACCATGACCTCCTTCAGCTGTTGTTACAGCCAAGTCTCTCTTTACTTCTTTGGTTAAATTTGAATAATCAGTAACATTTCTCAGCTCACTCTCAGTATCTTTTCTATATTATGTATGCTGGCAACTTCCCTTCATTGTAGAAGTTTCAATTATTTGCTATCTTTTCTCCCATTCATTAATCACTAGCTAATCCATGGGACAACTTTTCTCTTTATCTTATGACAACAAAATTTCTTTTGAAGACAAGTGTTTTCAAAAGCTCTTTGAAAATCCAGGTTTAGTATTTATATGTGAGTTTAAGAAGTGTACTCTTAAAGGACATGTTTTACGTTTGTTGTATGAAAAAGTGACTTTCATGTCTTTTTTTTTTTTTGTGGCCATGATTACTTCTTTATGCTTTGTTTGACTTTTTGATAATATTTCTATGAATCTTCATGACAATTATAATGTCTGAGGAATAAAATTTTGTTAATATTCTGTACAATATAACAAAGTATTCATTATATCTTTTAAGAGAACTTCATGGGAACCATTATTGTGATCTTAATCATATATTTATTAAACCTATGGTTAGAATACTTTCTTTAATTGTAATGTAATAGTCCATCAAAATTTAAGAAGACATTTCCTGAGTGTTTCGTGAACTACTTCATAATTTTTTAATTATTTTTTTTAACTCTACAGAAGTTCACTTCTATGTTTATGTAGAAATGCACCTGTACAACACCCCTTATTTGAAGCATTTGTAAGAACATAACTGATCACATTCCAGTAAAAGTACTAATCTTTAATGTAAATTACTCCTCTCCCTCAATCTTTATCTTTACCACAGATTCGTTGAATAGTTTGGGTTTGAAGGATCTGAAAATGGTTTCCAATCTTGCTTACCTGCTTGTGTTGCTGGCCTGGGGTGTATCCAGGGATGGAGAGCAGACACCTATGGATTGATTTCCAGAAGGCAAACTCTGTTCTTACCTCAGCTGAATTCTCAGCAGCTCTGTTGCCAGATGCTGTCTGGAGATGTTGTGCTTTGGAGGGCAAAGATTATAAAAAAAATCAAAGAATAAAAATGTGAACATTTTTCTCCATTGATTCTGAAACGCCACTTTTATGGCTTTTTTCCCACTGGGAACTGGGTAGAATGGGGTTGGGAAAATGCTTTGCATACTGAGTGTTAAATTGGCCTTCTGGGGCGATGGCAGCTGGGACTTGCAGAGGAAAAGAAACGCTGTCTAGACCTTTCTTATGGTGACAGACCAAATCCTGATCAGTGGGACCAAAGAAAAAGACTTTTTTATTTTTATATTTTTTTATTTTTATGAATCTTGAGAGATGATTAGAAGTTTCTTTGGCTGCCAGTTACCAAAATGGTCCCTAATGAGACCCTACTAAGATATAGTTCATCTGTTTGATGTTCTTGGAGGGTCTTTTCCAACCTTAATTATTCTATGCTGGAAAAACAACCAAGGGGCAATTTTTTTCCTTCATCTTTCCCATAGATAAATATGTGAAATAAATGCTGTCAGCAGCAGAGGGGTTAGTGGTGTTCTCACACTCCTCCCTCATTTGTGCCCTGTTGAATTCCTGTAATTTCACCTGTGTTCAAGCTTCCCCTCTGAAATATTTCCCCTGCTGCTAAAAGGCCAAGCTTTGTGTTGGATGAAATGTCTGCATAAATGACCTCAGAACACACATGTTGAACCATGTGATAAAATGCTATAAAATACAACCCGCACAGGGACATGATGCAGCAGCCTGAAATGTACCTTATCACATGCAAAGATAAAATACCATGGATGACATGTCACACAGTTCTGCAATGCTTTGAACAGCATTTCAAAGAGAAATTCTATGAAACCTGCTACCTCAAGCAAAATGCTGATCAAGTGACAAGGGAAATGAATTTGGATGGTGTCTGGGTTTTGCAGTATTGCAGTAGGAGTGTTTCTGGTTAACTTTTTATCACTGGAATTTGCAGGGACAGTGGGGGACTGGGCAGCAGAACCACAGAATGGTCTGGATGGGAAGGGACCTTTTTTCCCACATTTTATCACACCAAGGTTTGCCTGGCATAGGGTAGATTTTTAGCTGAAGCCGTTGGAGCTAAGTTCTGGTCCTGTGAGTTTTGGGTACCATAGTTTCCATAAATCCACTCATATGGTTGGAAGTATAATGAAGAATAAAAATTCCATTTTCCTTCTTCTCCAGGACTCTAATAGAGCCTTATTCCTGAAGGCAATGAATTTTTGTTCATTAACAACTTCTCATATCTCATCTAACAGCCCAAGAAAACACTTCAGGAAGTCTAGGAAATATCACATGATGCTTGAAGCTGATATTTCCACAATGTTATCGAGCTCCTGGCTGAGTTACCCACTGACAAGAGAAACTCTTCAGACTGAATGAATATCAGAATCTACTTCAGGGTGATCTGAAGAGCTCTCTAACCCCCTCTGAGAGTACTTCCAGGAGACACTGCTTGTAGTAATCACCCAGCCCACACATTGCTCCCACACAGAGATTCCTGGATTCAGGCATTTCAAACAGCAAATATGAATCCTGCTACTAAATTTTGTAAAGCTGTCACACAACTCTGCTGCCTGAAAAGAGGTTTCATTCCAAATGAGTGACACTGTGCCCATCTAAGAGGAGCTGGCAAATATGACACTGGTGTTTTATAGGACTTTTCTCAGCGATTGCTTTAAACTCCTAAAGATTAAAGAGTAATCCTAGTGACAAATTCGGCTGCCCACTTAACGGCCACTGAAGACTTTGTAGGGAGTCTGAGGTTTCCAAGTGGAGCTGAGAGGATTCCTGTCTTTCTGCAGTGGCACCTGATGCTACTAAGCACTTTAATTTAAATTGCTGTTCACCAAACCATTGTGACACTTTTCTTTGCTGACGTATTTTCAGTTTTTAATAATCCCAAATCCTGATTTCTGAAAATTTCATGCTGATCCAGGGAAAACAAGGTATTGAGAGCACGTCTAGAGCAACAAGAAAAACACTGTCACTTTCTTAGTATTCACAGAATACATGCACCTAGCTAAACAATGTAGTTATTATTTCCATTTTTTAAGTAGTCACATGTAAAGTTTACCTATAACTATGGCTTTTTGAATTAATCACTTTTTGAAGTAGGTTTTGTTTTCCCCTTAAGCTATTCAAAACAGACATGGGTGGAAAAAAAAAAAAATATCCACACCTCCTGAGATCTAGACAGCAGGAATTTATAAAACATGAACATGCCATCCACTGTGAAGCTAAGAAAGAGAGGTGTGTTCCATCTTGGAACTGATTATTAACTCAGTATCTGTCCTTTTTGCTTGTCATACTTAATCAAAAATAGCTCCCTAGCCCTCAATTCATGCACTGACAGCTCATATCACTATATTTTAACACATGCTACTGTGGTTTTTTACATGAAAGGTTCCAAAGATGTGTTTAAGGTGAAGCATCTTAGTTCCATGTTTCTGTGTCAGAATGTCACAGCAGCAGCGGCTGCTCAGATCTGTTCCTGTTTAGCTTTCATTACCCACCATCCCAGACTCTCTCCCTCAATATAAGCAGCAGGCTTTAATTTGAAACAGGCTGGTGAGACAGACAGATTCTGGCATTTTTGGAATGAATATTTATAGCCTTCCACTAGGCTGTGAGTCACCCCTGCAAAACAGAAATCTCTGGTTTGGAATAACAGTCCCTCAGCAGAGGGAGAAAAGTGCCAGATTTGGGATGAGGGATGGGATGCTGTCATTTCATGGTTCATGGGCCAGCGCTGCTCACAGTCACAGGGTTGCCAGGGATTCTGTATTTAAGGAAAAGAAAAGCCACTGAGAGGCATTAAAATACTTCTTTCAGGACAGTTTTGTTCACTGTCAATGCCCATAAGCCCATGGAAGTTGGGTATCATTTCCAGAGGGTTTCCTGCAGGCTAAGGAAACTTGACCAGCTTCATGGAAGTGTCCACAGTTGTAAAGGTTTTAATGGGTTTCAAAGGCAATTCATCCTGGTTGTGTTTAAAATTCATCATAAATATCCTTCTTATTCTACCTCATGCCTCTGGCAAGGACTCTATTCTGCCTTAGGACTGGGAGGTTTGAAGTATTTCCTATTTTTTATCATGGAAACTTGATGTCACTTTGTCACACTTTGTCTTCGCTTATTGGACCTGGGAAGGGGAGGAATCATCAGCCTGGTAGTCATGAAGTTGGAAGAGAACCATATTTCAAATTCTCTAGCAGAGTATTTCCACAGAGACTGTGGCCTGGGGGTTACAGAGAAACAGCTGGGGTGTCCTATGTGCTGTATATTGGGAAAGGAACTTTCCTGCATCTCCCCAGTGTCTGATATTCAATCATGTAACTGCAAAATTCCCCAGCTCGAAGTTGAGTTTTGGTCTGAGTACTTCCAGAAATTTCACAAATTCCTCTGGCAGAAGCAGAAATAAAATTATGAACTTGGAGAAAAAGCCTTCTTCAGCTTCCAGATGAAAATCTGCCTTCTAAGCTGAAATCACCACATCACCTAAATGGAGCCAGGATCACAGAGTGAAATGTAACAAAAAACAGATCACCAATGAATATACATTCCTCTCAGGTAACACTTTTTATTGTGTATCTTATTTTCTGCATGCAGAAAATGAAAATACATAAGTAAAAGAGTAAATTGTTCAAATAATATATTCCTTTTGTACTATTCATCCAAAAAACCCAGAAGTTATTAAAATAATAATAATAGTAAAATCTCAAATTAATGTCTAGAAAAATAAATCTGATAAAAGAGTAAGATACATACTTGCCATCTAAACAGCTGCAGTGCAACAGTTAATGAACAGGGAACAAAAGCAGTATTTTCTTCTTTCTTTCATAGCGATGGAACAGAAAAAAAACCCCATAAATGTAACTTGAATTTAATAAGCTCTTGCTTAATTTATTGGATTAATTTAAAAATACACCTCATAATGACTTTAGCCTCTGAGAAGTTTCAGGAACTTTTAATGCTTCAAAGGCCAGATGCTGCAGCGTGTGGTGTATGTTCAGGCATAGTGGGTCTTACCAGATGAATAAATAACATCCTTAAAAGGGTTTTGTGCCTCAGAAATGCTCACACGGGTAATTTGCCTGACATTTTAAAAATTTAATTTAGGGTTCTTAAGAAAGAGACATAATCATCAAAAGCAGCTTACTTTCCATCCACAGAAATTCCTTAATGGTTCGAAATATGTGCATACTCTGAAAAATTGCTTGACTCACAACCATGAACTTTTAACACAATTAATTTAATTTGTAAATTGAACAATATGCATCATTAATGACTCACAATTTCCAATTTGCTGAACGGTTTCTGCCTCATCTCTCAGGCATTTCGGTCAAGCCATTTTCTGCAGCTTTATGTTGCCTTTAGGTTCTGTGCAACTTTCCCACCTTAACTCTGCCCTGTCCAGTTTGGGATTTGCTGCTGAACACTGTTGGTGAAGAGAAGGGACTTCTTAAGAGATATTCACACAGAATGAGGAGCCCTGCCTTCTTCTCCCTCCCTGCAGATGATGTGTGGAGTAAGATCTTAACTGGAAAATTGTTCCCAGGCTTCAGCATCCAGCTAATTAAAGACATTTGCAAACAAAGTAGGTACCTACACAAAGTACACCAAATTTTAACCAAAATCTTCATGTTCATACAATGCATACAGACTGGTGGCCTGCTCCACCCCTGATTTATCACTGCATGTGGCATTCATGTTTGAATAATGCCTCCGAATCAGAGAACCACAGAATCACTGAGGTTGGAAAAGACAGCTTCAAGATCATTGATTCCAACCATTCCCCCAGCACTGCCAATCCCATCACTGACCCACGTCCCCAGGTGCCACATCCACATGGCTTTCAAATCCCTCCAGGGGTGGTGGCTCCATTGCTTCCCTGGGCAACATTTCCCAGTGCTTGACAAGCAATTCTGTGAAGTCTTTTCCCCAATATCCAATCCACACCTCTCCTGGAGTAGTTTGAAGCCGTTTCCTCTTGTCCTATTACTTGTTACCTGGGAGAAAAGCCCTACTTGGCTGCAACCTCCTTTCAAGGAATTGTAAAGAGCAATAAGGTCTCCTCTGAGCCTCCTTTTATTCAGGCTACACAATCCCAGCTCTCTCAGCAGAAAGTAAAAGGGAGCTGTGAGATTTTTAACAGCCTGGTAGTTACAAAGAGTCCATGAAAACAAGGGAATGTCTAAGAAGAATTTCATTTCAAGAATTATTTCTAAAGCATTGGTCAATATTTCCTAAATCTGCCAAGCATTTCTGTCAGGTAGGAAAGGCAGGTGGAGAAGTTTTTGGTATGATCATGGTGTAATGTCCCTCTTTGGGGATTTTCTTCCTCAAGGGCTGTGCCAAATAATGAGAATAATACAACTGCCTCTTGGAAAAATGAAGTAGCACTAGTGCAATCAATTCTGGCTACCTTTCCATTTGAAGTTTTGTCTGGGAGTGGATGTTCTTTGAACATGCCATGGTTTGGGATGTTTCAATAAGATGAAGCAGGTGGTTTGACAAGCCTGGGAGACTGTGATAACTGACATCCCTTATTTATGAGGCAGCCTGTGTTGAAAGCCATGTGCCCATTCTGAAACCCAGGAGAAGATGAACAGAAGAGGTTCCCATTCAACATTGATGTAAGGGATACTGGATCAAATGATTCAGCTCTTCAACATTTCAGGATGATGGACCAACAGGATAAATTATTCCCCCAGAGTTTTAACAACTTTATTTTTCTTTCCATACTCTGAGCTAATATATATAAATAGTATTTCTATTAGTAGGGTGATATTTATTTTTATAGTCATATAGCCTTAATATCACTAGCCACAACCCAAAAAATGGTAATTTCTGTCTCAACATGGAAATCATTAGGTACTTCATAGGAAGGAGTTATGTGGTGGCACTGATCTGTGGCTCAGCCACTGTGAGAGAGACAATATAACATTTCCCTTTTACTATTTTATGTAACACAAAAAGACATGGTAAGGAGAAATTCAGCAGAAAATTTAAAAGGCAGCAGGATTTGCTGAAATCATGCACAGCTGAAGATAAATGCCTGAGTAAATCAACCCATCTCCTCATAAAGAGCCCACTTATAAAAGTGGAATGCACCTGAATAGGAAACCTATGTAGAGACTGAGGGTTTCTATTGTTTAGGTGTGTTTGACCCACAGGTAAGGGACAGGTAATAACATCAGGGAATGAAATATGTAAATAAAAAGTAGTCTTTATTTGGACATGATTTTTTTCATTAAAATAACATATTTTAAATTACAAAACAATTGTTAGATATTTAACATAGCAAGAAAATCAGTTACAGTAATATTTAAACACATATTTCAAAATTTAAAAAAAAATTATAACAAGCAACAAGTTTTGAACTGAGGAAAAAAACTCCCAAAACCCAAAAAATCCTATGCTATTTTTTAAAATCTTAAATGTTGTAACAGTTCATGACCATCACAGCTTTCTTCACTATGACAATCTAGTGCTTCTTTGTGCTGTTCAACTTTTCAAATAAATTATTTTTCATGCAGGAATCTACAGAGGAATTCTGTAGAGAAACTAACTGGGGCATTGGTGCAATATTATTATCATCAACAAATCAGAGAAGAGTATTTTGAATAGCAGTTAAATTTGATTTACTGATCAGAGAAAGTATTTTTATTTTGAATTATATTAATTTCAGCATTTTATAGAAATTTCATAAGGTGGGTATGCTGTGAAAAAATTGAAAGTATATTGATATTGAAATAAAATATGTTTGAAGTAATTACTTATAATAAACTTTAATAAATGTAAATCAGATGTCAACTGACTGGACTAAATAATTTTGGATCACTGAATACTATATCAACAAAAAAGGATTATGGAGACAAAAAGAAGGAAATTAATCCATCTGTGGTTCCCTCTTTTTTGTCTGCAAGTACCTGTTCACTGTAGTGATAAGACAAGAGAAAATGGCTTCAAATTGAAATGCAGGGGGGTTAGGTGGGATATTGGGGAGGAATTGTTCCCCATGAGGGTGGCAGGTCCTGGCACAGGGTGCCCAGAGAAGCTGTGGCTGCCCCTGGATCCCTGGAAGTGCCCAAGGCTAGGCTGGACAGGGCTTGGAGCACCCTGAGATAGTGGGAGGTGTCTCTGCCCATTATAGGATGAACTCTAGGGTCCCTTCCAGACCAAACCATTCCATGATTTCCCAGTTACACAGAGATGGGTCACCACTGCTCTGATATCACCTTGCTGTAGGTGAGGTGAACCACGGTAAAGTTCTTTTATCTCACTGTGGTTATTTGCCCTAAGCCTCTCTCAAGTAAGAGACAATAAGGACACAATAGGAGGTAGAGGGTCTATTTCACTGAACTTATCTAGGATTTGTCTGTAGATAACACCTTCCTGTGGAAGGTGACAGAACTTCTCAGCCCTCCATAATGTGAAATCTTCACATTGGAAGTTTAACCAGAATGGAGGTGCTGATGGAAGTTCACTGAATGCCCAAACTCTTTCAGGAAACTTCTGATTTTGCTGTTTTAGCTTGTTTTTTCAATGTATCACATGAACTCTTCCATTTGTGTGGAGGAATATGGTCACTGGTTTGCAAATAGGAATAGAACATGACAGACTAACATCCTAACAATTCACCAGAAGAAATCTGCGTGTATTTTTTCCCATTTCTCTCATGGCTGTATGATAATTTAGAAGCACTGAAACTAATTGCTTATCTTTTTTCATGTGAAAACATGTTATGTTTGGGTCTTCACTCAAGACAGGGTACTTCCCTGTCAGTCTCTGTCACTGCAATTCTGAAAAAAGCTCTCTTGCATTGGCTAAATTAATTTAAGATTGTTTCTACTTGTAAAAAATCCACTTAGTTTTCTAATTATACTACCCTGATGTGTCAAAATGATAATGTCACTACATATCAATGAAAAGGTCAGAGAAAAAAATATAATTGCAGCTGGTATTATATTTGATACTGGGAGAAGACTGTAAGTGGCTTAAATTACATGGAAACCAAGGTTTGGTGTTTTTTGGGGTTTTTTTTTAATACTGAAGAGAAGTCCACATTTTAGTTTTTACATTGTACAGTAATCTGTGTCTTGCTGTCTGTCTTTTACTGATGACAGCAGGACCTTAATAAGAAAAAAAATAACTGGCCTCTTTCAAAGTGCAGTAAGGCTCTTGAAAATGCACTCAAAACCCCCAAGTGTAATGTTCTTTAAAAAAAAAAAAAAAAGCAGAAGTCTTTCAGAATTCTAGAGCAGATTTACAATTCCCATTAGCATATTCTATAGAGTAGTCAGGGTGAGAGAGATAATCTCTTTTATTCCATTCAGGTGGAGCTCACTATATATATAGCATATATATGTGTGCATCTATGTAGAGGGAGAGAAGTGTATTTGTGTGTGCATTAATATATTTTAAGTTAAAATTTGGGTTACTTCATTATCTGACATATCTTGGCAGCCCAAAGATATTCTACTATGCTTCTCTACAGCTTTGAAATCCTTTCTGTTTATGAATTCCATGCACAGTGCCCTGCTGGAAGCTTAGTCCAGAATACTTCTGTTAAGTTTGGAGCAGCTTAAACAACAGCAAGGCAAAGCAGATTGTGTTATTTATTCTCACTACTTTTTGTTGTTCCAGCCCATTAAAGAAATATTCCCCATGTCCCATAGGACATATGAATTCTGTTGGAAACATATTTTATTTTAAAATACAAGAAAATATATTGAACTTCTAATGTAGATTCATGCTAATGAAAAGAGAGATTGGTAAATAGAAATTGTGCAACTCAGATATAAATTTTACATTTAAAATACATGTTAGAAATAGAAAAATATATGAAAAACAGAGATGTTCTACTTTTGTCATATATAAATAGGAACTATATACTCAATTTACACAGGGCTTCTCTTAAATTATTACCACAATTTGTATAGGAGATTTGAGGTCTATATTAATTCAGCAACTGTTAATACATCTGCACTTTCAAGACTTGGGCAAAGAAAGCTTTTGCCTCACACTTGCATGAAATTGGAATTGAATGGACTGTGCTAAAATTAAATCAAGGAGAGAAATAAAAAAAAAAAAAAAACATGGAGTCACACTGAAATCTGCTATGTCTCACTTGACTAATAATAAAATATAAATGCTATAAAAATATAGCAGAGAGTCATTCCCAGGCCAGGTTATCATCAACGTTTTATCTCCCTTCCATGACTTTTTAATACTCTTTATCAAACCTGGTCTAAATTTCAGCTGAAGAGTTGCATTTACTGTAATTTCAGCTTCTTGTTGAGAGTTTCCACATTTCAACAGAGAAGGATGAAAAATAGCTCTTACTTTCTTTCATCACCCGAAAAAAGAAAACAATGAGTTCTGAGTGAAATTTACAATCTAGATCTGGCTTAAATTCTGGGGGCACCAACTGGACACATGTGAGGAAGGAACATCACCCATTTTTTAGTCAATAATCCACTGTTTTAGGCACTCAAAGAAGAGATAGGGCATGGAAATTCAATTTTCTTCCCTACCTGTGTCGATTCAATCACAGATCTCTCATTACTCACAAGTGTGTCCCAGTTAAACTGCAAAATGTGATTGTGCCTTTCTCTGGAGTTATCCCACTGACAGTGTTCCACTTACTCTCGTGGTGCTTACATATTCAGTGGAATTAGATCTCAAATCCTGGCACTCTAGATTAGTTCCTAATCCCTAATTTATGGAGTTACTTTCTTTTGTTCTCTCACACTGGCTAAATAAATGGCATTGACTGGGAAGACCACGAGTGCCCTAAAATAAAATATGCTTCACTGTATGAACAAAGCACTCTCAGCATGATGAGAATATTAAACCTTGATCCCCCTTCCAGCATGAGAGCCTGAATGATGGGGCTCTGCAGCACAAGGTAGTGAGACAGAATTACTTCATTTTCCATGGGGGGACAAGTGCCTAGGACAAGCCCTGCATTGTTTTACTGGAGAGCTGCAAACATCCAGGCATAAAAGAACCCTCTAGAATTTATTGTGAATATAATTAACCACTGAAAGAATCTGCCTGGGGATATGGCTGGTTTTTTTTGTCATGTGAGGCTTTGAAATAATGCTTCAACAGACATTGAAAAGAAATTATTGTTTCATTTCAAATTATTTATATCTTATTTGAATGAGTTTTAGGTTTTATGCAAGAGTCAGTAGGTGAAATTTGAAGTCTCCTAAACTGCAAGGCAAGAGATGATATCTCTTCTGTGCCTAAAATCTATTATTTTTAAAGTTGCTTTGTGATTTTTGTGTATTGTTTATTGTCCACTGGTTTTGTCCCTTGCTTTATAATTCTGAAAGAAACCCCTACATTTAATTTAGTGAAATATATATTTAAAGTCACCTAATTTATTATTGTAATGAATATTTAAATGTTTGTTAACATAATGGTACTTAGAGCATTGGAAATTGTAAACTATTAATCTTGACAAAAGTTTCTGTATTTGATTAAAATATTCTGCAAAGCATTTTGGCATAACGCTAACCAAGGGAATGAAAAGGTAAAAAATTATTTTACTGGTTGTCTTTTTAGAAAGCTGGAGCAATAAGTTAAAATTAGGAGTCTTTCAAAATACTTGGAGGGAAATCAAAATTCTATAAAGCCGCTTTGCCATTAATAGATTAATTCATTTTCACTAAATCACACATTAATGGGAAATACAAACAGATTATATTTTACATTTAGATTTCAAAGTAATATTCAGCATGAAGTAAATACACCCCATTATGTGTTGGCCAACTAAAGGTGAGGTAAACTCAGCACTCTTCACAACAGCAGCCTCAGAAGTGTTTCGTTTTTCTAAATGAAATCATTACTTTCTAACACATGCAGAGGAAACAATGACATAGGATTCACATAAAGTTTATCATGGAATCAACTCCCTTGCAAGCTCCAAATGCTGCGCAAGCACTTGTCCAGCCAAGCTTTGAAATATCTCAAAGGATAAATATTTTTATAGCCTGTCATGAAGAAAAAGCTTTTCCTCATATTTAATTGAAATTTCCTACATTTCAATTGATATCTGCTGTCCCTTGTATTATCCCTGTGCTCATCCAAGAGCTCCATATTCTCCTTCCAGGCAGCTGAGGACAGCAATATGATGTCTTTAATTGCTAAGGCAAAAGAAACCAAATTCTCTCAACCTCTTCTACTCTGTCCTCCAGAACAAAGTACAGAGTGTATTTATTTACAGGGCTACAGGTCTTACATCTCCAAGTCACTGCAGACGTGAAGCTGGGATAAGTTTTACACAAGAATTAGAATGTCTGCTGTTCTGAAAGAATCTCGAGATATATTCACCCAAGCACGTGCCAGAGAACAGGGGAGAAAATTTGCATTTCTGCCCCACCATGATGAATTGAGTGCTCTGAGTGCACATGAATGGATTTTGGTCAGCCTTCTGAGGCTGTTAATAAAGGCCTGTTGCAGTCTTGGATACATCTATGGTAATGGCTGTGCTAAGTTACTGTCAAACCAGTGGCAATAGCTGGTCACTAAATCTTAACTGGGCTTTTACTGCAGCTGAAACAAGCCAGGAATACTCAATTTTTTCCTCCTGACTAGAAAAAAAAGGGTCTTGAGATCCAGAAATACTTCAAGTAGGACAGAGGGACCGAAGTGATATGTGAAGAGCTGAAGGGTTCAAAGAAGGGTTTTAAAAAAGAAAAAAATCCAAAGACACTACAAAGGTCTCTAGAAAAGAGGAATAAAGGCACAGTGTTTTGTGTTGGGAAAGACTGCTGTGGTGGCAGGACCATCTGAGGTTAGGGAACATACAATACAAAAACTCCTTGGTGAAAAAAGAAACTGCAGCCTTGGAGCATTGCTCCTTTTTAGTGTCATACAGGCAGTCTATAGCACAAGGCTCCCTTAGGTAAGGACTTCCCACATCCTTATGGGAAGTATCTGGCAGAAGAAACATAAGTAGATCTGTTCCAACATATCCTGCCATCCCTAATGGGCAATGCTTAATGCCTGTGAAGAGAGGGAAGGGGAGCTGGACCATGTCTGTTCCCCCACTGCTCTTTAATCCACCAGGAAAAGGGAAATCAGGACTCAGTGGGTGAAAACTGGATCACAATGATTTGGATTGGAAGGGACTTTAAAGCTCATTTCATTCCACCTCCTGCTATCTGCAGGGAAACATTCTACTAGCCCAGGTTGCTCCAAGCCCCAATGTCCAACCTGGCCTTGGACACTTCCAGGGATCCAGGAGCATCCACAGCTTCTCTGGGCACCCTGTGCCACAGCCTCTCCACCCTCACAGGGAAGAATACATTAAATTCTCTTCTAATTTAATTTTGAAATTATTTTTTCCTTGATTTTTCTGAGACACATTTTCACCAGATATCTGCAAAACTTTATTCCTGGAAATGCTGGGCTGATTTTTATCACAAGCAGAAACTGATGATGAAATTAGAGGAAAACATATCCACATCAAATCAAATTACCTTTCTGTTGAATGCTTGGAGCTTTAAAATAAATAGTGCTTAGTAATACAGCGATTGGAAGGAAAGTCTCAAAGTAGAAAAGATTATTTTGTGAAACAAGCCAGAAAAGAGATACATACATCTGAATGAACTGCGAACCAGAAAGGTATTTGTTCCATTAACAGATTTTACATAGGTATTAAATAAAATCCTGCGGTTTTATTTTTAAAAAAAGGCTATTTCAATTCATGTCAAGCCAATGCTATTCCATGTTTCCTGAACACCCTCGCTGTAAATATTTATTGATTTCAGGTGATGGTTTATTAAATTAAAGGCAGTAAAAAACCCTCAAATGTCTTGTTGGGTAGAACACATATTACAAAACTTAGTCAGTTAATTTGCCTCAAATATGACTCCATCAAATTATGTAAACCTAATTTCAGAAGCCAACACTTTTTAATTGTGTGGAAGAAGCACCTTTTTAGGACATAATCCTTTTTTTTTTTTTTTTCCCCTGTGTGAGTGGATATTTAGACTAAACATGCAAGTAAGAAATTAGAAAGAATGCTTTAAAATTTTACTGTGGATGCTGTTTCACCACAATTTTGGGAATCCTCAAGCTGCCCTGAAAGAAAAGATTTGTCTTTTGGTTCAAAATAAATGATCCTAAATACAGGTCACTTCATAACAGGCCACAACAGGGCTTTAATTGTTTTCTATGATGCTGTTGTGCTTTCAGCTGAAAAGGGTATAAAAGTTGCATGCCAGCATAATCTAAACTTCTGGTATATCTTCTACAGTAAAAATTGATGTTTACACAGAAAAATACAACTGGAGAGTACCGTTAGAGATAAATAACAAAGTCATATACTAAAAATAGAAAATTACATTAAGTGCCAAAGAAATCCAAGTTTGGTACCTTACATAATCAAAGAGAAAGTGGGTTTCTAAGTTTCTTGATGGTTTTTTTTTATTTTATTCCCCTCATTTAATTCTGTCTTCAGTGATATCCAGCACATGAAAAGAAGGGTCATGACCAATTTTCAGCACTGAATCTCGCATGTACTACCAGGCCCTTTGAACGACTACTATAACTCCCACTTCTGTACAGTGTTAAAAATTAATGACGGAGCTCTTGGTGTCACAAGCACAACAGTCTTGAAAAAATGCTCCAGACTATCAGTGCCTCAATTTTCCTTTGTTGCCACCAGTGTGACAAGCCTGACAGATAAAACAGTATTAAACCATTGTTTTGAGGGCCCTTTTGCTGTGTTTCCAAGCACGTAGCAGAAAGCTGATGACAGTTTTGCACATAACCAGGTCTCTTGGCCAGTTTGGTCAGTGAGCTCGAGCCATTGGAAGGGTTACTTTCTCATGGTTTGAAATAACTTTTGAGATAGAGTTGAAAAAACCCAAACTCTTTAGTGAATTTATTATCCATCTAGCCTTCAGCTTTCCTCCAGCCTTTAGCATATCCATGCATTTCCCCAGGGTTAGGCTAATGTGTTTCTCAATTCCTGGATTGCTTTAACAACATGAATAAAAGAAGATAACAAAATGAATTCCCAAGCCTGTTCAGAAGCACATGAGTTTTGAATTTTAAGTATTTTGTTGTTTTCAGGCAAGTCCTATAAACAGAATTTTCTGAATCAGATAGAAAAGCTTTGTGAAACACCTCCAAGGTGTCTTACCAGCCACCAGCCAAATACTTTTATACCTGTGTCATGAAGAGCAAATCAAAAATGGCACCTTCTAGAAAATTAATTAAAAGCAAAGAACACTTAATGATCACAAGTTATTTTAGATAGGGCTTAATACTAGGGAATTTCCAATCATAAAATGTGGAAAAAAAACCCTTTAAAGGAAACCAACGAGAACATGTACGTGTGCTTCCTGCTGTCAAGTATTTTGGATTCTTGTCAAGTCTTTCTGTGATATTTTATAAATACAAAAATTGAAAAATAAATAGTAGTAGAAGGCTGACTCATTTGTCATATTAATTACACTAGGTCCCGGCAATATAGATGGTATTACACTTTTTCAGATTTGGATCTCTTAAACATTTCCCAAGGACATTGTAGGGCCTTGTATGACTTTACAGACATGAGGCTTGATTTTATTCTTAACCTGTCACAGACCCTGAAAAAGCTTCAGTGTTTCACAGGTGATGAAGTAAAAGTGACTGATTTGCCCTAAAAAAATACATGAATTGAAATAACCAGTCTGCCTTAGATGACCTCTTGAATTCCTCTGACTTTAGGTAGATAAACTGTACAATCTACTATAATAGAGGTTTCTTCCAATGCCAAGAAAGAGAGATCTCAAGATATTTGATATTTTAAGATAGGAAAGCCTTGAACTGCTCTAAATTCAATGGTATCCCAAAGAAAAACAAAAATTTCCTGGGTCCTGCTTCAGCTGTTTTCCTGTTGGGAATTCTTTGGTTTAAAGAAAGTTCTCATAGTGCACTATGAGTGAAAAAAGCAGAAGGTTTTTCATAGGTGGACAAAGAATCACAGAATTGTGAAGGTTGGAAAAGACATTCAAGATCACTCCAACAGATCAGTTGGAGTGATCTTCAAGATCAGTCCAACAGATGCCTTGTGAAGGCTGACCTAGAACAGAGGCTAGACAGAGACAAAGAATCCAGCAGGGGTTTATTAGGAGGCCTCAATGCTCCACCTTGGGCAGCACAAGAGCCCAGCCAGGGCTGCACCCAAGATGAACCAAAATTGTCACAAAATGGATAACTGCTCACGGGGTCTCTCAGTTTTATAAGTTCTGCTCCATTTGCATGTTGGAGTTCATTGTCCAATTACACCTTTAGCTTATGAAGTCCTATCCTTCTGGTTTTGCTCTCTTCAGCCCACGGTGTTTGTGGTCTTGGACCTGAGATTGTCTCCCTACTCTGTGAAGAGAGGTTACTACACTTAATATGAAGCCCAGATTCACACACTAAAGCAGCACAGAATCTGAAAAATTATAAAAGCTAAAACTTAGGGCATCACAACCATCAACCAAGTTACATCCACAAGCCCTTCCCTCATCTACTATGTGGACCACTTTTTCATAGAAGTAGCTTAGGCTAGTCAAACAGAACCCTTCTGCTTTTCATAAATCCAAGTTGGCTGGACTTGATCTCTTGGCTGTCCTTCATGTGTATTGGCACTCAGGCTGATCTCTTCCATAACCTTGCCTGGAACAGAGATGTAAAGCCCTGGTCCCAGTAAATTTATTTAAAAGGGGCTTAAGATATCACATTTCCCTGAGGTGGCACAAAGGAGAGCTCCACAAAAGTCCCCAGGAGGTTAAAAACCAAACTTTACTGGCAAACTTTAGAAGACAAGGATT
The DNA here is from genome assembly GCF_017590055.1 of Onychostruthus taczanowskii. Classification (NCBI taxonomy): domain Eukaryota; kingdom Metazoa; phylum Chordata; class Aves; order Passeriformes; family Passeridae; genus Onychostruthus; species Onychostruthus taczanowskii. Next base: position 26,177,877 of record NW_024499239.1, on the reverse strand, counting down.
TTGACAAAACTTAAGGTAAGAACTGAGTCAAAAGAAAGCATTTCACAAAGCACTGACTTAGCAAACTCTAACCCATCCAACCCTAAATTACCCAGATTTCAAGAAGAGAAAATTAGGAGTAGGAAAGAAGAGAAAGAGAAAAAGAGAGAGGAAAGCACCCATATTACTGAGATCACATTAAAAGGGTAATGAAGATCTCAGTAATTATTTTGTGTGTTTTATAGACACTACCTGTGCCAGTCTTTATTTTTAGGGAATAATCTCTTGTTAGTCTGCTAGCAAGGCTTACATTTTTTTGTTTTGTTTGTTTGTTTGGTTGGTTTTTTTGATATTTTGTTTTGTTTTGTTTTTAATTTTTTTTTTTTTACTGTAGTATGCCAGTTATCACATCTGTCCTCTTGACCACATGAAACACTTTCAGTTCATAGGATATAAAAGTCTATTTTTCTGCACAGGGTCTAACTCCCCCTTGTTTCTCTTGTTTCTATCCTTTAACAAGGTAATAAATATCAGTTTGCTACCCAGGGAAAGGCCAGCTGTGGAAGTCAAGTTGAATGTCAGTGTCCAAAAGGGGGGGAAAGATAACTTGGAGGCAGAGAAGGTCAGACTCGTGGGGTCTGCTGTCTGACCTCCCTGAACAGGCACTTGGGCTCTGCATTTGCTTTCCCTCAGCACAGAGAACCAGGGCAGCTACAGGAGCAGCAGTAGGGGAGGTGGAGAGATCACAGGTAACAACAACATGAGGCATAGAAAGTGCAGGTGAGAAAGGAAATGCATAAATCTGTTTAAAAAATGCCATTTGCAGAAAGTTGCTGCTATTTTAATTTTTTAAAAATATAAGCTTTTCATAGTAATTAATGGATTTTTAAAAAAAAATGTTTCTCAGAATGTACAATTTAATAGATCATTTGTTTGAACACCAGCTTTGAAATTTGCAGACTTTAGGAAAGAGGGGAACAACTTGTGTTCCTGACCCTGTTTGTCATCATTACAGACTGAAATGTAAGGAATGAGGGACAGATGTTCTACAGCAACAGAATTCTCCTTTCAAAATGAGATAGAATTCACCACCAACTGAGCAACACAACTGCAAAAATCAAATTCATCTCAACCATGGGCTATATATTTGCTTACACTGTCTTTACCAGTCACTATAATACATTTTCTGGGGCAGTTTTTCTTTTTAATGTATTCAGTAAACTAGAAAAGGCTTCACTTGGGTGTCTTAGACTTACTCATTAGGCCACAGAAGCTCAATCACTTGCAATTATTTCTCCTTATCCACACTGAACGATCTGTGGGAGACTTAAGAGACAGCAGAGAAAAAAATAAGAAAACAAAGAGTGCAAATAATGTGAAACAACAAAGGGTGAAAATAATGTGAAGCAACAAAGGGTGAAAATAATGTGAAAAAATCTTAATAAGAATGTAGGTTTTAAAGGTGAGTAAAACTTAGGAAACATGTATAGTGTTTTTATTGTTGTTCAGGCAGTAAGTCCACACAGTCAGTACTGAGTTTTAAAAAAGCATTAGAATCATGGAATGGTTAAATTGGATCAGACCTTCATGACCACTGAGTCCAACCCTTAACCCAGCACTAAAATTAGGCCACCACTAAACCCTGTTCCCAAGGGCCACCTCTACATGTCTTTTAAGTACCTCCAGGGATGGTAACTCCACCACTGCTCTTCCAGAGCTTGACATCCCTTCCTGAGAACAAAATTTTCCTAAAATCCAAACTAAACCTCCCCTGGTACCTGAGGCCATTTCCTCTAGTCCTATTGCTTGTTACTGGGAGAAGAGCTCCCCACCTGGCTCCACCCTCCTTTCAGGAACTTGTAGAAAATGATAAATTTCCCTCTGAGCCTCCTTTTCTCCAGGCTGAGCCCCTTTCCCAGCCCCCTCAGCCTCTCCTGGTTCTCCAGACCCTTCCCCAGCTCCGTTCCCTTCTCTGGATCTGCTCCAGCCCCTCAGTGTCTTTTAACATTTACCCTCACTGTCACAATCCATGCCACGAATTCCTCACAGCCTTTGGGCTAAAAGAGGCAAGGGTCTTATGAGAAAAAAGCCACGGAATTTTTGCTGGGAGACTCCCGCAGTGTGAGCACTCCAAGCAGGTTACAAAGGCAGCTGTCAGTTCTGACATTCAGCGAACTTCAAGTGCTTGGATTTACAGCCTTAGGGAATATCTTGTGGAAGAGTTTTTCATAATTAAATATCTGAAGGTGTTTTGGTGTGTTTTGCATCACAAGGCATCAGAAAGATTCCAGTTTGGGCCATTGGGCAGAATGGAGACCTCAGATCTATAGAAGCAAACATCTGTCACTTCAACTGCCCCAGTGACAGACAGCTGTAGGAGGTGGTTTTTCATCACATGGCCAATGACTAGAAAAAGAATAATAATATAACTTGATGGTAGCATTTACTGACATTGACTGACAAAGAGAGAAGGCCAAGAAAAAGAATTCTGCAGTTTCTCCCAGTGCATCGTTTCCTAACACTCTCTGTGTTTGTACTCTTCCCTGGTCATGATAATATATTTTTCTCCTTCCATTCCCTCCCTTTCAAGTACCTTTTTCAGGGTACATCTGTTCTTATTCTAATTATACCTTTTTTTAAAATCACTCTGCATGCCTTTGTAATATTCGGTTACCTTTCTCACTGCTTTCTGCCTTAGCCTTACTCTTTTTTTGGTATTTCTATATGATTAGACACCTTTAAAAAAAAAAGTAAACACCTTTAAAAAAAAGTCTTTCACTCCTCTGAATCCTCTTATTGGAGAAGGTTCAGCTGTATTAATTGAAACTTCAAAAATCACATATACTGTGAAGCAGATGTCTGAAGGAGGATACGTTATCCTGAACAGTTTAAACTCTAGAAAATGATAAGCCTGCTTTAGAGTCCTACAAGTTGAAGTATTAAACATCGTTGTGTAGTTGCTCTCACCAAGGAACCTCCTGACAACCTGCTGTATGGGGTTTTTTCTCCTGCAATATCCATCCCAAAGGAACGCAGACAATACGTGACAAACATTAGCCTGCATCCAAGAAGTCCAAGCAATCACAACAGAATACATTCCTGTTTGTTTCCTTATGGATAAACCATTCAAATGTTGTGGTACCTAAGTTCCAAGGCAGACCAAATGGCATTTGTTTTGTTCCACATTAGAAACTTAGGTCATTGTTCTTAGTCAAATTTTTATGCCCCATCCTTTAACCATCATTTAATAAACTTTGTGAAACCAGTCACCTCCTGTGCACCAAAGAAACCATTTGTCTTCCACACAACCGTGAATGGAGCTTCCAAAAATCCTACTTGAAGGCTGCAATGAGTCAAATCATGCTTTTTAAGGGAGAATATTATTTAGGTTCTGTTTACTGCACAGACAAACAGTTTTTAGGACTTGTTCTTCTGGAATACAGCAGCTGGAAATTTCCATGTACAATTCCCACCACGCTGACAAACAGCCACAGCCAATAAACTCTACTTGGGACTCCCCACAGTTGTGATGATGCCTGGTAGATTAATGAACAAGCAGAGCAAGATCTCCTCTCCAGAGCACACAGGCTACAGATTTATCTTTTAGAAAACAAAGCTGTATTTTCTCTCATCTTTTCTCCAGGAGATGAGAGAAAAATATTTGTAGCCATGGCTGTGTTAACAAGAATGTACAAACCTACAACACTAGAAACAACATCTCTTATCCCTCAGGCCTCAGAAGAAAAGCCTGTGTTTCACCACAAACTCAGCTCAGGAGAAATATATGTATTATTTTGATCTGGAATAATGGCTACTTATATCTGATTTCTGTACACGAGCCATAGGATTTCTTTCTTTGCATTGCAAAGAGTTTTTGGATCAGATTTGTAGGTATGGATAAAGGTGAAATCCTTAAAAAAGGAATCTGCAACTCCCATCAGCCTCTCACCTACTGGCAGTTAGCAATAATTAGTAGAACTTAGTTATCTTTTTATTTGGTGTCCATGGCAAGGTGTTGGCAGCAGGGCTTGCAGGGAATCCTCTGTCAGGAGAGCTCAGGGACTGCCCGATCCAGCTCCAGATGGATATATCTGTAGCTATGTAATATGTATAAGAACATATATAATATATTCATTTATACACCAAATAACTGCGGTATCACAGTAAGACCTTTTCTAATCTTACTGTGAGTCAAAAATGTCACATTTCATAGAGCAGCAGGAAGGTGACCCACACTTTTCATTGTTTAATATAAGAGTAGATGGTATAATTAAAGACTGTAACAAGTGGGGAGCACTGGCTGTGCAGTATTTTTTCAGCCTAAAATGGCATCTCTTCTGCTGTGTCAAAGTTATTAAAATCCAAACCCTGCTAAGATCCAGACAGAATTGCTAACTTTTCACAGACATGATTGATTGGCCGTTGCAAATTGTTGAAAACCAACTGATTAGGCTTTTAGACAATCAATTGCACGATGATGGGCAGCAAATGAGGAGGAACCAAGAAAATGCATATGCTTAGAAACTAATGACTTAAAGACTCTAACTCACACATGCAGGCAATTTAATCATAAGAAGTAAAAGCTGTGACCTCTGAGTGAGATGTGGTAACTTGGCAAGCAGGAAGGTAGCAGGGCATGATGCATTGGTCTTTCTTTGCTAGACCACTAAGACATGATGAAATTATTTGTATAACTTCCAGCAGCTTGAACTCATAATTGACCTAACTTTTGTTGTTTCAGATTTCAGCAAACCCCTCTCTTGTATACTTACAGCCCTAAGAAATGGGTAGGATTCAGAAACCTACATGCCCTGTTACAGCATAATACACATAAAGGCTGGTGAATTTTCTCTCATCGACTCTTTCTATTCTTCCTACTTCTTCAAAAGGTGTGCCTGAACCTGTCCCAGAAACAAAGAAATATTTCAATTCTTAGAATGTTTTGGTTGATCTGAAATGGTTTGAATGATTAGGAATCACCATTAGGATCTCTTGTAGATCTGATGGCTGAGTTGTGAGAGATCCACAACAAGACTCTTTTGTGACACATGCAGGAGGCAGGTTTTGGGTGAAGTTTCCAAGAAATAGTGAACATGATTTTTGGCATTGAACTTGATGAAGGGACAGATTTTGGAGATTTACAAGTGAGAAAACTGTGGCACTTCTATATGTGCATGTATATGTATATTTCTGTATAAAAGGGAGGGACAGTTTACAGTTCACACATACATGCTTTAATTTAATAACATGATATAGTAAATAAGATTTATATTTCCTACTCATTTTGCTAATTTCTGTTCAGTAGCTTCTAGACCTGCCTACTAAAATTAACCAATACGAGACAGCAGATGAACATAAAATTAATGACACACATTGACCCTTATATTTTGTGGCCTTTAACTTTTTATTAGAGGATTTCACAGCCATAATATTTAACACTCTTTTCCATTACAGATCTCTTTTGCCAGGTTTTTTTAGTTACGATAAATAAGACTTTGTGAATTGATATGTTTGTGGATAGCAACCACATCAAGCCATATCTGAGCTTAAATTATCTCAACTTCTACTGGAGAAGGGAAATCTGAAAATACAAAGAGACTTATTATGAAAATCAATCAAATAAAATGTACAGATAAGAGTGCCAATTCCTTACAGCGGGCATCATTTCTCTAATAATTTGGAAATTTAGTGGTTCAGACTCCTCTGAAATAAACACATGTTGTTCCTCTTAAAGTGTCAGTCCTGGGTTAGTTAACACATTCAGCTGAAGTCTAATAGCAATGCAGAACTGAGGAGAATCGATGTGTCTTACTGTACACAGTGATTGTCAAAGTTAATTACTCTTTATAGATGAAATATTATTCTTGAAATATATTTCTTCACATTAAATACACTGGCAAACAACGACTATTAAATAGCTACTTTTTATAAATACAAATTTGGTGACTACTTATTACTTCACATCACCAGTGCGCATGAAATAAACTAAAAATATTTGCTTTCCCTTTTTTTTAAATAAAAAAGGAATATAAAAAGTGAGAATGAGACTACACGTGAGTATAAAGCATGTATGAAGCATTAACTTTTTTAAGAAGCCATTCTTACTCAGTTATCTGGAAATATCCTGCATTCTCTTGCCCCTGGAGTACACTCAACCAAACTTTAAATAATTTTATTTTCTTTTGCTGTGAAAAGGACCAAATAAAGTGTTAACCAGGTCAGTTATTTGCCAAGCAGATGAGGAGGTGAGTGTCAAAAGTTGTTTAAAGGTGCCAGATGTTTTTACCAGTAAAACAAATGACCATCACATTGGAAATAAAAGAAATAATCAATTTTTTTGCAGAAGTTGTAGGTTATGGTTTGTAGCTTTATATATGTATCTTTGAAACACTTCAAGAGAAGATCTGCACAGCCATGCCACTTCAGTCCAGGACAAACTCAGAACAGTTCCCTAAGTCCCTCCTAACTTATACACCTGTGGTGCTTGCTTAGGACTTATTTCCTCACAAGCCAGCCCATGTTTACAGAGTTTTGCATATGGGAAATGGAGTAAGGCCAAGAGTGCCTTGCCTCAGGCTAGGTAAAAAGGCTGGAACAGAGCAGAAATGTCCTGCCTCGAGGCACTGTTGCTGCCTGTCTTCTGAGGGGGATGTTTGATTTACAGTGACTGGACCTGTCCAATTTCCTGTCCCCATGCTGAGGGTTTCAAAAGGCATTGGCTGCTGTGCACTCTTTCAGTTATGAAAAGTGAATTAAATATTTACCTGGGTTATTTAACTGATTCATATTAATTGTTGTGGATTTGAGCAGCCAGAATATATAGAATGAGGTGTTTCTAAGCTCTTCCATCATTTTCATGGGCATGTAATCACAATTGGCGTATGAAAAAGTTCACTCAAACCATAACAATGTGTACACTGGGTACATGTAGTATATGTAGCTCCATACTGAGTATATGTAGAAGGCTACTCTAGAGTAAACCAGCCTGTGGGGAAGCATAAAGAGAAAATATAACCCCACATGAGCCTCAGCCCTTCCCAGTCTAACTCTCCCCCAGTCAAACCAGCACCCTGGGGAAGCTGGCTGCTGCCTGCCCCAGGATCAGGCAGCTGCCTGTGCTGCCTTCCTGCACTGCCAGAAGCATCTCAGAGCAGCTCTGCTCCTCGGAGGGGCTGCCAGAAGCATCTCAGAGCAGCTCTGCTCCTCGGAGGGGCTGCTCACAAGGAGCAGGAGCAGCATCAGACACCACTGAGGCAAACACAGCCAGGCTGAGCACAGCCAGTTTTGCAGCCAGCTGGAGATTTGCTCCAGGTGTAAGCAGGAGCCTGTGCAGAGGGTTTCTAGGAGCAGTGAGCTCTGATCCCGAGGCAGCTCATTGTCCCAGTAGTGGGGAAAACACAAGAAAAAACTCATCCCATCAGATGCTCCACGGAGCACTCCAGCACCACAGGGATGTCAGAGCAGCTCTCTGGGTGCTGCCCCATGGTGCCCTGCTCCAGGATGGAGGAGGGACCAGGGGGTGGCTGCAGGAACACGAGCAGCTGGTAGAAGAGTCAATTCTTGTGGATTCTGTAATGTCTAATAAATATCGACAATCAGCAGAGACACTGACTTGCCTGTTATCTTTATTACTAAGGCCAAGTTTCCTAGATAAAAAGTTTGTTCAAGAGATAAGACAATGTATTAGTGGTGCTGTGGGATGTGGAGGAGAGGTCCAGCTCTGTCTAGAGCTCCAAGACTGAAGTTTAGCTGACACCTGAAGTGGTCAGTGGCAGACCCTGACTGTCCTGAGGGGACACAGCAGGCCCACACAAGGTCTTTGGTGAATCTGAATTGTTCTGGCCTGGTGTGCAATGGAGCTTACAGACAAATGTCAGGGGTTTTCTGTGGTCCCACAGAGATGGGATTAGTAGAAATTTCTATTTTTGTTATTGTTTTTAGTCAGAAAGAAGTAGCTCACATGGAGAGACAAATACAGGAGACTGTGAATGTATCAGCCTGGTGATAATAAGATTCACAGTATGTAGAGACATCACAGCTCAGGGACAGAGGATGTGACCTGAGTACAGTTTGTGATTTACAGCTGAAAGGTCCTCTACAGATACAAAAATCTTTGCTAATAAAATAAAAATCCATTCAGTTTGACAGAGCTGGGATGTTTCATGTTAACACCCAGGACACAGCAAATAAAGCAGTTCTGGGAATGCTGCTGCCACTGGCCAGGGAGACTGGAGGCCTCTGCTGTGGAAGGTTTTGCTTTGCCTCCATTGCTGTGAGCACAGCCACAGCCACAGGTAATGAGACTCCCTCTGCCCAACACTGACACTGCAAATCCAGCTCTGCAGCTCAGTGGGAACAACCTGCAGAGGACAGAGTGTCTGTACCCTGCATATTTTGAGGAGTCACACTTTCCACTAGCTCTGCTCTAGCACTGCTTTGTCCCAGTGGGGTTATAAGCAGATCATCACAAGTGATCAAGTTGATTCTTCTCACACAAACAGTGGCACTAATATTCTGGGTATGCCATCCCCCTGCAAATGTAGAGTACAATCAGCCAGCCCCTTGTCTGTGGACTCGGAAAAACAGTTGTGGAAAGAGAATCTGAATGGCCCACCAGGAAATCTCAGCATCTAGATCCTACAGCTGCTGAGTTTGAACAAATTTGCTGAATTGTGATGTTAAAGCATGAAAGCGTGTTTATTTATGACTGTCTAGATGTAGTTCTCCTGAGGAAAGTTGCTTCTATGCCCTGAAATGTACTGCTTATTCACAACTCTCAGTGCTGAATTAGTGCACGGCTGCTGGTGTAGGTCCTCCCTTTTGACTCTGAGTCGAGTTTGAAGTCTGATATTCCAGCTAATATTAAGCTGAGACTTAGAGCATTCTCTGTCCACTTCCCCATACTGAAAGATATCTGAGGTCTGCTTTCACATATTTTTATTTGGGGAGAGTAGTTCACCTTTTCAATTAATTTTTCAAAACTCTACTTACAGAAATAATTTAATTTCACTATTCCTCATGCACTGAATTAACCCAGGGGCTTAGCAACACTGCAAACACCTGTCAGACCTCGGTGAGATGGCTGCTGGTGGAAACAGGAGGCAGAGAAATCTCAGTTTGAACTACAAACTTTATTTTCAAATGCAGCTCACACTGTTTTTGTGATAAGGCTTTCTTGGGCTTGCTTTTTAAAAAAAACCCACAGCCTCTGTCTTTTTAAAAACAATGGCTGCTTCTTAATGCAATGAGATTTTTCTTAATAATGACACAGCACATAATTCTGAAAGCCTGGGGGTGCAGTTTAGCCATTTGGAAAAATGACCTTTTGTACTATTACTGGAACTAGCTAGCAGACTTTGGTGCCTGAATTTTGTTCTCTCTGTACCATAGAAAATAGTTCAAAACCTGTTGCTCAGTGTGCTGGTTTTGACTGGGGTTGAGTTACTTTTCTTTAGTGATCAGAGTGGTGCTGTGTTTGGGATTTCTGCTGAAAAGGGTGTGGATGATACAGGGATGTTTTTCTTATTGTTCCGTAGTGTTGGCACAGCATCAAGGCCTTTTCTGCTTCTCACAATGTCACACTGGTGAGGGGGCTGGGGATGGCCTGGCTTTGGCTGGGATAGACTTAACTTCTTCTCAGTAGCTGGTACAGTGCTGTGTTTTTCATTTAGAAGGAGAAAAATGTTGACAAAATACTGATGGTTTTGTTTTTGTTAAGTCCTATTTATCCTAAGTCAAGGAATTTTTTTTTTTCCTTTTGGGTCTCATGCTCTGTCATTGAGAAGGTACAGAAAAGAAACTGGGAGGAAGGACAGCCAGGACAGATGACTCAAACTGGCTAAAGGGATATTCCACACCAGAGAATGGCATGCCCAGTATATAAACTGGGGGAATTATCTGGAACAGGGCCTGATCTGGTTCAGAAAGGCAGCTCTGGCATTGTTGGTCAGTAGGTAGTGAGCACTTATATTGTGCATCACACGTTTGGGTTTTTTTTTTTCTTTTCAGCTGTATTATCAATACTATTATTATTATTATTATTTACCACTATTGCAGTATTTATTTTGTTTGCAGTTACTAAGCTTCTCTAAATGATTAATTTTTAAACTTCTCTAAACCTGTAAGTTTTACTTTAGATTCTCCTCCCCATTCCACCAGGATGGGGGGGAAGAGGAGAGTTTTGAGCAAGGGCTGTGTGGTGTTAATTGCTGGCTTGGGCTGGAACCACAAGAGGGTACTTGGGCAGTTGGGAGTAGACACAGACAGCACAGCTGAGCCCAAGGTTAGGGTTAGGGCACCCCAAAGGTACCCCAAGGGGATAGTCCATACCATATTCCACCAGAATCAGTTCATAAAGAGGGAGAAAGAAGGAGGAGGAACCTGCTGGATGTCTGCTGGAAACTCAACACAGCAGGGGCAGCCTGGGAGGGACCTGGATATGTGGATGAGAACTTCCCTTCCTGGCACAGCTGGTGAGCCCACCAGGGGAACCAGCTCTGGAAAAAGGGGCAGGCAGCTCAGGAATGTTTATGGATGTCTTTAGGTCATGTAGGAAGAAAACTAGAGAGGCAAAAGCTCAGAACTTATTTGGCCACTTTTGTCATGGACAATAAAAAGTTGTTATATGAATACATTAATGGTAGTTGGAGGGCCAAGGAATGCTCCATTCTTTACTGGACCCAGAGGAAAACACAGTCACCAAAGAGAGAAAAGGCTGAGGTACTTTACACCTTCTTTGCCTCAGTCAACAGTAAAACCAGTTATCCTCATCCCTGTCTGCCCCCTAAGCTGGCAGACAGGGATGTGGAGCAGAATGGAACCCCTGAAATCCAGGTGGAGGCAGAAGGGCTGATCAAGCCCCTCTCCAGCATCCATCATCAGTCCTGGCTAGCTGGAGAGGTCCCAGAACTGGAGCTGCCAGTGTGAGGCACATCCACAAGGGCTGGAAGGAGAATCCAGGGAACTTCAGGCCTGTCAGCCTGACCTTGGTGCCCAGCAAGGTTACAGAACAGATCACCTTAAGTGTGATCACACAGCACGTGTGGAACAACTAGTCAGGCCCAGTCAGCACAGGGTTAGGAGCTCAGTGTTCTATAGTCTGGCAGATCCCTTTGGGCAGCTGAGCTCAGCTGTCTGTCTGTGTCTACTCCCAATTCCCCAGCCAGCCCCAGCCCAAAGCAGCCCCTGGGAACGCTGCCCACTCCTACTGAAGGATCAGGAAGGTGCCTGGGCTGCCCTGCTCCACGGCAAACACCAGCACAGCACAGAGCTGCAGTTCAGAGGGGCCGTTCAGCAGCAGGCGGCAGGAGTGGGAGCTGGGCAGCACCGTGAGCTGCCAGTCCTGCCACTGGGGCACATGCTCCCAGGCTGTCTGCACCGAGTTCTGCACCCAGCAGGCGATTTCCTCCACGTCTAAGTAGGAGCCTGTGCAGAGGTTCTGCAGCAGGGGGGAGTGCTGGCCCATCTCACTGGTCTTGGAAGGGTGGATAAAACATGGAATATTCCCCATTTTCCTTAAGCAGGTGCACTCCAGCACCACACGGATGTTGGAGCACCTCTCTGGCAGATGTGCCTCACAGTAGAGCTCCAGCCTGAAAGAGTGCCTGGGGGGTGGCTGCAGGAACACCAGCAGCTGGTACAAGATTCGGTCCTCAAAGATACTCCAGGATTCATGGATGCCGTTCTTCCCAGACGCCGGGTGCATCTCCGGCATGAAAGTGTCCTTGGAAAGCACTCGGCAGACACGGAGGATATCATGCATCATCTTCTTCACATCCTTGCACGTGTCAGACAGTTCCTGCATTGAAAATACTTGGGGCACAGAAAACAACCTGACCCTTTGGTATGCTTCTTTGAGCTTCTCATCCTCATTGTCATTTTCTTCCTCGCTGCCAGAGCTGTCTTGAGCATGGCAGCTGCAAGGGGCAAGCTTCATTTGCCAGGCCAGCCAGCAGACCTCCACGAGCATGGTTACTGCAGCAGCCCAGAAGAGACAGAGCTGCAACCCAGAGAGGAGTGGAGCTTCTTGTGGGGACCTGATCCACTCAAGCTCCTGCTGCAGCCTCATCACCTCCTGCTGCAGAAACTCCTCACGCTGCTGCATCTGCTGGACCATGGACATATCAATGTGTGGATCTTGTGTCTGCCCAGGCATGATGGCCAGCACAGCCAGGAGAAGGATGATTGTCACAGCCATGGCCTGGAGGAGGTGGAAGAAACGTTTATCCAGCAGGTCTGGGGGAACAGGCTTGAAGGGAACTGCAGACCCTGGCTGGAGACAGCACAGGGCCTGTCCTGCCCAAGCCACCCTGATGGTCATCCCTGGCAGGGCTGTGCCCCATGAAGACACCTGAAGAGACACCTGAACAGTCTCCTGAGCTCCCATCCCTGCCATGCTGGAGCATTCCATGGAGCCAGGGGCCCCTGACACATCCCCAAAGCCTCTCTGGCACCACTGGGAGCCCTGAGCCCTTCTGCCCCCAGCCCAGAGGGCGGCACCCTGCCCTGCCCTGAGGGGCCCAGGCCTCACCCTGAGTTAGAACCCCTCATGGCATCTGTTCTATTCCCCATCCATCCCAGCCTTCCCTGGGCATTTGCACTCACCAGCTGCCCAGTCCAGCTGCAGGGGGATTGTCTGGTGTTGTCCCTGGGGATGGCTCCCACTGTCACCTGTTCTTTGTAATGTCACAGCCACCAGAGCTGACAAGCCTCAGACTTCAACGCTACCCCCTGCTCAGTGGCTTCTGGGCATCACTGCACCAAGTCCAACCCACTGCAGGAGGTTCCAGGGGGTCTCTTGGCAAAGCAGGGACAGGCCCAAAAGCCAGCACAGAGATCCCCAGCTCCCACTGTCCCCAGCCCCAAGGGCAGAACCTGGTCCTGCTCTGAAGGGCCCAGCCCTCACTCAGGGTTAGGACCCTCCCTGGGCATCTGTCCAGTCTCCCATCCACCCCAGCCTTCCCCTGCACGTGCACACATGAATAACCCCAATCCAGCTGCAGTGGGGCTGCCTGGTGTTGGCCTTATGGACAGATCCCACTGTGACCCATCCTCTGTGATGTCACAGCCACCACAGCCTCATCACCCAGCTGACAAGTCCCAACCCCACCCCCAGCCCCTCTCAGCGAGTTCTCAACATCATCACCCCAAGTACAACACCCTGGGCAGGACTTCCTGGGGCTCTCCTGACAAAGTGGGCAGCCCAAGCCACCCTGATGGTCACACCCTGGCTGGGCTGTGCTCCATGAAAAGACAAGAGACATCCAAGACACCAAGAGACACCAGGAGTCTCCTGAGACCCCATTCCTGCAAGAGTGTGCCATAAAACCCGGGCACCCGGCACATCCCCAAAGCCTCTCTGGGCACCTGGCACCCCCCAGGAGCCCTGAGTCCCTCTGTCCCCAGCCCTAAGGGTGGTCCTGGTGCTGACTGACTGACTCTGGGATGGACTGACTGACCCTGGGCACCAGGGATATACAAGCTCCAAGACCCCAGCCCAGTGGACAGAGCTGTGGCCTTTGAACTGATGGTTGCCCCACCTAAAGAAACACCACATGCAATCTCACTCTGGCCACATCTCTAAAACTTTGACCTTTGCTGTGGTTGGGTCAGTTATTTCAATGGATTCTATAAATCCATTGGGTTCTTACAGAAGTCTTATTTGGATTTACTCAATTCTGAAAATACTGTAGGAAGTTCTAGTGAGGATTTCTGGGGACAGTATCATATCCCTGAAGAATTTCAGTTCCAAATGCAAGTTTCTATACCTAAAAAGCTTTCCTTAGCCTTGCTGCACATGTGCCAGGACTGACAGAGTTGAAGTTTGTGTCATTCACCGTGTGCAGAGCTGTACATCTCATGGGCCTGCTGTCCTCAACCTTCTCCAGGCAACAGGAGCAAGGGGGATGTCAGCAGGATGGATGCTGTGTTCAGTCTCTCTTGCCAAGGTGGTGGGGACCTGAGATCCCAAGTGGAGGGAGCACAGAATCCTACAATCATGTAGGTTAGAAAAGACCCTTGAGGTGAAGTCCAGCACTGCCAAGGCCACCACTAAACCACATCCCGAAGTGGCACATCTGCATGTCCTTTAAATCCCTCCAGGGATGGTGACTCCTTCACTGCTCAGGGCAGCCTGTTTCAACACCTGACCACCCTTTTGGTGAAGAAATATTTCCTAATGTCCAGGACTGGTGGCAGCTGGTTCCTCCACACCATGCAAAACCTGGTTTCTGCTTTTTACACAGAGCTGGTTCACACACCAACTCATGCACGCATTCCTGCCCAGCCAGTGTCAGTACCTGGAAAAATGGGGGTTAATATCTCATTAAAAAAGCCAGAAAACAAATCAACTGATCACAACCAGAGAGTTTCTGTGGACTTACCTGAGCCATCAGTGGGAATCAATGTCCCTTGTCCTGTATCTTGCCCTCGGAGGTACCTCAGTGCCTCAGACTGTGCTTATCTCTTCCACATGGATGTGATAAGATCCAGCTGACTAAGTTTGTATAGCTCCTTGTGCAGTCTCATTTTTGCTGCTCTAGGCTTTGGTACTGCTCTTCCAGAGGCACAGTTTCCCAAAGGTCAATAACAACACAAGTCACTGCTTTCCTTACAGCATCCCTGGCTGGCTGCTGGTGCTTAAGGCAATCCTGTCCCAGAGGAACTTATGCCAAGGGGAGTAGAAGAAGGAATCTCCACTGACATATTATTCCAGTTGTGCTGGAATAATGTCTACTGAATGGACTTGGAGAAAAAAACAGTGAAACAGCCTGTTGTGGATATGGTAGAAATTGCCCAGGATTTCCATGGCTTTATTAACATGACTGAGAAAACACAGAAATTTGTTCCTGTAGAATAAAAGTCTAAAATCCTGATCTTATTTTCTGCCCTTTCTGCCTTTCAAGCTACCACCTTCCAGATGAGAATACTGGAAAAGATTTGATTATCAGAGTAATATGGAAATAATGGCAGGAATGTGCAGTTTGCAGGTGTTGTATGGTCACTTAGGGAACCACAGCCTGTGGCATAATTTAGACCACATCCAAAGGCTGCAATGATCATTTCCTCAGTTCCAGAGGTTGATCAAAACATCGCTTTGAAAATGAATGATTTATAGTTGGCTCCTCATCAGCCTTCCACCTCTCTGCCTGCAAAAAGTAAAAGAAAGAAAAGGAAGAAATCCAACCAAAAAAAATATGTCCCAGTTGGGTAATACACTTACAGATTGGAAGGCTGTGATTTTTTTTCAAAGAAATAATGGGCCAAGAATTTTGTTAGGGAATATGACATCAGGGAGTAATTGTAGCACAATATTAATCATCTTACTTTTCCAGTAAAAATGTATTATAGTGGGATTAAATACAGATCAGAAATGGGTTAAAGAGTTAAAATATTATACTTTCTGTAGGATTTTTTCCATTAAAGGTAGAAAGAACTACAGATGGAGAAGTGTGTGCTTACACCAAGTATTATATATCACATTACTTATGTAACTATAAATTCTGTGCATATAAGGAATTATTTAGCAGCACATATGTTAACATATGACTTTTAAAAATGCCAGCTATGAAGCTAATAACAAATAATACCATTAAAAAAGCAGCCCCAAGGAGCAGAATATACTTGGTACAGAAGCAAAACCATCAAGTTAAGAATATGCTGCTCCTTAACATTAAATGTTTACTTCTAATTTGAAGCAGGAGGTATCATACCAGAGAATTAATCACTAGTGATGTAAACCTTTATGAGTCTATGCACACTTTTTCCAGCAGGTGCATCCAGCTGGTTCCTAAAAGGCAGAGCTATAATCACCATGGGGCACATTATCTTATGGTAAATGTAATTCTTACCAGTGCCTTGGAGAGTCTTGTCCATTTGTGTGTGTTCATCTCGTGGAGAGCTGCTACAGATGAGAGCCCTGGAGGGAAGCAGGATTGTGCTGGGGAGGGCACAGGCTCATCTGCATGAGGAGCAGAGACTTGTGTTGACGATCTCTTGTCCTTGAAACAGCTGAAAGATCATTTCCTCAGCTCAGCATCTTTCCTCACTGTGGATTTGCAGAAGAGTGTGAAATATACATATATATAATTCTAAGTGAATGAGTTATTTTTTTTTCCAGTGGAAGTTGCTGGAAATTCTAGAATAAGATTAAAACACATGTAACGTGTCATCATACAAAAGTGAAATGAAAAAAAAAAAAATCCAGTAGGTTTTTAACTTGTTCAACCACTTCGAAAAAAGGAGTTTTAAAACCTTAACTGCCAGTAACATGAAACAGGTTGCCCAGAGAAGCTGTGGCTGCCCCATCCTTGGAAGTGCTCAGGTGTTGGATGGGGCTTGGAGCATCCTGGTCTGGTTTAAGGTGTCCCTGCCCATGGCAATGAGGTGGAACTGGATGATCTTTGAGGTCCCCTCCAACCTAGGCCATTCTATGGCTCTGCAATCCTATTTTTTCACTTAACATGTTAAAATATCTTGTTTCTGCTCTGTCTGTTTAAATAGTTTCGTGGTCAAGTCTGAAATGAGCCACTTCAGTTGCAATTATTGATAAATAAAATCTATTTGCATGCAAATAAATAGAAGAGGATTCTCCTTCTAACATTGTACAGGAAAGCAGGAAGGGTCTGGCCTAGCAACTGCTGGGTGTGCACCAGAGTTACCAAAGGAGCACCAAACCCAGCTGAACATCAGATGGTCTCTGGGCACTTTCAGGGATGAAGCTTTATTAAATTAATAAAAAAATATATAGTAAATGTGATGGCCGAATATAAGTAAGTGGCAGATACATGAGAAATACATGATATAAGGCAAATAAGTTGTAAGATAATGCAAGATGCAATTCTAGGAGTAGTCAAATCCTTTGGTATAGAAAGAACGACAACTCACTCTGGATTTCAGCTGCCAAACACCTGGATTTTATTAAGCTCTGTGATCAACAATACATCATTTCACACTTATTGCCTGTGAAGTAATGGATTCTGTATAATGAACCAAACATAGAGTAGTTCTGTGTCTCAGCAAGACACAGGGAAAGAGCAACCAGAAGAGATGAAGTCAGAGTTTGGAGCAGATAATTATGGTTAACAGAGAAACTGTTACATGAAACAATAGGAGTGAACTCCTGGAATGACATCTGTGGCTATTCAGGGAGAAATACCCAGGGAAACAGAAGCCAGGCGTGGGAGGTTTGTTTGTTACTCCTTGCTTGTGACTGTAGTTCATAGAATCAGAGTGGTTTGGGTTGGATGAGACCTTAAAGCTTTTCATGTTCCTCTTGATGTCACTGGACACATTTAATTCCATCAGGGCTTTATCTCCCTCCCCAGTCCCTGGCTGCTCAGGTAATTTCTCTGTGCTCTTCCCAACTGGCTGCCATGAAGAGAAAGGTGAATCACTGGGGTATAAGATGTGCATAATTACAGATGAACTGGGTAACAGTGTCATTTACTGAAAGAAGATGGAGAAAAAACACACTGTGTTAGCACAATTTTTGAAAAATGATAGAGATATCATCTCTACGGCAGGCACTGGGATGGGAAAAGTTAAATGGTTCCACATGAGCAGAACAATTTCCACAGTCAGGCTTTTCTTACAGAACCTATCATTTTATATTTTTTTAATTAGGCTGGTTTAATTTATTCATGATTGTTATTAAATTTACAATACTTTTCAGTTCTTAAATAATTCCTCTATTTTGTCCTGAGGCAAAATCTCTTTAGCCTCTGGCACTTAAACTCAAAGCCTTCGCACTCATCTGCAATAACTACAATATCTGACTTGAAACAAAAGAATAAGTATCTGGTGCCACACAGGGCAGATATCCAGCAGTGTTTTAATTTAATACTTCAGCCACTCATCTTGGGAATAGTTCATGCCATTCATCAGTGTGGAAGCTTTACTTCATGTTGTCACTGGGACATCTGTGTGTTATCCAGGGGTATCCAGCTCAGGCAGTCATGTTCAGGGACTAGCTCCTTTTGCTCCTGCCCATTGATACAGGCTCTTCTGCAGGGCAGTTCAAGCAAAAATCTGCTGCTGCCTGTGCTTTGAACCATGCACCTAAAAGCCTCTCTTTGTTCTGTGATCAGAGCAGAAGCCTTAAAGGTTGTAGCAAGTCATTCAGGAGGAGAGAGCCTTAAATGGGGTGACTAACATTTTTCACCTCTCTTTTCCTTTTTTTTTTTTTTTTTTTTTTTTTTTTTTTTTTTTTTTTTTTTTTTTTTGCTTTCTACAGTAGTATTAGTCTAGATAAATCCATGGATTAAGACACAAGAATTAGCAACATGAATAAAACACAAGGTTTGCATCTCATTTCTATTCTTCTTTCTCCTCAGGAAAAATTGTGTGTGGATTCATGAGTGCTTTGATTTTTAAGGTTCTGTTTGAAGGAACTTGCTCGACATTTTTTATTTTCTTTTCTCCTAGAAAATATTTAGTCTGCTGTGCTGGTGAAAGCAGTGCGAGGTATTAACTTGATATAAAACACAAGGTGACAATTAATTTGATGACCTTTAGATTGCAGACAAATCTTTGCCTCATTCTTATATGAAGGTATTTCATGTAAGAGAAAAAATATTTTCATTGTAAGAACAAAGTTAGAAATCACAAATCTTCTTCCAGAGCTTTAGGTGTTCGTTTTGTTTTTGCAGATGTAACTCACACGTGTTAAAATAATATTCCTTGATTCTTCACAGGAAACCCCTGAAGGAGCAAAAAAGAACATTTTTTCATTATGAGAATTTAAATATGGAGGAAGAACAGCTACAGCTTCAAAGTGTTTATGGCAGTGTAGTCCATTCACTACAATGCCCATATCACATTTGACTTTTGCCTCAACTGTTTTTTGCTGAAGCAGAGTTTTAGTTCTTTTTCCAATCAAATACAAGCAATAATGTGAGATCTGTGCCCCAGTCTGCCAAACTGAGGATTCAAGACATTTTAGGACAGTAATGTAATTTTTTGTCAGTACAGCAGAGCTCCCGAGTGCTCTTCCTGAGAACTGCACTCAGCTTTCATTTCATAAAAAGCTGGTTGGCTCAGTGCAAAAGAAATTACAGTCACAAAATAAAATATATTTTGTGTCAGGGGACGTAGCAGTGGACATTTATGCTACCTGACTGTGATAAGGCAGGCAATGACTTTTCAGGAAAACAAGCAAGAGGAAGAATTGTTAGGCATATTTCTATAAATTATTCTGCTTTATCTCTCTTCTAGATTTATCCTTCTGTATGTAAAACTTTCTTTTTCTTATACCATTTTCACTAATATTTAATTTGTACAAAGATTTTTTAACTTTAAAGACAGAATCAAAAAAGTAGAAGTAAATTTTCTCTTTTAAGAGAAAAATGTTTCTTCATTTCTCAGAAGTACCTTGAATTCCTGAAAATGTTCTTTCTGCAAAATATCTTATCTTCCTGATTAAGGAAGGAACATTCTATTCCTTTTCTTTCCCAGGTACTGTTTCATTTCATGTTCTCCATGAAAGCAAAAGCATTTTACTACACCATTGTTTTATTTACTTATTTGGAAATGCCAAATTATTTATGTTTATGATCCTGCATCTTGGGACAATGAAGTTCCTTTGTGTAAGAATGGATTTAATTTACAACCCCAAGCTTCAGGATCAGGTGAGAACCCATGTCTGGAAAATCTGCTGCCATATATCAGGTCTAAGACACCCTTCTAGACAAAACTAACTCATTCAGTTTTGGGGTTTCTTTAACATAACCACATGTCAGTTATCATTTAGAGACTGGATTATGAGTCCAGGAACTGAAGACATTTGTTCCAGCCTGTCTTCAATTGCAGAGCTTTCACATTTCCAGCTTTCTCTCTCCACAGAAGCACTCTCGTGAGAAGGCTTGTGCTACTTCCACCATTCACTTCTTCCAGAATTATCTGGAAGAAACTTTCCTCTCTTGGAAAATTTCACCAAAAAACCTCCATCAGATTTTAAAATTTTAACAAATTATAATGCCATTTTGTAATGTAAAACATTATTTTCAAGCTGTCCTACTGATGACTCAATGAGCTGCATGCTTCGTGAGTTTCAGTGAGTTTTATCCTCACACAATCTTTGTGACGGAAAACAATCAAAACTAATTTTTCCAGTGGAACGCTGCACAGAATCATGAAATCACAGAATCTTTAGGGTTGGAAAAGACCTACAAGATCATCAGGACCCACAAGATCATCAAGCTCATCCTCTGAGTGACCACCACCACGTCAAGTAAACCGTGGCACCAGCCAAGTGGCACCAACCACAGCCAGCACCAATGGGACAAACCAAATATTCCACTGGACATTATGAACAAAGTGAGCTTGGGAATATCCAGGTCTTTTAAACTGTTGGATGCCACTATTTGTTTGTGGAGCCATGCCCTTTAAGTGCTCCTAGAAACAATATTCTCAACACTCAGACAGGACCAAGAGACCAGGAGAGGCAAGACATGGACTGGTTAACCAGGGAGGTCAGGCTGGGTTAAATACCTGGTCTGCACACTTTGATTGAGGTCCTTTAAATGGGCAATGGGAAACAGAGTGGTAACTGCAAAGTCAGTTTTTATTTGTTTTCCAAGGACTCTCCATGACCTATTTGTCAGCTGGAGTCTTTTCTTTTCTTTTCTTTTCTTTTCTTTTCTTTTCTTTTCTTTTCTTTTCTTTTCTTTTCTTTTCTTTTCTTTTCTTTTCTTTTCTCTTTGTTCTTTTTTCTTTTTTCTTTTATTCTTTTTTCTTTTTTTCTTTTTTTTTGTTTTTTCTTTTCTTTCATTTTCTTTTTCTTTTCCTTTTCCCTTTCCCTTTCCCTTTCCCTTCTCTTTTACTTCATTTGTATTTTATTTACTATTTTTATTTTGATTCTAATTTCTTTTTTGTTCTTGGCAGGGTTTTTTTTTTTTTAATCTTCTTTTCCTTCTCTTTTGTTCTCATCCCTCTTCTTTCCCTTTTCTTCTTTGCAAAAACACTGTTTAGGAAGCAGAGAGATAAAATCCCACCAGAAGAAAAGAAGTGATTTCCTGGGGGCAATGTCACTGCTAATATGACACGTCCAAAAGCAGATGTTTGTTGCTTCAGGCTGCCCTATGATATTTTTTTAATATCACTTTTGACAGTGTATCATGGGGACTGGGATAGCTGTATTCATGCAGACATCGTTCATAAGGATCTGAAGTTGGTAATGATATTGCAAAATTCATGCTGTCCCGAATAAACTGCTCAGTAATAGCCTTACCCTCTGCACAACACTTTCAACAGGGCTCCAGCTGAACAAGACATGTAATTCAGAGCAGATGAAGCATAAAAACCCATAAATATTGTACAATGGCTCCAAAAGGATCATGCATGACTGCATACATCCTAATTGTCCTTGGTTTGTGTGTAGATTCAGCAGTGCAAACACCAGTGCCATGCCATGAGCACTACCAGCATGGATTTCTGAACTAACCTCAGGAAACAGTGTGGGAAAACAATGCTTGATTATTAGTGCATGATTTCGACCCAGAAAGACCTACCCAAGTGTTCATCTGGCAGCACAGCAGGCTCGTTGTCTGCAATGCAGGAACTATTTCTGTAGGAAAACCCAACAAAATTTAAACAGAAGAGAAAACCCCAAAAATCCAATAAGGTGTGTAAGAGCTGGGTGTTGCACAGACGCAAAGCACAGGAGGCTGTGCTGCAGGGAGAGTTGCCATGGAGACTGAAGGATGGCAGTAAAAATGCAATAGGATCTGAGAATTAGGTGCTGGCAGCACCCCAAACCAACACTCAGCTCCTACAGAAGTAGGGGCAAGTCGAGATCTGTCCCTGTTTCTTGCTAAAGCAGGCTGGCACTGGGCAAGATGAGACTGGGACAGGCAGCAAGAGTGGCACAGGAGCCACCAGGAGGTATCACCTTCACAGGAGCTGTTCCCCAAGAAAGCAACCATCCCAGGAAGAAAAGGATTTCATTACTGCTCACCAAGAATGCTGTCTGTGCACAGCTTTCCTTTCTCAGAATGAGGAGTAAGTGACTTGGCCTTTTAAATAAAATATCTTACCTCAGCCAGTCTGGCTGGTGAATCACAAGGCCTGTGTCCTACTCCAATATCTCATAAAACCTTCCCTTTCTACAACAGGGAATAATAAAAGAGTTGCTGCTTCCTTTCTTGTAACTACAACCACTGGAGCAGGGAGTGATCAGGGTGAGCCTTGTTATTCTGTGCAGCAGAGCACAGAGGTGACAGCCCTGTCCCCACACAGCCATGGCACAGAACACAGTGGTGCTGGCACGGTGAGGGGCACTCACAGGTTGTCACAAAGGGTTTAAGCCTCCACCTCAAAACACTGGACTGAAATCCTGTCCCTGAAATCAATCAGTCAATGAGAGTCCTTCAAAGAGCACAGTGAGGCCACATTTCTCACACTGAATGTTAACCCCAGCACAGGAGATGCTACTTGCATGGTCAGCTGAGGCTTTGGGGACTGAGGCTGCTGAACCCCAAGTGTCCTTTTCGGATGGCTTTTCATGTCCACCATGATCCAGCCACCCTGAGCCCACACAGAATCCCACTGGCCAATCCGTGCCAGTGGTATGATTCAGGTGGATGTGAGGGTCTCTCATTCCTAAATCTAATCACTCTTCTCTCCCTTGCCCCAAATGGTGACATCAAGCTAAAACCTGGCTAACAGAAAGCTAGACTAGTTACACTGACAGGTCATTTTTCTTTGCATCCTTTTGACTTTTAAATAATTTTTCCTTTTTCCTTTATTTTTTGTTTTGCCTTTGAAATGCACCTCTCTTTGTTCTATTGCTGAGTTTTCTAGCAAGGGAAACTAATTGGCTTGACCCTGGGAATTAAAGGATATGTTTATAGTCCAAAAAGGTATAATCTATAACCCTGCAGATAAACAGGGAGTGAACCAGTTTTTCAGTATAGACACCATAATAGGTGTAAGTGGTTGTAAAATTATATTTTTAAAAATTATCTTGTTAAAAAATTCTTAAAAAAAAAAAAAAAAAAAAAAAAAAAAAAACAAAACCCCAGACTGCATTTTCCAAAGCACTTTCAAAGCCTACAGTCCTGGAGAAATTCTTTCTGTACAAGAAGCTGAATTTTCTTTCTTGTACACAGCACATTGTTCAGAGCTAGTATGGAAACAGTATTGAAAGAATTACCTGTTATGAAAGGAAAATCATTGAGACTACAAAATTACAATGTGTAGCTGATTAATGGGGCATGCCCATGAGGGAAAATAAAATTTATAAATTAAACCCTGAAAGCTGCTAAAAAATTCTTAAAATGCTTAAGAATTATTTTTCTCTGAACAGTTGTGATGGATGTGACCATTTGTCACAGCCAAGAAGTTTATGGTTTTTAATCAGGTAAGAAAGTTGAACAGTAGAGAAAACTTGTACATAACTTCTAAATCATTGAAATTATTTCTTGTTGTGCCTATGGAAAAGCAGCTCCTTCCACATATTACTGCTAGTTCTGTTCTCCTTTTAGTCATTGGTTTATCAAAAATATTATTTATTGCAAGTCATCTCATCATGCACACATAAAAGATAGTAATCACCTGCTCTCTGTAAATAGTTCTGCTTATCAAGTGTTGGGAGTTTTTTAACTTGTTTTTAATTTTAAAAATGCCCATTTGGAAAAAGCATATCAGTAACAAGCAGGACCAAACTCTTCTGAAGTTATATATGCAGATATTTCTTGTGCCAAAATCAAGGTGATATAATCAATCTAAATCCTTTTTGCTACCCTGTGCTTCCATACAATCTTTAAGTGTGTGTAATTTTTTTTCCTCACCATAGGAATTCAACCTTTTGCAATCAGCATTTTGGATGGTAATTAAGGAGGTGTGAGCAAGAGACCTGAAGCTCTCATTCAGAAGTTTGAGTTCTGTAAATCTTTTTGAATTCAAGGTTTGCCAGATGAAATGCAGTAGGAGACTTTAATGTTCTCTATATTGATTATATAAATTTATAATCCATAAATGTCATTAATTGCTGCAGTTTACCTATTGAATTAGCAGATTTAAACGAGTTGTTTTAGCAGTTCACAAACCTTAAAATTTACCAAGCTGTTGCTCCAGTGTTTCCTCAATATTCCATTTCTTCCAAGTGCACCACAGCCTTTGTTGCTTCAGGAAAGTCCATATTTTGATGACAGGGTGGATTGAGCCTGTTTTTACCCCTGCTAAATGGAATACAACATAATAAGTTTTCTTTATAAGCTAATTATTCCTGTTCACGCAGTGTTTTGTGGCTTAGATGGGCTTCTTTTTGACCCCACACCACTTATCCATTACAAAATCACTTGTCATGCACACAATCTGTAAAAAATTGAGAGCTTTGACTCTTAAATCCTTCAAAACTAGCTAGACTTGGAAACATGATAGTGCCTTGTGAAGAAGCACATATTTTTAAATAAGGGAAAAACTTAGGATTTAAAAAATTCACACGTTTTCTACTCATCAGGTTGTCATTCCTATGTCAGACTTTGGCAAATTTTGCTGGAATCCAACTACTATATCATCAGGGAGAGGTAAAAATAAACACACATCAAGTGTGGTTGCTTTTTCACCTTGATACTAATCAACCATCCCACCTGCCTGGGATCTCAGTCCTTGGAGGCATCACTATTCACGTTGTTGGTTTTGGCACCTTGCTTTGATTGCAATCCTTCCCTCCACGATGTGTGGCTTGATCCTTCGCATACCCGAAGGAGCTTTTAGGAAGTGCCAGGCTTTAAGAAAGCATTTACCCTGTTCCTGTTAGACTTGTGATTTCTACAAGATATCAGCCTTCAACTTTGCACTCTTATTGATCAGCTGCTTTTCCTATCAACACTTCTTCTCTTCACATCCACTGCTGAAAATGTCACTCTAAACATTTGTGAAGAACTTCTATTATCAGTTTCAAATAACTTTTTTAAAACCTGCCTTGTTGCAGATTACCTATTCCCCCAGTTTTTTTGGTTTTTTGCAGCTACATGAAAAGCTTTTTTTTTTTTTTTTTTTTTAACACAGCTTTCTGTGTCTATTTAAATTTGTGTCTTACTGCTGGGAAAACTCACCATATATTCCTTGTTGACCTAAAGATGACAAACACCATCTTTTTTCTCTCTTGCACCACTCCTTCCTATGCACTGATCCTTGATTAGGGTTCTTAAGGCTATAATCAAGGCTTGAGTGATGCAATTAAGACTAATATTTATAACAATTTTGGTATAGTGAGCCTCTATCAAAAACTACCAATTGTTTTGGAGGAAAACATGCAACCTTAAATATTTAAATCCCAGCTGCCTCAGTCCTGTGCCTAAATATTTAATACTCAGTTACCTGAATAAATGAAATAACTACCCCAAGGAATAATGCAGTTGATGATGAGTAGACCAAGTCACTTGCTGGATATATTTTTATTCCTTTCTATGATTTATGCCACTACATCACCAGTCCTTTCAGCTCCATGGCTATTTGAATATAAAGCCTGAGTTTCAGTACAAATCCTGGCATCTATCCTCTGCAGGGGCTGGCAAGGAGAAAGCCTTGCTCCAAAGCACACTGTGCTCTTGAGTTTCAGTCCAGCAATCTCTACTTGAAGGGTTGCTCTGCTCACAATTATCATGGGAACCTGTGATGTGGTCAGCAGGGTATGACAAAAAAGGCAACTGGAAGAAGAAAAGCAGAAATGGACTAAAGCAAGCTGAGAATTGTCATAAAAAAACCACCCAGGCAGTGGTGGGAGCTGTCATGGATTTCCTTAGTGATGCTGGGGGACATATCTCAGAAAGGTCTGGGTTACTTGCTTGAGAAAATAAATAAAGAAATAGGTACTCAAGTAAAAGCACCGAGGAAGCTTTCTAAAGATGTGTGGATCTGCGGGATGTGTTTGCCAAGTAACAAAAGATTGCAGTTCCTTTCATGTGAGGGAAAATATGTGTTTCCTTCTGCAAGGTAAACAAACCCAAAGCAGCTGCAGACTCCAGGAAGCTGAAGCCAGACCAGATACAGCTGCTGACTGGTCACTCAGGAGTCCTACAAATACCTTCAGCAATCTCCTTTTTACCTGCTATTATTAATTGTTATTGCCAGAGCATTTATGTAGTTATTCAATTTAACTATTCTGTAGGAAATAGGAAGTTTTATATTTTATTTTTTTCTTTTTGAGGTGGAGAAAATTTCTTCCTTCTGGAGGAAAAATGTAGGAGGTACACATGAAGCTCTTAAGACATCAAAAAGATTAAAAAGTGCCTGTTCAATACAGACAAAAACTCAGGTTTATCCAGGGCTGCATCAGGGCACTTCCAGCCTGCCTGCTTCAATTAAAAATCTCACCATAAAATAGACAACATCATATTTCTCCTATACCTTACATTGTCTACGTCCTCCATGGAGGTCAAATGGGACAAGGCTTTAATAAGGGAATTACAGGAATAATTCTAGGAGTTCACCAAGGAGATCTTGGAGCTACAAAGCCCCCTGCAGAACAAAGCAAACTATCCCATTCTGTACTCTCCCATCTTCATGGATATGGAGATCCATGGAACATCTGGAATATACATCTCATCAGTGATTGTCCTGCAGACAAACACTGTGTGTGCTCAAGGCACACACTGCAAGTAGTGAAACTGCTTTGTCACAAGATTGGACATTAACATTTCTTCATGAAAAGGCTGGTTAAACAT
The DNA here is from genome assembly GCF_017590055.1 of Onychostruthus taczanowskii. Lineage (NCBI taxonomy): Eukaryota > Metazoa > Chordata > Aves > Passeriformes > Passeridae > Onychostruthus > Onychostruthus taczanowskii. The sequence goes on along the minus strand of NW_024499239.1, from coordinate 26,151,232 downwards.
TGGAGTGGACTGCTCAAGCGAGTGGTGAAGTCACCATCCCTGGAAATGTCCAAAAAACACACCAATGCGGTGCTTAGGGACATGGTTTAGTTGTGGCCTGGCAGTTCTGGGTGAGTGATTTGGCTCGATGATCTTAGAGTCGTTTTCCAACTTAACAGTTCTGTGATTCTGTAAGAAACACAGATTGGAACATGTATTAATTAGGTAGATTGATGAGTGCATTCTTTTGGTGGCTTTTTTTAAGGATACAAACCCATAATCTTTTACCCATTGAATAGTTCCATGCATCAAGTGAGATATTCCATGACTTTTTTTTTTTTTTTTGTTGGGGAAGAACTTCACAGAAAATTTACTGTGAATATAGCTCAGGGTAAGAGACGAAGTTGAGACCTTTGAGCCTTCTTAGAATCACATAACTTTTGTTGCAACAAAAATTTAAGATTCAGGAAACTCCTAATCACTAGCGCTGTTGGCTGTACACCCAGAATAGTGTTGGAATAAATGTTTGATGACCAAGAAGCTCCATGTGCAATGCTGACTTGTGCTGGAGTGTTTCTGCCACCAGCAGCCTCCAGAGCACGCTAAATCAACATTTCCTATTGACTGTGGGAGGTTGTACAGTTATGGCCACCAGGCATTGCTCCCTTGGTCACTTTATCACTTGCCTCCTCATGCTTGGCCTCACTGTTCCTCTGCCTTTTCCCACCCTCACAACATTGCTGCACGTTCCTTTTCCAGACTGAGGCAGGGTAGATATTTATTCTGTGTCTAAAAACATTTCTTTGGGGAAAATAACTGCATTAATCAATTTATTCCACCTCCCCTTTCCTCAAAACCCTTTAGCTTCAATGCCAAATGCAGTAAAAGTGAGAACATCTGGTCCTGTGCTCTTTTCTAAGGCAGACATGGGCTTTAAAAGAGGATCCTCTTCTTATATTGAATCTATTGCTATACCAGTTATGGAGTGCACAAGTCCTTTATACCCCTAATAAAAATCTCCAGCTGTAGTAAATCAGATTTTCCACCAAAAATTTGTCTAGCTGTATTCCCGTTTTGTCAATCAAGGTGACACCTCGTGTGCCACAGGAGTGATGGACTCTGGCCTGACTTCAGCTTTGATGTACACACTGAAATTCCTTTTCCACAAAGACCAGATCATTCCCTGCTGAATGTAGAGAATATCCCTGAATAGGGAAATGGGATTATTTACCATCAGAGTATCAATATAATCCATAGATTTATTTTTTTTTCCTTTTGATCCTTGAAGTACATCTACTGCTGGTGCAAAATTTTTACCTGCAGATTTCCTGTAGATGACATGAATTAGATAATAATAACAACAACATGAAATAAGCATTACTTGAATTTAACATTAGAGGAAAGTAAAACTGATTTTGAGCTGCCATCTTCCCCTTCATGGTATTCCTCTCATTCCATGAGATCAAGTATTTTGTCTTTTGAAATATTATCAGCCAAACAGATGGCAAGAGCCCAAGTGTGCCTCACTGACAGGTATTTTCAGAAAGCTTTTCATTAAAGGATAATGGGATAAATGCAACATTCAGCCACATGAAGGTACAGCCAGCCTGTGCCTCTGGAATTACTCCATATAGAAGCTGGGAAAAAACCCACACAGAGCAGAATTTGGTCCATTATCTTTAGGACTAATGCCTGAATGACATAGATCTGTCAACTTTTCCTGCAAATGTAACTGTATTGCACTTCATTATGGATATTATTAATTAACACTCCATTTGCAGGTGATCTAATCAGTTAATATACGCCTTTGAAAAATGTAATATTGCCCTACTGCAAATGGATGTTTAAGCTGACTTGTAGAAATCTATTTCTGGCCCTTTTCATTCCAATATTCCTAGTTCTAACTTCATTGCTTCAACATTTGGCAGGGAACACTTAGACTGTGTCAGGCATCCCGTGATCAGTATCCATGGGCTAAAAATGTTGGGAGAAACCAGTGTGAAAGCTGCAGGGTTTCCTCTAAAAGTACTAGCTCTCTGTTTGAGCTCCCTCTCAAACAGCATATTTGACAAGCAAAAAATTAAATAAATTATCCACAGTTTTGCTAAGATGCATTCCTGTCAGCATGAGTGAGTTCTCACAGATTTTGAATGGACATGTATGTAGATGTAAATCAGGAGGGAAAATGAATGGGAACTGCAGCATAATCCATTTAGGAGAAGTTCTTCATTTATGCAGAAATAATAAAGAGTCTCAGATTCATGATTAAACATAAAAATTATGAGAGACCTTTACTCCTCCTCTGCCAGTATTTCCACACTTCTTGCTTTGTGTGAAGCTGTAATTTGTTGATTAAATTAACATTTTCTATAGGCATGTTCATGGAATGAGCAGCAAGGGTTATTACAGTCTTAAAGCAGTTTCCTTGGCATTTTACAAGGCAAGCATAAATCGCATTTCGAATTTCAGAGTTCCCACTTCCCTTGAGGGCCTTCAGTGAGAAATGTGCTAACTTAAGCAAAAGAACATGAAATGGCTGTATTTTTGGAGCACTGTTGGAAGAGTAAAGTAACTATAGGATGAAAGAATATTTGGGGGAAAACCCAGCATGAATACCTTCACCCTAGTTGTGTGGCCTAGAATTTAGGTATTTTGCTAAGTTTAGAAACCTTGAAATAGTATTTATTGATTTACCAGATCATTATCCTGCTTTCTGTACTGCCTTAGAAAGAAGACTGAACCATGTATACAAAAGGTTGACGAGTAGAATTTAAAAACAATCTGAAGTACAAATTACAAATTTGTTAGCCCTGATATTCTCAAGCAGTTGGAACCAATCAAAAGCACACCAGATTATCAGCAATGCATTACAGTGCCATTGATAGATCACTATATAAATATTCACATAGAAAAATAAAAACTCTAAATTGTGTTTAATCACAATTGTTTGTTTACAAGAAAAACAGGGACAAAATATCATCAGTGAAGAAGGACAATTATAAGTAAATGGAGGTTATGTAAATGCTCAGGAAAAGTTTTGTAGTTTAGACAGAGATATTTTAATGGCTTAACTACACATAACTAAAATATATTTTATAGTTCCATCAGAATCATAGAATGGTTTGGGTTGGAAGGGATCTTAAAATTAATCAATTCCACTCCCCCTGTCCATGGGACACCTTCCCAGGTTGTCCTAAACCCCTACCAGTTTGGCTTTGGATACTTCCAGCGATGGGGCAGTCACAGCTTCTCTGAGTAACCTGTGCCCACCCTCAGAGAGAAGAATTTCTTCCTAATATCCAATCTACACCTGAAGCTTGAAAAATTCAGGCAAATCCACATATTTCAACAATGACAGTAACTGGAACAATTTATCTCAACAACCTTCAAATAATGCCACCAGGACTCAGATTCAACTGTATCTGAACATCAAGCCACAAACATCATCTTTGCTATCTCTGATCCTTTTCCTTATGGTGTAGGTATAGCTACAGCTGCTTCTTCTCCTCAATATCATGCATTTGTTTGCCAGTCACAACCCAATTCATTATGCTTCTCGAGCACATCTCTACTCCACGAGGAGCACATCTAAGATCATCTTTAGGGGCCAGGCTTGCCATGCATGCAGACAGATGATTTGTAGCAACAAAGCTGCATTTGGAACAAGGCCCTAATGATTTATCCACGAGGCTAGGTGGGATTAAAAGTTTAAATCTACTGCAACAGGTTCTTTCTTGCCACTGTGAGATAGCTAAACAGCAGCATGGAAGGAAAGCAAAGTATTCCCAGACCAAGCCATTCTCATCCCAAAACAGTCAGTCCTGGTTATTACTGCGCTTCTAGAACATGATATCTTCCAGAATGGAATTTATAGGCACTTTGAGTACCTCCTTGCAAAAGAGAGGAAAATAAGCTCAGTGGGGCAAAGACTTGCCTTGCAAAACCTCATGATTTTTAAAGTCTCCTCTAAAAGCCAGGTTACACTGGCTGCACGATGCCAAAGGGTTGATGAGAGTCAGAATTCTTCTGGAAGAGGAAATGAAAGTACAATACCAAAACTATGCTGAAAAATGAGAGAAGGCAGAATTTGTCCCACACACATTTATGTCAGAGGTACACATAAATATTAAGACTGAAACGCCAGTTCCATATCCAGCTGGCTCTGTTTCAGTAGCTCTCTCCTTTCAGACTCCTAGCTTGCACCTTACTCTTAGTTGCTCTTCATTTCTTTTAGCTTCACTGGGACAAATTCCAATTACCTGGAGAGAGAGAGAGAGAAAGTGGGATGGCAGGCTGAGAACATGCACAGAAATAGTAGTTGAATCTTGATGGACCTACCAACAGCTGCAGAAGCTTCATTTCTCTAAAATATTATTACCTTTTCAACTTCAGGTAAACAAATGTGACATGCAGTGACTGGGATAGATGAGACAAATGGTAATGGATAAAGATGCACCTTGCTATATCCCAGTGGATGTAACTGGGGAGCTGCAGTTTGATCTTTTTCTTTTTATTCATAAAGGATATTTTCTTTAAGTCAGTTCTGGTCTTGTCAAAGAGAATGAGTTGTAAATTTAGAAAAAATTGCTTTGCTTGACATTCATTTCTTCATTACCAGAATAGATTTGGAGTACTTAAAAAAAGCTTTCACAGAGTGACTGCTTGAATGAGTGAAGTAAAAAAAAAAAAAAAATAGCAACAATAAAAAACCCTAAATACAATCAAGAGAGATTATAAATGTCTCATTAAAATTGATGACAAAAGCTCACTCCCCCTCATCAGCATCCAAATCCTTAATCCCAAAAAGGAATAACACATTAAAAAGCTTCCTTAGAATTAACATGCTACCAAATTTTTCCTTCCATGCCCATGCAACCATAGAGGCCCAATTCCTGCAGAATTATCAGTGTTTATTCACCAGGAATTACAACTGATTTACAGCCATGTGCATGAGAGAAGCAACAAAACTATCAGGTGAAATTTTCCGTAACATTAACAACAAAAACTCCTTTGTGTAATAATATTTCCCACTTTTCAACTTCAACAGCCATTTCAAACAGTGTAATTTTGCTAAGTGCTGACTAAGAGAACATGATAGCTGTCTGCAAAGGACATTAGGAAAGGAGAGCAATGTTTTAGGTCCTTCAGGGGAGCATTATTAAAAATAAGGGAACGCAATCACAACTAGAAAAATCAGTAGCCCCATCTTCTTAACACGCACCAAGCAATATCACACTTCCTATTCTGAGTCCCTAATTAATTGCTATATCTGGTTTTTGATAACACTTGGCAGATATTTAGAGTATCATATTCTTGCTCATTGCCAGGTGAGGCAGCATTAATGGACTGGTTTCTGTAGGAAATGTTAGTCCACACTGTGTGTTTACAGCAGCAAGTCATTAGGCTATCTAACAGCTTAATAGGAACTGACTTTGAAATGTGTAATTTTGTGTATTTAATCTTACAAGTGAAGTGTGAAAAGCCCAGACCTGAGGCTGTTGGAAAGTACCTGCAGTGAAAAAGCTCAGTGCAGTTGTTTTAGTATATTCAATCTGAATATTTTTCTATACACCCTCCAGGCCATTTGCAGGCCACCAGAACCAATCATCCAATTTCCAGTGCATTATTAGAGCCTTTTTCCTGAGTGCAACCTGGGAAATGGCTGCTGATTACACGGATTTTTCAGGCAGTGGCAAGAGGCTATTTCGTGTCACCGCCTTTCTGAGCTACCCCCACAAGGTAACAGATGCTGATGTAGAAATGACCCAGAGGAAATTACTACAGACTTCCTTCAGGTCCCTGGAAACGATGGTACCCAGGAGCAGAACCTGAATTACTAGAGGGTGCCACCCAGTTTGAGCCTGGGTTTGAGGGATATGCCTTGGTCTGCAAAGAGGAGCTGGCAAAATAAGTCACTGGCAGAAGTCTGCTGCTGGGTGACATCTTCCTGGGCTCTCCTCTGGTCCAAGGAGCCACTGAACACGGGTTTTATGCCTCATGGTCAGCTGTACTGGATACGTGCAGTAGATTTTGGCGGATAGTTATGGCATCTTCTCACTTCAAAGGGATATTTAAGACCTGATCTGCCCGATGGAGGGAGAGCACGGCTCAGGCAGAAGCCCAAAAGCTGTAGCCAAATGAATCAAGTCTCATCATCTGCCTTTTGCTGCGAAAACACCAGATCACACAACTCACATTACATACAGAAACTAGATATTAGACATTAGAAAAGTCTCTGGATTCTATGAAACCTCAGGTCTTTAGGTCCTCTTCAAATTAACGCAATTTTTTACCTGAATGACTGCAACTAAAGAGAGATAGGTGTGCACTTCTTAGCTGCAAAAAACTAAGGACTGCTCTCTTTCTTTTGGGAAGCTAAACTTTCTTTTTTCCAGTTGTGCTTCATCTTCCTTATTCCTCCTCACATACATTAGCTCCTACCTAAATCCTTCACACTGCATTTAGAACCAAATAAAGCATTAATATGTTCATCTGTGTGAAATGTTCTCTTAACTATTACCTCGGGCAGTCATTTAGTTGGATCTGATAGGGGAATGCATTGACATTGTTAAGGTTAATGACCCAATGATTAACAATACACATTTTGCAGCTCAATGCTCCCAGCCACTGTTTCAGAGTAATGTGAACAAGGACGTGTATTATGCTACAATATATGGAATGGAGTCTTTCTTCCCACATAATAAGTGCTGTAAAAGAAATCAGCCTATGCTGAAATTGGTAGTTTGAAACGATGGACACAGTTTTATACTTATCAAAAATGTGAGGAATCTCACAAAGCTCATAGATGATATTATATTAATCCTGATTAGCTCATAAAACCAGTCAGCTTATATATAATTTGTGTCCCACCGCATTGAGCTAAATCACCCACAATTTTTAAAAAGACACTTTTTATGCCTATAATGATGTCTTACTAAATCTGTAGTGCTACACTGGATCATCCACAGCACAGATCTGAGCTGCAGATCCACTTGACTGCACTTGTATGCAGAGCACAGGGTATGAGCTGCGTGCTGAGCATGGGCACACAGCTGTGTTTGGCACAAGGGCAGAGCAGACGGAAAAACCCCAAAACTGAAATAGGTGCATGAGTGGGGGATGTCTCAGTGTGTGCACCATGGTGGGTTCACTGGGGTTACATCCTGTGGAAACAGGATCTGTGTTTGAGTGCTACAGTGGCAGCTGCAACAGGGTTCCTTCTCCTTGAATACCAGATTCTGTGAATATCTTTGGCTCTAACCACAAATCTCACAACAGTAATCTCACTCAGTGTCCATTAAAAAACAGAATTTCCTCTCTTAGGTTTATCACATTCTTTTGAGAGCACTGATATGTACAAATAGCACAACTGCAATAAACATTATTATTACCATTTCAGGAATGCAATCCCCATTTGAGTGTTCCAAAATAATTTATAAACATCAAGTAATTTGCTAAGTTTCACAGCACCCCACTTTTATTATTAGCACTGCATTAGCATTTTCAAGTATTTTACAGGATTCAAATCTGTGCTTGGACTTGCTTGTACTAGATAATTTTCAGGTTAATTTTAGCCATAACATAATGAACTAGGCAAGTAATCAGGACAGTGGCAAGTTTTGCTAAAAAAGGACAGGAACAAGATCATATTGTTAGTCATACCTGTCATGAAAACATATTAATAGATTAGTGAATACATTTACTTTTATTTATTCATTATAAATTAGGAGGTGAGTTGAGACATAAATGAGAACATATCAGTCCTATTTGGTTTCCAGATTTAGGCACTTGAACGTTCTGTTTTTCTGAAGGCCTGTTCCATAATATGTTCTGTTTAATTAGTAGAAGAGGTAAGTATTCACAGTCTCTAAAAGTTTTAACAGTCATTAGGTAATTAAGCATTAACTGAAGCAACTTTCTTAATCATTTAGTTAAAAACCAGGGAACTAGGGACCAGATTCTCATTTACATTTACATTTTAGGTCACTGCAGGAAAAGATATATGCTATAAATTACACAGTAGATATAAATGGATTAAAACATATATTATGTTATTTTATTTATTATTATGTGTTTCTTTTGGAACAGATTGCCCAGAGAAGCTGTGGCTGAGCCCTCCCTGGAAGCATCTAAGTTTTGACAGGGCTTGAAGCAACCCATGGCAGGGGATGGAATTGGATGGTCTTTAAGGTCCCTTCCAACCCACACCATTCTATGATTGTAAAATATTAGTCCTGAAGAAATCCATCTCAAAGGGTCACTGCAAAAGGCACATCCCTTTTCTCAACAATCTTCATCTGACCCCCACAACACTCACCTTTCCCTCACACTGGCTCAGGCACTGCAAGATTTTAGAGGTCTAAGGCGTCAGGAAAATGTGTGAGCTGAGAACTGGGCAATTCTCAATCCCTTACATCTCCCTGAGATCCCTACATCTCTCCTGGTTGCACCTGGCAACCAGGCAGCATGTCGAGGCATTCCAGTGGGATCTGCATCAGAACACACCTCAGTGGCATGAAAGGTCACGTCTGAACGCCAGATGCAGAAAGTGTGGGATAATCCCTGCCAGTCATATAAGAGGAGGAAATTTCATGAAGAGAAATAGCTCTCTTTCATAGGAAAATCAGGATGAAAGGCTACAACTTGAAGGCATGGATCAAAAAGAAGAGGTGGGAGGCAAATGTTCTCTTCAACACTTGACAGACGTGGCAGATGCAACCAAGATACTGGCGGTAAAACAGGCCAAAGACACAGAGCTGTTAAGCAAAAATATCTTTTGTTTAATTCTTCCATTTACCTCTAGAACCTTATGGAAGTAGACAAGGCTGCCTGATTCACTCTGGACTGCTTTTGAAATGGTATCTTAATAACTGCTCTGTACCTGCTCATAGTTTGTGACATTTTCTGCTCAGGAATGCATAGCTTGTTTAGTGTATATGCAACTTTCCCTTACTCCAGGACAGGGAATTTTGAGTGAAGCTATGAATAGATTAAATCTCTTTGGTCATCAGCTTCATAGAGTTATCAATAATTTAGGCTAAAAAAACTCCTCAAAGACTGTGCAGTCCAACACTTAACCTAACCCTTCCAAGGTTATCACTAAACCATGTCTTAAATCTCTCCATGGATGGTGATTTCACCATTGTCCTGGCCAGCCCATTCCAAGGTCTGACAACCCTTTCAGGAAAGAGATTTTTTTTGCAATATCCACTCTTAACATCCCCTGGTGTAACCTCAGGCGATTTTCTCTTGTCTCATACAATTTTGCACTGTTAAGTGCCTGCTTGTGCCAGGGCTATTACAGCTCTCTAAAATAAAATCTACTCTACAAACTTGATGGTTGCTTGCCAATAATCAGAGAATCTCAGGCTGGTTTGGGTTGGAAAGGTCCTTAAAGCCCATCCAGTCTCACCCCCCTGCCATGGGCAGGGACAGCATCCACTAGCCCAGGGTGCTCCAAGCCCTGTCCAACCTGGCCTTGGACAATTCCAGGGATGCAGGGGCAGCCACAGCTTCTCTGGGCACCCTGTGCCAGGGCCTTCCCACCCTCACAGGGAAGAATTTAATCCTAATTTCTAATCAAACCACCTTTAGTTTAAGGCCATTCCCCCTTGTCCTGTCATTACACACCCTTGTGAAAATGAGAAGTCCCTCTTCAGCTTTCTTGTAAATCCCTTTAGGTACTGGAAGGAAAGGACTTCAGGCCATCTTGTTAAAATTGTTCTCAGAATATTCAGTTATTAGCAAAAAGCTTTTGAATTTTTATCAGTCCAGATTTAAAAACAGCAGTGATTGTTCTGCTTCTGATCTTTCCTTCTGCATCCAACAGTATAAATAGATAGTTGGAATATAGGCAAATTTTTACCCTTTTTTTTTAATCAAAGTTACCATTTCATATCAAAACTGCATCTTACTTTACCTACTGTCAAATTTCCTTAGTCTTTTACTTCATAAAAGCTAAATATATATTGAAATGAAGTGTTTTCTGTGATTCAGTATAACACATGACTAAGATATTGCTAAATCTTTGCAGTATTGGAGATAAGCTCTTTGTCTAACAAGGTCTTTGTAGAAGGATGTGAAAAGTGGAGATCATTTATAGCAATGTATTCATCAGACATGGGTTTTGGCAGCTATTTAAACAACAGTGTGGCAGCAAGTCAATCTTCCTTCCATCACAGCAGATACATTATACACTTCATTGTGATTATGGCAAGAGTTTCTCTCTCTCTCTCAAAAAAAAAAACCAAAAAACAACAACAAAAAAAAAACCAAACAAAACAAAACAAAAAAAAAAAAAAAACACAAACAAACAAACAAAAACAAACAAACAAAAAAACCAACCAAACAAAAAAATCCAACCAAACCATGGAGATCTTTACAAAACTTGAAATGTATATCTAAAAAAATGCATTTTATGGTCATTTCCCTGCCCAACATAAACAGCTGCAATTCAAACAGAGGACAAAGAGTTTGGATTTCCATTTTCTTTTATTTTTTATCCTTTTCCCATGAATATCACATACTTTCAAGGCATGAGGTACATTTGACAGATAATTTAGATTTTTTTTTCTTAAACCTTATCATGCAGAAAATATATTATGTAAACTGAGGATCACAATTCAATAGTCTTCAGAAACTTGCAGTGTTTAGTCAAAGGTTGGTGACCCCACTTATTTATCACTGGAAGATAATACAAAGTTTAATGTGAGCTACCTGAAGCTTGCATTAAAATCACCTGCTTATTGCTGATGCTCCAATCCTGCTAATGACCTCAAATAATCTGGCTTTCTATACCCAAAATTATTTATGACAGGAAAGGAAAGGAAAGGAAAGGAAAGGATCAAGAGTTTTAGAAAACACTCAGTATACACATGTGAATATGACATTTCTAATTCTGTCTCTGGAAGTGAAATTTCTCCATTATCATAGAGGCTGTGACACAACACAGCAAAGATCAATTTAATCCAGAACCAAGTGTTTTCTGAGCTAGTCAGATTAAGTTTAACCAGCATCCTAACCAGGACCCACTTAGAGATGGATAAATATGAAACAAATCTTAAACTCCTGATCCAAGTCACCTTAGATTCTCGACTATTCAATCCTTTGCCTAAGGGCTGAGCTTTAAGGTTCCACCAAAGGTTTTGTTTGTGAATAGATTAGACAGACAAAGGATATTCCAGGTAATCAGGAGTGAGCTGACTTGCTCCATGCAGACACACTGCAAGGCACAGCAAGGAGGAATCTGCATCAATAATCTCCATGGCTGATTTCATGACAACTGCTCCTTGTTTTGCAAGGAGAGTGACCAACACATCAACCACACTGATTATTAAAACAAAACTGCAGAAAAGTTCAAAGCACTACAAAAACCTCAGTGGAGGTTTTTGGAAACACTGTCATGTCAGTACAGACAGGGGGGCTTTTACTCTTAATTTTGTTTATAAATGATCTTCTATCACAGGCAAAAAAGCTGAGCACCAGTGAATATCTACAAGAAGCAGAAATGTTAATCGTAGTTAAATTAATTCTGCCTTCATCAGAGCAAACAAAATGCCACGTTCACTTTAACAAGCCTGCAAAAACAAATTAATTCTAAATGAGGCAGCATCATCCTGCCAGTTCTCTTGCAGGGCTCAGTTCTACCTTCTGCTGCTTCTCTCACTCTGTTTGGAAATTTTCTTTCATGGGGGAAGGTAAGATTTCTACTGTGTGGAGACACCACACGGTAAAACACATACATAAAGGAGATGAAAACCACATTGGCCTGAATGCATCTTATTCAACTTCAGAAAATTAACTCACACACCTATTCACCCTAGAGTTTTGATAGAAGAAGATGTTTAAAAGAAGGAAATGGGCATTTCTGTAGTGTGAACTAGGTCTAGAGGTATACCCAGAGAGTAGAGAAGGGGCCTGGGTTCCCAAGGAACAAAATACTTCCTTGCATAGGCCTGTAGTAAGCTGGAGTAGATTTAAGCCCTCCTGCATTTGAAGCACAGCCTTAAAATGTGGAGGATAAGACAGAATGGGAAGGTGTCAACATTAAGGGGTAGAAGATGTTTTCCACCATCAGAGTGGGAAGGTTAGAGAGGTGTGATGTCCTTATTTTAATACTAATGTCTATCCTTTAAAGCAGGGACCTTGAGACCTCACTGGGTTGTTTATTCATTGCTTATTAAGGAAGTTTTCTAGTCTAAAATGACAAGGCAGAAATCAAAGGTGTTCTATTAGATGAAGGAAAATAGGACAGGAGATTAAACAGCTTGCCTTAGGTGACCCATTAAAACACTCCGTAAGCAGGGAATATCTGACAGACCTCTTGAATCCCAGTCAGACACTCCAGCCACTCAAATTGCCATTTCTCCAACTGTTTAATCATCTGGCCATGTTCCACAGCCTTGAAGTGATTGGACAAGGTCAAGAAAAGGAGTGGAGGGCAAGGGAGATCTTCATTTCTGTGCCTTGCCTTCATCCAGCTAAAGGAAAAGCTTTTCTTACTTTGATTTTCAAATCACAGTCTATGACTTCCCTCTTTTTTTTTTCCCAAGAACATCTTTCTTTTTTTACCCCCCTCTTGCCTTCATCCTTCCTGCTTCCTTTTTCTATATGGTTCCTTTGGTTGCGTAGCAACAGCACGTTCCTTAAAAAAGGGACTTGCTGGATATAAATGACTGAATGGAAAAAAAGTGAGTTGTGCAAGGTCTTAACAAGACCATAAAACAGCCATATTTGCTGGCTGACTCTTTTCAAAGTAATAACTAAGGAGGTGTGTGGGCTGAAGGGAGGTAGGAGTCAAAAGGAATCAGTATTTTTGCCACTCATTTCCAGCTGTCCCTTTCTAGGCCCCTGGCTAGAGTCCTCTGTAACTTCCTGTGTTTGGAAAGACCAAAGGAGAGTGAGATAAACAAGGAATGAGGGTTTAAAAACCCAGCAGCTGATGAGAAACCCACCCCAAGGAAACAAAGGAAAGGAAATAAACCTGGTATTTTTCCTCACAGCCATGCTTAGCTCCTGCAAAAGCCCAAACTGTATTTCCAGCTCTGCAGCTTTGAAGGATTCTTCCCTGAAAGCAAACTAATTTGCTCAAGGACACAAGTGAGCAAAAACAAGTCCTAAACTCCGAAGTTATTGATTCTTCTCAACATATAAAATAGTTACTGGAGATCCCACTGTGGTATCTTATTTACTACTGCAGTTTAGCTGCATTTATCATAGACAACAGAATCAAGCAGGATACTCCAACAAAGGCCATTATACAGAAACTATAATGCTTGAGGAGAAATAGTAATAAATATGAATAGAAATAGGAATACTGAAAGAGGTTGGATATCTTGGTCAACCTGCTTTTTTCATCTTGATCTGTCTTCTTCATCTATTCATTTAGCTTCTCTGATGAATCCTTTCCTGTAAAGCAGAAATAGTCTGGTTCTATTTCAGGGAAGTTGTGTGATGAACGTTTGAAGCCTATGAGGATAAAAGCCAGATTCAAGTATTCAAATACTAAGTATTAAATGAATGGGATGAATTAAGATAGAGTTGAGAGAGAGCCTTACCCCATCCTTCTCTTTGACTATTGGGAAATTTGCCCATGTCTTCACTTTAATTTGTGATGAGCAGGCTATTAAACTTGAGCTGCAGACCAGCAATATTTTTCTTTGAAATTTTCTAAATGGAGAGAGTTTTGATTCTTTCCAATCTTTTATGGATAAAAGCAGGAACAAACTATTTAAAGAATTAGAGTACTTTTTAATTCCATGCCAGAAGGCTCAAAGAAGATGGGACTTGGAGTCAGAATGGGTGAAAGGGGTGTCACATGAGAAAAAGATCTGTCAGATGGGATAAGGAACTCAAAATTCAGAGGGCTGTAATGAACCTTTCAGGAACTGTGATCCCAGGTAATTAGAAAGTAATTCAGAAGAAAACATTAGGTATTTTGAGGCAGTTTTAGAATTAAGGAATTAATAGAAAGGTTGATTAAGACTGGTGAGAAGTTTCTAGGAATAAAGATCATTTATCTGCAACACAGAATTAACCACTGAAGACACATAAACTGAACGTAATGCGGCATGAGGTCCAGCCATTTTACTGATCTGACTAACAAAAATAAAATTGTAAAAAATATTGGGGCTTGTTAAGGAAGGTATGATCATCTCAAAGCCATAAGAAGCTTAAGTATTTCATACAGGCAGGAGCAGAAATGTATCCAGACAGAAGACTTGCAGGAATCAGGTGTCGTAAATTCCAGGAGACTGAGACTGCAATAACTGGAATTTCCTTTTGGAGATGGATGGAAATTGTTTTTAAGATTCCATAAAAAAGACATATTGCGCTGAGAGATCTTCAAATTAAGATCAGAAAGTGTTTGAAGATATTTATAACCAATAAGTCAGCAAAGGCAATAAAATCTCCATTAAAGGTGTTCATAAGCAGGCTAGACTGCACCTCCATATTGATGCTGACAGTAGAGTACAGAAAATGCAGATATTTTACTCCATCTCCCACCCAAACATTTTCACCTCCTTCAGTTCTTGTCTAATAAACACCTCCTAGAAGGATTTTTGTCATTTGAATCCAGATACAAGCAATAATTATACAGTGCACATTCTTCCCTGAAATGCAGATCAGTCATTAGATACTCCCAGGCACTTTCACATTTGATGAGCACTGCCCTTGTTTGCCAACTTCCAGTAAATACTCTGTTAAACAAAGTCCTTCAAATACTGTTTTGTGAGTAAATGTGCTGCTGGTGCAGGGAAAATTAAAACACTAATAAATTAATCTCTCTAGCTAGCATAAACTGATTAAGCTATCTACACTACCTGTCAAGAACTGCACACAGGACTACAGCTCTCTTTTAAGAGCAAGGGGAAGAAATCTCTCCTGATCTCTATCTTCTAGAAGTAGTGAAATATTTAATTTGTTCACTTTGCCTTGTCTTTCCATCTAATCTAAGGCTGTCAGCAAAGGTAACGTTGGTTTGTGAGTACAGAATGCTGCATGAACTCACATTGAAGACTCTACATTCTTATCAGCTGGCTACTGAAGAACTCTGATTGGAAAACTAATTTCAGGGTATCATTCACCTCCTGGAACAATATTCATTCATTCTCAATATCTTGGAAGGGTGAGATGAATTACTTCCTGGAGGTGACTACTGCTCTTCACTGACTGCTAAGAAAGGCTACAAAACAAAATTAAAATACATCCTGGGACTGCAGTTGGTGTAAGAACATCCTCAATGACTTTCTGTTCAGTCTGTGACTTCACAATGATCACTTCATCCCATCACCAGCTCTCTGAGCCATCTGACCCTTGAACATTATGAGCCATTTTAGATATAAAAAAAACCACCCCAAAACCACCAAAACTAGCACAACTCAAATCTGTAAGGAAACCACTGAATGTTAAGATAGTGCATGAATAAATAGCAATAAAGTGCATTTTTTATAAACTCAGTGACATTTCAGTTTCCTTCTGTGTCCTGATATGTAAGAAAGTAACTTTGCTTTAATAGATCATCTCATAACATTTACTCTGGTGGTTGACTTAATGAATCGTGTTTATTCCCAAAGATGAGCTCTCCAGATGAGAGAGTTTGGAGAATCTTCTGTGGCAGCTTAACACACAAGAGCCCTCATCTCTCTCTGTCTCCATCTATGGGAGATTATCACACCCTTAACACAGGCTAAGAGAAAACATCCCAATGCATTTTCTGCTGCCTTAAATTGTTCTGTAACTGAATTTATAATCACAGTGAAAATGAGTTTGCAATGGTGTGGTGGCCTGTGAAGTAGAGCAAAATGACAGATAACTGCTTTTCTACACAAAATAAAATTGTATTTGGCACAGATAAACACAAATGGCAGAAGAGGTGGTATAATCTACTCCTTCCCATTAGTTCAAGTGGTTTATTTAAAGCCATGGAGGTCACAGAATCATAGAATGGTTTGGGTTGGAAGGGATCTTAAAACCCATCCAGTTTCACCACCTGCCATGTATAGGGACACCTTCCACTAGGACAAATTGCTCCAAGTCCTAATTTCCAACCTGGCCTTGGACACTTCCAGGGATCCAGGGGCAGCCACAGCTTCCCTGGGCAACCTCTGCCAGGGCCTCACCACCCTTATGGTAAAGAACTTCTTCCTAATATCTAATCAAACCTTACCTCTTTTAATTTAAGATTATTCCCCCTTGTCCTATCACTGCATGCCCTTGGGAAAAGTCCCTCTTCAGTTTTCTTTTAAGCCCCAATAAGTCCTGAAAGCCTGGAAAGCTGCGGGGAAACAATTACCACATCTGAGAAATTAGATCTCTCATATAAACTGCAGGGCATAAAACACATCGGGACTAATCCCAGGTAACAACCATCCCTAGTGCTGCAGAGGATTTTAGCTAGGAAAGTGAGCTGATGTTATAACAAATGAGCATAGCCAGGAGAATCACAAAATATAACACATAGATGCATTAGTGATGCACATGGTGTGCACTTGGGGCTTAATTAGTGATTGGCTGTAGGCCTGAATGTAAAAATAACCTGTGAATTACCCACCGGGGAGGCACTGGAGCCCTGTGTCCCAGTGCTGGGAGAGGCAGGCTGGAGGGGGCAGGTGCTTTCCTGCAGGATGAGGAAGTGTCTAGTTAAATCTTCAAGCATCTGGCCAATTCTTGTCTATCCAGCCAGCAGTGCACTCGCTGCAGCACACGGCAGAGCATTTGGTCTCTCCCTCAGCATTGACAGAAACAATGAGATTTCTTTCAAGCTCGTCTGGTGTTCTGGAGAGTGACTAGGGCAGGGAATCAGATTACGAGTGTTAGCAGATAATCAGCACCAGTGCCATTCCTATTGGATTGCTGCTGCTAGCTGGGATGAGGGTAGCTGGTGAACACCTACACAAACACTCCCAGGTGAGGCTGAGTAGGAAAGAATTCATCTCTCTTTGAAGGCCATGCAAATCACAAGGTCAAGGGGGAGCAGAGACTAAATTATGAGTCAGAATGGAAAACAAAAGGTGCCTTCTACTCAGGGCTTTTCATGGAGGTACCAATCTAGTATGTGCAAAGTGAAATCAATCTCCTCTGACACCTGATTTCTTTGGAACAATCATTAGAATAACAAGTGGAGAGGCTACAATGGAATGGAACCAAAGAATAATTTCTGTTTCTAACAACTGCCAAAATACCTATTTACCATTGAGACCAGAACAACTCTGAAGCAGCTGTTGTGCTCTTTTGGGTAAATAATATGTGTTAAAAGATGTATAAACATTTATACATGTTTACCTTTGAGACATCAGCTTTTCTGCAGCAGACATTTCCCTTGCTGCATACATAATACATGCTTTGTTTGAGAAGCTGCCTGAATTCATGAAAGGAGAAAAACCTGTAGGGCTCTGGGTGTGCACAGTGGTGTTATCTCTTGTAAATGCAGATGTAGAGGAGCCCTAGCATGTAACATGATTTAAATTTTGTGTCTAAGGTCTTCTGTGAAATGGTCAAAGCACTGCTGTAAGTTTGGCAAATACTTTTATCTACACTTTTCTAGGAAAGGGCAGAATTTTGAAAGCTACACCCTGAACTGCAAACTTATTTTGCCTAACTCCAGTGTGAGCCACAGCAAAGAAAAAGTGAAAACCTCCTCAACCAGTGGTGCTGCACAAGGTTTTCATCTCTTTCCCTGTTAGCATTACGGCTCTAGTTTCAGTAATGCTTGAGGATCCCTCTACAGCCCATGAAGAATTAAAAATATGCTGAATGCAGAGCCTGGATAGTACAAATTCATCATAAATATCAGCACAAGTGACCAGCTGATCTACCAGGAGAAAATTATGTTCAGCCAAGGCATGTGAGCAGCCAGAAGTCCAGCTCTCCTTGCTGACCACTGAGCACAGCCCAGCTGAGCAAACTGTAAAAGGGGCACCCCATCCTCAGGGAGCATCTTGCTCCTCAAGTACAGGAGCCTTCATGGCATCAGCTGCTCCAGCCAGATGAGAAACCTGGCCTGAAATGTGGAGTCTGTGTTTGTATTTGCTGTGGAGGTCTGGATTGAAGGAACTTGAGACAGTATTTCATGTTCAGACTCAGGTGTTTATTATTTTTTATCAGTGAAACAGCCTCACAACCATGAGTTCTGCAGCCTTTCATTAGCAAGGTACAAAATGGCCAACAATCTCGTTACAAGGTCTTTTAAGACTAAACTATCCAATTAAGGAAGGACACCTAGATTATTTTCCCTTTTAACCCCATAACTGATGCCTGGAAGCCCAGGGATGCAATGCAGTCTTTTCTGCCCAATTACAAAACATCACCCAAACCCATGAAGAAGAAGGAAGAAGAATGTCAAGAAGGTAAAGAAGAAGGATCAGCCTCTGCCCTAAAACCTCCATCTTGCTTCATAGTCATTACTACATTTTAAACCCCCAAACTCTAAGTTTTTCACCCTGTGATATTACACACTTCTAACCAACTCCACACCCGTAATCCCAGCGCTATCAATAAATTTTGGAAATCTTCTCCACAGCCTCAGGTCAAATGCAGTGTTCTCATATGGGTCTGAGCCTTTCAGCACAGAAAGTTTAAAATTCTCAGCATCCAGGGTTCTTACAGGACACCCTCTCCTCAGGGAGCATCTTGCTCCTCAAGTACAGGAACCTTCATGGCATCAGTGGCTCCAGCCAGAGGAGAAATCTCCACTCAGAAGTGTCTGTGTCTCATTGCCACCCTGCTTGAGATCCCCACTGTTAGCAACTGCTCTGTAAAAACTGCATGGAGAGATATAACAACTGGCTTTTCTTCAGCATCACATTATCCAATCTCTATGCTCTGGTTAATAAAAATCCATAAAATTGGTCATGTCTGCTTGAGGAGTCTGTGAATGGCCTAAGTGAAATTTAACAGGGATCATGCAATACAACATTACTTCTGATTAATTAGACAAAGGTAAATGACGCTGTTGTATGTGGGGTGCTGACCCTGCTAAGAAAAATCTGTGTCCCTTCTCCCAGCCTGTTCCCTCCCTCTCTTGCTCTTCCCCCCCACATTTTACTCCTATCTGATAGCAATCATTTTATATTTCCAAACTTGACATTTAAAGTCAACCCTTTTACTCTTTAATCAAAACAAATTCTTTTGATTGTCCACACTAAAAATCACCAGTCATCACTTGGCTTTTCATATGCAAATCTGCAGTAACAGCATTTTATAAATATTTGGTCCACAGCAGCAAGGGAGTTAAAAAGTGCGGCATAAGAAAAAAAAAAATTATTAAAAAAAAAAATAGAGCATTTTTAATCAGAAAACTCCTCACTGAGGACCCATATTTATTATTCTTGTTATTCCTCTCTAGGCACAAAAGCTAGGTGACAGTTAGTAGCATGAGTCCCTTGCAATTATACTGCAACTTGTTTTCTTATTCTAATCCACTTTCACATTTTTAACAATTTCATCAATCATTATTCTCCATCTAGAATTTCTCTCATTGCCAAGGTGTCATTATAGTCTAAAGAAAGACCTGTTTGAATCTCCAGTTTATAAATTATGGAGCTCTAATTATTAATTGATATATTATTGATAAAACCATTATGACAGGTCACAGTCTTTTTGAAGGGGAGGGCCTGTCCTGTGGTACTTTTTTATCCAGGAGATCCTTTTTTCCCTAATATTTATTTTATTAGTTACAGGATACTCTTAATAAATTAGTATTATTCCAACTGTCTGATAACACCACTATAAATCAAAATTATCAATGTACTCATAAGTACAAGAGTGGGGATGTAACAAATAACTTATATCCTAATGATGTTGACATCAAATTCTTTTGGCACTTTTTGTGTGGATTGATGTTATCTTGCTTTACAGAAAAAAAATAGGTTTTATAAAATCTATCATTTTTCACAGAAATTGGATAATTACTTTGTGCATGAAAACCTACTTCTGCATGGAAGTAATGCTATTAAATAAAACCTGATTTTCAGAACTAAAGAACAGGGACAACTCCTTCTGGAGATCAGGTGGAATTACTGATTCCCATCAGCTCCATGGACCCCAGAATCACAAAATGATTTGGGTTGGAAGGGACCCTTAAGGATCATCCCATTCCACCCCCTGCCATGGGCAGGGACATCTTCCACCATCCCAGGGTGCTCCAAGCCCCAATCCAACCTGGCCTTGGAAACTTCCAGGGATCCAGGGGCAGTCACAGCTTCTTTGGCCAGGGCTCACCACCCTCACAGGGCAAAATTTCTCTCCAGTGTCCCATCTCTCCCTGCCCTCTGTCAGTTTGAACCCATTCCCCCTTGTCCTTCTCTCCAGACCCTTGTCCCAAGTCCCTCTCCAGCTCTGTTGGATCCCCTTTGGCACTTAGAAGGGGCCAAAAGATCTCCCTGAAGCCTTCTGTTCTCCAGGCTGAGCAAGCCCCAAATTTCTCAGCTGGTCTTAAGAAAAAATAATAGTAAAAAATAATAAATCACTGAATTTGCTTTCAGTTCAGGCTCTGCAAAAGTCTTGACATGAGGCAAGCTCTGAAGTGCTGAGCCCTGCAGTGGAATCCTCTGCTCTCTGTTACAGAAAGGCCATTCCATGATCTAATGACCTTCCCATGCCTTGGTCACTGAGCTTCTGCACCAGCCCTTAACAGGAGTTCACTATGTGACAAAATTTTGCATGTCAGGCAGTCAAGAAAACCAAGAACCCATGAAAATTGAGGGGCCTGGTTGTGTGTGATCAGATATGAGAGCTCAGAAAGCAGCTCAGCACAGAACTTAGAGCAAGTGCTCACAGACTTGTTAATTTGGTGCAAAATATACCATGGAAAATGAAACAGGGAATTTTCAAGGAGGGGATATAGCAGAGGTCTGGTTATCAGCTGCTTTGCCCATGTATTTCTAATTAGTCTGTTCTAAATGTGTACTTCTAGAACAGCTCAAGATGGAAATAAATTTCTCTGTGCACAAACTATGAAGAGGAAAAAGCGGCAGATCAATACACTGGCTGCTGATGACAGTGATGGTCGTAAGACAAACAAGTTTGAATGTGATATATCAACTGCTAAGAAAAAGGTGAAAACATGAAAGAATGTTTAAAGAAAACTTTAACAAAAAGAAAGAAAACTTTACTGCTGTTCCAAGAACTAAATCTATTTCCAAAGAACATTGGTAGCAACCTGCTTCTGAAATATGCAAGGGAAAGATTAATTTTAAGCATGAAGAAAGACTAGAAGTTGTTCAAGTTATTTGAATACTGAAATGGGTTCAGTGAATTTCTAATGTGCATTTTATGGTTAACTATTAGTTTACAGTTAAAATCAGTACAGAAATCTCATACCCTACCAAAGTTTTGGAACATTGTGGCCCCTGAAGAAATGAAAATTTTCGGATCTTTTTGCACCTGATTTATTTTTTATGGATTTTGTTTGTGCTCAACAGTTTTGTTGGCCTTTCCTTTGCAGTACCTGAAGTTTTTTTCAGTGTCACAGGAGACTCAGCAGCACCCTGGGCAGCAGGCACGGCCTGTCTCTGGTCACAGGAGTTTTGGGAAACATCCACATTGCTGAGAAGTTAGCTAAAAAAAATTCATTGTGCCATCAAAAATGTTACTACATGTGACAGGAGACGAAGGAAACTGTTCACTCCATCCATATGGAAAGGAAACCTTCCTGAGCATAAAACCTGACCACTAATCTTCTCACTTTCCCAGACTTTTTCCTCAGTCTTCTTTGCTACTAATCCTCTCTTAAATCTCTCTCTCTCTCATGTTCAGGAGCTGAAATGAGACTGACTTTTTGTGGTAGCTCACCTCTGCTAGTACACAGGAGACACAGAGACACATTTAAATTCAAACTTGGCAGTGTGTTTGAAAGCCAGAATATTAATGGGATACCCAGGCTAAAGGGAATGCAAATAACCATTCCCATTGAGTATTCCCTTATTATAGTCACAACTAATACTTCCCTAGAGCCACAGCCAAGCTCATGAGGGCAGAGGTAGGAGAGGAGAAGAGTAGCTGAGAGTTAGGCATGTCCTGTGCTGAACTGGAGAAGCTGGGGAATATATGAAGATGTGTGTTCTTCAGGCAGCTACGTGCACTGCTTAAATTTCAGAAATCTGACTTTCACCTCCAAAATAAATTTGCATCTTAAGGTCGTAATTCTATCCCTGAAGACAAAATCCCTTCACTCATCCTGATGTAGCATAACTATATTGATCTGTGTCATGGAATAAGTAAGGTCTGATAAATATGTTGAGAAATAGGTTAAAAAAAAAAGAATGAGTTATCACATAGAGGCTGCACGAAGTGAAGAGAGATTCTGTGAATGAAATCTATAGACATCTCCTGTAAGTAGTACATAACATTTTAATCTGCTTACATATGTTACATCTCTATTAGGGACAAGGATTTGATTAGATATACATAATTTAGCTGGAGGCAATGTGGAGTCTTTCATAAGAAGCAAATATTAGTTCCTCTGCCAGTCCTATGTGGGTCTTTAACACTGGAACTGCACTCTTGTATTAATTTAGGAGATAATTTAAAGCGCATTTAATAAGATTCATTACCCTTAAGCAGTACATTAGTTGTTATCACTAATAAATAATCTAAAAAGAAAAAAGAACTCAAAGAATTTATCCAGTTTTATATCTAACCTCTTTTCCTAAATGAAAATTTTATTAGTGTAATTGAAGAGAGCAGGAAGTACATGACACACGACAGCTCTGCATATACAAATTTGGACATTTTACAGTCTTGCTTTGACTTTAAAATGCACCCTTGAACATTGCAAATGCATCCCTTGTAATTTAAAATCTGAGTCACACTGGTGAAGGAGAGTAGCTGTGCAGGCTGAATGTGTCTGGGCTCTCAGAAGCAGCCATACCATAGCTGGAGCCACCACAGTGCTGCTTCCCTGCCATTCTGGGGAGTGGGAGTGAAGGAGACAGCTGTGCTTTATCAGGTGCTATTTTTATACCTATTATTTTAGGTGCAAAATAATTTCAGCATCTGACGATGAGACATTCTCTGGCTTCCAAAAACATGGAAGGCATCCATCTATCACAAACATAAAAGAGGCAACAAGTCTCTGTAGCATATGCCAGTAAGACTTCCTTTTTTAAAGTTTAATTTTGTCTTGGAAAGAGAAAGTGGAGCTGACCTCTTTCACCAGATAACCTTTGGATCCTCTCCTCACCAGAAGGATAAGGTTCCTCAATGTTTTTTAGGTAGGATTCAGATTATTCCCCAATTGCCTTATACCTTTCTAAAGAAAGCTCTTCTTCCATCACTTCTGTGCTGATCCCCCCTCTCAGTATCTCTTCATAACCTTCTGTTTTCTAATTAGTTTCTTCTTTCTACACTATGGCTCCATCACTCCCTTATTCCTTTTCAGGATTTGCTGTCCCTCAGCAATGTGTCCCCCAAGGACTGTTCAGCAGGGATCATAAGCTCAGCATAAGATCAGTTTTCATGCAAAAGACACAAAATCTTTTGCCCTGTGTGACTCCCCCAGCGAGTCAGAAATGGAATCACTGTTCTGTGTGGACTAATGGATGAGAAACCTTTTTGGCAAATGGGTGCAGAAGCTGCAAAGGGGACGTGTGTGTAAAATTATATTTGCCACATACATTAAAATGCCCAAAGACTCCATTTGTTTTTAAGAACTATGTGTCACAGAGAGTTGGACTCAGAGGAATGCTCCATCCCTGGAATGTTCCAGGCCAGGTTGGACAGGGTTTGGAGCAACCTGGGATAGTGAAATGTGTCCCTGCCCATGGCAGGGGCATTGGGACCAGATGGTCTCTAAGTTCCCTTCCAACCCAAACCCTTCTGTGATTCTCTGTTTCTCTTATTCTCTAAGTCCCATCTAACCCATACGAACACCTTCAACATAAAACACTAGTTTTACTTGAAACTGTTGGGTTTTTTCTTTAAAAATAATTTAAAATTATTTCCTGGAAATGGGACAAAGTCAGAAGAAAGGAGAGAGGTTATTCCTTGTACTTCTGCTAATGAACACACCTGAAAGATGGAAGGATCTAGATTAGCTCCAATGGAGAACTCAAACCTAGAACAACTTTGGTTTTGGTTTTTGTCTATCTGAAAGAAAGGGATTTGTATCCAATGCTGCTTCCTCCTTCTGTACCTGTGTTCTTGAACAGTGACCCACCCCTGCACGGCTGCCACAGGACATGTCTAAAGCTTCCAGCAGGTTCCAGCGGTGGTGCTTAGACCAGAAGATGAACTCTCATGCCATAGATTAGAACATAAAATGGGGCTATTGGCATTATAGTCCTTTTGGGGTTATGATAACTGAATTACACATCATTATGTGCTCCAGTGCTCCAGCAGCTGAAGGCCAGTAAGTTCTAAACAGAGGTCCAAAGCTGTGAATCCCATCAGGAGAACCCAACTTTATGAGGGTAAGATTTAGCTGCACTTTGAAAATGCAGGAACTGTGCATAAACTGCTTTCCACAGGCATAGAAAATGCATATTTATTTATGAAAGGAATTGTGAGTACCCCAAATTTTAGCCATCAGTGTCCTCATTTATATTTGCCAAACATTACAGGTGACAGCCGGTATTTAATAGACAGGCATGTGGAAATCAGGCCTCATGTGTGATACCACTGTGCAGCTGTGAAATTCTTATTGCTGGCACTGGTTTCTCATACAGATCCCTGAGGTGAAAAACAAAATGCATTTTCCAAGACATGAGTAAATTTTGATTGTGAATTATTTCATTTAGCTGCACAGCTGAAATAGCCATGTGGGGAGGATGTTTTTTGTAAATCCCTCTCACCGGTTTTCTTGAGACAAAATAAATATAATTATAGATTTTTTTGAGGTTGGAAAAAAGTTTGCAATTGTTTCATTTCTCCGCTTTTAATTAAAAAATCCTTCAATTAAATTTCAGTTGGATTGCTTGAGGTAAAATAATATTTAAAAAAATGCTGAGCTCCAAAATGTAATTAATTTAAGTGAGGGATTTTTTATATTTTCCTAGAGTTATGGGATATTGTTCAGAGGAATTATTCATATAGTTATAAATATTTTAAACTAACAAGGTCAAGACAAAAAAAAAAAAAACACCCCTTTGTCTTTCCATCTTGGGGAAATAACTCACACTTCTTCCCTAACACCACCCATGGGACATCCAATGTCAAAAGCATAAAGGACATATTTATGAAAATAACAAACAACAGAAACTAAATTAAAGCAAAACAGGAGAGTTTAAGAAAACTAGATTTTGTTTTTCAGCAGTTCTACCATTTGTATTTTTTACTGGTACCTATCCAGATTCATTTATTCTGCCTGCAAGGAAAAGCTGCAAGACCTGATGTTGTGAGTACCCTGAATATCCCAGCAGGAATATAAAGCACTGAGACCAGGAGGATGATCAGCTTGCTGAAAATTCAGAGGCTGTAGCACTTTCACCCCTGGACTTAGAAAGGGAGAGAGAAATAGCAAAAGGTGTGGAAAAAAAATGAAAGTAAACAAAGAGTACCCTTCGCTGGGCACTTCAAAACACATAAAAGCAGAAGATTATCAAAAGTAAATATGATACAGAGACTCATATCTTTGGAAAGAGGAAGACTCTTTCCTTATATTCAAAGGAAATATCTGACCCAAGGCCAGGAAAAGCATCGAACTGCGCTCAGGTCTGGTCAGAAGGTACAGTCACACTGCCCCAGCTCAGCTTCCCTCTGAAATGCACCAGCCATATTCCTTGTGGGAGTGGGAGCCACTCACCCTTCTCTGTGTCACATCAGCCCAGCTCACCCTTCCTGGAGGTCTGAAGCACCAATCCCAGCCAGAGTTCGGGCATTTGAGGCAGGGATCTGCAACTAGAGCCCAGTGGAGGGTAAAGCTGGCTCCACACTGGGCTAAAACCTGTGGCTGTCCAAGAACTGGGGGCTCAGATGTTCCATCTGCACAGGGAAGAGCAGGGGCCAAGCTCCATCCTTAGGCCTTTGGATGGAGGGAGGGAAAGTGGGATGGATGGATGATGGATGAATGGATGGATGGATGGATGATGGATGGATGGATGGATGAGGGATGGATGGATGGATGGATGGACGGATGGAGGGAGGGATATTTTCTACATTTTCTTACACACAGTGTCTCCCTGCAGAGTAGCTGCTGAGACCAGGTTATTACAGAAGCCACAGATGGCACACTTGACAAATATCAAAATTTTCATGGAGCACGATAACCAAATATGCTCCACCAGTTCTCCAAAACAGAGCAAAAAGGATCTTCCCCACTGCCAAACAGAGCTGGGCCTTGTTTCGGGACTGGGATTTGCAGGTGCTGGTGGAATGCAAGTGAAAAGTGAGGAGATATGTTTTCTTTTAACAGACAAGAAAATAGTTCAGCAAATCAATCTCTCTGTATGTCATTTATAACAGAACTTTCTTTTCTCTGAAGGAACTCTCTAGCCTTTCCTTGTTTCCAAAGAGACAAAACGAAGGGTTACAAAATTTACACAGGAAATGCACTTCAATCTCCTGGAGCAGTGCAAAGCTATGCCTACACAGTCTAAAAGCTAAGGGAAAACACATAAAATAAAATATAAAAAAAAAAGAATAGAAATATATATATCCAGACAGCAGGTATATTTTGCATCAGTCTTTGTGAGGAAATTCCCATGAAGTAAAAGAGAAATATTGATAAACCAGAGCAGAGCCAAGCATCTAAACACATAAGAGCTAGACTGAATGTGATACTTATACAAAACAGAAAGACAAAGAAGAAACAGTACATTTAAATCACAAAATTCTTACTGTGTGACTATGCAGGGGAAGATTTTATATCATCCAGAGCTTCAGAACTGTTTCTTTTCATGCATAAAATTTTGCATGCAACAAATCTCTAATTTCAATGATTGACATTTTGTGTGCTGTTCTAAATTCAAGTGCATACTGTTCTGTTTACTGTAGAAGATGACAGGAGTTTTGAACAGGTTTTTTACATCTCATCATTCAAAGAAAAAGCCTAAGGAATTTCATTTATAAGGGAGTCAATGGCTGGTACAACTAAAAAATAATATTAACAGATAATATTTACTGACTTCCATTAAGTAAACTGGGATATTATTTTTTCCCACCAAAATGTGCCTTTTTAAAGCAAGAGCTTTGAAATAATTTCAAATGATTCAAAGTTATTTCCATTAATGTGCCTTCTTATCCAGCCATAGAAATAAACCTGAATTGAATTCTGAACTTAGACTAGGTTGGATCTGTTCTATGTGCAGCTCCTTGAGACTGGGAGAGGGACTGGGGGCAGGACACCCCTCTTTGCTTTTGCCTCCTGGCACCACTCTAACTTACTTATTTTCTCTTACCTACTTACCTTAGGAAGTAAGAAGGTCGCACTTCATTCCTTTAAAGAAATACCTTTGCAGCCATCACAAGAGCTCTGACAAGGTGTATCAAAAGACTTCTAAGATTTTAAGGGAAAAAATGATGATCCTTTTGCTCTAGGAGTGTTTTGTTGTTTTGTTTTTTTTTTTTTTCCTTTCTGTCAACCATTACAGTGGCCAAGTTTATACCTTGGGATTTTGCTCCAGCAGTTCCTTCTAGTTGCACTTGTGGTGTTTAAAATTTAATGAGTGCTTCAATTAGAGCCATTCCTAATATACTTATCACCAGTTCTGCTGGAGAGAATACAGATGCAGGTGATCAATACATCTTAATTGTTGTACACACAGCTTCTCCTGATTTTTACCTTTTTGGTTCCCTTAGGTATATGCAATTCTGCCTTTCCTTTGCTGAGTAGCTCAGAGGTGCTAATAAAGGCTCACAGCCTTCTAGGAAGATAATAATTTCACACCTGGCAAGTATTAGCTTTAGTTTTTTACATGACCTGTGCAGCTGAAAACCATGAAAGTACATCCAGGTCTGTATGCATGGAGAAATAATACATACAATAATCTCTGTGTGTGTCCTCTCAAAAAAATCAGACTAACACACAGAAAAGAAAAAAAAAAAAAAAAAAGCTGTTGCTGTCTGCTGTTCAGGTCTCTCAGGCACTTTTGTAGAGATTCATGATATTAGCAACTGTTTCCTGGGGATGGGGGTGTGTTTGGATATTCATTCTTGTTTGCTTATTCTTCCTCCACGTTATATTCTTCCCAGCTGTTCCTTAGGTTTGAACCATCCTAGTCAAACCCTACAAACTGCTGCACTCATGTCATGTCCTTGTTTGTGTTCCTGCAGGATTTTGGAGAGCTCCTCTTCTGAAACCTCAGAGGATTCACAATGCTTTCATCCCAAAGTCCCAGTGCCAACCTATGTTTAATACTGTGGCCATTTCATCCTCTGGGTTCTCTCTTCTTGGGCAGAACTGAATAAATCTGATTCACATTGAATAATTATTAACTAATAAATATTAATAAATATTATTTATATTGATTGAAAGAGTATGGTCTCATCAATATTAGCATATATTTACTTGGACATCTTCCTCAAAAGTATTTTCTTTCACCTGAGTTTTTGCTTCCCAAAGACTATTTGCTGCTAACAAAGATTAAAAGAAAGCACCATCTCTGATCAGAATCTCTGAACCTAAAAGAGAAAGTTTTATGTTGAATATGAGTTCTCTAAGGGCAGAGATGCTTCAATCTGTTTGGGTGTAACCAAACTGCCAAGTATGTAAAGACTGGGCCTTTTGTGTGAGTTTTTGAGCAGCCTACACATGCTGGAATGTACAATTTTTTATTTCTCTGATTTTTTTGGTGTTATATGGATACTATATGGGTGTGAGTTTTTTGTCTCCAGACAGGTTTTATTCAATGGAGACAGATTTAAATATAGATATACCAAAGAAATCTGCATCCCTTGCCATAACCTCTGCTTCACAGGCAGAATACAGAATATTGTATAGAAGAGGTAGATGTATCAATACTTCTTTAATTATGCTAAATGACCTTGTTACTTCCTTTCCAAAATCTGCTCTTTCTGGTGATTGAAACATTGCTGCATTCGCAGACTTTGCTGAACTTTTTCTGGAGCTGCAGAAACACCATGGTTCACCAGAACTTCCATTTCTTTATAATAAAGAGCACAAATTTATCTGCTCCTTGTCACAGGTAGCAGCCTCATTCAGAGCAAGGCCAGCTTGCTGAAACTATCTCAAAATCCATCATCCTCAGTTTTATTTCTGTCATAAACCAACACATCTTCTGCTTGGCAGAGGATGCCAAGCAACCCTGGCAGCATCCTAGATTTCTTTTTCAGAATTTTTCTGTTGCTAGAGTGATGCTGACTGGGAGCCAGCTGACACCAGTACCTTCCAAATATAATGATGAATACAGTTAATGCCTAGATTCTTCCATGAAAGAGCTGGGGAGGAGAAAGGCCAAGAGGACTTTCTAAGTACATAACTTTGGGAGTATTTGGTTTCTGATAAACAAGCTAATATAAGAAGCTTGTTTTATTTCTTCACATACATATGCTAATTTTCTGCTGAGCTTTGGGGCTTTTGTTGCATATGAGTCCTTAAGCACTTTTATCTGTCAAATACCTCTCATATCTTTCATTGTCTTTTGCTCTTTTTTTACCCTCTCCAGCAGAAAAATACAGAGGTCAGAGACTGCTGCTGGAATTGCTGATGTCACAAGGTTTGATTCCATGTTCTCTTGGCAGTTCTTCTATTCCCATAAAGACATGTGGCTACATCTCTTCAGTAATTTGTCTTTTTGCTACTGATGCATCCTTGACCTTCTTTTGCTGTCTGCAGTGGGAAAACATCAGTCTTGCATTATATTGTTCCAAGGATTTTATTTTTCTCCAGCTCATCTGGATACTGACCACAAACATCCTATGCTGCATTCCTGTATACATTTTCATTTGCCTTTACAAATATCCATTATTAGATTGACTAAAAAATTATGATCTAAATTTTAAGGACAATTTTTTGTTAAGATTTGTAGCATTCTGTCCGTGCTAATGTTTTCCTATTGTAACAGAAATAAGGATTTGCTTCAACCTAAGGCTAAAATTCCTCAGACAGTTTTTATTATTCTGAGAAAATGTAATGGTCCTGTACAGTGCTCTGCTTCTGGTGTAAACTATACCTCCTTCTTCTGCTAAACATGGGTGTCAGCTGTACTTTGTGCTTTACTGTAACTCTCACAGGTTTTCCGTCTCCCTGCCCTAATGAAATTTTCTGGTCTTTCAGTTCTTAGTGTAGCAAATTCAGTGGGACTCTTTGAACTCTTTCCTTATTGCTGCTTTGCTTTAGTCAATCAATATTGCCTGAAATTATCTCCCTTCCCGCTTAAAAAAAAAAAAAAAAAGAAAAAAAAAAAAAGAAAGAAAAAAAAAAAAAGAAAGAAAAAAAAAAAAAGAAAGAAAAAAAAAAAAAGAAAGAAAAAAAAAAAAAAAAACCCCCTTTTTTTTCTTTTTTTTTCCTGTACTGGATCTTCTACCAGGAGTGAGATCTAAATGTAAAATTATGCTAATAGGCCAATGTCTCTGGCACCAGCAATTATCCTTGTCCTGACTATGTCTCCTTTTACCATTTCATTTTTGCAATGTTTGGCTTAACTCACTAGAATAACACCTTGCATTCTAAGCCTTCATATATTTTATCACCTCTGCCCATCAAATGGGCATCAAAAGCTTGTCATTGTTGCAATTTGTTTCTGACTGACAGTTTCAGAGCATGAAGCTTGGTGCTATTGGAACAATTCTGACAAACATCAGATGCTGTTATTATTGGGCTGTCCCCTCTTGGAGCAGAAACCTTCCTCTATCTTCTCTGAATTCACTCAGGCCAGATGTCCAAAATCTCAAGACTGAATTGCTCCAAGAGCCATTTCCCATCTCTGTTCCAGTACTGAAATGACCCCTTTGTTAAAAAAAAAAAAAAAAAAAAAAAAAAAGGATCTTTCTCCTCAATTTTTCCCTACCTTCTTGTGAGTCTGTTATTTATTTTGCCTCTCAGATGGAATAAGACAAAAGACAGAAATTGACTTGCCCTTTGTGAGTTCCCTACCTATTACATCTTCCCCACATGAGATCTTTCAGCATTTCAGTAATATATTTTCCTTTTAATTCTTTTTATTCTAATATTTCTTGTCCTCCTTTTTTTTTTTTTTTTTAGATAGTAGAAAACAATCACTAAATCTCAAAAGGAAATATCTTCAGAGGGAAAGTCCCCATTTCTTTCCAGTACTACACAGACTATATATTCTTACAGACACCATTAAATTCATTGGCTGTAAAATAACAGGTCACTGGGAAAAGCAAAGAACCCCTTGGAATCCTGGAGAAGCACTGACCTCCCTTAACTAAACACAGGGACAACCTGTGCCACTGACTTCAGAGGACTGATTTCTTTCCCGTGTCTCTGCTAAGAAACTGGGATTTAATCATGTGCATAATCTACCTCAGTTCCCAAAGGAATCACCCTGGAGCAGTTTAACTTCTTCTAAAGGCAGATGTTTTCTTGTTTCTTCAGATGGGTGCGTGTAAATATTTACTCTCTGTGAGATGCCAGTAAAAACAAAGATTTGCCCAAGACACCCTGCCCTGTTGCTTGAAGTGGTGTATTGGCCCATATTATGTTTTATCAAAGTAAGGTTTCATGGTTTTTATTCTAGACACAAGGAAGCTTTTGGCTTTTTTTCTCCTCTTAGTCACCCTTTACCCTTGCCCTGTCTCATCTGTCCTTTTCCTTTCCTCTTCCCTTTCCTGGCTTAGAATATGATTTTTCTAGTTCCTGATCTTGAACACCTCTGTTCTTATATACACTGATGTGGAATTTCACCTTTTTTTCTGAAACCCGCCCCCCCCTTGTTTTCTTGGCCCTATGCACAACATGATAATTCCTCCTTTGGCAAATGAACACAAAAGGTTGCCTGCATGGGGGACTATTATTTTCTTTCTTTTTTTTTTTTTTTTTTTTTTAAAACACCTACACTTTTTTCTACTCCTTGTGATCCTTCTGTACCTGTACAACTCCAGTGTTTTGTATCCAGAACAGAGTGTGTTTGGCTCAAAGTCCTGTGCTGCAAAAATACCTGGACTGACTCCCCTCTTTACTCCCTGTAATTTAGGGGTTTGCTAGCAGGATCTAATTTCAAGACTCTAATTAGAAATGGTCTGGAAAAATAAAGAGCTCCAAGGCTAAACACAGGATAGCTTTTTCTGCTGCCTGTAATATCATAATTCACCTGCTCCTTTGATGCTTGTAAAATGTTAACCTGTCATGCTTGTTAATTTTTTTTATTATTTTTAATGCACTATAAAATTATATCTTCCTCCATATTTTATGCTTTAATTCATGTTTTATGGCAGCAAATAATGCTTGCAAAGCATTATAGGAAGCAGATTTCTATTTACCTGGCAGGAAGTGTGCTGCACAAGCAGTAACATCTGTAAAGTGTTTCAGAGACAAGAAGTAAAAGCTTGTAAAGCTCACAGAGTTTTTTTGGTAGCATCCATGACCTTATTTATCAGCTCCTTTTGCTTTGGGTGCAGACATCTCAGCCTGTGTAAAACCTGCGTAAAAACTCGCCATGCCTTGTTAACAGTGAATCACTAAAACAGAGCATGTCCTTATTTATTTAGGGAATTTAGGTTGGATTTACAGATTTGCAGAAGAAATTCCTCCCTGTGAGGGTGGTGAGCCCTGGCACAGGGAGCCCAGAGAAGCTGTGGCTGCCCCTGGATCCCTGGAAGTTTCCAAGGCCAGCTTTGATAGGGCTTTGAGCTCCCTGGGATGGTGGAAGCTGTCCCTGAACATGGCAGGGGGTGGAATGAGATGCATTTTAACATCTTTCCAACCCAAACCATTCTGTGATTTTCCAATTTGTTTTCCCCTCCCCCAGCTCTCATCTCCGTGTCTCACACTCAGAAAGAGCAGCTGGAAGTGTGTGCCACCATACTTCCACTCACACCCATACGATATCCATATAAAACCACCCAAAACAGAGTTCCAGACACTCTTGCAATTTCTATGGCAGAAAACTGCACAGAATAGGACTGACATGTCCAACCTGGAGTTATTAAGCACATTGATTTGTTTTTTCCTTGAAATCAGTTGAGATTTGATAACAGATCTGAGTAGATATCTCTGTATACTGTGCTTTTTATTGTCCCAGCTCCTGATTCTCTTTAGGGCTCCAAGTTGTGACTGTAATAATTTTTATAGTGGGACAATCAGTGTTGACTTTAGATAATTATGCCTTCCTTTGAGAAGCCATAAAGGAAGAAAAGCAATAATTTGTATTTTATCTCTGCGGTTTATGAAGCTCCAGGTGCATTATTGTAAAGGTTATGAACTGATACTTTGACATTTTCCCCATCTATCTTTTTTTGTGACTATCATATGATGGTGGAATCACCGTACTTGGAAGAGTTCAAAAACCTTTTAAATGTGACACCTGGGGACATTTAGTGGTGGCCTTGGCAGTGCTGGGTTAAGGGCTGGACTTGATGGTCTCGAAGGCCTTTCCCGACCTAAATGATTCTGTGGTTATAAAATTCTACATGGCTGGAATTAATTGTTTCCATAGTTTTGTAATTACAAGGAAAACATCATTTTCTAAAATGCATTTTTTTTCTTTTAAAATAATTCAACAGGAAATTTGAAATTAGTTTTTAAAATGAAATTTTAAGCACTGTTTAATACAACAATTCAGATATCCTCTTTACGACTCACAATTTTCTAAGCTATTGGAATTAAACACTTAAATCCAAATACCATAAGACGTTCACAAAACTCATTCTAAATTGGTCAAAAATAATTCTTGTGTGAGAAACTTCAGCTCTCCTCATGACTTTGATGAAAGAGTCTCTAAAACCAAAAGTAAGGCTCACAAATCAGGGATTATTTTTAACATCTCATTTACTCCAGAGGTTGAATATGGTGTGTATCTTTTTGCAAAACTACAACCATAATTTAATGCAATGTTTGCCTCTCACATCACATCATCTCAGCAAACATCTGCTAACCACAGTTTGAAACCCTAAGTAACACATGGTTTAGTCCTAAATCCTCTTTTAACTGTGCCCCATAATTTGGATGAATTACTTCCATACATCTGTATCTGGAATTAAAGGATCTGTCCTACAGTATTATAGAGAATTATTTAAAATAAAAAACCAAAATATGGCACAAAATGGGATAAAATGGCATCGCACAATGTCAAGACCAAATACTGACTTCACTCCCAAGTTCAGGATCTATAACTCAGGCTCTAACTTTAACTGCATTTTTCTTTGATAAATATCATGCAAAGAGAAAGGAAAAGTTTATGCTTAAATGCAGTTGTGTGGCTGCAGGAGATGGCAAACTGGTGAGCTGAATCCCGCAAGTTACGTGAGGACATCGAATTTGCCACTGTAAGAGCTCAGCTAACTTTAGGAACAGAGTTGTTGCCATTAGCAACGGGCCACTCATTTATAGAGGGAGAGATGTTTATCACTCAGGGCTGCTCTGAATTTTTAGTGCTTGGCTCAGTGGTAGGGCAAAAAAAAAAAAAAAAAAAAGGGTGCTGCTGCATTTATTTTGTATTAGTTCTGATCCTGTGCTCGTTGGGAACTAATGTACTGTGTTGTGCAAAGTGCAGGTTGCAGGGAGACACACACCTGGATTTGCTGTTGAATATATTTACTTTGCCAATGTTTCATTTCTGAGCTTTTGTAGGGGGTTTGCTTTGATTCTGCACTGCCTTGCACAGGCTTTCAGTCTTTTCTCCCTGTAAAGATTCAGAAAAGCCATTTCTTAATGCCTTATACGAAGATATGAAAATATTTATGTGAATAATACTATAATTTTTTTATTATTTTAATAATATTTAAGTTTCTTTCTTTTCCTTTTATTACTACTGCATGTTCTATGATATTTTCCCCAGTTCCCTTTGCTGTCAGTAGATCCTTTAGTTCTTTCTCCTGTTTTTAGTGTTTGAAGGCTTTTGGCCCTGACTTCCATTTGTTTTTTTCCTCGACAATGACTTCCTCTGTTTACTAAAACAACTGAAATATTAGCCTTCCTCTCCTGTATTTGTATTTTCCACCTATATCATCACAACAATCCTGATCACTGGGCCTGTACTCTGGGTGTGATTATCTTCCTTTCATCCCCACATAAAATTTTCTGTTGTTCTCAGCCAGTTTATTAGCAGCCCCTATCTTGATTATTGCATTGAGACAAGTGTATACAGGAGCTGCTCAATAATCATGAAATAGAGTGTGACATATAACCAGAGTTTGTTTTCCTTACTTTTGTAAAACACAGCCTTTCTATAAAACCTGGTTTACAAGATCAAGATTTTTTAACCAGAAATTATTTTTTTTTAAAAATAGAAAGGAGTTAAACAACAGCGGTTGCTTTGAAATTAATAAATTGACCATGACTGCACTCACTTTGAAACAAAAACCTCTCCAGTCACTGAAGCAATGAGTTTTCAAACAAGTCCCACAGCACACATATTTGATTTTAAAAATGTAAATATTTTAAAAGGAACCCTCATGTACTTATTAGCAAGATTATGTAGTAACATTATATGTGAGTGGATCCAGAGACATTCATTACACAATGATTTCTCTGCAGCAATGTCTGTAGGATAATCTCACACTTGAGGACTAAACTGAATATGAGTCTCTTGTACATTGTTCCCTTGTCATTTGCTTGTCTGTCTTACAACCCAGTGCTGTAAAATAAGTCAACTGCAGAGCTGCTGATAGAAGAAAATTTGAACATATAACTCTTTGCGTAATTGGGATGGGCAGCTCCTTGGTCCATGATCCAGAAGAAATGTAAAACAGCACTAGAACTGAAATCTTCAGGGAAGTATAAATGATAGTGGACAGTTTTAATGCAGAGAGAGCAATTAAGAGCTGAATGCTGATTTATTCGCTTTACTTTCAAATGTTATGAATCTAAACCATCATTCGTGGTTCGTTTGTGGGTTTTCTTACACAAAATGTTATGGAGCTCAAAGAGAAAGTAAACTCTGGTCAGCAAAACATAGCTCAAAAGCCAAACAAAAATATTTACTCCAATTTCTTTAAGTAGGTGGTGAACACAAAGGAAAGGAAAGGCACACAGGAGAAATGAATACCATGGAAGCTGAACAGATGACAAGTTTAATTGTCGTAGCTGTGTGCCTGAAATAATGAGCTTAACGCAGTAACTGAGAAGGAGCTGTACTTTAGACTAACAAGCTGGATATTTGTAACACATCAAAGAACTCGTGAAGGTCTTTGTAGTATTTACAGAGTACTGGACAGAAAAGATACATGTGGCATTCAGTAGGGATGACACAGAAACTGGAAAATGCCCAAATATGTCTCTGAAATATAAAAAGTCATGAACTGTGTGGATGTGGATACTAAAGCCTGGGATTTGTGTGAATGCCAATTATAAAGGTAGATTAATTAACAGCTTTAAAATGGTGTGAGAGAAGATGAAAGCCATTAGAATGTGCATGATACATTGCACAACACAAGGATTAAATGCATATTAAAGCAAGAACCATGGCTTGGATTATTTAGCTTCAAGGTGGTAAACATTTTTTCCTATTCTGCTCTGTTTGATCAGTGATGCATAATGACTACATCTGTAAGAGAAAATTAACCATCCTTAGGGCTGCTCTTTAGTTATTCAGAGTTATTCAACAGTTATGGTTATCCAGAGTCCATATCTGTGCTAGTGAGCCCTCCTGACTCCAAATTCAAGTGAGCTGTCTGTTCAAACCATCTCTGTCCCTTTCCAACAACCATGCTCTTCTGAAAATCCTCTGGAAGAATGCTCAGTGGCCAAAGCAAAAAACATTTTTGACAGTTTAATGGTATGGGCAGTTCAGGTTTTCTGAGTAGATAAGAAGGTAAGACAATAAATGTTGGAGTGTCAGTAGGGAGCTGGGATACTTAGAGAATTAATGGACCCCAATTGTCAGTAAGCCACAGAGATCCAGCAGTGCAGGGTCTGAGCCTGATCTTGGTCTGAGGCTCAGGAGAGACACTGAGGTGCTGGAGCATGTCCAGAGAAGGGAACTGAGCTGGACACTCAACCCACCCTCAGCTGCCCTCTTTTCCTGCATGTTCCTGTCAGGGAGTTGTGCAGGGCCAGCAGGTTCCCCCTCATCCCCTTTTCTCCAGGCTGAGCCCCATTCCCAGCTCCCTCAGCCTCTGCTGGTGCTTCAGACCCTTCCCTAGCTCCATTCCCTTCTCTGGACTCACTCCAGCCCCTTAACACCTCTCTTGTCATGAGTGGACACAGCATTCGAGGTGTGGCCGCCCCAGTGCCCAGCACAGGGGGACAACCCCTGCCCTGGTCCTGCAGACACACCACTGCTGGCACAGGCCAGGTGACATTGGCGTTTTTTGGACACCTGGGCACAGCTGGCTCATGCTCAGCCACTGTCACCAGCACCCCCTTGTCCTTTTCTCCAGGCAGCTTTCCAACCACTCAGCCCACAGGTCTGGAGCTCTGCAGGGGTCTGCAGAAGATTTTCCACCTTCTCCTCTGCTTTTTTGACTGACAGCTTGAAAATACCAATCTTTTAAACATTAATGCAACATCAAGCACACTTAAGGTTAAGTATTTAACTTATATTAAAGAGAAATCTTTCTAAATACATTTTTCTCCATTAGCTTGGGCTAAGAACAACTCCAATATGTCTATTTTTAGTAAGCTTTTGATATAGAAACTGTTTAGCCTCCATATAAAAATTATCATGTGCCTCCTTAATGTGCTCACATTTGTGGGGAAAGAAGTTGTGGAACCTGAATATGTGGTCATGTACTTTTCCCTTCAGAAAGACACAGGGGATTGGAATTTTTCAGCCTGGAGAAGAGAAGGCTTTGGGCAAATCTAACTAACCTACTGGGGAAGATGAAGAGGGGATTTTTGAAGAACATGTAGTAACAGGAAAAGGAGGAATGGCTTCAAAATGACATAGAACAGCCCTTTAACAAAATGATGGATGTGGAATTTAATTAATTCATTAAAAACTGTGTTCCAGAACATTACCAAAATACCCTGGTATTTAGAAGTGTTGATTAGCCACTTAACAGGGACACATGTTTTCTGTGAATTTGGAATTTAAATCTCAGCATGGTGTGTGATAGCCTTTAAAGATTAAACCATCTCAAATGAGATTTTCATGTAAAATGAAATTCTCATGAGTACTTCATGTAAATATCTACTTATGAAATACTTGCCTATGCTCCCACTGGAGTCAAAGGGATTCTAAGGATCTGATGACTTAAATCTTTTGACTGCAATGGGAGCTTAGATGTCCAACTCTTATGTGGGTATCTACAGAGAGACACCTGAAAGGAGGCTGTAGCCAGGTGGGGGTTGGTCTCTTCTCCCAGGTAAGAAGCAATAAAGAGAAAATTACCTCAAGTTGTTCCAAGGGAGGTTTGGACTGGATAACAGGGAAAATTTCTGCCCAGAAAGGGTAATCAGGCACTGGAACAGGCTGCCCAGGGCAGTGGTGGAATCACCTTCCCTAGAAGAGCTAAAAAAAAAAAAATGTGTATATGTGGTGCTTTGGGACATGGTTTAGTGGTGGCCTTGACACAGCTGGTGAAATGATTTGACTCAGTGACCTCAGAGTGTTTTTCCAACATAAATGATTCTGTGATTCTAAACGTGTCTTAGTCCACAGACTGAACTCAAACCATGATGAGCTTCCTGACACACCAGAGGAAAAGCAACCAGTAAGTCCAGTTTGAATTCAAGACTTTCTAACACGTTTTCTTTCACTTGCACAAATACTTGTGGAATGGGAATATTTTTCCAATGAGGTCTGTCGTCTCTAGACCAACATTCATCATTTCTTATCACAGCTGTAGCATTTTCTGTACATGCACTTGTGATTACATGCTCCTGTCTGTGCCATCCTATTGGTCTACTGATCCTCAAGACCCAAATTTGTTCTTGCAAGAGAAACAGGCTTTTCTGAAATAGGTTTTGAACGATCTTCTTTCAAGAAAATAATTTTGGCTGCTTAGCAGAGGCCATGCCATAGCCCCAGTCTGACAGTGTATTTCTATTCATGTCAAAGGTATTTCTCACGACAATGATCATTCACAAAACATAAAAATTTTCATATTTTCTTCCCTCAGAAAAGAAAAGTTCTTTGATGTACTCTCTTTCGATTCCAGAAGCTGAGGCAAGAATGTGGATGTGTTGTGATCACAGTAAAAGTCAGTGTCAAGGTTGAAATAGTTTACTTATATTTTAAAGCTTTGACTAAGGGGAAAAAAAAAAAAAACAAACAAACAACTCAGAGAACAGGATTTGATAACATCCATATCTCAAATGATGAACTGTCTGGGATTGACAGCTGGTAGTGACAGAATGGGAATTACTAGATTTTTATTTTGACACTTCTTCCATTAGATTCCACACATTTTCTACTAGAATGTATGTTCCTAAAAAGATATTTATAAGTCTGAAAGATTCCATATTCTTAAAATTTTAACCTTGTATAAAGAGCTTAAATATCTGGGGCAGGAGGAGACTTATTAAGAAGAAAAGTGGATTTTCTTTGTTTTGAATCTCCATTATATACAACTTTCATTGGATTAGCAAAATCTGAATTCATCCACGCAGTATTAACTGTGATTTGTTCCAGCTCAGGATGGTAAATTTGTTGCTTTTCTCTTTTTTCTCTCTTCTTTTTTTTTTTTTTTTTTTTTTTTTTTTTTCTCGAGGAGAAATGAAAGCAATCTATCTCTTAAAGCATGACTTTAAGAAACTTAATAGAGCATAAATGCCATGCAAAAGTTGTTCTTCAGCCAACTGCTATAAAAACTTAGATACATGTGTTTAAATTGCTAAGCTGCTCACCTAAAAGGAACACAATGTAAGAGATAAGCTTTACGATTTTAGAAGATGCACAGAGTCAATTAAGACTTCCATTAATTAGAATTGTTTGATTAGCTTGTTCCTAAGGACCATTGCCACTGCCATTTTGTTTGAATTTTAGGTGTAGTCTGTCTGAACATTTAACTTTGTTTCTTTTCAGCATTTTCATTCTCTTAATCTAGAATTGAAGCTGTTGCACATGAAGGCATATTGTGCATATATAGAAAACCCACCCACCACCACAGGAGGCATTTTTGCATTGAGAGATTTTCTTGCAACTAATTATTTGAAAGTTATTTTTATCTCCTGGAAAAAAAAAAAAAAAAAAAAAAAGAAAAAAACAAAACACAAAAAACCCCCTACAAAACAACAAATAAAAAACCCCAACCAAACAACAAAAAAACAAAACAAAACCAAACAAAACCCCCAAAACAACAACCAAAAAAAACCCCAACTCAGACTTCCAAGAGGTGGAAATTTATTTAGAAATTATGCTAAAATCTTTCTGGTGACAATCAGCTTTTTCAGTAATAGCTGCCCTGAACATTGAATGGTCACAGAGCAAATCAGTAGCACTGTGTGTCAATAACATGGACTGAACATTCAAGCACAGCCATTAAATATTCAAGTGATTTTCCTTGCATTTATTTGCCTATAGATACTCATTTGCATATGCACAGGAGCCCTTTACAAAAGGATGGATGTGGAATTCAATTAATTCATTAAAAACTGTGTTCCAGAACATTAGCAAAGTACCCTGATATTTAGAGGTGTTGATTAGCCAGTTAACAGGGATGCACATTTCCTGTGAATTTGGAATGAGGAGTTTAAATCTCAGTATGGAGTGTGAGATCCTTTAAAGATTAAACCATCTCAAATGAGATTTTCCTGTAAATATCTACACGTGAATTACTTGCCTATGCTACCACTGGAATTAAAGGAGATGGAATCAAGGGATTCTAAGGATCTGGTCACTTAACTCTGGTTGACTGCAATAGGAGATAGAACCACAAAGTTATTTACTCTTCCTCTAACTATTTCTGGATGAGGACCACAAAATCTTTCACAGCCCGACCTGTTGATTGTGGAAACCACTTCTCTTTTACATTACAACACATCTAAATTGTGTGTTACAGCATTGACCAGCAGCTTAAATTTTTAACTGTAGGACAAGATTGTGTAGTGGATTTGATTCCACTGTACCATTTCCAATCAAATCCTAATTATAACCAATGAAATTTAATATACCAAAAATTATCCAAGAATTCAAATGACAATTATGGACATGAACACACATGAATGTGCATTAATGTACATGAAGCAACTACATGACACATATAATCCATATAATCAAAGAAACAGCTGATCCTGATGGCATTTTTAGGGTGTTCTTCCCATCTGTGCTTTATTTATGTCATGCAAACCCAGTCTGGATGTGAGCAGGAAGGTTAATTACATCCTGCACAAGCCTATTTCGCACTAAAAGGGGTTAAGAGTACATCATGCAAATGAGTCTTCAGGTCAGACTATCAGAATCTGGACTTCCTATTCTAGTTGCCCACTAAGTGATCATCTCTGTACCTTCTGTGTACCCAGCACCTCACACACCAAACTCACAGGTAATAATGAACCTCTGCATAAGCAACAGAATTTATATTGATCCACTGAAAAGAAGGTCTGTTTCCTCATGTAGGAACTGATTTGCTCAGTTCTTAAATCTGTAAGGCCATATTATAATTTATTAGAATTAGCAGGGAAATAACACAAAAAAAATACAAATACACTGGATGTTAGAGAAGTTTGTGCAACAAGCCCTTGACTGGCAGAGTTAATTGTAATTCTTCTTGCTTAGCACTGAAATTTTTAAACCGTATATCTATGAAGGCAATTATGTGAAGAATTAGTTAATCCCCCAGACATCAGCTTTACCTGCATTATTTCAAGTACCAAAGCCACTGAACAGCACAGCCTGCAAGGACAGGCAGACAGGTAAACATATGCATATGAGCAAACACTATTTTGGTGTAGCTCCCAAAACAAGCTGTGCACTTCCTAAAATAGAGACAGGCAAAAGTCTGAAATCTATGCAATCTGCCAGAGAAAGATGAGCTGATCTCCTAAGATACCACTTATAAAGTACTAGCAGCACATCACAGCCAACAAATAACTGGAACCTGATCTGCAAAACTGAAGGAAAAGGTGTCCTGTTGTAAGATTTGTCCTACAGCTATGAGCTTTCAGGTGAACCCTGAAAACACTCAGCCCATGAAGGCTCAGGGAATGAGGGCACTCAGCTGAAAGTGGGGCTGCAATATCTGAGAAGACACAGGCTGATGTCAGAGTACCCTCTGGACTTTCCTGGATAGAAGCAGCAGGCAGTAAGGATGGAAGATTCAATTTTTAGGTGTAAGGACACCTCTATTTGTGGCATGTGAGAGGCTGCAGAGTAAACTACCACCCTGTGTTGGAAGGGAAAGGTGGAATCAGACCTCAGGATAAGTTACAATCTCCACACTAATTCTTTTAATTCTTTAATTCTAATAAATGATAATATGGCCTTGCAGATTTAAGAACTGAGAAAAATCAAACCTACATGAAGAAACAGACTTTATTTTCAGTGTATCAGTTCTTATTCTGCAGAATGCTGTCAAACACAAAAGCAGACAGAGATCCAGAGTCTCAAAGCAGTGATGAGACGGTGCTGCAGTGAAGAGAGACTTACATTTACTATGAATTGGGGAAATTTCTGGGATTTGAAGAACTTGTACTGAAAAGATACTTGTACTTGTTCTAAATGTACCCACTGAAAGTCACAGAAAAATATTTAAGCTAGGAATGCGGAAAAGCCAAAAGATACACAAGGTGTCCCCCAGGAAACAGTGCTGCAGCTGATTTTGTTCAGCTAAACAAACTCTACTTGAAAACAATGAACAGAAAAATAAATATTTACATCCAGATGCTTGTAATCGTGTTCTGGTAACCAAAAGTCAGAAGGAAGGTTAGGAGCAACAAAAAGACCTCATAAAACTGAGCGAACCATGAAAAAAAAAAGTGGCCCAAGTGCTTTATGTAGTTATGAATAATGCATCTATAGAAAAACAACATAAACCATGTATATATGATGCCAAACATTGAACTGAATTTTTCTAAACCAGACAAAGAAGCCAATGAAATGTGGTGCCTCATCAAAAACAGCATAAAGAAAAAGGAAGAGGTGCCATTTATTCAACACTCAAAAAAAGAAGAATTTTATTTAATCTTCCTCTTTTGAAATATTTATCTAAAAGTTTAGAAAGAAAAGTAACCAAGATTTTCCTATATGCTTTATCTGGCTTGACTGCCTGTGTGAATAGATAAAGATGGGGATAAAAGCAGCCCCAAATGTGTAGAGAAGAGTGGAAGACATATCCTAATATCCCTAATTAAAGCACTCCCCCCTTGCTTATTAATTGTTCTGCTGCCAGACCCCTCAAAGCTTGGCAATGTAGGAAGGAAGTGCCTGTGTCCATCAGCCTGCAGGAGCAGCCTCCTTAAAAGTTCCTCCAAGCATCATTAGCTTAAGAATATTTCTTAAATAATACAAGAGATGGACCAAGAACTTTGGACATGTTCAAGCAAACTTTTTGTGCCTCACTGGGAATTATGCACTGAATGGATTTGTTCCAGAATTGTTGAAAACTATCACTTCAGTTTACTGAAATAAAACATAACAGGCTGTTTGTTTGTTGTTTTTTTCTTTGTTCGTTTTTTTTTTCCTAAATGATAAATTTATGGATACAGCTATAATGCAGTGTGAAGTCTCAGCTGAGAACTTAGGCTGGATTACATCTCACACTTAAAAGTCTAGTTAGTGTCACAGTTTGCCTGGCACTGACACTGAGTTTGATATTGACAGCTAAAAATATAATACACAGCAGAGAGAAATTCTCTGATGGTAGATGTTTGAAAGACAAACTATGAAATGCTTTCCAGCTTGAGTTATGGAATTTAAGCATTGTTTCTGCAGCTTATCTTAGCTTTTAAAAAAACCTTTAAAAATACATAAATATTTTAAGAGCAGCAGGACAAAATATCTATCCCAAAAGATGAGCTCTAGATTCCTTGTTAGGTTATGAGTTGGAAAGAGTCTGAAAGTTAAGCAACGTCTTAAAAGCAGAACTGAGAACCTTGAGTAAGATGAAATGCAGTTTAAATTCAAAGTCTGGCATTTAGGCCTAACATTTTAAAGGAAATGTCTTCAATACATTCAGAGAAAGGCTGCAGTGAAAAGCAGAGATGACCAACCCAGGTTCTGACAAGTAGTTCACTCCCAAATAACAATGTGGTGTTATGTGGTGATCAGCCCTGCTAAACTGTCCTGGACTTCAGAAATGT
Source organism: Onychostruthus taczanowskii (assembly GCF_017590055.1). Taxonomy (NCBI): domain Eukaryota; kingdom Metazoa; phylum Chordata; class Aves; order Passeriformes; family Passeridae; genus Onychostruthus; species Onychostruthus taczanowskii. The sequence continues at coordinate 26,107,053 of NW_024499239.1, read as the reverse complement.
TTTGTAAACTGAACTAAAATGTGCTGTTGTAACTAAACTGATAAATTTAACCTACTCAGTCAGCACTGAGTTATTTCCCTCTGTGGCCATCAGTTCTGTGGGTTTTACCTGCTGCTCACATTTTGTTGCCTGTAGTTATCAGCACTTGCTGCCCTACCCAGCCAGAAGCTGGAGAGTGTCTGTCCTTCCCCTTAAAAAAGCATGCAATAAACTACAGTTTATAATTTGAGAGACATCTACTGCAAGAAGTGGATGGCATCAGTATTTGTATTCAATACAACATGTTGAGCCATTGTAGTAACTCTATTTACCATTCCATTACAGCTGGAAGTTCCTTCTCATCCATCCCCCTCCCCACTCATGCTCCTGGTACACACTGAACCCTTTACAAGCTGTTTTATGTCACTGATTTAGCAGAAAATAAATCCAGGTTAAAAAAGGTGGGTTGTTTTCTCTCATGTTAGTGACTTCATGGAATGATCCAACAATCACTGAAGATGGAGCAAGCTAGGGTTGGGAGGTCAGCATCAAGTCATATGTCTGAAAAACAGAGCTAGGGAAGATCAAGGGAATGGGAGACATCTCCTTCTCCTGGTGAAAGCACTGTCAGAAAGACAAAACTACTCATAAAATTGCATCTCATGACACTAATTTATATAAACCACAGTGACTTAAGATTTGCTGCAGCTCCATTTCAGACACTCTAGAGTCAGATTTGTTCCCACATTCCAGCTGCTGAGGTCGGGAGCTGCCTACCTGGGAATGCAGGGAAGCAGCCTGGCAGAGCACATCAGAGCACCACAGCTGTTTGCTCAGTGCTGCCTTTGGATGTCATGTCACACAATTAGCACTCACAACCCTGCAGGAAACAGGCAGCACTATATTAAAGGGCTGGGACTATATCTAGACACAGTGGGTAACATCAGAGGAATCTAAGTTGCTGCAATTTGCACTTCCTCCAGGCCCCAATAAAACACAAGTTACACCAGGTTGTGCTCCCTGAGGCTACTCATGAAATACTCTCTGTATGTGCCTCCATAAATCTGCCAATGCTATATTCAATGCACAGCTCTGTCTCCTCTCAGATGGGCTGGAAGACTGAAATTTTGGGGTTGCATAAAGATAGATGAGATTTGTTAAAGCAGGAAATCCTCTGAACCACAACCAAAATCTTAAATAATATTCTTAAAGAATATTAATCCAAGGGCCTGGATTATGGTTACATGGTTGGTATATCAATACATGGTGAGAAGGAATAGTTTGTCAAATGGGATGTGATGATTTTGGCTGGGATAAAGTCCATTTCCTTCACAAGCAGCTCATATTCTGACTATAAAATAATTTCCTAAATAGCTTTGTTACTTTTAGGATCCTCCCTGTAAACTGATTCCTGTTTTTCATCAGCAATGATCACCAGCTCAAATCAAGGAATTTGAGACCTGATTTGCCTCTAATGGATTTTGGCAGGGACTCTCACAACAATGCAAACCCCATTACAGTCAGAGCCTAAAAATGCTCTCTTTCTTGTTTTACTGGGAAAATTACCACTCTTTTCTTGTTTACCACTCTTTTCTTGTATATTTTCTGTCAAATTTTTGTAGTCCTCTCGCAAATATACTCCAGGAGAGTTAAACTACAGCAAAATTCAGGCTGCTCAAGCAGCTGGAGCTTGGGGGTTAAGCACTGAAAGCTGCTGGAGAGGTGACCTTGTTGAAGGGTGAATTCTCAGGTCACAGATAGAGGTGACCAAGAAAATAAACCAAAAAATCACTGTCAGAGGGGATTAGTGTGTACTTTGCAGCCACCTAAGGGCCACTGACACTTCACAAGGTGGGCTCAATTAGTGGAAGGAAACGATTTTGTCCATTTAACTCCTGGTCCTGAAAGGAGGAGGGCAGGACAATCTTGGGGACAGTGACTGTGAGAGATCCCCACACTGGTCCAGAGCACAAACGCTGTGACAGACCCTGTCATCTGAGATGTGACTTCATTGTCAAAGCCTGCAGGTTATGTCAAATTAACCCCACACCTTTTGCAGCTGAGCTAAGTTATTTTTCAGTCCTTTCTTCCCCTACTCTTCAGCCCTTGAGTTTATAAGCCTCTGTTTAGGCAAAACCTCCATATTTTTTAGCTTTTTCAAGGAATTTTTGCATATCTGTCAGAGACAGCTGATGTATTCTATCTGCAGTAATATTTGAATTTTTTAGAAGTCTCTTATGCTATTAGCAAACCAGGTTCAGACATATTCTCTCTTGCAAGGCCAGCTGCTCTTTAGTTTCTTCCTTGTAATTTATCTCACCCAATTTCTCAGCAAAGTCATGAATACTGTCTGAATAGCAATGCTTCCCACCAGTTTTGTACAGGTGTTTCTAATGCAGGAAACTCTATCTGTACTTAACATCCTGGAGTCTTTTAACTAGTTTTTTAACTAACTTTTAACTGGACTGAAGAGATTAAAAGACAACAAGGCCTGTAAATAAGGTCTCTGTTGCTGAGCCACAACACCAAGGATATAAAATAAAACCCCAAGGAATATCCACTGATAAGAAATACTAGTAATCAGTCCAGAAAAAAAGTATTTGCTATGAATTTGAATTAATTACAATTTTCTTTTTTGGATTAATTTGATTTTATAATATTTATATTCATTGACTGAGGTTCTTTATGCTCATGTTTTGGATTGATTTGGGAACAAGCAGAAACGACTTCAAAATATCAGCTCAGAAACAGCTACAAGCAAAACAGGTGCAGCACTAATAATAACACAAATCACCAAAATATTTTTTTAAGAAAACAGAGCAATGAATTTATATTGTATTCACTGTTTCTCTGCAATAATTTTTTAACCCTTTCATGCTTCTACTTTCTCTAACAGTCTGACAAAACGTAATTTTTTTTCTGCTATCTCCCATAGGATGGAAAGGAAGAACAAATATTATTAATAAATGGATTTTTAAAAGCAGAAAAACAAAACATGGAAAAATAAGACCTTTCAAATCTGAAAATTTCTATTTAAGGGTCTTGTGCAAGGCTTTCTTTTCACCAATGATATTTAAACCTATTTAAAGCCAAAATAACAATATTTTATTTTAAATGTGTGCAATAAAAGAAGACCAAAACAGACCATTTACTTCTAATCTGGTTTTAGGGCCTATAGTGAAGGTAATATTTGATCTATAAAACATCTTTTCCTTTTTTGCTTTAAACCCCGGCATTGACACAGTAATAAAGTTGAAAAACTAAGCGATAAATCTTATAGCAGCCACTTTTTTTTTTTTTTTTCCAAATATGCTTCTTTTGGTATTACCAGTTAAATGCTTGAAAGAAGATGATTTACAGCTTTCTGATATCTTATAACTTTCTCTGAAGCCCAGTTAAATACAAAGCCAGCCTGGGATGTTCTCCAGCCGTGTAAGACACATTGTCTCCTGCAGCTGTTTGTCTGCTTCCGGACCCTTGACAGGATACCCAGACAGACTTTGGATGAGACACCTGTCCTGGGGTGACTTTATGATGCTGAATTTTATCCCCATTATCTCTTTAGCCCAGAAATAAGTTCTGCACCTTTAAAACTAGATCTGAGAGTGAAGTGGGGGAGGAGGAAAAGCAATGGAATTTTTTTCATGGCTGTATTCAAAACATGGAGAAATGAGAAACACAGCTCACTATTTTAAATTTTTTACAGAAGTTTAATAAGGGATCAAAGGGACAATATGCAGTTCTGGGGTGTTTTAGCAATCTTCCAAAAGCAGACCATTAGCTTAAAACGATGTCCTTATATACTTTTACATTACATGGGTAAAATGCATATTCATTAGAGTTATAAATATTCAAACATTCCTGACAGTTTAGGTGTTCCAGGAATGCTTTTGCTTAGTTTTAACCTTTAACTTGTCTACATGACATCCTATATGATTAAATCAATATATTTTATTTCTTCTTGAGGCTCCATTCTGTTGTTTTTACACTTTCTGATAACTTGAGAGTCAGTAAATTTTTCTCTTGGTTTTTGTCGCTGTTATCTTATCATTCAGATAAGATAGTCCACAAATGTGAGAAATAACATAGCTGTTTCACACAATTATCTGAATTAGTTACACAAACAAAAGCATTTTAACGTTACGTAGTTTCTATTTTAATATTATGCTAAGGCCTAAGATATATATTTATCACACTACTACTTACATAAACTGACAGATTATACTATACCAAAAAGCAGTTAAAAGCAATTACAAATTGTACCATATCAACATCTTTGTGGTTAAAAATAACTTTCAAAAGCCAATACATAAATGCAAAAGCCAATCCTACATTGCCATTTATAACAGAGATAAGCAGTGTTATTGGAGTTCTCCTCTCTTCAGACAAACAGGGAGTTTTCCCTTGCTGTTTTCACCGGTTTTTCTCTCATTAGCTGAGGCCAGAAAGGTTTTTTTTTTTGGAATTCCAGCTATTATTTGGCCTGGGAACATCAGGATTATCAGCCAGGACACCGGAGTCCTGGAGAGACTGAGAGAAAGCCAAGGACACAGCCACCAAAAGGACTCTGAAAAAGGACTCTCTCGGAATTTGCCATCTCTTCAGAACAGCGAGGGGTTCCACTCTTCCATATTATTCATTTTCTCATGTTTGTGAATATTTTGCCTGTTAAATAAACAGTTTTTATTCCACTTTTCTCAAAGGAAACAGGTGGGGGAGAAGTGCCACTGAATTTTGCCATTTAGGGAATATCCCTTTGGAAGTTCCCTTCCAAATTTGTCCCAAATCAGGGCAGACACCTAAATTTCAGACACCTGAATTCTAAGATAAGTGAATCATCCCCTTAGTCTGGAGCCTGAGCTGCCTTTACACTAAACTATGAAAAAGATCATCTCATAGTTCTAAATTCTTGGAATATGCATGGGGTAGAGTTGGAATTTTTTTTGACCAAGCTGGAGAATTGAAGTATTTCATCAGACCCATTTACACTGTGAACTTCCTGCCACTTCAGAGCTGCATATTGAGGGGAAAGAAATGGCAACAAAAAGGATATTTGAGCAACAATCAGCTGTTATATTGCTAATTAAGGTAATTGTATGTTCATTCTTTTCAAGGATGAGAGGCTGGAATGGGCATATGAAAATTAATCAAATCATTTATAGCCTTCTTACAGCACGTACCAAAATTTATTTAAGAATCAGTCAAACAAGTGTTTTAAATCTCAGTCTGCCGAGAATATTTGGCCCTACAGAATATTTCTCATAAGAATTAAATCTCTCCATTTATAATATTTCGTTTTACCATAAAGGGAAAGGAAAAAAAATCTATAAAGTTATAAATAGTTATTATGAAAATTAAGATAATTCTTTTCACCTGTCTTAAACCTATTTAATCTGGAAAACAATAAGATAAGTTCTAAGAAAAAAGTAAGTAATTTTACAGAAACTTTTCATAATCCACATGCTGCTCTGCATTTAGCTGATGGTTGTGGATGAATACCTGTAGCAGCTGAAGTCTGTGATGAATCAAGCTGTACAATGTGACTCCTGTACTCTCATGACTCACTTGGAACTGTTTTGGAATGTAATGTATTCATAGAAGAATTTTACAGGTATGCCAATCAAAAGCAGTATTAAGTGCATGATGTTCTGAAGCATGAAAGCTTCAGTTGTAAATCAAGGGACAGACTCAAACAATCTTGTTCATGGGCTCTGAAGACTGACCTCACCATCTCAACACTCATCCACAGAAACCTCCCCTGAGGGACAATAAATAGCTGGTTTACCTGCCTCCCCTAGTCCAGTGCACATGTTTTGGTGGTATTTTGCTTTACTGCTGGACTGGGTTTTATTTAGAAGGCTGTGGAGGCTCCCCTTTTATGGAGAATCTGAACAATCATCTTGATGCTTAAACTAGGTATAAAAACTCCCACCTCACTGCCTCAAGCCTTGTGTTTGTACACAGCGAGAGGCGTCCACTTGATTCAGCTTTTTTGTGCTCTCATTGTGATGCAGAGAATACAAAAAAGTGAGTGATGTCCTATTCATTATATGTGTCACTGCCCCATTACTTTACAGGATAATGTGGTTCAGTTTCAGTTCATAAAAATTCCTTTTCCATAAAGAACTCGATGTACTATAGCTCATATAAAGGGGGATTTGGAAGTGAGCATTTGATTTATTCACCATAAAACACTAAATAACATGGTGACCTCTAACTGATCTATGGTGCACCAAACATTCCTGAGGAATTCCAATTTTTCTGCAATCCCTACAAAGAGGGCTCAGGTGCACATTGGAAGGAGACTGAATCAAACTGCCCAGTTGTGCAAATAATGTATGCAAGATGCCACTGGCATATGTTATTCATTTTGAGGATTTCATGGTTTTGCTTAGCATAATCCAGCATAACTGAACAAAAGAAATTCAAGTTTTCCCTGACAGTCTAAAAAAATAATTGGAAGAGAAAAAATTAATTAGATACAGTTGGCAAGACAAAAACAGAGGAAATATTAATATACAGATTAAAGTTGAAACTATTTTCTGTGTGAAAATACTTCCCCCCCTTTTTTTTTAATGCTGAAAGTAATGATTTTGTTCAATATGAATGCAACAAAGTCTTTGCATTTTCAGCCAATAAATAAGAATTTATGAAGTCTGGTCCTTGTAATGGCACACAGAGCAGGATGATTGAAATTATTTTAACTGAAATGACTAATTTCCAGTTATGATTAAACAGATATGATACAAATCCAAAGGAAAAGCTGAGGATGGGTGAACCAGGCCAAAACAAATGCCTACATATGCAGTGACAAACAGCAGATGTCCAGAGACCAGGGTGCAACATAGGACACACACACAGATCTTGAGCATCCTCACAGATGCTGCTTTTAATCTAAGGATGTACTAATGAGATCTAATAACTTTGCTTTGCATTTTGTACAGTTTGATCACCATTTTAAGGAGAGATTGTCATCCTTCTGTTGCATTTATGTGGGACAGATCTTTGTGGGCAGCTGGATGAGTTTTGGGATACACCTAGGTATATCTACATAGATGGGTATGGACATTGCCACTGTTGGTCCATCCTTCCCTCTGGGCCTGCATGGATTCTTGTATTTCTGAACCATGACATATACATTTCAGCGAAACCATCTTCTCACATGGATTTATACTGCTTTTAATTTCCTTTTCATATGCAGCCAGAGCCCTGAAGGTCAGAAAATGAGCTGCCTGATTACCACAATGCATCAAACAGAGCAAACTGCCTCAGCTTCCTCCTTCAGAGCTCGTGGGGCACTCGACATCACAGGGTACCTCTGCAGCTGGCTGTACCTCACTTTTCTTTACTTGTTTATTAAAGGACATTTTTTTTCATGGCAAATGCATGAAGGCTTTTAGAATCTTTAGGACTCTCTGAAACACAAAGAGGAATCTCTCCTTCTCATGTCCAGACAGTGCAGGCAAAGGTTGTCAGGTTCTTGCTGTAACAGTAATAGCTAATTCTCATTTACTTTGCATTCAGGGTAGCTACCAGGGCCACTGCAAGAGCACTGAATTTAAATCAAATGAAAAAGTTCATTAGATTGGAATAGCAGATGGTGAAGGGTCTGCAGGGGAAGATGTATGAGGAGTGGCCAAGCCTGGAGGAGGCCGAGGCAAGACCTCATCAAGGTCTTCACCATCCTCCCAAGGGCAGCTCAGGGGCAGCTCCAATCTCTGCTCTCTGTGACAGTGACAGAATTCAAGGAAATGGCTGGAGCTGTCAGGGGAGGGTTTGGTTGGATATTAGGGCAATATCCACTTAGGAGAATATCAGGGAGCTGGGTATATGTCTAACCACCAGAGGGTGGCTGGGCACTGAACAGGCTCCCCAGGGCAGTGCTCACAGCAGCAGCCTGGCAGAGCTCCAGGAGTGTTTGGACAATGCTCTGGGGCACAGGCTGTGACTCTTGGGGATGGTGCTGTGCAGGGCCAGGAGTTGGACTCAAAGATCCTTGTGGGTGCCTTCCAACTCAGGATATTCTACAATTCTGTTAGTAATGCCTGTCTTTTTCATATACCTTTCCCCCCTCCCCATTACACCCTGCTGTAATTAAAGACTGGAGTTTTGCCATTGATTTCAGTGACAGCAGAACCACAATTTAGATTATTGCACAGGTCATATATTAAGGACTATGCTTTCATCTTCATTATTTCAATTTCTTGCAACCATTTGCCTGGTTGTGATGTGCTCTTTCTTTCCCTGTCAAGTATTTATTTGTATTGCTACCCATGTTTAAATTGTTCAGTGAGATGCTCAGTTTAGGATCTAGCAAAGAAGTATTTTTCTGTAAATGTTTTTGATCTCTGTATGTGCTGCAAAAATGAAATCAGGAATAATATAAACCTGTCAAAACTTTAAGGTTTGTACCAGTCAGGTAGTTGTGGTTGCTTGGGACAGGAGACATTAAAAAGTGTAAATTTCTAAGGAACTTCTAAATGATGGGTCTTTTAGGAAAAGAAAAGACACATTTCAAAGGTTTTAGAAATTAAAAATGATGCAATTTTATTAGGGACAGAATTGTACTATTCTGAAAAAACTATATGAGCTGAAAAGAGGTAGGGCTCCCAAGAATATCCATTTGTCCACAGCAGAGGAATGTCAGGGGTGGTGAAGAGAGAGTTTTGGTAGAAAAACTGCAGATTGAGGAAGGAAAAAACCCCAGCACTTTCTTAATAGAACTGAACAGTGATCTCTGCATTTTCCAAGCCATGCATACCAAGACCTAGGAAAAATGCACTAGAAAAATGCTTCTGCCTCACTGCATGCTCATGTGGCCACTGCACAGTGCAGCCAAGGAGCACAACACCACTGCAGGCTGGAGAGCTGCATCTGCTCTATTGGCTGCCAGCCACCCCTGCACTGAGACACTTCTGTCACCTGAGCTACTGCCATGAGGGCAAAACAAAATATAAGCAAGGTAAGGCAACTTTGAGCATTTTAACCACGCTGAAGAGCCGCCCCCATAATGAGGAAATCTCATACACAACCAAAGAGGAAAAAAGACAAAGGAAAGAAAGGAACACAGAAAAGAACACGGAAGAAATGAATGGCTTGGGGACAAGGCTGCTCTGCTGCAGGGCCCTTCCCCTGTGCAAGTCCTTTCAGCAGAAAGCCAGAGCCAACAATGGGGCCCTGTTGTCACACTGATTGTGCTTTATGGCTTTGAAGCACACAACTGATTGCCGGCCTTGCCTTCATCACCTAAGTGCTCTCTGTATTCACATCCCTCACTATCAGCTGCAGCTGCAACCCATCTCTGCTGCTGGAGTTGGATTTTTCCACTGCCAATTCAAGGATGTGTTATAATTGAGTGCACTTCAAGTATCTACCCTAAGAACCATTGATATTTAGAACTTCACAAAAATTTTTGTTGTTGTTTTGGCTTCCTTTAAAATTTCTGTTCCCTGAGATTTTGTCGTGTGGATTATTTGAGTTTCCACTGACTCCTCCTGTCTAGTATTGGATAAGTGAATTTATTTATTGTGCTCTGCTATGGATAGGGGAAGAACAATGTGTTTGCTATTTACTGAGACTCCATCTTCTAACAGCACAGGTTCTTGATACCCTTGATGTTTGCCTCTGAGAAAATCAGACCATTGCCCATTTTGCATTTAATCTCCTGTTACAACATTTTAGTACTGCTGGCTTGATCTCCTCTCTGGATACACTGCATTATTCCCTGGCACCATCAGGGAATGCTGGGGGATCTGGAATTTGAAGAGGAGAAAATGCCCAACACACAGGGAGGGTTAAGCAGTTGTCTCCCGGTCAAACTGGCTAAAACTGAATGGTCCCAAAAGTGACCAGAAGGGCCACTAGTACAAATTCCCAACTGGTGTAAACCTGGCCTGGCTTCAACAGAGCTCCAGGCCTGGCCATAGGCAAAGCTGAAAGGTCTTACAGGAGTTCTGTGTGGAAGGGTGAGAGGGCGAAGGCAGATGGAGAGACAGCTTAGAAAAGTGAGAAAAAGAAAACCCAGAGGGCCTAATGTCAGAAACTAGTGACTTTTTCAAGCAATAAACCTCCTAAACTCTAATATTCCTGAAGGATGGCAGAGATCTATTACCAGGTTTCTTCAATATGCATTTGGAATTTGACTGTCTATTGTGTTGTACCTTTTTGTTATTCTCACAAGTATTACAAACTACTGCTGCTTAATTTGTTTTCTATATGTGAAAAACACTGCCAAAGACGCAAAGCAATGACAAATCTGACTTTTTATAAACAATGCAGAAGAATATCTTTTGTCTTTCCAACTTTGCAATTTTTCACAAAGTTGCTCAGTTTCTAATACTGAGTTAGACATAAAATTCAGATTAGGCCGATGTGCCAGACTTGATATTCAGGGAGATATGCTGATCATAGCTACCTTCTGAATAGCAAGTTCATCCCTTTAAACATGCAGTATCTTTTATTTTTGTCCACAAACAAGTCACTGACATTTCAACTTCACTGTAACACATTATTCTAAAGGGTGAAGAAAGTACAAATATTTGTCTTGGAATATTTCCCCCTCAGGCTATAAAAATTTACTTGGTTTGTAAAATTGTTAAATGTTGATAGAGAGACAGAAGGTGAATTCACAAGAACTTCATCCTCAGTTACTGAAAAGTGACCTATGAATTATGATTCAACAATGAATAAAATGCATTGGCAACTGGTTTATTATTAATAGCTGGTATTAACAGCTATTTTCCCTTTAGAAGTAAGGAAATAAAATGTAAATAATTATGCTATGTGTTGCAAAGAACTTTGCAGGAGACGTTCATTAGTGAGAACCCTGGAAAAAAGGAGAAGAAAATTAAACTATCTGGTGCCAAAAGACAATGGTCGGGACCTCCTGACCTCAGCCACAAGGACACTTATTTTCTGAAAAAGCAGTTTTGCAAACATATATTTGGGTTTTTAAATAAACAGTTACAGCTTCTACATTTCTCTGCATGAAAATTTGCTTTTCCCCCAAGTCTTACGCAGAACAGGATTCTCTGTACCTTTGAGCAAATAAAGCATCATCGGTGTAAAATTTGGAAAAATACACCAACAAACTGCAATAAAATTCTTCCCCTCACTTTGAGAAGGAAAAGATGAAGTCTGTATTTTGGGTTGAGTTTTTGGGGGAATTACAAGTTCTAGTGCCCTGACAGTCTACACAGGGGGAACATGGAAATTCATTTCTTGACTGAATAACTGAATTCCTTCCACAATAAAAGTGGTGGATAATGTGGCCTAGAAAAGTGGTGGATAATGTGGTTTCAACTCAGCACAGGATCAGAACAGACAGGGCATGACCTCAGGGGCCACAAGGGAAGAATGCAATGCACTGGTCTCTGCTGGTAAATAAAGAAAGCAACAAGGTAAAATATCCAATACGCCTCACTAACATTAAGATGACAAAATGGCAACTGATAATGGACACGGATCTCAGGCCAGTGTGTGCTCTGAGCTCATTTCAGCTGCCAGTGTGTTTGCAGCTCAGTAAGCCTTTGAGGTGATTCATGCTGATAGACCTAACCTTAGTTCTAAGCAAGAACAAGTTCCATTGAGACAGAATGTAGTTTTCCTTGTCTACACAAATGTTTTGCTCTAAAACAAATGTACCAATGGTTGAAGTGAAGGGTTTATACTCCTCTCCTGCACGTTGACAGTTCAAGGCAAGAGGCAAAAAAAGAGGGAGAACCATTTAATAACTACATGCATAACCAGTTTTTTTAGAATAGAGAATGACTCTGACACAAAATCCGAAATACAGCTCAGTGAAAGGAAAAGTTTCCACAGATTTATGTAAAAAGCTGGTTTTTGTTTTGCACGAGAAAGCAGGCTAACCTGCTGCCAAAAGTAATCTGCTTATGTAACACACATTGAAGTGAACAAGGGAACAGTGTCACATGCACTGGGATCCTTATCATGCTCTTCTGAAGAATCATAAACCTGAAGAAAACAGGATTATGCTAATGGAGTGTTGCTGTGGTGGGAGCAATCGAAGTGTCCAGATTAGCTACATCATGCAGAGTACAAAAACTAAAGAGTTGAGTGAAATGTCCTAAGGCCAGAAAAGAGCAAAAATGAAAAGCAAATTGTTTGAGGTCTGTTTGTTACATTTCTGTGCTCCAGGGAGTTGGCAGCAGCAGTGTCAGTACCATAAATGTGGCTATGGATCTTCATTTTCCTGGCCAGCCTGACCTGGGAGCCTCAGCCTTTGTCCATGGGCTCTGCAGATCTGTTTAATCCCCATCCTGGCCCTTGTCTGAGTTGCACTGTTGGTTTAAGCAGTCCTGTTTCTGTCTCCTGGATGGACCCTGGCTGTATCTGAAGTACACACACCTCCAGTCACATCTGTGGTACTCCTCCTGGATGAACCAGTCCCACCAAACTGCAGCCCTTTCTCCAGTTCTGCCTTTGGACCATCTCCCACTGCTCCTGAGCAGGGGAGTTCCCAAATTTGCCTGCAGCTGGGATCCTCAACCTGCCTTTCTGAGACTTCCAGGAGACCTTATCAGAACCCTGCCCTGCTGCTCAGGTGTACCTGGGCTGGGGAAGGCCCTGCCTGGGCTGAGGTCACTCTTCCTTTGCCCTCTCTCCCACCCCTGCTAGTGCTGTGGCTGACACAGATGACACGATTTGACAGATCTATCTCATTTAAGCCAATCTGCATGTTGGGGGGTGAAAACCAGGATTGTTCTCTGGTCTCTTCCTGCTGTTACTGCTGAACTCCTCAGGCCTCAGCACTTTTAATGGTCACTAAGTTCTGCACTTCTGATCTTACCCGTTGTGCTAAGCTCTTCTTTTTCCACACAAACTCCTCTAAAAATGCCCTTGACTAGCCAAATAACTTGTTCATCAATATCCACGGGTATTGATGATAGCTGAGTTTTGTTCAGACCCAGCCAGATTTCTCTGCCAGCCCCCAGCTCTGCTGACCAGAGCAGAGGGCAAAAAATGCAAATGCACTGCAGAAGCCACATTTTTGTTCTGTTGGATACTCTTGACTGCAGGACATTGGGTGGAAGGAGAACCTAATGTTTTGTAGGCAGAGCAATAGGGGGTCTGAATACATTTACACACACAGCATTTATAAGTTAAATTTCAAGCAATCATTGCCAGACTATCAGGGATTAATAGCATGTAATGGAGGGCAGAGGGAAACATTTGCTGCGTGGAAGAAGGAAGGTTGCTGCTAACAGCAAATCCAGTCATGAAGAGAAATAAATGGGCAAAGACTTGCACTCAGACAGACACGTTACAGCAAAACATTATATTATTAGGGAAGTAATGATGCTGCATACCATACACCTTTCAAGGAAGATCATTACTAAGAATATGTCCCAGCAGTCTGAAATGAGGGAGTGCTAATAGCAGACAGGGGTAGGAGCATGGGGTCATGGCTGCGATTAAATTTGATCAGGAAACATGTTCAGAAGCACAGCTCATGAAATATTTTTCTCCTGACAGAGGACAGATGTGTGGGTAGGTTTGCAGAGTGCACTGCAACTTCAGAATGAGCAGCACCACAATGCTGTGCAGTGATGCTGATTTGTGAATTTTGTCATTGTAGATGGCTGATGTTTGCACATAATTAGATAGTTGCTGGTTATTTAAATGGGAGATTAAGGAGGGTCTCTTGAGTTAAAAAAAAACTGGTTAAGGATGGAATTTTCCCTGGAAAAGATGGAAACTTTGTGGAATAGTAGTTCAGGGATTGCTGTTTCAGCATGCAGTACAAACAAAGTCACACGAGAGCTGTTATACATAGCACACTTAGTACATCTCCTTCACATGGTGCAGAAAAATTTTATGAGATGCAAATCACTTCCAAGTAGATTTGAACTTAGCAATTACAAGTCTTTTGGCACACAAGTCTTCAATTTTATTTTTCTCTTCTCATCCAAGGCATTCCAGTGAAAGCTTAGTTAAGAAAAAGGACTGGTTCCTGGTAGAACTATTTTGGCTGAAATTTCAGTTCTCTTCTTTGGTATTCCCAGCTAAATGTCCAGATTGTTTCTGCAAATTTCTGCCATCTAGAAGTTAGCAAGGACTAAAGATGTTTTGCTTAGTGCAGGAACTTGTCTCTTCTCAATAACCAAAAATGGATTCCCAAAAGGAATCACTGCAAGGAAATACACCAGTGTGTTGTCATGTGCCAACTGCTTCTAGCCCAGAGACTTTCCAAGTCAGAATTGGTTTCTACACATGTAATCCACCTGTCTAATCTAGTATTGTAACACAGCTTTGTAACTATGGTAGAGAAAGCCAGACACCTTCCCAGAATGATTTATCCACTCTGAGTGTGTGTCCAGGACAGATTAGATGAACTGCTCTTGGATTGCACTTTTCATCCTTTCCAATGTTCTGTTACTTGAGGCTGCATTTTGGTGTCACATTGCATCTTAAAGGGCAGCAAATTCAATGAGGATAGCAGGAAAATCAAAGGCAGAAATTAATTTGACAGCATGAGGAGACACAAAATCCAGGATTAGCAAGCTCACCACAATTTGCCATTTTAATCAATACATACAATTTTAAAACCACACACATTGTTGGGTTTATTTGGCTTAAGATGGCCACAGGAAACAAATACCTTTCACATTCTTACAGGCCGAATTGTCAAAGTCACAAAGTGAAGCTTATACTGGGCAATAGGATCTGAGTTTTCTATTTCAGACAGTGCTCAGAACATCAGCATTTGCCTCCTTCCATCCTCCAAACTGTACCTTTGGTTTTGAGAGCTTGTACATGCAAAGCAGGGAAGGAAAGGAAAAAGGCAGGGAAACCCTAATAGTTAACATTCAGCTGTCAGGAAAGCAGTAGCAGAAGAAAATATGTTTGTTTGATTAAACACATAGTGTACACATAATATTTTAATTCTGTGCAGGCCTTGGGCTCTTGGCAAACTGCTAATGCAGCCCTCAGTATGGTGAGGTTTGGGCTTCCCCACTGCTGATTGTTTCTTTGATAAATCTACAAATATAAATTATTAATCTGATGAATGTGATAATCTGGAATTGTGGGAGTGTGTATAAATGCAAATTGATACCAATATTCTTTCTCATGACATTGTGTGAGCAGAGGGTGGGAAAATTAAATGTCTTGTCTTTCCCTGGGTACTGAGAATCCAGTATTTGAATTCTTTGTCTACAGAATTGTTCTGGACAGAATAACCAAAATTTTACTGGATAAATGCATCATGGGATGTGTGAGCACTGGCTCATGGATTGGGCACAAATGGGCAATTATAGTGAGTGGGGTGACATCAGACTGGCCACCTGTCACTAATGGGGTTCTGCAGGACTCCATCCTTGGCCCTGTGCTCTTCATCATCTTCATAAATGACCTGGATGGGACACTGAGCAAGTTCACAGGTGATACAGAACTGGGAGGAGCTGCTGACTCCCTCAAAGGCAGGGATGCCCTGCAGAGAGACCTCAGCAAAGGAGAGGGCTGGGCAACAACCAACCATGTGAGTTCAACAAGTGCCTCTTGTGACTCTTGGGATGGTCTTATGTTTTATGATCATGAGTATTTGCATGAAGAATGAATATCCATTCTGGCTTTCAAGAACTCCTAAACTCAGAATAAGACACTCAGTTCTGCTGACTGTACTTCCAGAATGATGGAGAATTCAGAGGGCCTCAACAAGAGTATCTGAAGGACAAGAAAAAGTGACTTAGGGAAGTTTTTACTGAGCCCCTGAAGAAAAGACTTTCAGGACACATAGTACTGATTTTCAAATATAAGAAGTATGCAGAGAACAGAAAAGATAAAAGGAACTACATTAGTCTTGTGGAAAAAGCAAGATGTTGTACTTGCTTACTTTAAATCCACTGGTTACCAGAGTGAAGCACTGGTCTGACAGAGTTAAAAGGGAGTGGAACCCCTGTCCTCTGATGGCTCTGAGATGCTTTCCCCCTGTCCTTTTCTGCCTAAGCAACAGCCAGCAGTGATGGTGGCTGCATCAAGCTTAAGCTGGACTCTGGGAAGAGTCTGCACCTAAGGGCCATAAAAGTTGCTGTAAAGCTGAGGGCTGGTTGAGCAAGCAGTGACTGAAACATGGCTGGTATGCAAATATGACTGCAAAGGAATCATCTCACTCCATAAACAATGGGCAGTGCTCAGAGATGTCTCCTGCACAGCAGGATCAGCCCTTGATTTGAGACACCTCTCAAGGTTACTCCT
This sequence comes from Onychostruthus taczanowskii, assembly GCF_017590055.1. NCBI lineage: Eukaryota > Metazoa > Chordata > Aves > Passeriformes > Passeridae > Onychostruthus > Onychostruthus taczanowskii. The sequence continues at coordinate 26,090,859 of NW_024499239.1, read as the reverse complement.
TGAGGCTGAGAGACTCCTTGCTGTAACAGATTTTTGTTCATGGTTAACTTTGAAATCTTCACTAAGTAATATATAGGATTGATTGTGGACATATAATTCTTTAGACATAAAGTGGATAAGTCTGGGTCTAAGTCTGGATCCAGCTAAACCTAAACTCCTCACTAAGAAGGTGTTTAGAATGCAAGAACATCCTTTCTGAACCTCATGACTCAATGGCAGGGTCTCCCTGACTGTATTGTTTCACCCTGTCCCCTATGCAGTGAATAATCCAGTGTACCTTGCAATTACACCTTGCTAAAACACTGTCTCATTTATTATCAAACTTTGCTAAATGACTGTTTTCTATCAATAAACACGTTGCTACTTCTCTCTTGGGAGTGAAGTGCGTCACTCCGTCCATGACAGCATCCAACAATGTTTCTGAATGCTTGTTGTTAAATATTACATTCATATCACAGCTTGATACTAAGGCACAAACAAATTAATTCAGTTAAATATATAACAATTTTTTCCAAGCAACTAAGCCATCCACAGCTTGAAAGGTCTATTCTGCATTTTCAGCATGGTGCTAAAACATGCACATTACATTTTTTTTTCTTACTCTAGGAGGAACTCCGCTCAAAGTCAAAGAATGAGATCAGCTGGTTTAGATACTCAAAGCTCTTAACAAAAAACCCAGCAAAGTCCATAAAATGTGAAAATGTTTTAATGTGAGAATAAAGTAATAAACCAAAAGCCTTTCACTGCTCTTTTCCATCATGGCTTTTAAACAGCAAGAATTCTGCATCTGTATAAAAACACAGGAAGAGAGGCTCATGAGTCTTCCTTCTTTTATCCCAGTGGAAATCAAGAGTAACCCTGCTGACACCTGAGGAATTACAATGATGTAAAACTGGTGTATATGAGGGGGAAAAAAGCCATCCAGAGGAGCATACTTCATTGGTTTCAATAAATTCTCTTCCTTTTTAACACCAGCTGTATAAAAACCTCCAATAAAATTTTATGTGCTAAGTCTGGTGCTGAAATGACCAGACACTTTCCAATAACATAAAACTGCAGTAAGCAATTAGAATATTTCTGCTTAAATATGTTGTTCAAATTTGTTTAGTATCTCATCCTGGAGTAATTCTCCCACATCATCCACTATCTCCAGTTTTATCAGCATGATTTTCTCCAAGATACAGAGGAATATTATACTGAAACTTGTATTTATATCACATCTTTCTATGTATTTTTCCAGATGTTATATTTCACCTGAAGTTTTGCTATTGCCTTGTTAGCAATCATATTCAAAATGATTATATTTTATACTTTATTCCTTTATTCCTACCATGAGATTGTCAAACCATCTCCAGCACAAATAGTATGAAGTCATGGAGACATAGAGATTTAAATACCAGAGTGCACATTAATTAGTATTACAGTCTTTTATGAGTTCACTTAATTTTTATCTTGTTGTATTTTGAATTTAGGTAGCAGCATATGAAATTTTACTATTAAAATCTAGACTTTCAATGTAATTTGGCCAGGATTTAGATGACATTGGACAGTTTTAAAAGTATATGTTATTGCTATTAAATCCTCACATTTCCCCATTCAGTTAATGAATACATACATTTTAGTGAAATTGTGCAAATGTGAAATCTATGGTCACCCATTTCGAGGCTGTCCTATTCCTTCTGCTACAGTGAATAATCCATTAAAAAGGTCAGGACTGACTTTCTTCCTACAACTACCATGGCTATTACAGTGAGCAGAAACAAGGATTTGAAATGCTTCACTATTGATTAGCCCAAGCTGCTTGTTCAGGCTCTCGAACATGAGCCAAGATTTTAAATGCCTGTGATATGCAAACCTGTAAGAGCCACTACCAGGTGATCATCCAGCACAGAGACAAAACATTTCAGTGATCAACTCTACAGTCGGTCCTTGCATGGTGAAGACATCAGATTTGAGAGTGTGGATGGGGAATAATTTTTCAGTCTGCTGATCAAATTTAACTAAATTAAAAGTTGAACTGAAACGTCACTTAGGTACCAATTTTGGCTAGCCAAAATTCTTATATGGTGTCAAACAAATGGGATTTTTTAAGGTCCTCCATCACATCCACACTCTTAAACAAAGTTTGTTTTTCTCCACCTTTTGAAATATAAGTACATGTTTGTTGGTTCTCCCAGCTTTTTAGAGACAAGGCAACTGAGAGATGTTTTAAAAGATTTTATTCCATTATCAGTCCCTATGAAAGGTGAGACATAAAAGATGTAAAACTCTGTGCCATTCTATCAGAAGCCAACCTATTTCCTGGTTAGAATAACTGGTAAATGTTTTCCAGCCTATTCGCTTTTGCTATACAATGCTGCTAACACTTCTAACACCAATTAACTATATTTTTACCCCACGTGGCTCTGCTACAATGCATCTTTCACAGTTCTAACTCTCTAAAACATCTGGTCTTTTTGCAAGACCATATATTGAAAATTGTTTCTAGTTCAATCTCTCAATCATGTCATCTCCATTCCATAGCCTTCCTACACATGACTGCCATTTTTTGGCCATTCTTTTTTGGTTGGTTGGTTGGTTCCTCATTACTATTCTCATATTTTCCTCTTTCTTGGATGAAACCTTACACAATACTTTTTGCTCTTTTAATTTATAATGAAGATGGCTAGTATTCATTTTCATAGTTCTGGGTGTTTTCTGTTACCACATAATCAGTAGCTACCTTTAACATTCCTATGTATCAATTCTTTCTTTTAAATCTTAGTTATGCAGAAAGATGAAAGACAGGTCAAATTAATAGGTCTGAGGATAGCTGAGTGATTTCTGTGTCTTTGCATTGTGGCCAGAATAAATCCTGTGTTGCTGAGATTGAATATTTTACAATGACCTTCCTGAGAGCTGCCTCAGGAGGGAAATGTGAGATGAAGAAGTGAATTCTCAGGCAGTAGGAAAGTTGTTCTGAGGGTTGTGCAATCACTCTGGTGCTTTGGCTGATCTCAACTACTGGAACAGCACTGGAGCCATCCTTTCAATATCAAACCTCCACCCACCTGGGGCACTGTGCTACACACAGGCATAAGTATATTGATGATTAGCTAAGTACCTCTAATTACAATGGGAGGAAAACATTCTGCATATAAATATTTCATATAGATATAAAGCTGTGATTTGTATGCCATGTATCTTAGTGACAGTGGCATTAATGAGGACATCTTTGAAGAGAAAAAGAAAGCAGCAAGGCTTGTAGTATTTTTTTTGCAGTAACATCAAATTCTATTCCTTCTGACTTGCAGTCGCACAGATTTTGTTAGAAATCATTTTCTGTGGGCAAACTCTTAACCCCATCCTGAAGAGGGTGATTACTAATTTCTATATTTTCTTCTGTTCACGCAAAAGTAGAAGCGGTGGGGAGCTCTCTATAAATAACTCCATCAAGGAGGCACTTGGAGTTATGGCACTTATGGAAAAGGAATATTCCATCCAATTTATGCTTTTGTCTCAATGGCTTCTCTTGATGATGTGTAGGAATTAATACTTGAGAGACAGATGTCCAGAGAAGGACTGTTCAACTGCTTCCCCAAATGAGGACCATAGTTCTAATTCTTGCTGCTTTCAAATAAGTATCTATATATTACAGCAAACATCAAAGGTCATGTTCACACGTGCGCTGCCATCAAGAGCATTTCCACATTGCAGCTGGTTAATCTGGTGACATCAGCTAGTCGTTCTCAATTTTAATTCTGATTTCTCAAATACTACGTAAATGTAAAGTAAAGCAATCAAAACAAACTGCTACTCATGGGAACCACCAAAACCCCAACATTTTACACTAGAGAAGTTTTTACAAAACAAGTTATAATCTTTCAGTTATCAGATATGTGGGAAAAATTCAAATATTCACAAGTATCTATGCTTTATACGTACAAGCTTCATGTGCTGCAATATTTTCCAGCCAGAAATGATACAGCATACATGAGGAGAAAATGCTTAAATGCAGATGAGTGATAAGGATGGACTCAAGTTTAAAAACATGAAAATGAAAATAAATTGGCCAACCAAGCAGCCCCTTTGCAAAGGTAATGGATCTTAGTTAAACAGAAGGCAGGAGCTGTGTGAAGAAGCTATTACTGATCAAAGAAATTACCCTGAATTTATGAGGAAGCAGCAAGAGCACGAATTGAAGCAAGGCACTTACGCAAAATCACATTCTGAGGGAAAGGGAAAGATTTCATGGACGATTAATGCCTGTGCAGCAGAAGAGGTGAAAGCATAACTTCATTTAATGTAAACATGATTATGATCCTGATTCTGCATGAAATTCAACTTCATTCTCATCTGTTTTGGGACACTTGGAGTGTTTCAAAAGCAACACATTCTTGAGTAGGATGCTGAACTGTGGAAATGTGTCATTATGTGTGATGAGTACTAATGAGGGTATGTGATGAGATAAATATTAAAATACATTTAAAATATATATCAGAATTGAGTCTTTTAACACTTTGTTACAAAAGAAAGCTCTGTGGAGAATCATGAAGAATCAGAATATGAAGTTGAGTTATGCAAAAAAAATAACCCAAAAAACCAAGTAGAGACCAGAATGTTTTATTTACCAATTTATAACCACATAATTCTGTATGAATGTTTTTGGAATGGGTATACAAATACAGTCAGTATTTCTTGTGCCTCAAGGTATATAGAGGCCATAGGAAATAATTTTAAAATTTAGTTTTATTGCTTATGTTACCAACATCTGTGCTTCACCCTTGTGCCACTTGTGAAGTCAATGAGAAAACACTGTGTGGGTCTAAAATATATTCCTGAACATGATGAAACCTGGTGTCCTGGTTTATTTTATATGGGTTTTTTATGGTTTTTATATCCAGGTCTCCTGGATATAAGTACTGTCAGGATATAAAGGATTTGCCTTTGCCTTGGTAACCTGTCCAAGGATTAAACACTTTTACTTTTAATTTGAATATAGCTCCCATTTAAATTCTCATTTTAATTAAAGGTACAACGAGACAAAATAATGTTTTTAATAACAAAGGTGATTAATATACCAAAAGTATTAAAAAGCAAAGCCAATTTACCAATAGAACAACATTTTTCACAGTAGGAACTATCATCAACAGGATTTCTCCTGAAAAATTAATCTTAATTTCAAATGTAGTCCAAGGTACTCCCACCTACTTCTGCTCTATTGGTCTTCACTTGTTACTTGAGGACTCCAGTAGACCTGCAGAACCATTAAGATTTCTGAAAAAGTAGCTACACTGCTACTGTGTGCACTACTGTTGCATATAAAATGGGAGAGGAACTGGAATGGGGTGGAAGTGACTTTTATATACCAGCCAACACATTTTGGGGAGGGAAGTGAAAATGCACATTAATTCCTCCATCCAACACACTCTAAGCAGGAGAGGCTTGGACCTGTGATATAAATGAAAAGTACCACTTGGAGCATGTGGAAACCCAGAGCACTGGGAATATTTCTCTGTCTGCTCTGGGGTGCCCTGACCCCCAGGGGAGCACTGACTTTCACCCTCATTCATGGAGAAAGCTTCCTAGACTTCAAGATAGACTGGAATCCACAAAAGTGTGAAATAGATTATAGAGAGCGGTGTAGGTGTATCACTTGGTGAGAAATTTAGGTTTTGGGATTTTTGCTATGTTGTGGATGGAAGCAAGATGGAGGCACAGGGTGTCATCCTGGGTTTCTTCTTCATGTTTCTTCTTCCTTCCTCGTTATGGGTTTGGGTGGCATTTTGTAATTGGGCAGAAAAGTCTACATTGGGATCAGTTATTGGGTTAAAAGGGAAAATAATCTAGGTGTCAGTTCTGAATTGGATAGTTTAGTCTTAAAAGACCTTGTAACAAGAGATTGTTGGCCATTTTGTGCCTTGCTAAGGAAAAGCTGCCAAAGTCATGATTGTGAGGCTGTTTTACTGAAAAGAAATAATAAACACCTGAGTCCAAACATGAAATGCCATCTCAAGTGCCTTCAATCCAGACCCAGAGAAACCGACAAAAATTTTACTGGCAAAAATGTTGCCTAACCCTCTCAGCAGAATGTCACATATCATGCAAGAAGGAAGTTTCCAAAGGAGCCCTCATGCATGCAGAACACACACTGTTGTCAGGTGAAATGCAAAGTATGAAAGGTTACATTTCTGGCAGAGAAATACTCAAGCTTCCCAGTGCTCAGACAATTTCACCAAGTGCACGGCTGCAACAGGCAAGTTAGGTCTGACATGTGTGAGCCACATTAACAACTCACTGGCTCTGGCACTAAATCCCTTTGCTTAATCTGGTGAAAGTTGCAAACACAGAGATTCCAGAACAGGTCAGCACATCCATGTTGTCCCTGCCACCTGGTCTTGGGTTAGCACAGGACTAGGGATTTGAAGGTCTCTGCTCCCTTTGTAAAGAGTAAGCTTCCTCAGTGTAGCTGTGATAATCTTTCAGGAAGGAGCTAGTTTTAGGAACTAAAAAAAAAAAAAAAAAAAAAGAAAAGCCCATTCTTGGCTAAATTCCACAGCTTGTGAGTAGAAAGAGAAGATATTCTACAATTCAGTTAAAGCTTCTTCTAAGAGAAAGGAAAATATGCAGGCTTAACCAGACAGACCTTACAGCCTTGGGCCAGCCTCAGCTAAACTACACCCACTGTAACTACTACCAGACAAAACCCAACAGAGGAAGACATTTATTTTTGTCTTTACATGTCCATACTTCTTGATATTTCATCTCTGTGAACAGCCCACAGGAAGTAAAGCCAACAAAAATGGGGACTGTTTGCCTGTGATGCATCATCTGCGTGTGAGCAAAGTGATTGTCTCAAATATTTTGTCCAGGAATGTTTTCACTGACTGGGAAGGCAGCTGCTGTGCTGTCACTGTGACCCAAAAGTCCCAAGAGAAACAATGATGACTCAGAAACTGAGGGTGAAAAGGGTTCTGAGAATGCAAATTTTAAGGAATTAACAGATTAAATCCTGAGGGATACCAGGGTTATTATTATTATTATTATTAGTAGTAGTAGTAGTGTTGTTATTACTGTTTCTGTTCAGCTGAACATAGGAGATAGAATAAAAACCAATAGTTCTAGAAAAAACAAAGGGGAAGGAACAAAAACAAAACAAAACAAAACAAAAAAAAAAGAAAAAAACAACAAAAACTGAACAAAAAAAAAAAACAAACTCCAAAGAAACAAAACCCCAAGCCCCGAAAGAAACAAACAGAAATCTCCACCAAGAACAAAACAAAACAAGACAAAACCGACCAACAAAACAACCAAACAAAAATCCAGAGAAAAAAGAAGGGAGGTATTTAGTGAAATTTTAAGGTGGGCGGAGATATTGCACATCTGATCAGATATCCAAGGATTTTCTCATGGCAGAGGATTCTGAAAGATCCATGGTGGGAGGGTTGGGGCAGGCAGTTTCCAGGAATTCCTGGAGTATTATTAATCTCTCCATTAATATGATTGTATGAAGAACATCTTTTTATGCTGGAGGAGGGGCCTGGGGAGGTGATCTCTAATGGACAGCTGAAAGGAAAGGAGAAAGAGGTTTACTCTGACACAAATTCAGCTTGCCTCCTGCAGGAGGACAAAAAAGTGACGGTGTGTCAGCCTGGACCTAGAATAGATTTGCTTTTTCCAGTTCCCACCTGGGAAGGAGCAAGGTTAGTTGAAAATCCTTCAGCACTTCCACTTCAGCTAATATTTTGCAGGTAATTTTTGGAGATGATCTCTTTCTTTTGGGCTGCATTTGTAGCAGCTAAATCAACAATTTCCAGAGTTCCCTCACTCTGATCGCAGTGTCTGATGGGAAGGACATCTAGAAATCCCAGAAAATGTACAAAAGCCATTAATTCTGCCTTGGACAAAATTGTGGGGGAGAAAAAAGAATGTATCTGTGGAATTCTAAATAAGAATGAAAGTGAGATGGCACCTGTGTATAAAGTTTTAATAGGACCCTTAGGATGCAATAAATCATGTAAAGACAGTGAGAAAATATTTCATATTATTTCCTTACTCCAGAGTCTCCCTTTTCATTCTAGACACTCACAGTAGTGTTCCCCTCTGACCACCTGAAATATTTTCTTTTAGCTGTATTCTCAGTCTATTTCTACATTTCAGGAAAAAACATATGCTCTTCCTGAGAGAAATTCAGCCAGTTTGATATCAGCATGAGATTCCTCTCAAACTCACCCTGCCTGTCACCCTCTCTGAGTTTGGTATGTTGCTAATGCTATTATTACATCCACATATATGTGATTAGAATATCAAAGTCAACATATAGAATTATTTGGATCAAGCTTCAGCCATGAAATTATAGAGCTACATACTTCATATATTCATTTTAGAATGGAATAAATCCACCCTATCAATCCAAATAATCCCACCTCTGGCAATGTTATGAAAAGAAGCTAGATTGCTTTTTTATGAGTTTGGTACCTGACTTGCACATGGAAAACTTGTGCAAAATGAATGAATATATGACATCTATTGGAAAAGACTGCGATGAACAAGGAAATGGAAGAATCCTTATCACCAGATGATATTTTATACTGTTTTACTGTAATGTGCTGCTACTACAGGGTGTCAAACTGTACAAGGAAAACTCCAGTAAGTACATTTGTAATGAATTGGGGATGATACTCAGACAAACAGAGAATAAGAAAACCTTGTATTCATTAATGAATATGGCTTTCGTTTTAAGTAAAGTGCACTGCACTATAAAGCAAGGTTTAAAATAATTAGATTACATGCAGTACATCCCAGGGACCAGCAACTATGGTTCAAGCAAAATTAAATGAGGCTTCTTTTTTTTTTATATTATGAACAAGTGCTATGAGCCTTGGGCACATAATTTTCGTCAGCCATTAATTAAGGATTCTGATAAATATTTCCTTCATAAACTACAGCAAGGTCTCTTAAATTATTATCTAAATAGTAAGTGCCACTGAACCAATATAGGCTATTGCGGTGCTGGTTTCAATGAAATGCTACCTCTTTTCTCTGTTAGGGATATAAAAATTCTGAACATATTCTGCAGCAAAGCAAAGACAATTTAGAAATCTTTAAGAACAGCAGAAGCAGTAAGGAAGGAAGCAAGTTGTCTGACAGATGTAGGAACTTATAACACGGTCACATTAAGCCATAATTAAATTTGGCACTTCAGCATGGTCCCACAGGCTACACTGACTGCAGTCACACCTGTGGGGAATTCCAATTAAACACAAACATGAGCAGGGGTGAAACTCTGAGAAATGTCAATCCATAATTCGCAACACGCGGAGCAGGATCCCCACCTATTGCACTTCCCTTGTAAATTAGCAACTGATTTAACTCAGCAACAATGTGTAACTCAGCCTTGCATGAACATCCAGATTTGTATTCCTTCATTCAGCCATGCTTCTGGATATTGCCATGACAACATGTGGCATTCTGCTTTTAGAGGACTTGGCAAGGGCACAACTTCTGTGACACAACTGAGAATACTTGGTTGTGCTGTAATAAGGGGTCCTGCAGGTAGATGATACTCCACTCACTTCCAACACAAATCATTCTTTGGCTCTATGAATACATTTTTGATAAAATTAAAGAGAATTTCATTGTGCTTTTTGCCCAAAGAAAAAAAAAAATTCTGTGCTCATCCTGTATTAACTGTTCTGGTGATTTGCTGATCTCAGGAAATAAATTTGAGACAAATAATTTTTAGTAGCAGTGCTTTCCACATGTAATTAAAAAAATGAGCAAAGTTCAAATCTGTTTTCCTCCAAAAGGTATGCTCAGAGCTGTGCATTGACTGTGAGTGGGGAGCTTTGCATTTCATTCTTGAGTTCTGCTCTCCTGATCCTGATGTACCTGGCTGGGTACACACTAATTTCCTTGGAAACCAGCTAGTTTTCTTCAAGATTAAACCCAGACACAGCAGACAAAATGGTTTCCTACACATTCTATCCCAAGAAGAGTATGAATATCAACTGTAACAGCTTAGGTCGTGTCCAAAATCCACTCAGCCACCTTTATGCATAGAACAACCCCGTGCCCTCAAGCTCCAGAGCAGCTCTGATGTCACACAAAAAAGAACTTGGCTGCTCAACTGCAACACACATTCTGTAATACCTTGGGCACTTTGAATTAAATTTTCTCATGCTACCTTTGTGTCCATGGGGCACCACAGAGAGCCCACAGGAAACTGAGCCAATGCAGTGCTTGGACAGCTGGAAAGAGTCACTCACTCATCTCTACAGAGGCTGATGCTCCTCGGCACAAAACTGAATGTATGACATCTCTGACTTCTCTTACATTCATTGATCAGTACAATTCTGTAGCAGTGTTACATCTGTAATTTTTCTGGGACCTTCACAAAGATGTATTCCATGGTCACAGAAACACTTGGTATCCCATAAAGACATTTGTTTTATTCTCTCCCTCTCCTGTTCCTCCTGCTTCATTAATATCTTAGCCTACTCAGCTGTTGGCCACTGTTTCCATCAGGTACACTTTGACAAACATTTCAGCAAAGGCTAAACATACAGGTCAAAACTCCAGCCAGGTCTAAGGCAACAAAAAGCAAAATAAATTCCCCAAAGCAACCAAGCCTTCAAAGGCAGCCTAAATTCAGCTTTCACAACTGATTTTCCAACATGTGACTTCACAGTCGTCTGAGCTGTACAGGTCTACAAATACAGTGATGAAACATGTGCATACAAACATGTAATGAAAATCTTTGTTCATATTTCCAGTCACACAAGGAGATCAGGATAAACAAGCCTGAGCTGTCCTTGGAAATGGTGTTTACTGTTTTCAATTACCTTCTTCTTGTTCACATTTCTTTCTTCACTGTTTGAGTGAAGTGAGTGCATCATTGATATTTTCTCCTCTGACTGCTGTTTTCTTCACGGAGGAGGGAGAGCTTTCACACTGGCCAACTCTTGCAGCTCCCCACTGTCTTGTGCATGTTCAGCTTCCCTTGTTAGCCCTTAATCTCACACTGCTGCTGCCTCTTTTTTTTCCAAATCCTGTTGGTATGCAGAGATATCTTGGAGTAGGCATTTCTAGAAGAGCTAAGCAAAAATAAGGCATTTAATTTCTGTGGTTTTCTCACATTCTGGATCACAATACTGTCTCTCCCACCCATATTTTCTCTAAACTGCTACTCCCCATGAGCCACACTGTGATTCTTCATCTCAGCAACCCACTGGCTGGGAAACACAGCTGTGCCAGAGAGGCAGCACAGACTCATAAGTGAAAGGAGAAGAGGAACACTCTCTGGAAAGTCCATATTCTTATTCTTGTCCTGCTTCAGCTGGTAGAATTGCCTGGGGACAATTCAAAAGAATGAAATAAAAAATGTCTGTTGCATGCCCACCACTGGACAGACTCAGGTAGGTTCTGATATGTAAGGTGATATTACAGCAGCTGCCCCACAGCAGAAAGGATTTGTATTGTGCTGAAAGCTGAATTTAGCTTTTGTGCTCATGAAACCAATGGTTGCCTGCAGAAGGGAGCCATTGTTTTCCCAATAAGTGGAAATTCAGGCACAGTGGGGAACAGGATATTAACTGAATAACATTACAGACACTGTTTGAATATGAGAAGGGGGAAGAGGAAGATGAAGAAATCGAGAGAATAAGACAATATCCAAGACAGGCAATGATGAGAGAAGACCCAGCAGTGCACAAAAAACCAAGCAATCAGAAAGCAGAGAAATGTGAGGCTGAAAACAAAACAGATCAAGGGCTCTAACAATATCACATTGTTCCCAACAGGGGAAAACACTTACTCACAAAACCCATTTAGTGAAAGAAAACAGCAAGGCAATGAGAAAGCATCGACCATAAGGAAAAATATAAGTCAGTTTATCAATCCAAACTAGGTTTTGGACTCTGATTTGGTGATTTTCATAGATGTCACCATGTCACACAGTCATTTAAAGAAACAGTAGGTGTGAGTTCCACAACAGAGAGAAAAAGGAATGTTTTTTCCTCTGCCTTAAGCTGAGTATAAATATAACAATGTATGGATACAGAAAAACCTATATGATTCTGTTTTCTGCAACTTTCATGGATTTGCAATGATCTGGGCTGCTCTGGTTGTGTCAGTGTTACCTCACAAAATCAGAGTTAGTTCCAAGACTGCTGGAGGTACTGAACATGTCAGAGGTAAGGAGGCACCTGTGTTCCTCCCATCAGCTGCTCTGCTGCTTCCTAACCTGCTGCCTCTGTTTAGTGCAAAAAAATGGCGTGCAACTCTCAGCAGTAAGTGCATCCCATCTGATGTAGAGGGGCCTCTCTAATTTGAACACTGAAAGCTGCTTTAAAGACTGAAACTCTTAGAGAGTCCCTTGCAGGAGAATGCACATTGCTAAAGAGCAACTACACATAATTGCTGACTCCTGAACATTGGTTATAACTGCTCTACAGAGTATTAATATGCCATTTTCATAATTAATAAAAATATTCCTCCATAGATGCAAAGGTATAATTATAAAAACTTTGGTTTTGTTGAGCAAAAGAAATACATTTCAGCTGATTTTATATGTGTGTTCTGTAGACCATAATGATTCCATTACCAGGTAGTATATTTTGCTCTTTTATTCAATTGCTCATAGTTAAGCTGGCATCAGAGACCATGTTTCATTCAGAGACTAAGAAGAAAAAGATGATTTTTGTAAGTGCCATTTATGAACACAAATTCCTTCCTTCTAATCAACCTTGCAATTAAACTCTTAAGAAAAAGTGCTACCAAAAAAGAGGAAAAAGAACCACAGTATCCTGTTGAAGTCCTTTTCTTGTCAGAAAGCTTCTCTTCACTTGAGATCCTAAGTAAAGCTCCCTTCCTCTAACACCACTTACGGTTTTCGATGGCTGTTTCTAAAGTGCCCTTATTTTCTTTCTCTTTTCCTGTCCTTAAAGCCTGATTGTACTCACACCAATGAAAAACACAGGTTTCTGAAAAAGGTTGTAATTAAGATCCCTCCTAGAAAGATGAGGTGGATGTATTTATCCATTTGCACTCACATTTCAGAAGTGTTTGAAGGACTCTCTGTGATGAGTAAGGCACAAACACATCTTCAAATATTGTCCTGCTCTAATGATTTTTGTAATGTGGAAGGGAAAGGACGAAGGATTTGACTGACGTGAGGATTATTATTTCCATTTGCAGGTGGGCACTGATGCACAGACAAGTGTCATCCTGAGAGTCACAAAGAAGTGTGCCAGAACTAGAAAAGTACCACGTCTCCTCGTCCAAGGCTTCACCCATGAACCAATTTTCACCTTTCCATGTGCTTTCACCCTTCACTCTCTTCCAAGGGGTTTACACTTTGAAGTTCTCAATCATATCCTAAACTCCTAGAACAGAATACGTTATGGCTAAAATAAAGTTACAGAAGTAACCTTATCAAGCTGACAGGCCATCTATCAGGATTTACCACACAAATAAAACTAAATCCCATAAACAAATGACTGGTTGAATCAAATCATCATGGTTTTTTATTCAACCTCAGTGTTTGCTTTATACTCCTTGTTCCACAGTGCTGTGCTGCTCTCATCAATACTAATATTGGGAATTCCTTACACAGAAAAAGGGGCCCAAGATAAACCACAAAATAAGTTATTGAGTTCCTGGGCAATGACCTGAGCTGATTTGTCTGCATAGCACACTTGAGGCACTTCTTGAAAGACTGTAAGTGAACTTCTTAAGAGAAATTCTTCTCTGTGAGGGTGGTGAGGCCCTGGCACAGGGTGCCCAGAGAAGCTGCCCCTGGATCCCTGGAAATATCCAAAGCCAGGTTGGACTAGGTTCTGAGTAACCTGGTCCAATGGAAGGTGTCCCTGACCATGGCAGAGGATTGGAATGAGAGGATCTCTTCCAGACCAAACTACTCCATGACTCTATTAATCTATGATTTTAATTTCTTGACTATTATTTGTTCTAGTTAAATAGTCTCGGATCTAGATGAACAAATAGTGACAACGGCACTTCCTGGCTCTAATAAATTAACTCCCAGTATTGTAAAGGTCACAGGTAAAAGGACACAGACATCTCTCAAAGATTCCTGACATGAAGTATGATAGGAGAACCCAAGTCTGCCATACACTGCTTTTTCACCTATCCACTACAGTCTCTGTATTATGCTTTAAAATACACTTCATTTGAATCTGTTGATGGACAGGCAAAGTCTAGAAATTGGTTTTATGGGTATTAGAATTGATTTTATGCGTGGGACCTGCTGGACTGTTCCTCACATCGGGCAGGACATTTCTGATGGCATTTTTGCATCACCCATGTGAGGTGGTGCTTCATGTATTTCATATCTCAGCATTTATCATTAAAAAATCATCTTTACTAGCAGAGAGACAATCTTTTAATGTAAACACTCAGGTTGTTCACAGCCAGTCAGGTGTCACAGAAAAAAAAAGAAACATGAAATTGTAGCCCAACTCACACAGTTTCAGTCTCAGGTTGTGATTCAAATGTATCTCATAAATAAGAGTTTAGAGACTTCCTGTTACAAATTTATTAAGTTTGTGAAGAATATTTTTTAAATTAAAACTTTTAGATGTAATGCTAATTACACCCTTGCTCAATATTAAATTTCTTTTTATTAAAGTTTTCTGTACTTGTTTGGAAAAACCTCTCAATTCTTGTATCAAGTCAATTTTTCTCCGTCTGACAGTGAGATTTCAGTCAGGGGTAAACAACATTATAAAAATGGAATATTACTTTTTGAGCTAAATGTTTAAGACCTTAAAGTGGCATCATCAACTGGTTCACTACCAGAATTCATCAACTTCTCACACATCATTAAACAAGCAAGAGGAAGACCAATCTTTCCTGTCACAACATTTGAAGCTTAAAAATTATATCTAAACTGTTAAATTCACTATGGGAGATTTCATACAAGGGATTTGATACCTTTCACTGACTTTAAAGCTGGAAGAGACCATTAGATAATGGTTGCAGTTTTCTGTGTAATACAGATGAAATATTTGATGGCTTCCTTTGCAAAGATCCTAATAACTTGTATTTATCTACCTTTTTGTAAAACTTCATGACACAAATATGGACACATGAACTGTAAAGGAGCTGTGAAGAAGCTCTCAGCACAGAGATTTCAGGAAACTTCATAACTGAGAACTACATAATAATCATTACTTGCAACAAATTGGATTAAAGAATGAAAAAAACAGATGCTCAGAATGAACAGAAAAAATGTAGGGAAATACACAATCAGGAAACAGAACCAATGTAAAAACTAGAAAATCATAAGACATAAAGGTGAGAGAGCTAAATTTATGGAACCTGGAAGAGTAAAAACTGGGGGGCAACATGGTCTTACACTATAAATATCATCAAGGTGACGATAGAAATAAAAGGAGGAAATTATTATATTTCAAACTACACAGGTTGGGAGATAAGGCCTGTCCCTAAGAGGGAAGTTTAGATGAAAGGTTCAGCTGAAGGAAGAGATGAAACAGTGAGCAGAAAATGTGACAGTCAGGATCTGACCCTGAAATGGGGTGTTCACAGCAAAAGATATGTTTCACTTGTGAATTTTCATCTAACAAATCTCCTGCTACTTTAGGAACTTGAGCTGCCAGTGATTTCTCACGATCTCCTCTCAGGCAGCTTTTAAGCTTCTGACATGTTGGTACACTGAGCTGCTGGTTTGAAATTGGTCATGGGTTATACAGGGAGGGAAAATATTTGATGGCCTGAGGTAAGCTGATCTCTTTGAGGCATCATGGGGAAGTTAGAAGAAATATGTTTATAGCTCTTTCTGGAGGTGTTACAGAGATACCAACTTCTGTGGATGATCCAAGTGCTCTTTTCCATAGCAACTTCCAAATATCACATCTATCCTTGTTCTTGATTCAAATGCTTCATAGAACAGACACTTCATTTTCCTTTCTATGCTTCACATCTTTCTTTACTTGAATACTTCCTCAAAAATACTCCTACTTTATTCAAATAGCTTCAGACACCTTCTTTTTCTGCTCTTCCTGCTCCTTCTGTGACCCTGCCTTCAGTCTAACCCTTGATCGTGACCACAATCTTGCAAGAACTTCTGCAGTTACCTTCACAAATGGAGAGCAGTCTAAAGAAGGAGCTTCCAAAGCCTCCTCTCTCCCTCCTTCACCTCTTACAGTACTATTTAAAGTATCAGATAAGGTTTATCTCACCTTAGAAATAGCTCTTCCCAAAGATGTGTCAATCCTCTGCCAGCTCATGTAGGACCATAAAGTGAAAATGTAGCACATCTTGGTAATGACTGAAGTTGAATGACAAAAACATTAAGGGCTGGAGGCTGGGCCTGTTTAATGAACTTGGCAGATATTTATGGCATTGCTCAGCCACTGTAAACCCACCTGCACGGTGCTTTCAGTGAAAAATGTAGCCCTCACTTCTCAAAACTTGATGGCAACTTGGTGTCAGCTTTTCTTACACTGTGTGGGAAGAAAGAAATTTCAGACCTGCAACATCATCAAAGAAATAATTCATAAGTACTTGGATCTTGTTTCTTTTCATGATTGTCCTGAGACAAAATAGAAGAGTACATCCCTCTTCTGAAGGAATTTTTGAATTCAGTTCTCTGAATACTAGATTTTACTTACACCAAATGAAAATAAATCTTATTTATAGAAAAGGGAACTTGGTCTCTTTGGCTAATGTAGTCAATTTAAGTGTCTTATTATAATTCCAAAGGATAATTAGCAATAAACATAGGTGTGTATATATATTATGTCAATATTCTTTTACGGATAATAGAATCAAGTCTGCTGGTTTGCCATATACATTGAAAATATGGAGAGATTCCCAAGAAGACCAGAATCATGATTGCAGAATTAAGAACTTGGTAAATATTTGCAGTACAGGAAATCTGACTCTAGCACATGAGACGTGATCACTGTGGGGGGAAGAGCAGGCACATGGTCTTTAACTGCACCAGACACCTGGAAGAGAAAAAAGGAACTAATCTGTTTTCCTTCTTCATTATGGATAGGACAAACAGTAAGAGGCTTATACTCCTGAAACAGAGCTTCAGTTGGGCCTCAGGAAAAAGCTTTCTGGAGATAACTAAAGTACTGGCATATATTTACTGGGTAGATTATACATCACAGAATCATTTTTGTCTTTCAAGAATAGTTTAGACAAACTCTAGTTAAGAATGCTTTAGATAGAGTCAATCGTGCCCTGAGGCAAGGAAAACTTCTGGGGTTTGCTTCTGCCAAGAAGAGGAAGGATGGAGCAGAAAGCCTCTTTCAATCCTTTTTAAGGCATTTCCTTAATGACAAGGCTTAATGAATGAAAGTTGTAGCTAATTTCATGCAGGTGATAGATAAAATCTGTATTTTTAATAGGGAAGGTAATAATGAAAAAATTGTGATAAGTGATATGGTTGATTCTCTATTAATTTAAACAATTTCTAAAATAAGACTGAATACAGAAATATACAATAACTGCCAAATTCAGTTTTAGCTAATTACCAAGACAAAGGAGATAGTTCAGGAGAAGCCCTATGGCCTACTTTATGCAGCATGTCATAATAGCTCTAATTAATAATCTCTCCATTTTGTTTATTTATTTTAGTTTTCCACTGGCCATGTTCTTTTATTAAACTGCTTCCTGATTCTTGGTCCCTTGACAGCATGTAAAAGGCTTAAAAGTTTTTAAAAGAGGTAACAGTTGATCCCAAATAATTTTCTACATGTTAATTCTTTCACACTTAGTGATTTGCTCACTATGGGTAGGGGAAACAATCCCCTCCAGAACAAAAAAAAAAACACCCCACTAATATGTTTGAGGCAAACATCTTTGTAATAGTTAACGATGCTGTGATTAACAGAAATAGAGATGAAGCCATCCTTAATTAAGACAGATTTAAGTACTAGGCGTTAGATTGCAAATGGATCCAGGAACAATGAAAGTACTCAGAACAGTTTCCCTCATTTCATGCAGCTTTTAAACCCTGTTTAAAGAATTCCCTGATTTATTCTCTGGTTTGCAGCTTTGGGCCTACATGCCTGAGAACAAGAAACATAAACATAAAAAAGGAACCATACATTAGACAAAGAACTGTATTCATCCCATTTGCCACCTCCTTCCCTATGGGACAGATCAAGGGCTTTGATCAGTGCAAGTGCAGTTTAAGGGCAGCTGGTCCACACAAAAGTAGAAGAAAATTAAGTCCAGCCCAAAAGGAATTTGAGTCTCTGTGCAAGTCAAACATCAAAACTACTTAGACTTATGAAACTTCTTCAGCACTCACTGAATTAAAAAGTTAATTCCCTCTAATTTTACATGGACATGGTGCCTTCCATTAAAAAAATGAGATCAGGTGAATTGTTATTGTAATTTAAATTCTTTGCATGGGTGTAAAAAAATTAGAATAAACATTCAGGTTCCTGACACCTGTTCAATGGACTTTATATTAAAGTTTTACTTCATTCTTCTAAGACTTCTTACACAACTGTCTCATTTCTCTTAAAGAAAAAAAATCCCACTTTTTCCTCCTGCCTCCTGCCTGCAATCTTCTAAAGTACAGTAAGACAGAAATGGTGAAAATTAAAAGGGATAAAATCTACCTGAGAAAGAATAGCTGTGTACCTGTTCATGCAGGTGTCACACACCAATGGCATCCATCTGTGCATTGGGGGCCAGAACAGGAGTAAGGAATTCTTTATGTCCATCTCTGCTCTTCTTCCAGGTGTTCCAGTCACTCCAGAACATCTCTGCTGCTTTATTTTCACCCTAAGTCAGGCAAATAATTCCAGCAGAAAGCTATTTCCTCTGCACTTGAGCAACACTTTTAGTCAGATCTCAGCATTACTTGTTAGGGCTGATTTAATCCAAGATACAAACAAGGGCAAAGATTTTATTATGAGTATCAAATATTTCAGTCCCATCTGCAGTGGCAGGTAAAGGGGTAGGAAAAAGGGGTAAAAGAGCTCACTGTCAATTTGGATACTGACTGTTCATATCACCAGTTCTAGCAACCCAAAGCAAGATGAATTTGAACTGCTTGCAAACACAAATGATGTTGAACAGGGTAAGTGCATCTCCATTTATTATGCAGGGATATTTATTGTTAATAGAATATTCATCTCAAACTATATCAGCATGGTTTTTGTTTTGATAAAACTTGTCCTGGAGAAGCCAAACACAAACTTCTGAGTTTTCCAAGGATTGGTATCCATATTATGGTTAACTCAGCAGGGGTCTGAGTTGCCAGATGACTTCTACTCTGAAGGTGATTCTACATCTTTACAGGGGGAGTGAAACCACAAAAGCTCAGAACAAAAGTTTCCTACCTTCATTTTGCAACTGTAAAAATGATGCATAGAGGTGTAAGACATCATGGCGTAGCACACAGTGCCCCTTTTCGCCCTTCCCATAGAAGAAAATGACCTTAAATTAAAAATAAATTTCATCACAGGAAATCCAAACAAATATAAGTACTGGCAAGCAATTGGGCAGCATCTATACATAAGAAATAGTGTAACAGCATTACAGGTTTTACTCCATCTTCAAAGTCTAGGATTTACTTCAACTTTTGTCTTCAAAGAAAGTGAAAAGGCTGAAATATGAATTAAAAAATTGCTAAGTCCAAACCAGAAAACTGAGATCTGAATTTTGAAAGTATCATGAATCCAGAGTAATGAGGATCCATGTTTTTGGATGTAGAGAGCAAAAATGTCACTCCCAACCTGAATCCAGACTTGCAGGAACAGAATCAGATGAGTCTATTTAGTTCATTCATATTTATTTATTCATTTATTTATACACATGTATATTTCTCTTTGTTTCTCTTCTCACATGATTAAACTCACAACATGGCATCACATTCAGCAGGTAGACTTGATGGAAGAAGATGATAAAAGGCAAAAATTTACCATTAGTTTAACTGAATAACACAAACTCATTAACAGGGCTGAAAACAAAATTACAAATGGTTTGCCACATCCCAGTGGTCTCAGGGAATTTTAAAGGATAAATCAAGGATGTAAGAATCAAAGCCTCAGTGATTCTGCTGGAATATGCTTGAAGCTATTTAATAGCTCTTGCAAAATGGGTTGAAGAGAAGAAAAAATCATTCTGAGGCAAAGTGAAGGGATGAACAAACAAAATCACCACCTAGAAAAGTCTTAAATAGCCTTTATTACTGCCACAGCAGAAATGGTGCTATTAAATAAATACAGTCTTCTGTGGATATTCATATTTAAAATAGTCAATACCCAGTACTTTTTAGCCTGCTCCATATCTCTTTATTGCCTTTCTAGCAGGAGAGAAAAAAAGCATTAAAACCAACTCAAATTCGGATGACCAGTTTCAGATAGTTATAAGCAAAGCAAATGAGAGGGCCATGACCAGGGAGCAACTCTGTAGAAAAGGAGAGAATAAAATGTTACTCTCTATTGTCTTTTTATCAGTCCTCTTAAACAGATGATAAATTTAAGTTCTTTTCGGGATTACAAAATAAAGCCCTCAAGTGAAGTGTCATAATACACAATTGGACATTTCAAATTTGTATTCAGAGGAACAATGTAGGAAAAAAGAAAAACAAAACAAAACCCAAACACAAATAAACACATTCTGGAAAATTGTAAGTAATGCAGAATAGTCTGGATGATGCAATACGTTTTTATGTTCTCAGAGAGGACAGTGTGAGGGTAGTGGCAAGAATAGGTGGTTTCAGAACAGATGTTACAGTTCAATCCAGCTCCATCTGAACTTCACATGCTTCACTGGACAGAAACAAAAATGCTTTAGGATGGGTCTGTGCAAACCACCATGCTGCTTTCAGATAGATCACTTATGTCATTAATGTTTTGCTAAGCTCGCTGATAGTTTTGGAGTCTAAACTAAGTTGAGAATCATGACAACGCCTTCTGAGATCCTGAAGGCAGCAGTCCCAAAAGAGATGGACACCAATTCAAGTGAAATGGACTACAAAATACAGAATTAAATGACAGCTGTTCACCTTTCATTTGAGTGCCTCTACAGACAAGACTTTCCAACTGGTGTTTAATTTCACCTGACAGATTGTTCACACAGCTTCTCCTCAGTATAGAAGAGAGAGCAAGTGAGCTAATAGCCAACAAAATTGCTCCAAACACTCTGACTGGAACATAGCCTAGCTGGTAAATTAGAAAAAATACTGTATGAAAACACTGCTTTTTCTAGAAATAGATCATGATTGAACTTTTTTTTAAATCAATTTTGTAATGAGAGATTGTTGTCTGGGTTATATGTACTTGCATTTTTCTAGCACAGAGTATAGGGACAACAGTGTTGGCATGAAAAAAGGTAAGTCCAAATTAAGAAATTACATCTTTGCCTGCATTTTTTTGCTTGGAAACCCAAATGCTTAAGCAGGGCAGTAAAAATAAGAGGAAAGTTGCTCTTGTGGGCTCAATTCTTAGTTTCAATCCTCCTAGATTTTTTTTTTTTAAATATTAATTTTTTTTTAAATCTAAATTAAAATGATCTCTTAAGATGATGGTGCTGAAAGGTGATGTTTTTCTGCAATTAGCTGAAACTGTTAACAGCATAAACAGTGTGTTAAGAGAGATTCACGTGTGCATGAAGTGGTTTAAGAGTGACTCTACGGTCCCTCTGAGTAAGCTGGAATTTGTAAGGCAGCCATTTCCTTTTATATTTGGCTTTCAAACACTTGATAACACTTCAAAAACTGCTTCTTTGTGGTGGAGAGTCCTTGAAGGAAATACTTTGTAAATTATTTCCTCCTGGGCCTCTCTGTTGCTGTATCAGCCTGGAGAAAGAGCCACAAGCTGGAGGATCAGCAGCACGGGCTGGTCTCTGCTCCAGGACACGGTGACTGAAGCCAAACCTGCAGAATTTAAGCCCCCAAACCTGGAGGTTTTCTAGAACAAGCTAAATGGACTGAGTGACATGAGAGTTTGTGCTCTTTCTTTTCTCTCTTTTTCCTTTCCTTCCCTTCTTTTCTCCCTGGCACAGAACTCAATGAGTTCTTGATTTCTCTTAGATTTGTTTTTGTTAACATTGTATTAATTATAGTTCTTAATTTAGAAAATTAATAGTGATTTATCTATAAAAATGCTGGAAAGTTTTTTTTTCTTCTCCTTCTGTCTCGTTTGTTCTGTTATTTATAGTTCTGCTGTACAGAGCAGAAACCCAGCATTAAAGCTTGAGTTTAATTTTCAGTCTGTACTGACCAGATGGATTTAAATTAGAAAAAAACCCTAACCAACCAACCAAAAATAAACAAAAAAAAAAAAAAACAAAAAAAACCAAACAAACAAACAAAAAAAAAAAAAAAAAAAAAAAAAAACCAAAAAAAAAAAAAAAAAAAAAAAAACACAAACCACCAAAAAAACCACCCTGACTTATTTTCTATGAAATAAGGCTTTATTTTCCTCATCTCAAACACTGAATCTCCAATCCAGGATGCAGTTTTTGAGAGTAGTAAGTAAGAATTATGAGATGGGAGAATGCTATGTAAAGACAGAGAAAGATAACTTAATGTTTACTGGAAGAGTCTGAAAATAAAAACTTCAAGCTGAAAGAGTGTATAAGAAACAGGAAAAGCTAATAAATAAGAAAAACTAAGAAACTCACCCTGTTCTTGACAATAGAACTCTTTTCTACAAAATGTGTGCCTACACTGAGATATCTTCTCAGAGGTAAATCCTTGAAGGAGGCAAGACATTTCTTAACCCTGCTGGATTTAAAGCAAGGAGATGAGGAAAGGTGAGAGAGTTGATGTTAGCTAACTGGCCGAGGTAATACACAACAATTCCCCCTATCCTCCAGGAATGGAGCATTTGGATGTAAAGAAAATCTTAATCTGTTTTGCACAGAAGAGGTTTAAAATTGAGGCCAGTTTTGCTGCCAACTAAAAAAGTGCAGCAGCTTATGAAAGGCAGGATCTTCAAAGCACAAATAGATACTTCTCTACAGGAAAAGAGAAGTTTAATTTGAAGTACCCTGTTATCTACATTACATACAAAAGGAAGGACAGTCTGCTCATTAACTGTGGAAGAATAAGTCACAATATATGCAATACTTATTGTGTCTAACACTCAGTCTGGAAAGGACATTTTTAGCATCTCATCACAGATTTTCTGCAAGGAAGTACAGTGACACATTTACTTGCACAGGCAATATCCTGGGCAACAAAGAAAACAAACAGCAGACAGGATAAATCAGAACTAAGTTCAGGTCTAAAAAATGTGCTTACAATAATGAATGCCGTGCTTGAAACACATTGATCTGAAGGTTTCCTTTACAGGGTATTAGAAAGAAAATACTGGAGAACTGTATGAAATCAGTAACATTTAATAAAACAATTTTTTTTGTTTATTTTCTAATGTGTAGACATATTTAAAGACCTCACATGTAGTAGTCAATAGGTAAGGATGAAGATATCCAAGTACATGGTGGAGGTTGTGGAGTCTCCCTCCTTCAAGATGATCATTAAGAGCAGGCAGATTCCTCTGCAACAGACTTTGTAGCTTCCATAGTTTTCAAGATCTCATAAAAGCAATGTTGAAAGAAGCAATGAGAAATTGTGCTGTACAAAGTAATTTTTACTTCTCCATCCCTTTTAGCTGTATAATGCTTGCCAATTGAGTAATAGTGCATAGGGGAGGTACTTGGCAGCATTGCCAATTCACAGTCATGGTTGTCTTCTGAGATTTGCTGTTTTAACATTGAGGACTGAGCACGTTTTCATTCCACCAATAACAAATCAGCCTTTTTAGAAAAAGCTGAGTTATGAAGGAAGAAGGTCACTGAGAAGGTTTAAGCCACCAAAAAAAGCCATCAAGGCAAGAAGACAAGGTAGAGATTAAAAAAAATAAAAGAGAGAAGAGAAAAAAGAGATACAGCTCAAAAGAAGAAAATGGGTAAAACATGGCTTAAAGCTGAAGCAAAGTAGTAAAAGCATGAAGAGATTTTGGAACTGCAAGGATTTAGGAAAACGAAAACAGCCTGATTTGATCAAATAGAAGTAGATTTTAAGATAGAAAAGGAAAACCTTGCAGTGGTTCCTCATACAGCATTTGCCTCTGCCAGAAACCTGCTCTTTGCCTGAAGCAGAGGCATATTGTCAAAGCCAGGGGAGAGAAGGAAGGGAAATGGAGGAATTAAGGCCCTACATTTCAGAGCATTTCAAAGCAGTGCTGATCAGCTCCTTGCCACAAAGTGCTTCTGTTAACACCCTCTACTTCTGTCACAGAAACCCCACCATAGTCCAAACAACTGTGTAATAATATATTCACACTATTTTATAATTTCATATATTCACATATATTCACACTATTTTATAATTTCACATAATTGATATAGGTTCAAATAGAAAACATCCTTCTCTAATGTATAAAAACCCTTAATTGCTATGGAGCAGAATCCAGACTGCATGAGACCTGCTGAGATGGCAGTAATTCATTTAGCAAACTTCTCTCATCTATTCATTATGGATTAACTGTTTGGAAACTCCTTATAAAATATTATCAAGCTTTAGGTAAAACAAGCATTTCCTTAGGACAACAATGCAAACACAGCATTTCTTGTGCAGCAATTTCAGATCCTTAAAAAAAACAACCCAAAGCACTCAGAAAGATTGAATGTGTGGAATGGAAGCCACTACTGGGGCAGGGCAGGATGGGGTGAGGCAATGCAAAATCTGAAGGATTCATTGCAGTGCTGGGATCTACAAGCCTCATCTTGTAAAGCTGTGCCCTTTTTCCTTCCCAATCTTCCATCTGTCCTTTCAAAACCCTTTTTCCTTCCCCACAGAAATGAGCAAACTAGGCTGCTCTGCTGGAGATCTGGAGGATGCTTGCATTGGTTTTGATAATTTTATAGTTCAAAGAATCACAAAATGGTTTGGGTTGGAAGTGACCTTAAAGTCATCTTGTTCCAATGCCCTGCCATGGGCAGGGACACCTTCCACTATCCCAGATGGCTCCAAGCTCCATCCAGCCTGGCCTGTGGCACTTCCAGGTATCCAGGGGCAGCCACAGCTTCTCTGGGCACCCTGTGCCAGGGCCTGCCCACCCTCACAGGGAAGAATTTCTATTCTATACCTGCCCTCTGTCAGTCACTGAGTGATTCAAAGATGAAATTCCTTCCTGTCTGATAAGATTGTTTTCCTCAAAACAAAATAAAACACACAGCTTCACACACAAATATGCTTTCACACACACAGATAAAAACAAAACAACCAAACATTTCTTCAAATATTTCCTCATCCTCTGGAAAATTTTGAAAACTAAAAAACGGTAAGCCAGAAACACCTTTTCCAAGCAAGATTTGTAGATATTTAAAATGAATGTGGGAATTTTCTAGTCAGCAAAATGCTATGGAAACAGCCAAGTATTTGAAGATGCAATTAATGCTGGCAAACACTGCTTTAAAAGCAGCTCATTCACTAACCCATGTGTAGGTTACCTTTCTGCTCTTTCTGAAATTACTATATTAAAATAATGTAATTTACAGATTTTGAAAAAGTTGAAAATCTATTAAGATAAGAATAATAAATCTTAGTCACCATTTTCTGTTATACAGAATAGAGCTGGTTTCAGAAGAAAATGTGAAGTCATAAAGTTCTGTTTCTCACAATGATCTGAGGGTATTTTGAGATTAGTTTGCAGAGATGTGACATATAGCTGTGAATTACATATGTGGTAATTTAGTGCTTCAATTTATTTGAGCTCCATAGTACAGTGATTCCATAGTTAGTGTTTCTAAGAAAAAAAAAAGAACTATATGTATTTTTTATGATGGATGAGGTCAAATCATGAATTTAATATCAGTTCAAGGAAATACCCTGCCAAATTATAAATCCTAACGAGAGACAGAAGAACTCCTAAAGGAGCAGACACAAAATCACAAGATTCCTTCATTTTCTTAGAGAAGTGATTTGACTTGCTTTGATAAATTCCTAATGCAGTGTGGAAATGGGTTTACCAGACACAGAACGAGCATATCATCTGGTTACCTGCCAAGGAATGCAAAACTAACTGGGAATCCCATTCAATGTCTATTTTCAAGTCCCAGTGAAACTAAATGCCTGTTAGCTTAAAGGGTCAAATAAGTGAGCAGTGCCAACGAGATCCTGGTTATTTTCATTTGTGTATGAAATGAAAATAACCATGAATGAAATTCAGCCAACTCCTGAATTCCTTCTGTTCTGGGCCTGAACAGGTATTAGTTAATCCTGCTGAATGTACTGCAAACAATCCCACGGATGGAGGGGGAATGAATAGCAAGGGGTAAATCCTCTTTTTGAAACACAAATCAAGCTTGTCAGAGGAAGAGTAAGAAGTTTTATTTTAAAGACTTACATGTGATCAACTTCACAGAGCTTCAGGATACTTGGAAAATGTAAAGGATGGAAAACATACTTGCACCTGCTGCACTTTTGTGAAACATGGCCACGTTTCTATTTCTAAATCTAATTGCACACTGCATGGCTCTGCTGCACTGATCTGCCTGTAAGCTGAAAAATGTCAGTTTGGTATCAGGCATTGAAGACAGCTCCTGCTTATCTGGATGAAATGTGTTCAGAGGCCTCCCTAGCATGGGGAAGAGAAGAAAGAGGTCAGGCAAGGAGAAATGACTAAAGCTCACCTTCCTCATTTGCCACAGATTGCTTGTGCCTCATGGGGTTATATTAATTTTCTATCTGTCTTGTGTATTAATATCTACATTTCAGTATTTTGGTTCCAGGTGAAAGAGGTAACTAAAATGCAGGTTGCAGGGCCATGACTCTCTAAATATTGTATGAGGAAAATCAAAATCAGTCTCCTTAGAAATAAGAATAAAAAATATTCTAGCAGTTACAAAAGTCAGCTAGAAATAACCAACAGGAAATACTAAGCACAATGGGAGCCTTTTTTGGTTTTCTGTCTCAGATATGGCTGCCAGGACAGGTTTCCTTTTTATAAAGAGTTTGCTGTGATGATGTGTGAAGCTGTGCCAATACTTCATAGCACTGAGGTGCCATCTCTCCTAGAAATCTAGTGAGATTTAACAACTAACTTCTCAGGACAGGCAGTTTTGGAAACAAACAGAAAACCTTTATCAATTATCTGAATTTTCAGGTCTAGGAAATAGAAAACATGTTTGAAGTTAAACACACCCAGTCTGCATGTTTGGACTTTCTGTTACAGTGCTCCAGAGTTGGCTCCTGGTTTTTCCAACCAGGAGTTTTTCCAACTCAGGCAGTTTTCTGTAGAAAAAGGATGAAAATATTTCTCTACACCCCTGGGATGTTTTATGTATCACCTCTTGTGCACAGGTCCCAATAAGAGGTACTATTAGGAATACAAGAATATAATTTACATGTGTTTAGTTGTGCTATAGACTTTTCAAATACAGCACTGATTTATTTAATTTAAAAATTGTGGGCATGATGAAGTGGTATAATTTTATGCACATGTGTTGCACCATTACACAATGTTACTCTTTAAAATCTTGGTTTGTAGGATGTATTCATCCATGCTTAGCTTTTGATTTTTTTAATGGGTACCCTTCCTTAAGGTTTCTGGTTATTCATATATTTTCTTTTCCTCCACATAGCAGTCTAAACTGAATTTAGAACACTGGGAAAAATCAGCTGCCTAATTATTAAAGCAACTCACTTGTTTTTATCTATTCTAACCTCTCTTAATGCTGAAGGCAAATGTTCCCTGTGCTTCCATGGGAGCAGAGTTAAAATGCAGAAGAGCACACTCCATTTGGGTGTTGTTCTACAATATCTTTGTCACATACCAAATGGATTTATCTTGTGTACAACATGAATTATACAACCTCCATGTACAATGGGGTCACCTGTGATATAACTCGGGGCAAAGAAAAGGTTGAGCAAAGTCAGCAGAACAAAAAGACAGGGAAAAGGTTCAAATGGAGTCACAACATTTTGAGACACATTTGGCAGAGTGGCAATTCAGCTGCATGCCCGTGTGCTTGGAAACAAATAACTTCATTTTCTCTGCTTTTGACAGTGGTGTTGGTGCAGCACACTGCTGTTCATTTACCCCCAGGTCTGAGAACACTGCCCACAGGTGAGACAGCGAGCTCCAGCATCCCTCCACACCCAGAAGATTGATTCCTATCAGTAAGACCAGCATGGCAACAGGTACCAAATGCTGATCTCTAAGTTGGAAAGTTCAAATGAGGTTAAAGGCTGAATGGCACATGAATAAGCTGGGTTTTCCCTCATTCCCTTGACCTATGTTGTCAGAGCTCCATAGGTCTATAATACAGCTGCATGTCCTCTAACTGCGCTGTGAATCTCAGCATTAATGAACAACAATATTCAACAATATTGAATATTCAATAAGAGTATGAGAGCAAAGCTCTGGAGCAGGTTCTAACACTACATGACCTCTATATTAGCCTGTGAATTATCCCACAGATCCCTTCCAGTCTTTATTACGAGCAGCTGTATAAAAAAATAAAAGTTTCTGTCAAGATAAATTTCCATTTATTTACATCTGATCCTTTATATATTTTACATGGTGATAAGAACTAGACTTGTTATACATACATTTGATGCTCAAATATGTAACATTAACTGAAATTCTTTAATGCTGTTGTACATGTGACACTTGTGAAGGAAATATATGTATGTACTGGGAGAAGCTAAAGGCATCAAAACACATTTGAATTTCTGTTTTGATTTATGAACCTTTGTCTACAAGAGCAGTCCCACAAGTACGTGCTAATCCATAGCTAATGTGAGAAATCAAATAATACATATGAGTGAAATGGGAACTTGCAGTGATTTTCAGCCATATAGAAATATGCACTTATTAACCATGACCTCCATTCATTTCAAGGGGGGAAAAAAACCAATTTATGCAAAACACCTCCCTTCTGCAACTTTCACCTTTAATTTCAGAAAGACTGTGGCTGATGGGAAAAAACCACAGGTTTACAACAGCAGATGTCCTCTCCTCTATTTTCTTTGCAAAAATGAGGTTTGCTTTTATCCTTCCTTTGGACAGCAATGCCCATGAGTTCATGTACAATGGCTGGAAGATCATCTATGGCAGTAATAAGTGTAATGACAAAAGATGATTTAGTTCTTTCCTCAGACGTAGGGGGTTGCCTCCCTGGATTATAAAAATACTACCAATTTCTAAACCAGGTTTAATTTACCTCTCTGTTACCCTTAAACAGAAATCTCCAGGATAAGTCTAACTTGAAACTAAAATAGCTTCAAGGTTAGGCTGGTTTTTACCATGGAGGGCAGCCTGTAAACACATCCTGTGAGAGTGCCAAGACTGTTTCTAAGCATAGAGTCAGTGCAATACTTATAGAATTTTGAAATATTCTGATTCCTTCTTCCCCAGTGGTGAAACACCTCTGGATTGCAACAGCTCCCTGCAGTCATCATGGATATGCTCCATTGCTGACATCAAAACAAGGGCCTCAAACTGTTTATCCCCTTTGGTAAACTAAGATTTTTAAACCTCTCTTCCTAATCATCACAATCACAGAATCAAATGATTCTGTATTAGAAAATCTGCAATATATTCCAGGTGACTAATGATAAAGATTGCCAGAAAACCCCACGTGTCACCTGTCTGACAGGAAGGGACGATGAACAAATAACTATTAAACTTCTCTTACACCCCCTTGACCCCCGTTAGTCTGCCTATGAATAAAGCACAGTAGAGAATATAGAACACCATAAAAATATCTACAAACATGTAGTCCAGCCCTAACTATGCAGGATTTATCCTCATATATAGTTTGTAGCAAAAATTTTCCATCTATTCCGATTGTGCTTTGTGAGAGGAATGAGGCACACTGAAATTGATTTGTGACTGGACTGTTTTGTTTGTGCACAGAGTAAAAAGTTTGAAATTGAAAAGAATTGTCTTCAGCTTGGAGCCATTTAGTCAGCACTTTTTCCCACTGTTGAAATCTCTTTTGCTGTAGAACTTCTTTATTTCTTCAGTAAAATTATGAATTGGCTCAACCATGTCTTTTCTATCATCACAGTAGTTGCCAAACCCAGGAAGTTGATCAAACATAGAAAAATTCTTAAAACAAAAGGATTGAAAATATATTTGAGGGTAACTATAAAATTATAAGCCCCTAAGAAGAGTCTGTGGCCATTACCACATTTCTGCATTGTCCAGAACTGGGAAAACTTCAACTGCTTTGGGAATATTTTAAAACAACAAGAAAACTGAAGCCACACTCTCTACACCTGGGATTGTCCTTTGTAATATTATACTCCATGAAGTATGTAAACTTCATGGTCAATAACTGATCTGCTTATCCAAAAATGTCTTTAATTTACCTTCTTTTCCATTTATTCTGTAATTATATGATACAAATTATGGGGTTTTTTGTTATAAACACTTTTTTTCCTTTTTTTCACTTGACAGTTGGAACTTTATATGATAACTGTTATGAACTTTATATGATAACTTTACAGATATCTGTTACCTTATCAAAATCCGTATCAGACTGAAGGGGGTTTTTATATAGGACCAAGGAAGGCTTCTTTTTGAAAAGGATTCATGTACGAAAGTCTACAGGTCTACAAGTCTCCCATCTCCTCAAAGTCATGTTGTTAATGAAAAGATCTTTAGGATAAAACAACAACAACAACAACAACCCTCCTCTTTTCTTAAAATTTATTATTTAACACGAGCAATCATAAAACCTGAAAGGAGCTTTGGGAAATACCAGTTTAAGTACCTTGGAGCAAATAAGCTGAGAACATTTTATGTGGTGGCTGCAAAAGTATCAATTGAGGTGTATAAATTGTATAAAATACATATTAAAGAAATGCTCTAAGTAGCCATATCCAGAGCAGGATTACAAGTTGGTTGAATTCAGGCAGAATGTGTAAGGTTATGGATGAAGCACTTTCTAAGGTGCAAGAATCAATGAGTTAAGGAATCAATGTCCTGTTGGCCTCATGAATATGAAGTCTGGTCTGAAGGGGAGACTGGGAAGAGGGTGGATTAAATAAACTTGATGGAGAAAAAAATTTGCTAGGAGTTATATACTCTGATATATTGAACCATGGAAATCAATGAAGTATTACGCAGGCAATGAAGACAACTGGTACAGTGCTGAGCAGAAAACCTGGTTTAATTGGGTGAGCATTAATACAAGCCTTGTTGGGGAGAAATGAATGGCAAGAGGTAGTAAGCAGCACCAAAAAAAAAAAAAAAAAAAAAAGGCGCTAAGGAAAAGTGAGGAAGCATGAAGCATTGTCTGGGCTGATTGTGAAACATAGCTGGGTGATAAAAGGGTCATCTGGCATGCTGAGGAGGCAAAAAGGGATCTGAGAACAGGAAGCTAATGAGCACAGTAGATCACACAGGCTAAGAAGATTAATGGAGAGGTGATAGTACAGGCAGCCAGGGAGAGCATTAGCAAAAAGAGGTGATAAAAGTATGCAGTTGGGAAGGCAGACTGTAAATATCCAAAGATAAATCTGACAATAAACAAGTACCGATATACTGGTCTGGGGAAAATAAAAAAAAAAAAAAAAAAAAAAAGGAAGGAGAAAATCCTTCCATGTGCACAGAGTTCAAAGAACTCAAGCATTTTATGAAGACAATGGTTCCAATTCAATACTGTCAACAGGTCAGTCAGGCCTTGATTTAAGCAGAAACAGGTCCTGCTATGAGCAGCAGATCTGTAAAAAGCCATAATGCCAGAAAGAAGACACAGCTGGTTGATGTCTGGGAATATTTAGACTCCTCTGCAGATTGGGCCAGGTGTGATCTCAGCTGCTCTGCAACCACTCCAGAAATAACCCTGTTCATCTCTGTTTTAACTGTGGTAGCTGAATGTGAAATGGCATTTTAAATAACCAGGTGGTTAAAACTGTTATAAAGTCCTTGCTGCATTTTGAATACTTGAAAGTCATTGCAGCAGATTTGTTATGAGCCATTTTTTCATAGAATACCAAAAGTAACATGCCTTACAGAAGAAATCCAAGTATGAAAATCAACCCAACAATCTCCCCATTCCAACAAAAAAATGTTGAATCCCACTTACAAGACAAATTAATAAATTACTCAGAAACCCCCCCCCCAAAAAAAACCAAAACCAAAACAAACAAAAAAAACCCCAGACAAACCCACATTAAAATGTAGCCCATCGGAAATAATCACTTTAGTCTGAATCAAATGCTGAAGTTTAAGAAGCTGTATTGTAATTGTACTATTATAAAGTCAGGTTCCATTTTCTCACATACTTGTGCCGTGTAGGATTGAAATTCAATAAGAATAAATAACACACCACTCAACTACCAGTCTAGTTACTCTCTCATCTGTACACAATAGATCTTCTAAAAACTTATTCTTGCAAGCCAAAGAGTATCTCTGTGGGGCACATCAGCATTATTAGGTTTTTGGTGAGATTAGGGGAACCAAAACAGCCGGAGCTGAAATTATCTTTGCTGCTGTCATACTACTTGTAGAGATGTCTGTGGAGTAATTTAAATTCAAACATTCCTCACAACACTAAGTCCATTCCAGATGATTAAACTCACAACAACTGATAGTGAGAGATAATCTATGTTGATTGAAGTAGATCTTGGAGACTTTTTGAATATGAGAAAACATACATTTCCTTCCTGTAGCCATGATATGTGAGGCAGAAAGGACTGGATTAAAGGACAAACTCACCTGTTCCAGAGTTCATGACCTGATCATGCCCAAGGCTGTTCAGAAAGGTGAAGTGGAATTGGGCATAGGATGCACCAATCACTCTGGACCATGAGCTCCATTCACTGGCCAATATAAGCCATGAATTCCTTCTATTGATTAGAAACTCAGTTGTGAGGAATGTGTATGTATTCACAACAGGAGTATTTCTGAGCTCCCAGCCCTGGCCTGATTCTCCCTCCCTTTGACAGAAAGTACAAGGCGTTTGCTGTTGAAGTTATGGCAAAATTCCCAAGAACTTGGATGGAGAACAGGTAGGTCAAACTGCACATTTGAAAGGACCCCTACATTTTAGCAAGCTTTGCACCATTTTTGGATTATTTTTTAAGCATATGGTCATGCAGGTAAGGACATTTTGCTGTTTACAGGAAGAGTTTAAACACCTGGAGACTGTTATTTGAAAAATAAAGAGACATGCTAGGGCAGGAGAGTCACATCAGCAATAATTCTGTGTTATATTTTCTTAAGTTTTTAGAGATCTGAAGTACATCTTAAATGTGGTATGTAACCGTTTGTTATTCATCAATTACTTAGCTTTTACAACAGCTGTAATTCACTCCAAGAGTTATGCTTTCTTTTATACCTGTTGAGATACCAGAGATCAAAATATTCCTTTGCAAAAGACAGTGACTGTAGCAAGCATATAGAATTTTATTTCATTTGAATGTATGCATATATACAAGCTAAGCCTTGGGATAAATATAAAGATGGCCTTGGTTGTTTTTTTTTAATTTTATTTAGTATTATCATTTGGATAGTTCAGCTTCCCTTTGTGCTATTTCTTTGATTTTAAGACATAGAAAAAGATTATGAAGGCCTTGTGAGAGTGAGTTCCTTCAGGCTGTTCCTTTAGGTACAAGTATATGGTTTCTCTAATTACATTCAGCCAGGGCTGTGGTGTGGAGCATCTGCACAGGACACTTCAAGCCTTGACTGATTACTCTGCCAGATTGACAGAGAGTATTTCTCACCTTAGACAGACCAGTTCCACTGAACATGCACCAGCATTTTTTTTTGCAGAAACAGAGCTGGTGAGTAAGGCCATTGTATTTGTTTATTTTTCTTTACTTTAATAAATCCATATTTAATACTGGACAAAATCAGCTGCTGGTGCATGCCAGTTAATATACAGGATCCATTTAAGTGCTGAATCAGGTATTATCCATCAAAAACTATTAAAATCTCACTGGTATCACTATAATCAGCACTCAGGATCAGTAATGAGAATAAGGAACAGGTGAACAATTAGAGCTTAGAGTAACCTATGCCTCCCTGCATCTGACATTCTGGTTTTGGGATTATTCAGCTGAAGGCTACAGAATCAGAATGATCTTCAAGAATAGCTTTATGGGTCATTGACACAAAAGCTAAAGGCTGTGAAGGCAATGTGCTGATGGATATTTTCCCATTTTCTGACTTGACAGAGATTGTATTGCTTTGTTTTTTTAATTGAAAATTGGATATATTTTTCTACCATTAGAGTATCCACCAACATGTGTCCAGCAAAGCAGAAGAAGTAAAATGGCATTGACCTTGAAGACAGAATTTCAATTTGGAGGTAGCTCTTTTCCACTTTAATGATTTTTATAGAAAGTGCAGACAATAGGATTTAATAATTCAGCACTGTTACCCATATGAAAGTGATGGTGACTTCTAAAGCAGTTCACCTCACAATAAAGCATCAGGAAAGGTATTTGTATGCAGTAGAAGGTAGAAGCTGATGAAGCACTGGGAAAGTCAGAAGTCTTTTACTCTCCAGAGGTAAATTCATAAAGACTGCCTATCAGTAAACAGGGCAGTAACTCTGCCAACTTCCCACATTTGTGCTGGCAGTGACAGAAACTGATGAGATGTATTTGGTAATTAGGGATGTAATTTCAGTTTTAACAGGTTGATGAGTATTTGATATTAAATGCCTGAAACGTCGGCAGTGCCACATCTTTCTGTGTGATTATGTCACAAGCTTGAAGGAATCTAAATCATCCATTATTCTCAGAGCACTTAGTCAAATTTTATGGGTTTTCTCCGCTAGAATGTTAGTTGCCAACATTTTCAGCATTGAGTTTTTCATATTCAATGCCTCTAGATGTTGTAAGGGATGTTTTTTAAGTGCACAGCTATTCCAGGAAAGGAGAGGTGAGTGCAATTTAAATGTGCTCATTTCATCTGTAAGTCACAGGACAAGGATGTGATATCCCTGCCCTTTTAGCCATCATTGTTTCTCAACCTGTGGCTATGGAAGTGCACTGGTTTAAGCCGACCTACGTAATGAATTTCACTAAAAAACAACAGTGCTAATTATTTATTACCCTGGTAGACAGCTATTCATAAAATCATTAAGTGGCAGACACTCTCTTAATTTTATATGTCAACCATGGATAGTCAAGTTTTATTTTTTAGTTGTGGGTTGTAGGCAGAGGGGGAAGGCAAAAAAAGAGGTTTTGCATGCCAGATTGTTACTGAGAGTTCTTACTGATGGGAACACACAGAAAGAACTATCACCTTACAAACAAAAGCTTAGACAAGGTCAGTATTATTATCAGATTTCCAGGCACTTCAGGCAGTGCCAATGAACACCAAATCCAAACTCTCTGGCAGATGCCCATCTATCAAGTCAAAGGAGGAATTCCTGTAGCTGGGAAATAAATACACTGAGTCTATATCTAAGGGTATATTTCTATAAGGACACATATCTATACCAGGCCTTGAGGGGAAGTTGTGTGAGGAGCAGCTGAGGTCACTGAGCCTCTTCAGCCTGGAGGAGACTGGGAAGCCCCCACTGTATTTACAGCTGCCTCCTGATGGAAGAGGAGGGACAGGCACTGATCTCTTCTCTGTGGTGACAGTGACAGGACCCAAGGGAATGGCCTGAAGCTGTGTCAGGGGAGAGACATGAGATTACACCATTAAGGCTCATGCAAACTGATCTGACACAGGAGAACAAAGCAATGTTTTCTCATTTTCCTCTTCAAATTGTGGCTTTTTATGTGGGATTCAACTGACATTTATTAAAATGTTCTCAACGGGGGAAGTGACAAAATATTCCACGGCAACTGCTGGCTCAGTGTCAGGTCAGCTCTTAAACAGTGAGGAGCTAATCAATGCTGCTCCAGCATTACAATTGAAAAGGTGGAGGCACTATAAAGGCACTGTTGCTACAAATTTTCACTTACATGATCCCAGTGAGAAGGAACAAATTTAACTTTCATCTCCCTCCCCATTTTTCCACTTCCTTTGAAATACAAAACTGCTTGTATTTTTCCAGCAGAGACTGCTCCCAGGAGCTGACCCCTATTTGTCTGTCCTTTCATGCAACTTTGGAACACTCTAACTATGATGTCACAATTTTTCTACTTTACCACATGAAAAACTTCATATTCCATTACATCATGGCTGAAAGACATTTGTAAACTAATAATAAATAATGTGATTAGACACTGATGTCTAAAGGTTCCCCCTTTGAGATGAATCCCTTCTGCAGCCGAACCATCCTAGTGCTGGTTCAGAGTGAAAACCTCCCAGAAAATGCTGCCCCAGAACACACTTTTTATTTTAAATCATCCCACGTGCAAGAGAGTACTTTTCACACACCCAAGAGCAGCCTCTGGTTACCAAAGCTCTTTGGTTTTTGTTGTTCCCAATGTCATGTGTTAGATGGGTCTGGACAAGACGACATCAGTTTGAAACTATTATTTTAAGTTTGGAAGACAGAAAGTGGTGCTAATAAATATAATTTAAGACTAGGTTAGGAATTTCATTGAATTTTGTTCTTTAATACTTATTTTGCCAAAAAAATGGCAAGGAAAAAAAGACAGTCTATGTATTCACAGATTTGTCACTCTTCTAAGATGGGAAGAGGATATGATATTGGAATCTCAGCAAATCCAGCCTTCCAGTTAGAAAATGATTGCTAAACATCACATAAGATACAAATGTATAAAAAGACTCCAGGTTCCTTCACGTTCCTTGTCAATTTTTAACAAAATTAAAAATGCAACTTTTTTCTGAGTTCATCCAGGTAACCAACAACCTAACTGGAAGTAACAATGTGTGCCACTGCTCTTTGTACTGCTCAGCACACGGGCTGAACTGGACAGCTCAGAAAATAATGGAGGTAACAGTCCTGCTAATGGCATTTTGTCAAACAGAACATGACACAGCCCTGCAAAACCTTTGTCACAATTTGACCTAATGGGATCTGACAGGATTTGCTCCAGCACTTTTCATTCTGGCGTCATACCAGACCTGAGACTGTCACTGCCCTGTGTAGGGACGTGGGCTGGGTGGCTGTGAGCACAAGGCTGATTCCCTGATACCACACTGACCCTTGAACACAAAGGTTCACTTAATATTAAGCTGGACTTCACACT
This sequence comes from Onychostruthus taczanowskii, assembly GCF_017590055.1. Lineage (NCBI taxonomy): Eukaryota > Metazoa > Chordata > Aves > Passeriformes > Passeridae > Onychostruthus > Onychostruthus taczanowskii. The sequence goes on along the minus strand of NW_024499239.1, from coordinate 26,053,775 downwards.
GCTAATCAGGGCCAGTTTAGTGATCCCAAACACTTACACAACGGGAAAAGTAGAGGAAAAACTTTTTACCTGCTTAGGGTTTGGATTAGTGGGACTTTTGTGCTGCTTGTTGCCTCCAAAGTGACAGCTCTGAAACAAGTCTCAGCAGTAGCAGAGCTTAGGTTTGTGAGCAGCAGGACTAAGTGTCAATCCTTCCAAACAGAGTACTGTTAACCTGAGACAAGTGCTTCAGAACATCAAACCTCCTGATCCAGGCCAGCATTAGTGTGAAGAGACCTGTTTCCCTCTCAATGTCATCCAGAGCTTTTTTCCTTCTTTCATCTTAATACATGACATTTATACACTGCCTGTCCTTTGGGTCTGAATCCTGCCAGCTCTTTTTACAGCAAAGGCAGGCAAACCCTGTAATCCCCCACTTAAAGGATTTTTCACAGCCTTTGCTAGGGAAGAATAACATTCACAGGGAAATGCTGAACTCCACAAGTACAGAGGAAGCTCAACCTATGTTCAGTTGTCTATCAAAAGCAAAAGGAAGGGGGTAATTTTGGCCACTGATCCTCTGCAGAAGCTGTGCTGACAATGGGCCTGAGTGTTTGCATGTTGAGAGGAATCAAGAGTATTGCCAGCAAAGCCCTGAGAGCTCCTCTGCAGGGAGCAGGCCCTCCGTGTGGAAGGAGCAATTCCATCAGAAGGAATTTGTATTCTCTGTTGCCAATGTTTGTAGCTCTCCTCCCACAGGGCATGGAGTCCTTTACAAACACTTCCACAACAGAAAATCATACACATGTACATTAACATATGCACTTAAAACTATTTTCTAATGAGGGTGAAAGCATTACAGAAGAATTTCCCCTTCTTCCAGAGATGAAAATGACAGGTCTACATCTACACTTCAGTTCCTAGCCCATTTATATTTTCATTTACAGCAATAAAGAAGCATATAATAAATCACTCTGTGATGTACACTAGCTCCCATGCATTAACTTCTGCTCTTATATTCAAAGTTAGCATCAGAAAGCATAAAATTTCTTACTTTTTGCTGCTGTGGGAAGAGCTCACTTTCTTAGAGCCAAACTTTAAACTTTCTCCCAGGAAATAAATAGCTCATCTACCTGATTGTTTTACTAGGTTGGCTTGGTGCCTCACATTCCCTTGAATAATTAATTTCATAAAGTAACCTGCTGCACGTTCACTTTGTTAATGTGCATTTTTCAGTTCCACTGTAAAGGATCATTTCAGTGAATCATGGGTAAGAATTACAGGGAGGGAATGCCAATCACAAGAGAATAAGGACAGATAAACAAAACTTTTATAAAGAACATTACCATTTATACTAGTGTGAATTCTGCCTCACCTCCCAAACCTCTAGTGTAATTTCTCTAAATTCTGCACTGGAGCTCGCCCCCTAGGACTTAAATTTCGGACCAGATGAAGGAAAATGCCATGAGGTTACTGGATAATTTTAACCTTTAAAAGGGTTTTGTTTATTCACTTTGCCATGTGGTACTTCAGCCTGGCTCCCCCCTTTGGCACGAGTATTCCCCTTAACTCCTCACCTTTTCCCATCTGCCAAAATCCAAGAAAAAAAGGTGGCATAACTGGAGGCACCAGCTCTCAGGTGAATGCAGAGCAAGGCCTTATTCCCCTTGTTATAGACCATGGAAAAAATTCCCTGAAATTCAGTAATCTACAGTGCAGTGCCAAAGCTGCCGTAATCATCAGACCCTGGGAGCAGCAGGGCTCCCACACTGGGCTACTCAATCACCTGGGAGTTGATTTATCTCCAGGGTTTGTCCTCTCTGAACTGTATTTATTGGCATCACTGACTGGGATTCTGCTGGCTATAATGCCAACCTGCAAAGAGAATTCTGCTCCCTGTCTCAGCTCCCATTCATGTGCTGCACATGTACCAGCATCACCTAGTGCCTTTACCTTGTTGCAATGCAGTGAACAGCAACAGCACCAGTGGTGATTGTGGTCATCGTATTTGCCTCTGAAAGTGTACTAGAAACCAGAAATCTGTGCATTTTCAATGCTTTTTTCTTTCCTTTATGCAACAGTAAAGATTTTGCAAAAAGATGCTTCTGAAATAGAGGGTTAATAAAAGGACAGAAAAAAATTTAAAAACTGCAATAAAACCCTGCAATAAAACCATGCCTCTTTCATTGCTGAAAGATAATAAATTTTTAAAAATAAGGTAGCCAAAACACTTATCAGTGTGCTCAGTTACTGGGATACTACTGGTGCTTACAGGGGGACACTACAAATGCAGAGCCTGATGGTGGAAATAGCAAAACACCCACCTGAATAATAACATAAGAACAGGAGCTCAGTTCTCAGCTAGCATGCACATAGCCAGCATCCAAATCAAAATGGAAATCAACAAGGAGGTACAAAAATCCTCATGAGCAAACATGAAATTCATGATTATCCATTCTTCATGTTGGAGCAAAACTGCTGTAACGTGCGAAGATTTTCTTGTAAGTTTTGGGGGATTTTTTTTGGTTTTTTTTCAGCCACACGCACACAGAGAAAACATGATGCAGCCTAAAATCCCCAGTTTAATGTTATCCAAATAGTGGAAGTCATTTTGCTTGCCATAGGATTCCAGATGAAATAAGGATTCCAGGCAGAAATTGGCCTTGTCTTCATGAATAAGTCATTCTGACAGAACTTATTGATTTATGGGTTCAAGCACACCGTGCCAGCCCATCACAATGCACACACAACCCTCCTTTAATAATTTACAACATTGAGGTTTGGAGTCTGGGTTCCCCAGCTGCTAATGCCTTTCTCACAGTGGGTTAGAATGGATGGTCTCAGTTTGCTGAACTGTAAAATCAAACCGATTATGACGTGTCCGTGTGAAAAATTAGAGATACCAAAATTTGGATTTTTACATATGCACTGCAGCATCTTAAGAGGTTTTAGTAGACAATGTATTGTGTCATTATACCTAGAAACTGGGGTTGTTAAAGAATTCTCCTATTGCTGCAAAATTTTGAATTCTTTAACACAACACTTTTCTTCAAACTCCCCTCCTTCAAAAAAAACCCCACAAAACCAGAAACCCAAAAATCCTGCCAAAAAAAATCACCACAAAAAAATCCCTCTGAAAACAAACAAAAAACGTCAGGAAAAACCCAACCTCACACATTCATTTCAAAGCACTGGTTTTGGAAAAGGCAATTCATAGCAGTTGGGGATATATTTAATTAAAAGAATTATTATAGGAGAAAAGGGGGAGGAACGATCCCTTAATGCCTTTCTCTTTCTCTCTCTCCCAATGAAAATCTCAGTTCCTTTAAAATCTTTCAACAGCATATACACCCTCCATAATTCTACTTCCAGAGGTAACCTTTATGTTTAAGAGTTGAAAAAAATTGCTATTTCTGTAAGATTTCATCATCTAAGCAGAACTATAATTTTATTGTCAAAGTAGCTGTAGAGTACACGGAGCATCAGGAATAAAACAGAAGGTTAAAGACTGTGTTTCCTCAGGCTGTTAAAACACAGAAAATGAATTAGGTGCCCATTTATTCCTGAGGTAAGGGAGGACACATGAACCATTTGTCTAATCTTACTCTTATTTTATGCTTTAGTAGGTCAACATCGTCCTCAAATACTTTTTATTTTTGGTTGTAGTCAGGATTTCCTCAATGCCACAGATCAGTTTATCCAAATCATTATCAGAAAGCTCAGTGTCCCCATAAAACTGGTGTTGGGTTGTAGCTCTAATAGGAACCTGTCTGCTACTTATGATACAGCTGAATATTCACAGAGCTCCCCTCACTGCTTTCTCCTCTCTGAGTTTTACAACACATTTTCATGTGACTCAAACAGTTCTATTGTCGTCTTTTAATTCATTAAAGAATATATTGCCATTTAAATATAAATCTATAGCATTACTTTGCCAAAGTTTATTTAATTATAACAAAATGTGTTTTCCTGACTTCTTTGGCTGCCAGAGTTCGTTTTATTCTTAGAAGCAAACAGCCCAGACAGAAGATCTATGAAATCATCTTTTACCACGGAAATACCGGACACTTGGAAGCAATAGATAATCTTTATATATAACTTGACTCAGTTCTAGCTTAAAATAGGGAAATTACTTTTGTGCTTTTATATTTTAATCAAAGCTTGAAAGATAAAAGCTACTCAGTTTGACAAAAGAAATTGGCACCAACTCATATCTGACTCTTCTTAGAATGACCTACCCTGCTGACTAAAACAATTAAAATAATAACACTATTAGTTCAGTGCAAAAACCTTCATCCTGTAAGAAAGAAATGGAGACAAATGAAAGACGGAAGTAGCCTACAGGTGACTTTAACTTACAGTCCCAGCTATCTTGAAGAGTTTTTGGCACTTTCATCCCCTGTGTGCTCCAACTCCTCCACTCCATTAAACAGCTGGAAAATAGTTATTTGGGAATGCCAAGCAACAGACAGTTTGAGAAAAAAGAAGCCAAAAAAATGCAGTAATGTTATGTAAAAGAGTAGCATAAACAGAGAGAAATAAAGAAGGTGTAGTAGTACCCTCTGTCTTCAATAAAGAAATGGTCATGGAAACAAATGTTCTCCAAACAATACCATGTATAACATAGAAACACAAAACATTTCAACTGTGTTTCCTAAATAAGCCTATAGTACAAAAACAACTCCTCTCTACTTAATAAACTAAAAGTAAATTATCTAAAAAGTTATTATTAATAATTAATTAGCAATAAAATAAAAGCTAATTATCTAAAAAGTAGTAACTAAATTAAAAATATAAAGCTTTATCTCATGCTGTAATAAAAACTGAAGAAAAGGAATGTTTTAAAAACTTTTCATTCTAAGTTCTGTATGTGTTCCTTTTAACATATTGTAAGTTCATGAAGTTTTTTTTTCTTTATTCCTAAACTAAAACCTACTTTACTCTATTTCTAATCACATCTCACAACAGCCACTAAAAAAAAAAGGCATTTTCATAAAAGCACTAGTATTGCACCAACATCAAACCATGACACACTGTTAGTTCAGTGCAGAAGCCCTCATCCTGTAAGAAACAAATGGAGACAAATGAAAGATTAAAGTAGCCCACTGGTGACTTTACCTCACAGTCACACCTGATCTTGGTGAGTTTTTGGTACTTTCATCCCCCACGTGCTCCAACTCCTCCACTCCATTAAACAGCTGGAAATTATTTGGGAATGCCAAGCCGCAGACAGTTCGAGAAAAAAGAATAAGCAAAGAAACTCAGGGAGTGATACATCAGTAGGAGACCGAGGTCTCTGCAAGGAGGTCAACACACAATTCCCACTGCAGGAATGTGCACAGCCAGCCTGTGCTCTACCCTGTAAGGAGCTCACTTGAATAAACACACAAGATAGTCCTTTTATTTTCCCCTGATGATGCATTAGATCTGTGCTAGGAATGTCTGTATAACCTGGAGGTCAGATACCAATTATTCCTCAGGCAGAGGAATAATCCAAGAAGAAAGGAAATTTTTCCCCCCATAGTTTAACTTCCCTCAAGAAGAGATGAGAAGTAACAGTAACAGAAGTTTATTTTGAACAGCGCTCAAAGTGAGTGGCTTTTTCTACTTTCTGGTGTACAGCCTGAGTGATTTTTGATGATCCTACTGCTTTCTGGTCTCTCCAGGCTCTTCTCTTGATAGCCAGCATCTCTTGATATTCATCACAATTCCTTCTGCCTTGTTGCCTGACCAATACGCAAATAAAATCTTACAAAATCATCCAGCTTTGGATAAAAGTTTGCAGAATTTAAAGATGCTGTGCTTAAGGATGAAAGCAGCAGCTGTGGGGCACTGTACAAGGAGCTGAGTGAACTTCAGCTTACACAAAAGCTTCAGTCTGCCAGCTTTGCTGCCTTTAAAAAACACTTTCTAAGAATAATTTGAGAAAGTCCCCCAGAGCAGCCTGTAGGTTAATACAGATTAAGAAATTAAAAACTTGTGCCATGGAGTTGCAGGAACTCCACTGTGGCACACAGAGGACCCAGGAGTTCCTGAGTGCTGAGATTATGGAGCGTGCACTTGTGAAATGCTGACTCCTGTCACATTCCTTAGAGAAACCTCATCCCCCAGTGTGCTGCATGTTGATAATCACATCTGAAATGCCACAGTGTGGGCAACTGCCCTGTAATACATCACTTTTCTGTTTAGTCAGAAAGTGATAAAAAGGGCGCAGAAAAATAATAGGTGATACACTTCATTTTTAGCTCTTCTTTAGAGAGGGGAGAAGAACCTGTAAGGGCTTCCAAGCCATCTGTTATCTGAGCATGTCAGATTGTTACAGATGAGAGACAGTTTACTTTTTAATACCAGAAGAAATTTATAGGAATTCTGACAGAAATGCTGTCCAAAACATATGGTAGTATCCATAATACACCTGTTTTAACTCTCAGAACTCATTACGCTGCGGATTTAATCATTTGTCCATTATTAGTCTTTTTAGTTGCAAGATAATCATCAGATGTGTTTCAGTGAAAGCTGTGCAAGTCAAAAGGATCCAACCTTGAATAAAAACAAATTACACATTTTAAGTAACCAATAAATAAAATCTGAAAATATTACCTAAAATACTAAAATATTACAGTAGTATCATTTTCTTTAACACATTCATCAGTAAGTTCAGGGACATCACCCCTCTCCTTCTTCTCAACACTGGAGAAGGAAAGGACTGTGTCCAGTTCTGGGCTCCCCAGTAGAACAGAGACATGGACACACTGGGGAGAGTCCAGTGAGGAGCAACAAAGAGGATGAAGATGTCACATTCATATTTTCTGAAAAATCCCTTTGCCCAGGATTTTTCTCCTAGGAAGCTGAGGCCTCAGAGAAAAAGAAAAACAATTCTTATCTCATTTGCTTCTCCTGTGTTGTGCTCCTTTGAAATGTGTCTGGAGATTTTTTACCCACAGGTGATTGTTTCACTGGATTCTGCTGGGAGTTGTTTTCACTCTTTGGCCAACCAGGGCCAGGCTGTGTTGAGACTCTGAAAACAGAGTCATGAGTTTTCATTATTATCTTTTTAGCCTTCTGTAAGCATCCTTTCTGTATTTTTTAGTATAGCTTAGTTTAGGATTTTTAATATAATAGAGTATCATAAAATAATAAATTAGCCTTCTGAGAACATGGAGTCAGATTCATCATTCCTTGGGGCACCCCACAAATACAATATGAAGGCACTGGAGCCTCTGTGCACTCAGGCTCAGGCCAGAAGGCTCAGGGTGATCTTATCCCTGTCTCTAAACAGCTGAGGGGAGGCTGAAAAGGGGTAATATACTACTAGAAATGAATTTATCATCTCTTCCCAATACTACCTGAGCAAGAGAAAAAGAAATGTGAGATTTGTTCATTGAGTAGAATTCTTCCAATGATTTCCAACTTCAAATCTGTCATTGAGTAATTTGTTTCTACAGCTTAGATTAGTGGGATGTTTAAATGCAATTAAATTGAAATCAGGTTAATTTTATAAAATATTTTAAATTAAATGCAACACTTGGCATGGATATCACCGTTAAGGAAAAAAAAATTATAATTGAAAATATTACTGCGATGCTAACAGGTCTTAAAATTAGTGACAATCCCTACTTAACCCTGCTTTAAAACAGGACAAGTTGTACTCTAAAACGTGATTATAGTGTGTAATATCTATTGATTAAAGAGGGAGTCTAGAAAACTATCTTAATTTCACCTTTAGATAGCTACTGTAACATGTGGTGAGATTTCTTCTGTCCTTAGAATAGAAAGTTGCCTTGTGCATTGTCAAGTCATATCCTCCTCTCCTTCAAGCATTTTCCTGCTCCTCACCCATAATTATCTTCTCAAGTGCCTTTCTGACAGAAACCACTGCTGAACTTGTTCCTCACCAGTAAACCCCCTCTGCATCATCTCACATAAGATACTGGAGGTGTCATTTCCTCCTGTAAACTCATTCAGCCCAGAAATCCATTTACACTTGTCAAGTCTCCAAGTGCTTTAAGCATAGGCACGCACTTAGAAATCATAAAAGCTTAAAGAATTGTGGGCTGGAAGAGATCTCTGGAGGGCATCTGGTCCAAGTCCTCATTCAAATGAGGCAGTGAGGAGTTAGAGAGGGTTTAGGAGGTGATCATTCACAAGAAACAGCTCCCACAGACTAGCAGAACCCCTTTATAACACCACTAATTTAGGGTTCCCAGCCCCTCCAGCCAGCAGTAATTCTTCTGGCAAAGTGGTGTTTTAGCATCTACAGTAATTACTGCCAGTGGCTGTAAACCACTGATTCAGCAGTTGCACAGATTAATCTTCTCCACATTCTGGGGTATTGTAGGAAATGTTCCTTTTAACTGCCCTAGACAGTGATCAATTCTATGACATCTCATCCCCACATATGGGAGCATGGCCTGCAAGTAGGCAAGCAGGTACCCGTTTTCATGAATATTTAAGGTTAAAATTCCAACATCACCAGGCAAACTTTCGGTCCTTAATTTATATTGTGGAAGAAAATGCTATATCCCATTTCCTCTTTGCTCTAGATGGAAACTTAAAAATATTAAAATTTTCTATAAAAACAGGGGAGAATTTGTTAGAGCTGCATGAAACAGGCAGACAGGCACACAGTTGCATACCACAATAATGTCTTTTAACCATTATGTCCCTACAGAAGAATGTTCACTAGCAATGGTTAGGGGAAAAAAAAAAAAGAAGAAAATCAAATAATTTTGTCCTTCTGTTAGCAAGCAAAAAGGCATCCACCACCCCGAGCAATTTTGAAGGAGCATTAAGGAATAGTTAGCTGTCCATTTTCAGCATCATACCTGGAGGTTTCCATTAGTTATACTACTATTGTCCTCAAGAGATGCATAATTGATTGTCTAATTGCTTAGGCAATGTCTTGAAAAATTACTTATTAAGCAGAAAATATGCCAATAGTAATTCCATGCTCACAAAAAAACCAATGTGAAAAATATTTCAAAAAAAGCAATCACATAACTGTCTCCAAATTGCCATCATTAGTCATTCCCTTCAGAAAGCTTGTTCTTTCACAGAAATCCTCAGAAAAGAAAAAGTGTTTGCACCCCGAATGACTGCTTATTAATGTGTAGTGAAAAAAAGTGGGCAGGAGGGACGTGCATTTGAATTTCTCCTTTACTAAAGGTTCTGCCAAGTCACCATGGTGGTGAATGCCACCATGACCCTCTGCAGCAGTCTGCAAAACTGTGAACAGGCTCAAATATGAGCACACTGCCCTGCATGGATGGTTCAAACCCTCTATCACAGCTGAGAAGTGACAGATTGGAGCTCCTTGTTAATTGTTCTGCTTGAACATGTCAACAGGCTCAGGTATATCCAACTCATGAGGGCATGCTCTGTGCCTGACATGCTGGTTTATAAAAGGATTTTTTTTTCCTTAGGTGAAGGATATTGCAGGGACAAACAAACAAATAACTCCAAGGTGTTCAGCAAATAGTGGGAACATAAGAAGAGACTACACAACTTTTATTCTTATGAGAACCTATTTACAAAGACCATTGGTGACTGATTTTTAATAGAGTATCCTTTCTCATTTAGTCTACAAACTCTCGCATTTGCAGGGTTCCCAGATGAAGAAAGGAAAGACAAATCTGACTCCATGTTCTTAGAACGCTAATTTATTATTTTATGATACTAGAATATATTAAGAATACTATACAAAACTATACTAAAGATTACAGAAAGGAAACAGACAGAAGGCTAGAAAGGTAATAATGAAAACTCGTGACTCTTTCTAGAGCATTGACACAGCTTGGGCGTAATTGGCCAATAAGTAAAAACAATTCACATGAAACCAATGAAACAATCACCTGTTGGTAAACAATGTCCAAACACATTACAAAGCAACAAAACACAGGAGAAGCAAATCAGATAATTTTTGCTTTCATTTTTCTCTGAGGCTTCTCAGCTTCCCAGAAGAAGAATCCTGGGCAAAGAGATTTTTCTAGAAAATATGAATGTGACATATAAACCTCCAGTACAAGCCCCAGGAACTCCACAATACAAATGCAGGGTCAGATGCAGTGAGCTACATGAACATTAGGTAAAATACTAATTTGTCATTAGTTTTGTTTAAATGTAAATCTACCTGGTCTCTCTCCTCAGCTGATTAAGAATTGACTTTTCAAGGGTCAGGTAAAGGACCAGAGCACCTGTATTCATTGCATTAATCCAGGTTAATTCACTAGAGGAAAACCAACTACACCTTCAAATGCAGTGCAGCTCACATTAGTGACCCAAACATGTTTGTCCCTCTCAGATGAGACAAGGATTTAGGAAAATTTGGAGTCTGCAGGATTCAAATCTTTGAGGAAATATAAGAACTGCTGGTATTTTTTAAAGCCAGTCTCTGCTTTTGCAAAAACTTTTCCCAAGTATTTTCAATATTGTACAGACAGCTCATTTTAGAAGAGGAATAGCTTAGTCTAGCTCTTTGAAGGCATGAGAAATTCAGGAACTTATGAAATATTCTACCCAGAGATAGGCCAGCCATTTGCTCTCTCAAGTGTTACAAAATTTCGTACTCCAATATTTTTCCTGTCATATAATTTTACAGATTATATCTGTATTTTAAATTCAGCATCAGGGTACCTTCTCCTGAGTGTGCTGTGCTCTGATGTACTTCCTTGGAGACATTATTTTTTTGCAGTGTTCACACCGAAGTGGTCACTCCTAATTATTTTGGCCGTCAATAAGAACTGTATCTGGTGATCATTCCTGTGCAGCTGAGATATGATTGACAGGCTGAATCCTAAATTAAACAGGCTATGAAGCACAGTCTGATGGAACATAAAGCTGATCACACAGTGACCATGTGTGCAATTATTAGCTGAGCTGTGACTATGAGCTGCTCTCGAGCGTGTGTGATAAATATGTATAAATAATAAATAAATATGTATTTCTGGTAATACATTATCGTAATGAATTGACCACAGCATTCAAATATCAAATTAATTATCTAGTACATACAGAATTGGTCCCAGTGCAATGTTTTCCTCAAAAATTTCACTTTTTTACTTAGGACTCCCCTGACATGTAGTGGTAAAAAGAGAAAGATGTGCTGGATTTGTTACGTGAACACATTTATTCCAAAACTTTATATACATAGATGAATTGAGCATTAGAAATCTACATATTTGCAAATGCTACAGAATGATGCACACAACAATGGGGTTTTACTGTTTTATGTGTGTATGTGTAGAGGTGTTTGGCTTTGTTGAGTTTTGGGGTTTGCTTGCTTGGGGGGTTTTTTGGTTGGTTCTAGGTTGTTTTGCTGTTGTTGTTTGGTTGGTTGTTTTTTTTTAAGATCACAGATCCAGCTGTAGATATCTTGCAATAGACTGAGCAACCCCAATACCCTTCCAGTCTATGATGGTGTTACCAGCAGTAGGAAAGATTCACATTCATAAAAATTGAAATAAACCCAAACAAATGATAAAGCATGATTTAGGGCAGAGGTAAAACCTGACATGAAGCTACATCACTAGCTGTTCCACACAGCCAAACTCAGCAGAGCAAGTGGAAATCCAAGAGCAAGACATTCTCCTGAACTTCATCTTCATGGCAAGCCCCCCCAAAGCATCACAGTAGTCCCACGTTAACTGACTTAGAAAATTACTAAACTGTATGCAATGAGCCAACTTCTAGCAGAGACAACAAAAGCTTTTGTCTCAGCTTTCATGTGAATTAAAGCAGGCCCTAGGTGAGTATTTCTATGTTTATTTCCTCTTCAGGTTTTATAATAAAATCTCTGCTTTCCAAAAGGAAGAAATATTATTTAATCTTTTAAGGGTATTAAAATTCAAAGCAAACAGCAAATTCACATTTGCACAGTTAAGAATCTACAGAACTAATCTGAAGTATTCTCCTGCTGACACTCCTATGCCATGAGATTCCATAATTAACTAAAGGGTGTATTTTTGTACTCTAATTGTTAACATAGGTGTGAGCCATTGACATCCATCTTCAACCTTAGTTATTTTTTGCCTTTGACTCCTATGAAAAGTAAGTATAGGCAGAAAAGAAATCCTCAGAAAAAGGGAAGGAAATATAATTGGAGTCCATTTTACATATTTAATCTATGTGTGATGCACATTTTGGGAGAAAATGGGAGTTTATGAGGAGAGTCTTACTACCTATATCATTTTATTATACGGATAATGCAGAACTCCTAATTATTTTTGCAATTCAAGGAGAATATAAAGATGTTGTACATCAGCTTCACATCTGAGTGTAGAACTGCTCACCCCAAACGCTTCTTATCCTCAGACTAAGATCACTGAACACAGCTTTGCCTGAAACAACTCCACGCTTTGTAATAATGCAGATATCCACTTTGGTGTTAGAAGGGGGACTGAGCTCTTTGCCAGTACTGCTGCCTACTGAGACTGGTCAGAGACAGGTTTGACAAGTCAACATTCAGCCACTAGCTCACTGAAAATCCCCAACATTTTGAGGTTTTGATTACACTGTCAGTGATCTACTCTCACTGAGACTGAGGGAGAAATTCATCACAGACAGAGGACTGAAGGTACTCAAGATCTTGCTGCTTATCCTCCTCCAAAGCAGAACCAGCTATACTTGCAGTTCTTCATGACAGTTATTCTTCTAACCTGTTCTCAAAAGTTGGCAGCAAGGCTGCATATTTTCTAGCAGGTCATTATACAAACCTTTCATTTTATTGGTTCTTCCCCTTGCAATTGCCTAATATGAATTTTCCCAGCCACCAGCTGAAGTCACTGCTTTTCAAGCAACACCTGATGAGTAGGGAAAACATTATTTTACATGTCCACATACAGAAGGTACTGTACTTATTGCACCCCACCCCACTAACTCTGTTTTTAGAGCAGAGAAACACGCAGAAGACCAGACTGTCAGACCAAACAGCAAATTACCACAATATTTTTCTTTCCAATAGCAATCAGTGACAAATGTCTTAAAAAAATCATGGAAAAACTTGTATGGGAAGAGAGAGCTCCCTTGTAGAAGTCTCCAAAATTTCAGCAACTGCAGCCCAGAGATTCCTTACATTCATTTCAAGATTTTTACATTTTTCCAACCTGATAATGTTTTTGGTTTGCAAAACATCCTTTGGAAGGTCTGCAGCTTAGTTACCCATTGCACAGAAAAAAAAAAAAGTTGAATAAACATCCCATAATCACCTTTTCTGTACCACTGAAGATTTCATATTCTTTATCACATTTTAATTACAACAGCCTCAGGTCATTCTGTCACTCCTCATAATTAGTGGTTTCCAGACCATTATTCTTCCCCAGACTCAAGTGTTCTCTGTCCTTCTTGAAATGCTACATCCCAAACCATAATGCTGGCACACAGGACTAAGTGGTGCAGGGCTGCTGGCTCATTTTTGACACATTATTTGTGTTTCAGAGAAAAACCTTGCATTTTTCTGTAGTTATTAACCTCCTTTAAATGTTTTCAGACTTTATTTTAAAATTGGCAAAGTTAATTTGAACTTTTGCTCTCTCTCTCCCAGTGTACCTGCAGCTCTGAAATCAAATGACCGCAAGATAAAACCTGACTACAGTATTGATTGGTCTGAAATCCAGGAACTCCAAGAAACTTCTTTTAATACATTCTTCTGTTTTGATAATAAATCTCTGGGAACTACTCTCCATATGTTTTTCAAGACAGTTTTGTATCCACCTTGGCATATTTCAAATTATATTTAGACTATGGATCCCTGGGTGCTTTATGAGAATGTCAGGTGAGAAGATTTGCTAAAATTGTTATCATTACTCACTAAAGGGTAAAAATTCATGCAAACAGCAGTGCTGTTTTGACACTCTCCTTTGTCTACAGCACTTGTTAATGTGTTGTAGAGGGAAAACTGGATCAATTGGCCTAAATCCATAACAATTATTAACCTCCTTGTTTTCTGGTAATGATAACTTATTTTTCAACCTTTTTTTTTTTTTTTTTTTTTTTTTTTTAGAAATAACATGAAGCTAATCAACTCACAACTCCCAAGATTTCCCCCCCTCCCCAGCTCTTTTCAAAGTTCAAACGCAAATTCTCCCATTGCCAATCCTCTGGTTACTCATTTATTCCCCAAACTGCTTTTAGAGATCATTGGCACCTCTTAAGTACCCAGAAGGAAGTTTACTGGGTGCAGATGTTTAAAAGCCTCTAAATTATAATTAGAAAATGTTAATGTATTCTGTGCTGAAGGCTTGTGTGTTTTTCAGTGGCTGCCTCTGTATAACAGCCCAATTATGGCTTGTGGGTTTTTGCCCCTAAATTTAGGAAAAAAGGTGAAAATGCTTTAGCCACACCAGCACATGGATTTGTGCCTCTCTTCTGAATATCAGCTGGATGCTTTACCAATCTTTTTATTACTACTAATTCTCAGTAATTGTAATTTGTAATTCTACTACTTGTAATTCTCAATGTCCCTCAGTGACTGTGTATCCTTTTGTGCTTTGCCTTTTCTCACTGGTTATTTTTATGCTTTCTCCTGTCACTTCTCAAAGTGACTGTGCATGCACACATGCAATACACTGGTGTATTTGTTAGATTTCTTCATGCCCACTTTCACAGAGTAAAATTGTTTAGCTGGACAGAAGCTGCTTTGCCAATTTAAAAACAAAATCCCCTAAACAACACAATAAACCCAAGATTCGGCTCTTTCAGATTCAAAATAGAAGTTAATTGTATTTTTCCTTTGATACCTCAGGCTGGAAGAACTAATTTTCAGATCTTACTGTTTAAATCCATTTGGATTCTATTCCCAGCTTTCTGCTACAGAATGAGATACAACTTAGCCATTTAATGTAATATTAGATGCTTAAGCAAAATATTTTGACAGCATCAGACCAATTAGGGTTTGGGGTTTTTTTACGTCTTTTTTAAGCCATAATTACTACATTGGTAGTAAATGTACCCTTGGAGGATAAAAATATCTCCTGTCCCTTCCTGCCCCACAGAGTTTCAAAATAAGGACAAACAATCACAGTGAGGATGTGTCAGATGTGTGGTGGCATTATTATGCCATCTCATACTGGAACAAGATAACTGAGGCAGAAAATGATAAAAAAAGCATAAAAACATGAGAAAGAGAAGATGAGTAGGGAAAAACTGATCTTGGCTCCTTCCACAGAAGAGCTACTGACCATGGATAGACCAATCCAGGTTAACGGCAAAGCAGGAAAAACAAGAGAGAAAGCTGCTTTTTGTGCTTTCACCTGAGCTGAGCTGGGGAATCCCTTCCAAAGAAGGATGTAGATGCTGGAAGCTTACAAAGACTCCAGCAGGGATTGTACAAGGTTTTGAAGAAAAAGCTTGGTGAGGAGTGCAACAAACAGAGAAACCATTGTGTTCTCTGGAAGAATTTGACTTAAAATACGGCTGCAAGCAGGGAGCACTAAATATGACAGCTTAATTCCTCTGATTCATCTAAACCACAAATTTTTGGCCAAAACATGATGCTGAGGTAGGTATCCAAATATCATACAAATTTCAAGATTCTTTTTTCCTCTAAACACACAGTTTTCTTCAGCACCTACTTTATAACATTTTATCTCCTGCATTTCACTTCTTGCTTGCATTTGACAACCTCCTTTTTAAGCCACTAGAGTTGGTGCTATTTTTCCCATTCTTCCAAACATATTCATATCAAGGTGCATTTGTGAAGCTTGTTTTCCTGATTTTGTATTCCAGCAATAGATTTTCATATGATTAGTAGTCTGTAAACTCTAATTTAAACTTTTCTCATTATTAGGACAGTAATTTCTTTCTCACTACTGTATTTCCTAATTTCTGAGAAAGTTTTTAGATAACTTTATGACAGCTCTTGCAGTGAAGTGATTGCCAAGAATATGGTCTGAGATCTCTGCCACATAGTTGCCTAGTTACTTAAAGCCCATTAGGAACATCTTTTCTTGAACTCCTTTACTAAATTTGGTTGAAATAGGGAGAATCTAGAAGTGATTAGTGCAAAGTAAGCTCATAGGTATGTAAAAGCAACCCCACACTCCACATTAATTAGCTGCAGTACAAAGCAAGTTTTATCTTCAATGCTGGATAATTGGCTAAAAGTGAAACGGAAAGAGTTTATGCTTCTTTCATAAAAATACCCATTACACATTCAGTGTGCTAGAGTGAAAATTTTGCTAGGGAATTGGTTTTTTTAAATTTATTATTTAATAGCTTTTTTTCATTATTGAAGTATATAGATGTTTATGTCAATGAGAAAATAATTTCTGCATAACTTCATCTTGCTACAGATTCCCTGTTTTTGCCCCAATAAAACTGGAACACCAGAACTAATAAATACAGTTTTATTTTCATGCCTCCAGAATTTTCAAAAGCTTTAGATCTCAAGTTGGACCAACACAACCAGAAAATTCTTTGCACTGCTAAAATCCATTGCAAAGGCAAATTTTCTATACAACAGCCTCTTACTTTTACAGGAAGATGTTTATAAGGAGAATAATTAAAACATCCCATTTGCCTTTTGTGTCTCCTCATAGCCAGTAAAAGAATCCTTGCTCTTTTAATCACTCCCCCACCAAAATCTACATGACATACTCTTCCATTAATATGCTCCAGTGCAAAGCAATAGATAAAGAGCATTTACTGGATTTTTGTGGGATTGGGGAAAATTTTTTGCCTTTTTTTGTGATAACTGTAGTGGAACAGATTATTAGAGATAGGACTTCAAAATAGACATCAGATGGCACAGCTTTGCATGCACAGCAAGAAAGCCACAGGCTGACCTACAACAGCAGAGTTTCCTTCTACTTGTATTATTTATCACAACATCAAATTTTTGTTTTTCCAATCTTAATAGACATTTCCTATTTACAGAAGCAGGAATTAAAATAGTAAGGATAAACTGAACATTTTCTCTAAAAAGAGAAAGTCCTTCTCTTCCACCTTCCTTTCTAGGTCATCTCCCCATTATTGCTCATTAAGAATTAGAATTTATGCCATATGTACAACTATGCTGCAATGGCACACATAAACACTATTAGGAAAATACATAACTAATCACTGCCCAGCATGATTCAGGGTGAAAGGTGAGTCTCAAATTAGCAACAGGAAAATATTTTAAGATGTATTGTAGCACCCTAGCACCCCTTGATTCAAATGACACATGCTGAGGGTTCTACCTCGTGTCACCACAGAAGAAAGTTTCACAAGCTGTGAGCATGCTAAAGCTTTTATTTCTTTATCTGTGAATGACTCCCTAGTGAATCAACCTTGTGAAAGAGCTGACAGAATTTCTGTTTGCTGTTGATAATCACCATATTTCTACAAATCTTC
This sequence comes from Onychostruthus taczanowskii, assembly GCF_017590055.1. Taxonomy (NCBI): domain Eukaryota; kingdom Metazoa; phylum Chordata; class Aves; order Passeriformes; family Passeridae; genus Onychostruthus; species Onychostruthus taczanowskii. The sequence continues at coordinate 26,036,468 of NW_024499239.1, read as the reverse complement.
CTCACTTGCCTTCCCTCCCCAGTGCAGGATCTGTACTAATACACAGGGAAAAGGATCAGGTACTGTAATAGAGATATTGAGTGATCCCCACTATTTAGTCACTTAGGAAAAAAAAAAAAAATTCCAAGTAGACTATTTTTTAAAATTATTTTTTTATTCCCACAACAGGCAGAAACAAGCCAATCAATTCAGGAATGATGGTCAAGGAGAAGGAACCTGGGCACAGATTCAGCACATCCACACACACAACTGACCAAACCACCACTAACAACCTAATGGACAATGCAAACCAACAGCTCTGGAACACACAAGAACATTAAGTGATTATTTGAAAAAACCTTTAAGGATTTAAAAACATTGAACTAGAAAGTACCACATTTGCATTTGCTTAGCAGTACATCAATAGGGATTTCTTTTTCCCCTCCCTCTTCCCTGACTAATCCAGGCAAACTTAATTGGACTTAGATCGATTTAAAAATCAGCTTTGACTTACTTGTTTTCTGATCTTCTGCTTTAAAATGTTTTGATCTGGAAAACATACAATAATATTTATTTCTTATCCTGTCATTAAGAGCCTGATTTTGCTGGATTTCAACTGAATAACATGACAAGTTTGAAAGCACTTTTAATTTAGGTCCCTGTTGGCTTTAGGCTATATTTGTTCTATCCTATGAAGAGTGGTACTTTCAGATTCTAATCCATCCCATCAATAAAGCAGTTTCCAAACTTTTTTTTTTTTCTCTTATTCTTTCCTCTTTTCTAAGTAAATAACTCACCCACTGAATTACTTTAACTGGAATATGGCTAACTCTTACTTCCTTCCCAGAATTCCTGAAAATCATTTTGATGGAGATGTTTACAAAGTGCATTCATAAATTAACCCTTTCAGCTCCTACTCTACATTTTATATATTAATTCTGGCATCTTCAAGTAAAGTTCTGCAATCTAAATTAGTTTTCTTCTTTAGGTTACCACCTGGCTGCTCTCACTGGAAAGAATTCCAGTAGCCCTGGAGAAGAAAGAAGTATTTCAGGTCTTCTTAAATATATATTTTACTACACCATTGTTTCTGATTTTTAGTGCTTAAGAAATTCTTGAATTTTGTATCTCAGGACCTATCAACAGATTAAAAGTATCATGCTGAATATCTTTCACCCTTTCTCTTGAAACAGAAGGTATTTGATTTTCCTCACTGTATATAAAACTGAGAAAGGTACAGCACGTTGGTTGACTACACATGATGGGCAAAACTTGAGGTTCTCTCAGAGTAGGGTTTATTATTACAAATTGTTTGATTAGGACATCTGTGCCAGCAGCTTGATATTCTTCTCTCCCTGGCCATTCCCAAAAAATTTCTCAACAGAACTGAAATTATTGGGTGTCAGTGTTGTGTATTTCATTTAAAAAACAAACTGAGAAGACTCAAACATTCAGAATATTTTCCATTTCAGTTATTTTCAAAGAGGGATAAGAAGAGAGTATCTTCAGTTTGTTCTAAGTTTTGTTTTGAAATAAATATAAGAAATTGAGATCAACACTGAATACTCTTCAAAACTTTTAGGAAAGATTCATGTGAAATAATTATTTTCAATCTGCTTCCATGCAGATATGTTGAATGTGGATTTTTTCCTCTACACAAAATACACTGAACACAGAAGCATGGAATGGGAGCACTGTCTCTTACCACCTTCTAATTTAGAAAAATACTGAGCTAAGGATGATCCTCCTTCAGAGTTGGTGCTTTCACATTTCAGTTCAACAAACACCAATGTTATTCTTGCATAATTTTTTGGATTTAATCTCTGACTCATTTCCCATGTGTAAAATGAAAAGAAATTTGTTAGGAAAACTTACTTTTTCAACTTAGTTAGTATTAATTTTGGCACAAGAAAACTTCATTATGCCTTTAACAATCCAAATTTGGCTATTACACAATACTTGAGTGCATGTTGAAGAAATAAACTTCTTTAAATATTTCTTTCAACATACATCATCTAATAGTCTGAAGATTTAATCAGGTTCTTAAAATATTTTTCTATAGCTTAAAATATTTTCATATAGGGCTGTATTTACATAAATGTTGTGGGCTCCAAGTCCCTCTGATTCATTCATTGAGTTTGGAATTTATCCATCCCTGCACTTAACTCTTGACAAATTTGCAGCTGAATCTGTGAGTGCCACAACCACAACTGCAAAATGGGTTGTTCCAGTATGATGAGGTCATCTAGGGAAGTTTCCATCAGAGCTGCCACACCTCTTCAGACAGTTCCAGCTCTCTGGTACCACAGGCTGTTTAACAAACATGAGTCATGGGCAGAAAATGCTACACAGCTTTATAGAAGTTCCTTGAAAAACAACGATTTTTTCTTCCCCTAGTCTTTGCCGCTTTGCTTTAATTAAAGGAGTGTCAGAATTCTGTACAGAATTAAGAGATTCACTTATTCTCAAAAAACCTGGGTTATCAACATTTTGACATTTTACAATGAGAGTAAACTAAGCCATCCTACACAGAGATGGAGAAAGATTTGGTTACTGAAACAGAAATTGACTGAATGGAACTGTGAGGGTCCTTCCTTCTGTCCTTCTTTGCTCAGTAATCTGGGACACTATATATAGTTTCTCATCTGTAACATGCTTTTACTTGGAGCTTTGAGCTAACATATCTTCCAGTTGTGTTTTTTTCCCCCCTGACCTCCACTTCAGCTAATAACACCATTTAAACCAGCTAATGGAAGCTGGAGAAAGCTTGCCACTTGACATTTTCAGTACTGCAGAAGAAAATTAAACTCTGCAGTAGTGACTAAAAGAATTGCCTTGCTGTTTCATTGTCTGCTTCTTGCCAACCTTACAATCTTCCTGTTTCAACCCCACTTCAGGAAAACTTCTCTTATAAAAGATATGAATTCAACAGTAAATTAATTGCCCTTTCTGGCACAAGAGCTCACTCTTTTGAATCTTTCTGTTCTAGGTTGAGTTAGGGTAAACAAGACAGCACCTGTGGCACTGACTGTGAACAGCTGAATTAATTCTATTAACATTGTAAATTCTAACGGGGCAGGGTTAACTGGACTCCTGCCAGATGAAGAGCAGTAAATTCCTAAACTGAAAGGTTAAGGCATTTGGATTAGCCTTGCTCACTCTCCTTGGAAACTCCAACCCACAACATCTCTTCAGATCAAGTTTTTCAGGTCAGAACGCAGAGGCAAATTGTTCAGCTGCATAGTAGGGTGATAAATGATTTCCCTGGGCTGTGAACATTTTCATAGACTGCAGAGAGAGAAATTTAAGGTCTTCTAAGGTTGAAATAAATGCCTATTTCAGAGCAGGCACTTAAAGCATTTACCACAAAGTGGGGGACCAACTTTGGGTTGAGATTAATGCCCAATTTCAGCTTCATAGAGTGCAGAGGCTTGAACCAGACAGCCCTGGCCCAGGTGAATGCTGTAACCACTGGAACACCAGCAAATCTTTCATGGCATGCACAGAAAACCCTTAAGAGCAGAGATGGGGAGTATTTGAGAGTGAGATTTCTTGTCCAAACAAGAAGAAAGGCATCCAATTCAGCTATTTATCTGAAGCTGTCTGAAGGAGCATTTACACTTGTTCTGTTTATGGCCCATATTTCAGAGCACTCAGCAGCTTAGTGATAAGGATGCTCATTGAATTTTCAGAATTGAATATATAGTCTCTGGTCCAAATCAGCTACAGAAGACTCTTCAGTCTGAGCAAATATCTGCATTTCAAACCAGCTCTTTATTCCAATACCTAATATCTCTCTTTTTCTTCATCGGTAGTCTATTCCAGCTCCCCAGATTTTGAAAAAAAATGCAATTCACTGGAAGATTTTCAACTTTTTAATGTAGACACATAAACACCTACAGATCAGTGTCCATAGCTAAGTGAGTGGCAGCCACTACAGAAGAGCTGATGAGTAGAGAACACTTCCTCTGCACTTTGAAGAGACAGTACTGCTGATTTCCAAATTTCTTTGATTTCCAAAGATCTGATATAGTTTTTTTGTGGCTTGTTTGTGTGAACCAAATCAGCTGGACAGCATGTATAAAAACACAGGTATAATACTTGAATCATACAATTACTCTAATTTTCTTGCTCAGAATTGTGCTCACAACCAGAGTATACACCAGCTAATAGCATTTAAACTGATGGGAAATATATAGTAGTAAGAGAGCTAAGAATCTTTAGGCTGGGATTTAGAAAATCCCTATAAAGTAACCTTAGACAAAAGAGACTGAAGAGACAGTGCCTAATCACTCACCTGTGGCAGTAGTATGACAAAATGACAAAACAAATATTAAACTTTTTTTTTTAATTTACCAAGGGGAAAAAAAAAAAATAAAGGTAGTACCATTTTCTCATAATCACTTCAGAAGAAGGATTCACAGAGTATCACAGGAAAAAAAAAAAAAAAAAGAAACAAACATAGAGGCTTTTGGTTTTAAGATAACTAAGAACCCAATAACAACAAAACCAAGTTGGAACACCAAGTAACTGCTGTAAGTCTTCAGAAATCAAAACGTTTCACTGGAGAGTTGATTTTTTTTTCCATGGACATCTAAAAATTAAAAACAATTTTTCTTTTCATTATGACCACCTCTTTTTTAGTCCATCACTTTTAAAATAGCTTTGTTTTTTTTTTCCTTAAATTTCTCAGTCCCTTTTTGCTCATTCTCACAGGCAGCCTCCTTCTATTGTGTGCCATTATTCCATTTCCTTATAATTTTCCCAGAGAAAAATACTCCTCTATACATGGAATTTATTTCAGTAACATTCAACTTCCAAGTCACACAGGTAAGTGACTGGCATGACTGGCAAAGGAAAAGTAAAAATCAAGTTGTATTTTAAAAAGCGTTCAGCCTAGAAGACAGTGGTTGTAACTGGACATATCTTGGAGTCAAGAGCCAAAAACATTTCTTATAGCTGTTGGTGACAGAAAGTGAACATATGGAGCAAGTGAGGAGAAAAACACTGGAGGAATGAAGAATACTTGGAAAGTTAAATCATGTTACAAGAAGTAATTTATCAAATTCTCCATCAGCGTGCCCTTCCTGCAAGGACTTAGGATGGGAATCTTGATAACTTCTTGTAAAAGTCGAAGAAAATAGGTAGAAGCCACTAGGGGCTGAGAAATAAAAGAAAATAAAACTAGTACTGTCTGTCCAGCTTAGGAGTGGGTGGTTGTCATCCTGACCAAAAGTAAGTTTTAAGACTTAAAAGGCAAAAGTCAGAAGCCATTGCTTACACTAAATCCCTACAGCTTCTGCTCACAGAGATTCTCTTTACTGGACAAAACAACACCCTTTATCGGTAGATCAATAACATGGAAAGTTAAACAACTCACAAACACCATTCAAAGGGGAGAAACAGTATGCATTAAAAAAGATCGTTATTCCTCCAATTAGAACTTTACAGTGAAGTTAAATGAATGCTATGTCCTCCTTTTCCACCAGACACAAAAAAACTCACACCATCTTCAGGAACAAATAAATAATAAGGACAAAACCCCTAATTAATCAGGACAAAATTAAAAGAGTATCAAGTGTGAAACACATAGATCATCTACAGGCAACAAAGAGTTCAGTGTTTAATCACTTTTTCTAGTGTTCAGGTAGAATTTTTATCTGACAGAGCAGCTCCCTGAGCTTCTTGTACCAATAAATGTACACCAAGGTCAGTACCCAGTGTTGTGGCCCTCCAAGGAAGATTGAGTGGAAAGTCCTGAATTACAAACAGCAGGAAAGAATATGCAAACATCAGGTACCACAAATCAGCTGAGGCAAGATAATTTGTTGAGGAAGACAGCTGTTCTTGAGAGGAACCCCAGGAGCAAGTGGACCTGAGCCTCATTTGGCTCACCAGGCTGCAATTTATTCTTAAGTTGGGGTGGCCCCAGACCTTCCAGTACTTGGAACTAACATAATTTTGAAATGAGCTAAACACTCACTGTTCACACACATCTCAGTAAGATTTACCGAGCACAGAGGGAAGCTAAATAACCAACATGGAAGTTGATAAATTCTCTTCTCAGTTATCACTCCATGAGATGTGTTCCATCACTCAAGCTCTGATCACATTCCCTGAATCTATCTAGATGCAGAACTCTGGTGTGAACCAAGAGGAGCCCACAGCAGAACCTTGGTTTGAATAACCATCCTAAGAACCAGAAACCAAGAAGTCAAAATCAGTCTTGCTACTCCACTGAGCGTCTTCCTAATCAAGTATTTAGCATGAACAACAGAGTTTTTCCCAGCACCTCATCTACACAGAAATAAGTTCTATATGTGTGCCTGTCATAGGCAGTGATAAAAAACCTGTAATTTATCCCTTCTGTTAGTCATTGCAGCTGATGAATCACTGTGACATGTAGCAAAACACTGACTGCAAAGAAAGAAACCTCTCAAGGCCCCAGCAGCATTTTTTCTGAGCCAGATAAGTTTGTTGTTTCTGAACTATTTTAACTTGGAATTCCAGTTAAATAAAAACCAACAAAACAAAAGCAAGCAAACAGACTCAGATTCTCACCCCAAACAAAACTAAAAATGAAGGATTAATAATTTTAATGAGACTGTCATTCCATTGGTATGTCAATGAAATAATTAATAAATTTAATAAAAATTAAAAGACATACCAGTTCAAGTTAAACGGAAAGCAGAATTACTCCATTCAAGCAGACAGATAATTTGCAAGACATTTTACTTCTATGCAACTTAATATTGGACAGGAGATCTAAAACTTTCAGGCTAAATGATCCAAAGAAAAGGAGATGGTGGTATTTATATAGAAATTTTCATATTGAAGGGAATATATATCCATATGGCACATGAATGTCTGGAGTCCAATAACTCTTGGAAAGGAATGATAAATGCTCTAAAGGGCATGATTAAAAATTACATTCCTTTAACCACAGAGCTATGTATTTCTGTTTGCAGAAGATATATAGACATTTACAGATCTGTTGGGAAAATCCAGGATATAAATTCAAAGGCAGTATCAGTATCAGATGGATGGTCACTGGACTCGAATGCAACAAAGATTTGCTTTTTAGATCTTGCTGATTCCTTTCAGCTCTGCACATGGGGAATATGCATTAGAAGCTAGCAATTCACAGCCATGCTTTGATGCTTAGAAATTGATCATTAAGTATTATCTCCCCTCTCCAGCAAAAAACTCACCCCAATATATTTAGAAGCCAATAAAAGGAATGAAGAGAACTGCAGGTATTCTTTGCAAATACATTAAGCACAGCAAATTGTTAGCTACCAGCACAAAAACCAATTTCTGCTTGTATCAAGATGAATATATAAAATTATAATGAAAAGGGTTCATGTAACTCTAAAACATTTGTTCAATAGGGTAACGTCAAAACAAAAATGTATTTTTAGCGGGGAGAAATAGGATTCACTTTGTTATACAGCTCCACAATCTGCTTGTTCATCATGTACAGGTCTGCAGAGTGAAGAGGGATCAGAATTACCACTATGGTAACAGAGGCATCAAATTTCCTTCATTTTCTCCTCTCAGTCCTGCTCCTTCACCGAATGAAGTTGAGTGATTTTACAGCCACAGGAAATCAACAAAAAAAGGACATGCCAAAGGGGAACAGGACTTGAGAATGCAAGGAAAGTACAAGTAGTTATCCTGGATTAATAAAGGAAAATCAGAGACAGTATTAATAGTTGAATTAAAACAAGCAGTGCCAAAAACCACATCTGAGAACTGAGCGTCAACAAGGGAATGTACTTCTGTGACCGAAATGATAAATTTAAACATATAAATAGAGGATGGCCATTTCCCTAACACATTTACTGGCTAATGGTATTCAGAAAATTAAGTATACAAAGAGAAGAAAACAAAATTTATAAATTGATATGTTACGTTCTGATTGCTTCAGTCCTGGGCATTTCTGTTACAGCTCTTGCATCTCTTTCCATGAGTAAAGTGCAAAGCATTAGCTTTAAATCACTGCAAGACATAAATAATTACTTAATCCTATGCTGAAGGATCATGTGTGACAGTGATACAGCAGTCCCTGTGAAATACTGGAGAATCTCCTTAGTATTTCAAAGGAACAAAAAAAATGCTGCCTCATAATCCACATTTGTAGAAGATTTATTAGAAATCTGAATTGAAGTCAAGCCTTTTAGTGGTCTCCATTTTCTGGTTGGTAAATCTAATGGCAGGATAGACTTTCCAAATGCAATAATATTGATCTGGGCAATGCAGCACCAGTAAATTAAAGTCAGCTTTTAAAAAATCTCTCCATGCCAACTATATCAGATGTATGTGCAATAAAAGGCTGCAGAGAAGATATCTGAAGTAACACAGAGGAAACTACAATGAAAATGGAAAGATTCAAAAACTTAGAAATATTATTTTTTTCAATAAAAATTATTTCTCAAGTTTCTCAAAATGCACCCAGGGACATCCTCTGATAATTGCCAATTTCTTTGTAAGTGGTGGTAGTTTGTATAGCCTTATCTCTCTTCTATTTTGCATAACTTGAGGGGAATCACACTGTTTTAACCATTTTGATTGACAGATTTTTTTATTTGTCAGCAGCAATCGCTGTTCCACCTATTCTGCAAGGCCAAAGCACCTAACAATTTTTTGCTAGTGATCACAGGTTGACCTAAATCAACCAAAACATCCCATTTTATCCCCAAACACCCTTTCTCACCACCCTTTGCTCCGGGTACAGGTGCCTGTCATCAAACCTGATCATTTAAACCCGTTTCATGACACTCCATTTCCAGTATGTTGCTCCATAAGGAAAGAGAGGACAACAGGTACATAACAGCAACAGTTGTGTTGCTTGAACTGTAAGACACTTGGATACAAGAGGTACCAGCACAATATGCAAACTTAGGCAAAAGAAAACCTAAGCTTAAAAGTAATGATTTACACCCACAACTGTCACTTATGCAGCAGAAGGTTTCTCTCATTCTTTCATGTATGAAGAATTATACTTCATGCAACCAGCCAGTAATTATGTCATTATTTCATTTCCAGTGGGGATAGCATTCTAGGATAGCTAAGGAATTTGCACACATATGCATATTTTACATATCTACCTATACACAAGCATCCATCCCTCAGTGACATCCTTACTCCAGACTTCTACACATTGGAACATCTTGGTCAGGAACTCAAGCAAGCAAGTTCAATTAACTCCCTATTTAGGGAATACAGTCCATGGACACAAAAAGTTATCTGAAAAGCAATCAGAAAGTGGCCTCTGAGAAACGTGGGTACACAGAGCCACAGGCAGAGGCTTAGTTTTGCACTTAAAAATTAAACATATGCATTCAAATTCAAGCATGCCACAATGCAGTGCCAGCAAGAGAGGGGTATCACACCCACGTATACTCTCAGGAATGTCCCACTGAAATACTATCTGAAGACAGAACTAATTTTCACAGCAGTGCAGTCACTGCAGCTTCAAACTGTGTTCTTTATATTCTATAAATCTTAAAAAGCATATTTGGCATTAATGTAAGTCTAACCTTGAATCAGGTATAATGGAGTTCTAAGGAAAAGGACACTCACTGCCACTGCTGCCTTCATGCTCTTTGTTCACACTGTTCTTCCTCTGCAGAATTATGTTCAACACTGCCACAAGAAAAGGATGCACTGCCCCTAATGCTCTGCCTCCCTTCTGCAGCCTTATGAAATAAAGTAGTTTTTCCCAAAGTCTCTTGACACTATTGAAAATGCAGCTTCTTTCAGGCACTTTGGCTGGATTTAGCACATTAACTGCAGGTACCTTTTCCTTCTGTAGCACAGAGGTGACAGCATTGCAAGGTAACAACACCCTGAGGAACAAGACAGGTATAAACAGACAAAATAAGATATATTCTTTTGTTTGACCTTTCCTCTTCATAGCGAGAAGTGGGTGGATAACTTTTAACCCCTCTCCACCCTTGCCCATACATAAGTTCCCTTGTATTATTTCCCTCATACCTTTTTTTTTTTTTTTTTTTTTTTTTTGTCCTTGAAAGATTTTTCTTGGTGATGAATGAGCTAAGAGAGACTGAAAACATGAGCTGAAATAAGCATTCAAAACCCCCAAATGCTGATGCAAAAAAGAGTAGCCACAATGTTCCAGATCTTGATTCAGAACTCAACTTGCTCAATTTTTCTCACATCAGACTTTGCTCCAAGTTAATCTTTAAGCGAAAACCTTTGCAAACAAAAAGGGTCTCATATGGGCAATTTTGGAATTGATTAAAAGCAAATACTTTGCAATAGAATCTCAGTTGTGCAACTCTTTACCACAAGATATTGTTAGGTTTAACTAGATTAAAAATGATTGAGTATTCCTGTTACCCATTTATAAATATTAAAAAGAGATGGCAGGACTTTGAGAAGATTAAAATTACATGCTTTGGGGCTTAAGATAAATTTAATGGGGATTTAGCAGAATCCCCCTCTGTGAACAGGTAGTTTACAGCATCTTTCCAAAGGTTTTCTTGTGCTTCCTTTTGAAAGCAGCTTATACTCATCTGTCTCAGGGGCTGTATCTCAGGGACAGGCATTTCATAGGAGACTTGCTGATTTTATTATCAAATGGCAACTTTTGGGTATCAAAAATTGGACTGGCTATGGCTTTATTAGATATCAGGGATTGCTGTATAGAAGACCCTAAGCAGGAGATGTCTGTATAGAGAGAATATGAAGATCAGGGTAATGTTCAGGTTGCTAAAAATCATTGTATCAACCCATGTGAGAGAAATAACTTGTCTGGTGAAAGTTCCACTTAGCGATTGGGATTGTAATATTTATTTTAAGCCTACAGTGAAGTGCAATATTTTGCCAGTGAGCCAGGAGCCAAGGAAAGGATGAGGTTTGAGTCACAAAAATTTATCAGGAAACTAAGGTAGCCAAGACAGGGTAAACAAACTGATTCCATTTGTTCAGGAATTCTGGTAATTGCAGTTTCTAGCTAATCAACAAATAGCTGAAACAGGATTGAACTGCATGGACAGGTGACAGAGCAGATGTGCAAAGCTGGCTGGGTGTGACAGTCACTGCCCAGGGTGTGGCCAGTCTTTGCTCAGCGGGTGTGGGGCCAGTGCCTTGTGCCCCACAGAATGGTTTGGGTTGGAAGGGACCTTAAAGATCATCAAGTTCCAACCCCCTGACAAGGGCAGGGATACTTTTCACAAGACCAGGTTGCTCAGAGCCCCGCCCAGCCTGGCCTTGAACACTTCCAGGGATGGGGCAGCTCAACAGGGAAGAATTCCTTCCTAAGATCGAGCTTAAACCTATGTTTATTTTTTTTCCTTTTAAAGCCATTACCCCTTGTCCTATCACTAGTTTTGTGATCCTGTCATTCATTTTTACGTTATTTTATCATTATTTTCCTTTTCTTTTCTTTTCTATTAAATTATCTTTATCACAAGACACAGTTTTACCTTTCTCCCATTCTCACCCCACTGGGGGGGAGCGAGTGAGCAGCTGTGCTGTGCTTAGCTGCCTGCTGGGTTAAACCACAATGGGGTCCTTGTATTCCAGCTACATTATCAGGTAGACAATTTTCCAGGGAAATTTCCTGCCCATTAAAATGTTCTTGTTTCATTGCATAGTAGGGGGCATTCCTTTCAAATATGAAGCATAAGGGCTGTGGTTTTTAAACAGAGATTCTCCAGCTGCAACCTCCATACATAAAGACTCCCAGTACAGTGAAAGAACATTTGAAGAATCGTTTTTAAAAGATGCTTCAGGTGATGGTGACAGCCTGGATGCAAACCCACATAACCTAGCACTGGCCACAAAAGCATTCCCTGCTCATGATCTGCTAAGTAACCCCTGACATCCCCTTTTTGATGCAGAAAAGCTGTGGGACAATGTCAGACCACAGTGAACAACACAGCACTAACAACACTTAGTCTATCCCCAGTAGCTAAAGTGTCTAATAATTTTGCCATGATACTAAACTTGCTACTGATGTTGGAAAGAGATTGGATTTAGATACAGATCTCATTGTGCAATTGCAGGATAATAAGAATGCATAAAGTGTGCAGCAGCCACTAAAGCATCCTTTTAATCATCTAGTCAGGCACAAAATTCACATCACATTTATGTTTCTGGGCTTCTCCTGTGCAATACAGTGACTCTGCATAACATAAGTTGAGAATCAGAGCCTTGTGTTTTTGTTTTCTGTGCACCAAAGAATGGTTTATTGTAAGGCACTTCAACTCAAACCCCTTACATAACCTTGGTGCTGAGGGTAAAAACCAGATATTTATTCCTAATGACCACAGTGATTTGGGGAAGCAATAATACAAATCTATAAACAAAAGAGCTTTAGTCTCCTTTTAGTAGCATTTAATTAACTTACCTTCCAAAGGCCAGCTCCATTCATTCTAGATTTTTGTTTTATTCACAAGCAAACAGTCACTGGTTTTGACAGCTTGGTTTATTCTCTGTAGTCACTGCTGAGTGCCTCAACCTCCTGATCTTTTGCTCTGGCAGTTGTCTCAGCAAGTACCTACAAAAATATAAATAAAATCATGTTTGCACAGAAATTTTGTATGTCTACTATCTAAATTATTATTCATTAGTTAGCAACATACTGTTAATGCTCTTTTTTCCCCCCCAAATGTCATTACAGACCTTTCCATCCCTTGCTGGCTGGAGATCAACAGACATTGCCACAGAACTGGTCGATAATGGTGACTAATTTGTCCAAAATATCAAGTGGTTCATTAAAATGATCAGTATTAGAATAGGATTTTAAGGCAAACAAAATACATATTTTACAATGGAACTAAAGAAAAGTTCAAGTAGCTGCAAAAAATGATTCTTTTGTTGTACTAATATTTGTTGTTCTGGAAGTTTGACAACAAAGAGGGAGGTTTTGTATCATTAAAAAAAGTTTGATTAATAAAGATGAAAACCTTGCAGTCAAGATGAGATTAAATTAAATACTTCAATTTATCTCAGATTTTCTTAAGGTCACATTTTCTAATGGAAAGTACTTGTCAATGCACATAGAACTTGTGTTATTTCTTCATCAATTTGAATTTGCAGCTTTCTGCTTAGCATTTTTTTTTGGCTGAAAAGTTCAGCCCAGCTCTAATAATTGGTTAATTTAGTAATGAGAAATGCCTGACTCATATCTTGACTAATTGCTCAGTTGCCTTGTGCACTATGACAAATAGACAATCTCCCTGATACATGCACAGTACAGTTGGCTCCTCTCTGAATATATCATGGTATCCAAGAGGAAAGAAAAGACATTTCTGAGTATCTCACAAGGAAAATTTTGGGCTTTAAATGTCAAAGCAGAATAGTTTCCTCATGTGCCACTGGAAGATCTGGTTGAAAGTTCAAACACGAGAAAAATGCCACACACACTTTGTGCTGAGAGTGACTGGAACGTGTTTGCCCAGATTTTATGGAGCTTTTATCCTTTGAGATGCTTCAAGGTCAGCTTCTCATGGCCCTGAGCAAGCCCTTGCACTGGGCAGCAGGGTGGAACCAAACAACCTCAAGAGGCTTCTACCAACCTCAGCAGCTCTACATTTCTTTTGGTCCATACGCTTCCCCCAGAAGAAAATGTTACAGATTTCAAATCTCATCTGTTCCTCCCCCAGAGCATTTAACAGCTCTTAGACAGCCTTGAGATGACACTGAACAGATGCCAGAGAGCACATTGTCACCCTCACAAATGGAAACTTTAATTCCTATTCCACAGAATAATTTTCCTGCTTTCTGGTACTTCTATGTCACCATGATCCTTGAATTCCTGGCTGCACTGTGATCCAGTTTTAATAAAAACTGTGGAAGCTATTCCCAACCAGTGTGTTCTCTAACATGTTACTCTGCCACCTTCCTGGAACTATTTAAAAACTATTCAAGAGATGAGCAAGAAAATTAATATTTTCTACTCTGAAACAGGAGTATCAGTCAGCTACAACAACTAGATTACTTCAATTTCTACCTCTGTTAAGCACCTGAGTCTCTCTGGGTTTTTTGTTTTTGGTTGGTTGGTTGGTTTGGTGTTTTAGACATGCATGTTGTACAATTTGATTCTTGTTTGTGTTTTCAATAATTAACACACTATCTTCTGACTCTCACTGAAGAAAATATATTGCTCTGTCTCCACTTCTACTCATTTGCTGTGGTGTTATGAAGCTCATTTTAGACACACAGGAATTTCCCCCTCAACTGAGTAAGGACTTATACACATTGTAAATCTCACTTTAAAGACAAGTAAATAGAAGGCAGGTATAGACATATTTTGTTTGAACATAAGAGCATCTTTAATACTTTAAATAATTATTGTCTGAACTGCTTAAATTCTTAATAATGGTATTTACAAATGCAAATCCATTTCATAAAGCTTGAGCTGCAATTTAAACATGTCTACAGATTGTACATGGCCACATATGGGGTTTTTCTTTAATAAAAGTCAAAAGTTACTTCAAGTTGGTTTAGGGAGTTGTTTTGGTTTGTTTTTAAAGGGAAATTCAAGGCTACAGAGTCATGCAGGCTGGATGGATTTTCTTTCTGTTGTCATCTCCCCGTACTGAAAAAAAATTCCCACAACAAAACGAACAAACGAACAAACAAACACACTTACCAAAACCCAACTTACTTTTGCAGACAGTATGTATGAGCAAGGGTCACACAGCAGCAGCTGTCAATATTCTGGTAACAGATTCTGGTAACTGATTTATATATAACTTCAATGTGCTCATGTCTTTTACCTTGTCTTTAATTCAGGCTCTTGGGGTAGGTCTGCCTTGTTCTGTTTGGTTCACACATCTTCTACCACACTGCAGCTGAAATGCAACTGCCAGGTGTTCTCACAGTTTACACATATTCTGTCAGCTCTCTAGAAAGGATCTGTGCACCTGATCCAACATCAAGAAACTTTCAGGTAAAGCTGGCTTGGAGGAAGATAAAAGACATTGGTGAATCACTTTTTGTCACAAAGCTCTGCTACTAAACAAGGACGTTCCAAATCAGTGCTAATTTCAGCAAAAGTTTCTTTTAAAATACAACCAGGAGTCATCTAAACACATTGGAGTGAACCTCTTCAAACTCCCAGAAGTAAAGCATTTAATTTTTTTTTTTTAATTTGTTTCTGAGTGTTAAAATTATAGTAAGAAAAGGGATACTTAAGAGTCACCTCTACCTGCTCCTACCATAATGTTTCAATCAAGTCCAAAAAATTTCCATTTTCCCCTCTGGAAAAAACATTCTCATAAAGACTTCATGCTGGCAGATTACTACTATACCAAAGTCTGTTACAGCATTCTGAAACTTTCTACATTCACAGAATGTGAGAAAACTAAACCCTTTGCTGATACCCACTTCAGCAAAAGCCTATTCCTTGAGTACATTTGTCATTTCATGACTAAAACATGATTTAGGAATTCTTGGTGCTAAATATCCACTAAGAAAACTATATTCTTTAGAACCTCTCACTACTGCCATGCCCATGCATATGAATTCAAGTATCCCTCATATATAGCCCCTGGGTTTTTTTTAAATTTATTTTTTTTTTAATTTCTCAGAGGCTGCTTTCATTCCCTTTCCCCTCTCACACAAAGGTCAGTAATTGTACTATGCTTGCTCTATTCTCACTCCAGTCACTTCTGCTCTGAGTGTTCATGTCTCATCTTGTCTCTTTAGATTTCACACTTCTGAGTCTATACCTCACTTTACATCAAATTTTAAGAGATTAAGATGCTGGTCTGCTCTAGGTACTAATAACTTGGTCTGTGCTTTTCTGAAACACAAATTCCATATGCAAGATGCTTCAGCCAGACAACATAAAACTCAAACAAGGTGAATAAACTCAAACTATGAGCTTAAGGCAATTATGAGAACTACAAATAACAAAAGGAACATTCTATTACTAGCACCATAGAGAGAAAGACAGAGTACCTGGAAAAAGACTGCAGTTTTAACAGCCAAATGGAGTCTGACACAGCAGCAAAATATCAGCCAAATAAGCAACAAGCAACTAATTTGTTAGGCATGCTTAGCCCACCAAAAGGATGATTGATGACAAGAAGTAATGCCAACTGCTTGCACTGAATACCAGGAAGAGTAAACCCTTGCAGCTCAACATTCTTAGGTTTTTATTTTATATTGATGGTTGTTAAAGTGGCAGATCAGACACAGACCTGAATGCAATATCAAGCTTTTCTAGTCACTGTGCAGTGCATCGAATACATTCTTCAAATATTCTGCTGATCTATTGGTAACATCTTTGCTCTTCTTTTACTTTTTTCAGAGCTGTGGCTGAACCTCAAACAAGTTCCAGATCTGGTGGACAAATACTGCTACAATACTGATGTTTTTCTTTGCACCATCCATTTTTAACTGTCCCTCTCTGGAAATAGGAAGCATTTTACAAGAAGAAGGATTATTAAGAACTATTTAACAACAAATTTGACTTTTGAAATTAAAAGGTACATTCAAACTCTAATACTTCTAATAACTTCAGTTCATTCTGGGGAATTCATGCTTTCCTTCCCATTCTCCTGATTTCAGTACGTGGAACTAAACCAGGTTAGCATAAGCCCTTTTAGGCCTCAGTTATTCACATTCTGTCCAAACAATCTTTAAGAAATCTGAATTCATTACATCTCAGGGACTGCAGTGACATATGTGCTCTGAATTCTCCACCAGCCATTATGTCAGGTCAAGCTATCCCTTTTCCCATTACACAATTCTGCTGACATTTGTCACCTCCATCTGCCCTTTAGCCCATCTTGGTCTAATTTAGTCACAAATACCTTATTTGTAACACTGAGATCAGTGCTGTCCCATCTCATTTCCAGCCAGCTCCAGGATCTGGATGTCATTCCCCTTCAGACAAAGCAAACACCAGTGAAGCCACTTTCAAATCCTTTTGGCAGTTCCACTTAATCTATCTAGAGAAAAATCCCATGTCCTGGAGCTACTGGGAGTTTTTTCTCCAGATTTTACTTTTTCAGTGGAGAAACACAGATGACCAGGTATATGTGATGCTGCCCTGTGCAGCTACTTCCTTCCTGAACCTTGGCCAGAATCCTGCTCTGATTTTCAGAATTTTTGAAAGGAACAATTTTGACTATTTGGAAGCTGGGTTTTTCTGAAATTACAGTATTGTTGCCTGGTGTAGGGCAGGTCATGCTGGTGGGAGTGGGAACTTCTGCTGTAAGTAGATCAATCAAAAATATCTAAGCCAAAAGAAATAAAAGCAACATCTGAGCTCACACCATTTAGAACTAAATGAAAAGCCTGACCATGGATTTCCTGAAAGTTCAGCAGTTCCCTCCAATCCTTTTGTTGAGAAACGGCAGAGCAATCCCCCCAGCTGGGAGACTGGATACAGCAAGAAGGGAGGGAGAGAGACCACGGGCATTGTTGGCATTGTGGGGTAGGCTCAGACACTCCAGTGATCAGGGCATGAAGGTGGATGGATTGAATGATTGATTGTTTGATTGACTGATTGATTGATTGCCTGTCAGTCCTGACCCATCAGCCACAGCAGAGCCATTGTTAAGAAAATAAATAATTACAGAATTTACATCCCTCATTCCTAACTCAGCACTGGTCTCAGAGTCACTGAACTGTTTAGGTTTTGGAAAGACCTTTAAGATCAAGCCCAACCATTCACCCAGGACTGCCAAGGCCACCACAAAACCTTGTCCCCAAGTGCCACATCCACGCAGGAAATCTGCAGTTTAGGACTCCTGCAAAGGAAACTGGTATAATTAATGAAACTACGATCCACCAAAAATTACATGAGAAAATATGAAATAGCAAGTCAGTAATTAAGTCATCAAACATTTAATAGAGCTCAACATACTTGAAGGCTACGAAGAGTGCCCATACATCTTTTGGAACAGCAGAGTAACTCTAAAACTTGCACTGTTGCCAAGTTTTGAACTATTTTTCACTGAAACCTGCCCACCATTAGACATTTCAGTGATGAGTGTGCCACATTTTCTTGTGAAAAATGAAAATTATTACTGAGACAAACATATATATTTTAGTGGAAATAATATTTTAGAAAAACACAGAAAGAAATAGTGTTGTAGCAATATTAGTTTAAAAGACATCTGAAATCTGGACAGAAATATGGTCTTCTGCAGGAGGGAAGAGGGGAAAGGGAAAGGGAAAAGAAATCAACAGGTATATGAAATGCAACAACCAGTGTTTGTTTAAAAAACCAGCTGTGGTGCATCTGAGCCACTCTTTTCCACCAGACATAACTGCAATTTACTCCTGCTAAAAACCTGGCCCAGAACACACTGATGTGTAACATCAACAGCAAACCAGCTGAACTTCCAGAGTACATATCAGTAATTCCATACCCACTCAGGAACACAATAATTGTCCATCAACTTCAATAGATATTGGATTACAGCCCCAAGTTCTATTGCATCTATGCTTCCTCACTGAAACATTCAGCTGTAAAATTTTTCTCCTGGAGAGACTTTTATCAGTTAAAAGCTTAGAGGACAAATTATGTGCCCCTCCACAGACACATTTTGAGCACAGGCAATTCAACAATATCTGCATTACTTTGTATAAAAGCCTAAAGGAGAAACTCTAGCTCATGGAGCACATCCTTGAATCTGAACCTCAAATGTGGGAAATGGAAATATAGAAACTCCCACAGATTCAAGAGGGTTTGATCTGCAGCCTTGGAAGGAGCTTAGATTGATGCAAAAATAAAGTACACAGATATTAAGGAGAAAAATCATAAACTTATGTTTCTATAGTTGTAGGTAAGAATATACCTTAAGTAAGTAAAAAACTATATTAAGATGGTGAAGTTTCTATAGTATAGTAATGTGATTGTATAGAGTAAGAGTTTAGAAGTTACAACAAGAACATGTGTGTACCTACAACAACAACCTGTTAGATAAAAGTATCCCCAGTACAGAAAAATTAAATAAAGGTAATGACTTAAAAAAACAAAATAAACTTTGTAGCATCTGTCTATTAATTTAGAAAGTTATTAATTGTCTTATAACAAAGAATTTGTAACTAATTTAAGCTATAACCAAGTACTTGCTCCTCTAAAATCTCAACTAATCTCTACAGTTAATGTTTATCTGAACAATAAATCATTGTTAATCCAACAATAGACCTATCCCTTCATGAAAAACAGCAGCAGTAATACTCAAATATCCATTTCCTAACTGCTGTTCTTCCACTTGAAGCCAATGCTTTCCCCAGCTTTTCTCCATTACGCTCCATGCGTGAATACTGTATTTATGTCGTGGTGTGGCTTTCAGCCACTGCAGTCACTGCTGACAACACTGCAGGTCTGAGAGCTAAGAATGCCCCAATCCACACCACACCAGCTCTGGAAATGGCATTTGAATATCCAGATGTATGGTGACTTTTGACAGCTTAAGAAATGCAGTGGTTTTGAAGAAATGAAGTCGTGGCTGAGTTTGACACTGTGCAGGTGACAGCACTACAGCAAGGCTGTGGGAGCAAAAAAAACTTTCTCTTCAGGAATACCCACTCTTCATCCTTGTAGGCATGTACACACACATAAAAAACCCAGTTAATTCTGCAGAATGAGCAGAAAGGCAGCATCTACTTTACCATTTAGGCAGAATGTTAGCTTAAATTTCCAAAAATAGCCTGCAAAATGGCCTGAGCATGTTCAAGATTTAGAAAAATAATACTTCTCTGTAAATCCACATTAGCTTGGTATGGATGCAACAAAAAGGGACGGAAATGGAAAATTGCACACCAAATATTTCAGATGAGAGATTTACAGCAGGATTTAACCTTTTGTCATAGGAATGTTTGTTGAATAAATCTGCCTGCTACACATCACTTTTGAGTGATGAGGAAGACATTTGCACAGAGTATATGCAAAGATTCCAGGCTATTATGCTATATTAAAACATCACTTTCTGTGTATTCAAACCAAAAAGAAAAAAAAAGAAATTTGAGGCAGTGGTTGTAGAAATCTGAGATCCAAATGTGGTCCTGTATACAATAAGTAGTGGAATTTCAGTATTAAATATATCAATGGGGAAGATTTATAATCATAGTACATACTTCATGCATCTGCTTAAATTAAAAATACCAAAGTTCAAATATTTAAAATGTTTTTATTCAAAGAAAATTATACTTAACCTCCATTTTTTTTTAAAATAGGTTTCCACAAGTAAAAGTCTTTTTGTCCAAATTTTGTTTGTAATAAAAGATTTGTCCTAATAAAGACAATGCCCTTGATCCAGCCTTAATTTTAACTACAGTTGCAGAAGATTTGACAATTGTGAATTGTCTTCCTGAGGTTTTGGAAGTCAACTCAAGAAATCTGCCCTTTTGTTGCATTATTTAGCAAAATTCAGATTACTGATAACTCAGCAAACAAATCCTTTTGAAAGCATAAAGGTAAATATTAGGTAATTATGAAACTTAAGATACACAACAGGTTGCTTCAGTTTTCTACTCTTGGCTGAATGCCTTGCCAAAACACAAACCTGCAAAATTTGAAAAGAACTCTGTATTTCACTTGAAAAATTACTTCCCATGTATCCGCCCCCTCTCCCAAGCCAAGAATGAAAATGTTGTAGAACTTGTTTTATATTGGTACATTGGTGCTTGCAATCTGGATCCATTCTGGAATCCAGAACTGAAAAATAATGAGTTTTCTAAGAAACCAGTATTAGAAAACCAAACACTACTGACATGCATTATTTTTGTGAGACTGAGCAACAAATCCCTCAGTTTTTCATGTAAAATATTAGGCTTGTCTTATTTTTTTTACCTCCTGACAGTTCTGTGGCTTTCAGAAAATTAAGAATTCCAGTTAACACATATATGTACATATATTAAATAGAAAGTGAAAAAGCAAAAATTTAAAAATTCTAGTAATGCATTTCAGGAAATCCAAACTTCACAGAATACCACACAAAGTTTAACTTCTATTTATTATATTCATAATTATGAAGTGAAAAAGAAACAGAACCAAATTTTTCCCTTGCTACCCCTTGACTCTGTACACCATAAAACAGATTTTATTACTTTTTTGGTAGAAAATGACATTTTTAACATTACAAATAATGATGTTGCACACAAATTTGCAAATGCACACATTGCTACATGACCCAGCCCAGACACAGCCTCTAAATACAGAACCTCAAGGGCCAGACAGTTCAGTTTCCCACCTGGAAGATAATTGACTCAATAAGGTATAAAAGGACTTGCAGGAAAAAATAATAAAGTAATGCAGGCTAATCAATATGTTTGAAGCATAAGGCTTCAGGTTGTTAAATTTAACTGTCTAGCAATGATTTTTCCCTGTTTTAAAAACCCAGCACTAATTTAGTTTTAATCTCAAATTACCATGTCAGACTGGAAAATCAAAATCACCTAAAGCAGCCCCACATCACAAATGCCCAAGTCAGACTTCATAACCAAAATTACAGCACTTTTCCCCCCCATTTTTTATCATAGCAAAGACCCTAAATCAGGCAGGAACATAGAGGTTAGCCCTTGTGGCATCCAACAATTCACAGGATTCCACTAATAAATCTGAAATTATAATTTAAGGCACTGTTGAAGAAGCACAGGGATAGCAGCTCTCCACTTCTACAACACAGGCTGCTTCAGAAGTGGTCAGTGGAAGTAATTGCACCAACTAATCAAGAAAAACAAAAACAAACAAAACAAAAACCCAAAACAAGATTCAAGGAACCCAAAACAAATCAAAACAAGAAAAAATACCAGAAACTAACCAACCCCAAAAAAAACCAACCAAACCAATCCAATCCAAACTAACCAACCAACCAAACAACCAAAAAAAACCAGCCAAAGAACCCCCCAAAGAACAACAAAAAAACCCCAACCAAATCACCAAATTCTAAAAGCAAACAAACAAACAAACAAAAAACCCCCCCACAAAACCAAAAACAAACAAACAAAAACCACACCAAACAACAACAAACAAATGCCAATGGCCGTCAAATAAACAGCAGAAGAGCCCCAAACAGTTTTGTTTTCCCTATGGAACACCCCTGCCAGTGTTCAGGACCAGGCTGGATGGGATCTCAGTGAGCTGGCCTAGGGGAAAATATCCCTGCCCATGGCCGAGGGTTGGAATTTGGTGCCCTTTAAAGTCCCTCCCAAGCCAAACCATCCTATGATTTCAAAGACTCAATAAAGTTATTAAATACATATCATTTGCTATCAGTCAGGGAGCAAGAGAGTGAAGTTACACTTGGGAGAGAAAAGGCAGTAGCTTTTTTTTCCTCCCTACCCAAATCTAGTTTAATTTGCAACAAATCAGAATCACAGAATCATTTGGGTTGGAAAAGACCTTTAAGATCATTATGGCCAACTTTAGCCAAGCCCATCACTAAACCAGGTTCACAATTTACACATCTTTTAAATTCCTCCAGGGACAAGGACTCAGCCACTTCCATGGGCAGAGCATTCAAATGCTGATAACTTTCTCAAACCTCTGTTTATCTCAACTCCTGAGCTTTCTCATCCTTTTTTCTCCCCTGTTCTGATGATTAGCTTCTATGTGAGAAGCTGAGTGGGAATTTGGCCCTTAATCATGGTTAAGTCATCACAAGAATATGTGTGATGTCTGCAAAAAGGAGTCCACAAAAAGAAAGTTTAAAAGAAATTAAAGAAGGATTTTAAGAACACAAAGCACAGTTCTAGGCTGAAGATTTGTTGCCCACTAAACAGAAAGAGAAAATGTTCCTTGTCTGAGTGAAGCAGCCAGCACATCTATTTTGTGCTATACTAAATATAACATTACAGCTAATCTGTCCAATTTATTGCACCAAGATAGCTTTTCTTGCTTCTTGTCTGGACTATTAAAACATATCACCATAATAAAATAATATCTACAGGGGTGTTGTGGTCTAACCTCAGCTGGCAAGGAAGCCCCACGCAGGCACTCAATCACTCTCCCACACAGGATGGGGGAGAGAATCAGAAAAGTGAGAAACTCATGGGATGAAGACAATTTAATAGATAAAGCAAAAGTCGTGCCCACAAGCAAAGCAAAGCAAATTCATTCCCTAATTCCCGTGGGCAGGCAGATGTTCGGCTGTCACTCTTAATGTGCCTCTTTCCTTCTTCCCCTGGCTTTATATGCTGAGCATGAGGCCTTATGTTTGGGATGTCCCTTGGCCACATGTGTCCCCTCACAATGTCCTGTGTTTAGCAGTCTGTGGCCACCTAAAAGCCTTTCCTGAGAGGACTTTTGTCCCTTCCTGCTTTGCAGAATCCCTAGTGAGGAGCCACAGGTAGGGTGCTGGTGTACAGAGACCAAATACTGGTAGTGCTGGAAAAACCCATTTTTCTTGTCTTCCAAACTACTGACACCCTGTCAGCACTTGTCCTTAACCAAGAAAGAATCCCATTCAATTTTTTTGTCCAGTTTTGGTGTTGGCTAGGAATGAGGGCTGTCTGCCCAAGGACTGAGGCAGCTGAGCCTGGTGGAAGCAATAAAGGACACTGATCATGGGCACACTCCTTAGCTAATTGTCCCTGGACCTCATGCTTTTCTAACAATTGTCTCTGAGACAAGCGCTGGGCTCTGTCAGACCTTGATCTCTGCTGGAGCTACCTTTGGAGAATGTCCAAAGCCAGTTTGGAAAAGTCTTTTTCAGACATCTGCCTGTGCTGAATACATAGATCCTGCCAAAATACTGCATCCCCTTGAACTCCTCTGATGTCAGGCAGGAGGGATGGAACCCTGAGTGTTCTGACAGAGAAGGACAGTTCTCCTTTTATAAAAGCTTGGAATATTTTGCTTTTGAGGGAAGTCACTCAGTCCCTTTCCCTTACAGCTGCTCTAATGAATCTACAGGGTGATTTGTGTCAGGGTAGGAAAGAATTGGCCAATGTTGGGTTATTTGCTTCCAAACCAGTTGTGTGAAGAAGGCAAAGAAAGAAGAGAGCAAACCTCAGCTTCCCCCAAACATGCAATATTTTTATGTATTAGGATTTCTTGAAAACTCTACAGACATTTTCATGTGTTATTTCTGAGATTGTCTAAGAGGAAATGAAACTTCAAGCACACCAATCTGTGTTTTGTTCCTTGTCATTAGCAGTGTCAGAAGTGGGTTACCAAGCTGAGATCAGGGCCACAAAGGTGAGGGAAGCACTCTCACAGCAAGTTAAGCTATTTTAGAGGTCCTATGACTGAGCTATTTGTTGGATCTAAATTACTATTCTCGCAAAATAAATTCTGTTAGAAAGTCTGGCCTCTCCCACCTGGATGTGCCCTTGTCGTTTGGAAAAGCCCCTCAGATTCCTCCAGTCATGGATGAAAATCACACACACCTCTGCCTGGGGCAGGAATAATTTTTCCTCCTTCTCCTTACAGTCATAATGACCCCATGGACATGGAAGCTGCTGATCCATGTCCACTCAGGGCGTGCCAGCAGAAGAAGCTTTTGGGAAACCTGATGCAACTCTCCGGGTTCAGCACCAAAAGACAAGTCCAATATAATTTTTGTCACGGCAACTATCTTTAACCATTTTCATTATTCTCTATTTAATATTTAATTGCTATTTTTGGTATTGATTACAGTAAGGTTACTAATTACAATGTTCTAATCCAAAACTCCTTCCTGTGAAGAATCATCTGAATCTCTCCTCTTCTTTTTACCTGACAAGACAAAATTTTTTCAACCCTTTTTTTTTTTTTTTTTTTTTTTGGTTGATTGGTTATGTGGGTTTTGGTTATTTTTCGTCTTTGAAATTGTTTCCTTTTATAGGATAAAATAAATCAGATAAAAGCAAAGTGGATTACAGATAGAAGATGTATGAACAAAGCATCCAAATAATCTTTTGTTATAATTTTTTTCCTTTCCACTAAACTAAGATCAGAGGATGGCATAAGGACCTGAAATACAAAGCATATGACCCTGTGTGTGAATTTCTATCCCAGAGTTTGGAAAGACATTTAGAAACATTTTTACAAGTTCTCCAAATGAGGATTAGATCCAGAAGCATTACAGTATCTCAATATTCATATTTCTAGGTAGACTTAAGAGTCAAGATGTTAGCAAATCTACAGATTTTGTTCTTTTGCCTGCTTTCAGAAAAATATTACAGCCAAACTTTCAAGAATTTGTGTTAATACAAAAAGGTGTTTAATTCTGTCCTTACATGAAATATTGCAAAATCTCAGTCCTTCTGCCCTTTATCTGTAAGATTATAGCACAGAGATACTATTTTATTGTAAAGATGCTGTAAAACATGAAACAAAGCAGGTGACTATTTAGGCTTTAGTTTTAAACAGACATATTTATAGAACAAGTTTTAGTGATTCATTGTGGGAACTGATGTTGATCTTCTCTATCTTATTCAAGGCACCAAACCACATTGGATTTTTGGTAGTGCAATGTTTTCCTCCTGTGGTCTGGTGCAGAACTAATCTAGAGTCTTTTGATCGTTAGATGTTGATATTCTGTGCCTTCTGTTTTCAGTTTTTATTACCTTTCCTGTGAGCTCCTCATGGATTTAGACAAGAAGTTACTTGAAGCAGAAATATCCAGGCCTGGCATGAAATAATGAGCCATGGCTGAAAACTTTCTATGTAGTAGAAATACAACTGGAAATAACAACAAAAATAGATTGACCTCAGTAAGCTAATCTTTTTCCTTCACTGTGGTCATCCCAGTGTCTTCCCAGAACATGAAATTCCAGTATTAGTAGTATGTATAATTCTAGTTTGTGTTTGGCCCCTCATCACATATTATGTGGCAGGTTTTTTTTGGTTTTTTTTTTTTTTTTTTTTTTTTTTGGAGAGAGGCAAAATTGCAGAGGCTGTGGCCTATGCAGTTGAATTGCTCTGGGTAGTATGATAGCATGGTCAGAATTCTGTTAAGCACTGACAATTTTTGAAATAATGAAAGAAATAGACTTTATGACAAATACAGATCCAATAAATAGAAGTGAAGTTCCATTAAAATTTCATTAGGCTATTCAGCCATACTCTTCACACTCCATTCCTTGTCTTCGTGGGCTAAATCAGATGTTAATGCACATATATTTTTGACAGATTTTGATTACTTTGCTGCTTTTCAGAGATTAAATCTGACAAGTTAGCAGACCCATTCTATGGCTGGGGATAGAGAGGTGGCAATAATAGGAATTATTTCAGGCAGGGGAAGCTGTGTTAATATTGAAGAGCAGTTTTCAAATAAAGCAGAAATTAGTGAAGTGCATTAAGAAATCCTTTAAAGTCTCAAAGCACTGTCTCTTTTCCATTTCAATAAAATCACAGTAAATTTCTGTGAAGAGCTTAATGACAGAACCATTTGCTGTTGTAGTGGCTGTAAAGAAAAATGACTTCATGAACATGAAGGAACAACAAAATGTTGCAACACTAGCTGTTAATATAAAAGCCTGTTTTTCCCAGGCCAGGAATGTAAGTCTTGTTTACTAACATTACAATTTATAAACTCTTGCACAACCTTGTTACAAATAAATAATCACACCGAAGAACAATCCCATTAATTTCCTGAAATAAGGTTGCAAAGCTGAGTGCACAAAAGCTAAGGAACATTAAAATTTATGTTGTCTTTTGTTCCTATATTTTTCCTAGAGCCATTTTCCACTAAGTAAACTGAAAATAAAAATTGCATTATGTGGAGAAACACTCATGCCCTCAAGAAGGGTCAGTAAGGAGATTTGCCTTCACTGTGTAGATCCATGTGCTTTTTTATTCTCTAAGTGATATCCTGAGGATGAAACGTGCTTTGATAGCATAGCTTTCAAATGATTAGTGGCAAGATGAGCTGTCTTGGCTGAAATCTTCCAAAATATTTTTAGCCTAGCTTGGACATTTAGCATGCCAAAATGTCAGTTTTAGAGTTTAGGCTTGTCAAATGAAGTTGTGCTTGCCAAAATCAAGACCTTGGTTTTAGTAGATAACCTTGATCATACCATGGTTGTGATGATGGAGAACAGGTCAGATTCCAGAAGTTAGTCCTGGTCCTGGAGACATTCCCCTTCCCTACCCATGTTCGGCTATCATTAAAATTGCAGCCTTTTGTCACATTCATTTCTTAAAAGTAAAAGGAAGGATTAATTACTGCCTAAGAGCTCTGTTATACTCCCTTTAAAAGGTCTGATTGAAAGCACAGAAAATTCAACAGCAAAGCTTGAAATTACTTTGTTGCAGATGTTTATAGAGAGAAAAGAGGCACATCCGTGTACAGCCTGGAGAGAACCTAGAACTCCTTATCATACATATTAGAAATTAGGGAAGAAATTACTTTGTATTCATGGCAAAATAATCTCCTGACCAAACCCACTCAGTCACATCCTCCTTTCACAGGCAAAGCTGGATGCCTCCTCTGCAATTTCCTAAAATCCCAGTTTGAGTCTGGACTGGGGGAGGATAAAACCCACAGCTACAAATCATTACCTGAGGAAGTTGTTTTCCCTTTCTTCATGCCTATGAGACACTGGAGACACATAGGGACACATTTTCTCCTCTCCCACAGAGGATAAATGCAAGTTCTCTGTCTCTCTACCTATGCATACCGTTTTAGGGAAGGGAATAGTCCTTGAGGAGCAGATTCTGTGCTTCCATTCGTGCCAGCTTTGCTGTCCTTGCTCCATTGAGGGAAGTTTATTTCTCCATTTGGCTTTTCACAGCTGGCCCGTATTTCAACCTAGATAAACTGATCCCCCACAAAGACAATATCTAGAGGTAGCAAAATTTTCTGCTGACTCTTGGCCCAGATGTTCAGCTTCCAACTGCTTACGATTGCTGAATGGGTTTTGATTCATAAACAGGCAGTATTGACAGTAATCCCTCACAAAGCCTTTCCTTCATATCAGGCATTTGCAGCACATAAATTCTATTCTCCGAGGAAAATACATTATGTTTTCTCCTTTTATATACTCAGAAACACTGCATACAGTACATAACACCATTCCCTCATAAAGAAATTTCATTAAAAAGAACACATAGCCATAACCTGCTTCCACCAAGGTGTGCAAATGCATCACTTGCATGTCACTGGAGATATTGTCAGAATGGCAATAAGAGTAAAAATTGCAGTGACTTGTCCCTTGAATGGATGGTTTTCTTTTTTTTTTCCCCTTCAGGTTTCATGTGATCAGCATTGTCTCTCCAGGAAGCTTGCTGATTCTCAGCAGGACTGTAACAACAATTTATTAAGCTACTTCTGTAAATTCTGCTGGCTACTCAAAGGGAACCTTTAATCTTCTTTGTATAGCAAGTCATTGAGGTTCGAAATCACTGACACTCAGCTGATACTTGAATCAGACACCTACAGAAAGAGAAATTGAACAGGGAGTCAAATATTCAAATAGGAAAAAGAGATATCACTGACTGATTTACCTGGTCAAATTTAAAGATGCTCAATGAACAAAAGAAAAATGAAATTTTTTTTTCCAATGCAGTGATGTGTTACTGTCAGACTTTTGTTATACATTTTAAAATAAAACATAGATTGCAGATATTGTTAATGAAACAGTATCTGGTCAGTGAAAAAACAGTGCATAACCCAGCTGGTAAACACTTACATTGATGTATATTTATAAAGGTACTTTATGACCATAGCCAATGTGCTAAAAGAAAGCACAGTTTTGCCAGCTGATAAATACAGGTGATGAGTGTGTGTTTTGTCTCCGTGGAGAATGAACAAAGAAAACAAGAAACAATTAAACTGGAATTTTTAAATAAAGAAAATATACTTTTCCACCTGGTAAAAAGTCAAGATGTTCATCCATTTTCATGGTCCAACTAATTTTTTGCCTTTTCTTGTAAGATGGCAAGGGTTAATTCCTGCACAGAAATTGAACCTAAGCCTGTGTGAGTAAAAAGAGCAGATTTTAATTGGCTTCAGGTAATTTTGCAACAGCACCACAGATAAAATGATTTTAAACTGTTTGCAATATATAGAGGTGAAAGAAACCTAAATGCATAGAATAAAATGTACCTTAAGCTTGGTTTAGTACTTAACTAGTCACTTCTGATTTTGTAACAAAACTCCTTCCTCTCTTTGGGCAGGATGCATCTTTACACCAATAACGCAGAGCTTGAAGTAACCAGAAAGAGTTAAGGGCAGTGCAGGGCTTTGCAGACAGCCCCTGTACTACAAGGATCAGTTTAGTGAAGTAAGTACATGTTCTGCTACCAAGATTGATGTTCCCAACTAATAAAACTGTTGTGAGCCCTTTTCTTGTCCATCACTTGAAGCCTTCTAGAAATGTTATATGGTAAACTACACATATACAAAGTCACTTGCCACAACTAATTTGTTTGTTTTAAAGAAAAAAAAAAAAAGATAAATACATTATTTATGAGATCCAGCTGTAGGGACAGTTAAGCAGTTTCCTTTAGGTTGATTCAGCAGGGAATCTGATGCTGAGTCACACTCATGGAGTGACTGCCTGGGAACATGTGCAATAATGATCAGAAGGATTTATAACACCAAAGCTCAGCAAGACACCCCTTAAAACGTCACCTGTCTTTAAGAAGCACATTGTATTTCATCTCCAGGACTCCAACTAAACCAGAGCTTCCACACATTTTTTAAAAGCTCACGTTGTCAAGAAATCTGTGCTGATGTCTTGTGTTGCCTGAAATCTTTTAGATCACAATCAAACCATTTCCTCTTGGTTTAGTTTTACAGTCGTGTTTTGTTTTTTCTGTGGTAAGTATTTTGTCTTTCCTTTCCCTACCTGTTTTTTTATACTATGTGCCTATTCCAGTCTTCCCAGACAGAGCAGGGGAACCTCCTCTGCTCCTGTCAGCGCTAACCTTCTTCTCAATTTTGCCAGTTCTCCTTTATGTGTATTGAGCAGGATGGCTTGGCCACCTTTTACTTACCTTATTCTTTATTTGGCACATTTTCTATCATGTGGGTGTCTTCAAGTTTTATACCTTTAGTCATCACATTGCTCAGATGCTGGAAGAGCCTTACAAAAAAATCACATGTTGTTGGTGTGCTGTTAGCCTATTTTAGTGTGTTTATATCTGGGGTCAAGGCCAGATAGCTTTTTTTTTTTTACCTGACTAATAAATTTTTAGTTTGAAATTGACGCAGTCCTCTGCTTTGGCTACACGTCTTCTCTGTTTACAGAAAATGTGTATTATAGATAACATGGGAAGTCTGAAGGCAAACCTCCTCCAGAAAGGTACATTGCCCAAATTCTCTCAGTTTGGACTTCCTCTTCTTTGTGTGAGCAATGAAGGTAATGACTCAGCCAGATTTACTTAAAATAGCTTCTATAACTCCACACAAAACCTGTGTCTCTATTTGTGGTGTGTTTGCCTGCACTCTGTCTAATATCTGCTGTCACATTTTCTTCCTCTCCTGAGAGCCTTTAGATTAACAAATGCCACGTTGTGTCTGTATTGGCTCCAGAGGTCAGACTGCAGAACAGCACCTGCACTAAGGAGAAATGAAAGAACATAATCTGGTCCCTGCTGCATCAGAATAACAACCAGGAGTCATGGATTTTACTCCTGGCTCTATCTATATCAGTTTGTATGGCTTTGAGCAAATAATTCTGTTTTCTGCCCTTTCAGCTTTCTTGTCTACAAGATGAAAAAAGTTTGTTTTTTCAGTTACGCCCATGAAATTAAAGCATTGAAAATAAAGTGTGAAAACTAAATATGGCCAACCCTTCTGAGGTTTATTTGAATTGATTGTCTTTCTCTTGCAATCCAGTGTGAAAAAAGATCTGCAGAATGAAACAGAAGAAGTATTAAGGTTCAGTACTGTAGGACAGTTTCATTGCCAGTGCTGACTTTCCTGTTTTCTCTTAGTTTTGAAGAGAGGAAAATAAGCTCCCTCTGTGTCCTGTAATTTTTCCTTTAAACCTAATGGCTAAATTATTCCCTGTTGGCTTAAAATTTGGACTAAAAACATCCTTTTATTGTCATGTCAGCAAGAGATAAAAAACCCCCAACAAATAAATATATTTGGTGGACAAATATACTTAAACTGAAAATGTATGTATTTATATGTTTGGCTGGTCAGTTGGTTGCTCATTTATTGAAATCAAGAGCTTAAGAGAACCAAGGCCTATGTTATAATTTTACCTAATTACATTTATGTTTCACTAGCTTCTAAATGATGCCCTATATTTAAAATTTCAGTGCTTGTGGTCGATTCAGGAATCCATAAATATAATTTTCTGGCTGACATCATGCAAAAGACTCACAATAAATGAGAATTAAAAGCATGGCTCTGATAAATGTCCATGTAGCAAAGAGATCTTTGAGGAAAATAAGGGTGTTTCCATAGATAAATCATTTTTTATGGCATCTCTTAGCAGAGTGGGAGCCACTCACATCAACCTGGCCTGGTGAGAGGTGTCTGCCCAGGGCAAGGGGGCTGGAATGAGGTGGCCTTTAAGGCACCTTCCAACCCATCCATTCTATGACTATTTCTTACAGATAGCAGAGATTTGAAGAAGCCACAAAATGAAGTAACGTCAACGCTTTGGTTTGCGAGAAGTGTCCCTGGTAGCCTTTGCTCTCTGCACCATGCTTTGAACATGACAAACATTGACTGGCTGAAGAGTAGTTTGCTGTGTTTAGGTCCCAGGACATCATTAATTAGGACTGACTGAATTCAGCTGAGTAGATTAGGTTGTCAATGAAAGCAGATCTCTCAAGCTGATATGGTGAATAGAAGGTCTCAGCAGCATGTGAAGAGCGGCCACAAAATTTTGAGCGTGTACACTGGACTTGATCTTGCATAAATCTGCCATTCTTCCATGTCCCAAGACTGTTCCCTACTTTAGTTTCAATATTTTCTTATTCACACAGAAATACCATTTATTTTGAGTATGTGGGATAAATTTCTTATATTTTTAACAGCTTTCTGAAAGCATGTCAGTCTTGGTGATTGGATTATATACAGCAAATGAATATGTTCTTTTTTTAGCTCCAGAACCATCACTATTAAATGGGTATTGTCATTTCATACAAATGACCAAAATAAATGTGTAGTGAGCATCTGGAAAGCTCATTTCACAACCTGAATTTTCAGTGTTGGAAAATCTCAACCCATCTGCTCCATATTTCTTACCTCAGCTAAGCATGTAATGGACTTTACCTGCTAATAAATTTAATTTTTTCTTTAAATTGTGTTTCTCACTATGACAGGTTATAAGAATACTTGGAGAGAAATAACAAGATTCTGATTTAAAAAAGAATCCACTCATAGACTGCTTTTTTAAGGAAAACCCATTTATTTTTAATAATAAATGTTAATTGAAGGGAAAAGTAAGTGACCAATAATAGCCACACAAGATGTGTGCTGCTGTCTATAGATTATCTGAAAGAATGGGTCTGTGAAATGACAGACTGTCATTCTGTCATTTTCCACAGTCCTTAAAACTTTTAGGTCAAGTAATGACTTAATTGTATAAATTTATGCTCAGATTTCATACAGTAGTGCTGCATTTTTAGATGGACTTGAGGTATCTTTGAGATTACACCACAGAGGAGGCATGCACTTCTCCAGACTTTTTTATTCTTAATACCACTGTATAAATTTAAAAAAAACCATTTTTTTTAAATTTCCAAATCAAGTGTAAATTATGAGAATACCTGCTTTAATCTCTCAATGCTTGTATTTCTTTAATAACCATGTGCCTTTTTATAGCAGACAGTGTAACAAGTTGGGAAGTAATCAAAACCTGGTATGTTTCTGAAAAGCCAGAATATATTCAAAAAGTGCTTTTTTTCAAGGTGGAATCTGACATAATAAGTGAGAAGTTTTCATGCTGTAATCTATTTACTTGCTGATGAACAATATAGTACTCACAAACTTCCTTAAAAAGTTTCTTAAAAATGATGCTGGCACCCTTACAGACCTTGATGCAACAACTAGTTCAAAGACCTCTACTAGACATGGTTTCCAATGAGAAACACCTTTCCTGACTGTATTCTAAACTTTGGGAAGAGGAGACTACATGCAAGAAAGAAAATATCTGTCATGTTTCTAAACTTGCAGAAATATTGTTTGTCTGCTTAAGAAAAGCTTTTCTTCAGACTGGCTGCAGAAGAATTTAGGAGGAGACCAGGGTGATAATAGTTGTTGTTATCACATATATCACATACTGTCAATTCTACTCTGAATAATTTAGTAGAAATTTTATATTACTGCAGGTAGAAATCTCACGAACTTCAGTATGCTCAGACATTCTTTTTCTGATAACAAAAGGGTAAAAAGGATAACCTGGGAAAAGATTTCCCTTAGAAGTTCAGTGAGCTTTAATTAGTTTACTGAGTAGAAATCTTCCCAGGTCCATGTCAAACCTACATGCCTCCTCACCAAGCTTGTGAATGTGAGACATATCCACAGATAAGTTACAGAAACCTCCTAGATGCCCAGCTCCTCTAAAAACTTACACTTATCAAGTTGTTGGTTGTCCTCCACACTGTAATTGACTTGGCTAAAGGTAAAATCAGGAATTATTGCCCCCTTTGAGTTTTTCAGCATTTTCACTTCCAGCTGATACATAAAAAAGTTGAAATTCTCTGAAGAGAAGGAGGAAAGCATAAGTCATCTTGAGTTAGATGATCTTCTCCCAAAGTTCACAAGATGCTGACCATGCAGGAATCCCATTCTTCTGTGGCAATAAATTCTATTTCTCAGAAAGCCAGCGAAGAAAAATCAGTAAGGAACAAAAACTAGAACGTAAATTGTGAAATACTTTTCTTTCTTTCACTGCTTCGGGTCTTCAGCACCAGACACTTAACTGTAGCTCATGATGGTCAGCTCCAATGTATCATGTTTATTCAACACAAGAAATTTTATCTTGGATTATAAATGACCAGAAATCAAATGTATGAGAGTAATCCAGATGGAAAATAGAATGTATCTTTCTCAATACCCTTCCTGCAGTGACAAACAGGACAATCTGAGAAGAGAAAAACTTTGTCTTTAATTTTATGTTCTGTAGGAATATTGGACACGGTTACCTGCAGCTTCTTTGTGTAGGGCCAGTGCTGTCTCTGTAGAGACTAAAAATGTTCTGGGGTTGGTTCCAGCCACTCATTAGACAACAGAGACTCCTGAAGTTTAGTCATGGCTCTTCCTGGCTTGAACAAATATGTTCAATAAAGATGAAGCAGATTAGAACCTACGTCATAGAGCACAGCTTGTTTTATGGGGAAGGAGTTTAAAACCACAGATGTTAACCAATCATTTTTTGATGCTGAATTGATTGGAAACTTGATTAAAAGCTGCAGAGTGCTCGCTGAGTAGAGAAGCATTATAGCACCCATGGAACATGGATTCCAGAAATGACACATTAATCTGCATAAACCCTCCACGTATGTGAGCTTGGCAGGATGAGACCAAGCTGTTCTGCTCAGGGCTTGACTGACTTGGATTTCCACAAATACTCAGAACCATCTCAGAGGCTGTGAAATGACTTTCTGTGAGCTTGGCTAATGGAACTCTGTCCCCCTCTTCAGTTGAATTGGGATTAATACTTTTTACTGCAGGCAATCACTTGCAAAGTGTATCCTACTTCCATTTTGAACTAGGAGCAAATAGCATTGAATAATTCTAATTTTAGTGTGAAATATGCCTGTTCTGAACTATCCTGACAGCCACAGCAACTGAGGCAGAACTGCTTTTCTCTTTTTTTAGACTCGAGGATGCAAGAGGATTCTTGAGAACTGAAGGACAGGCAGCTGAGAGATACTCAAAAATCATTTAGTGGTGAGTGTATAAACCCACGCTTATATCACTGGAAGAAGATGTGGAGGTTTTTCATTTGCTAAGGTGTAATTTATACATTAGTATTGACTTTGAATAAGTGTACTTTGAATAGCAGCTGTCCAATATGTACAGATTATATTCTGGAAGTCAACTATTATTTAAATTACCTCCAATGTTTTACAATAATAAAAGCCAATGCTATTCATCCATCCATCCATCCATCTCTTCCTATTTTCTTTATATGTTTTCTATATGAATGCTGTGTCTTGCAGCCCAACAAGCTTGGCTGAAAGAGAGGACTAAGACAAAAACCCCCACATCTAAATGCTTGCTCAGACGATACTGTCCAAGGGTTGGGGTGCAGAACATTGGGGCCAGTTTGTGAAGAAACTGAATTTATACCCAGTAAAACAGAAAGAATCTGAAGAGTTACCTAAAGCCAAGTAATCACTCAATTTATGACAACAATTCTTGGAATTGTAATTAGAAAATAATTTTTGTTTTTTTCATCCTTTCCCAGAAGATTATTTGTGGCTATAGAGAATAACCTGATGACAAATCTGAACAGGGTCAATAGGTGAAAAACATTCATAATAGCTAAGAGTAGAATGAATTAATTTTCCATGGAAGAGCTGTGCTAATGATGATTTCTCACTGACAAGGACAGAGGTGGATTGGTCTAGTGTTGCCTACACTCTATTTTTTCCATGTTTTAAAGAGAAACTTTATTCATATTTCTTTATTCAAGAAATAATTGTTTTGTGTGCCATTGTCAGGAACAATGGATTTCTTCAAGAAACCTGTGAGAAGATTGGTACAGATGTTATGAATTGCACCTCCAACCTCATCTAAGCCTGAATGCATTGACACTACTGACAACTCAGCCCCTTCTTTGATAGAACGAGTCTCACAATTCCAGGACAAATTCATTCATTTCCTCTGTTATCTCTGCCTCTCCTGTCATCACTTCTTCCCGAGTCCAAGGGGAAAGGTTTTCACTGGCAGGTGAGAGCGTCTTATTTAAACTCCTCTCTGGCTGTCATAGCTGCTGCTCAAGGCTCTTCCTGCAGCAGCCTTGGGTCCTTACATCTTTTCCTTAACACCCATGATTACACTCAGAGTAACTCTTGAGTTATTCTGCCACCTGCATCGCTTACGTGCGTCTTACAAATTTCTCACATAAAATTTATATTCCTGCCATGACTTCTGAGCCTTCCCCAGGCACTGCAGACAAGTTGGTCCCTTTTTCCAGCTTGTCCTGAGTTTCATGGAAGCCTTGCCAGCAGCTTGAGCTTTCTGCCTACGTGAGCTGGCAAGGCTGCTAAAGTCACTTCTGCTCTGCTTTCTATCAGATTTTCTGAGCTCATCTCAAACATAAAATAAACTCTACCAATCACATGGTCCTGCACCCTGTGTCAGTTGCCTAGAAATTGGGAATTTTAGCTGATGGTTATAATATCACGGGACATCATTTCCTTATCATTGAAAATGGTCATTTTCAGTCCATAACTGGTTTCTGTATCTTCAACTTCATTACCATGTTACATGAGGTGGTGTTAGAAATATAACAGATATTTTCTTTTCCTTTTGTTTTCAGTGAAGTAGAATATCTAATTCTTACTCTCTGCATGTATTATTCATTTACCTTTCCATCAGCTGACAGAGGGCCATAGGACACTAGAAGTTTTGGAACTTACAAATCTCAGCAAACACCCAGTCAAATTTCTTAAACTTTTTCACATTTAATGTTAGAAGTTCTCCCCAGAATCTGGTGGGATTATAACCCCCTCGCAGTGCTGAACAAAGTAGTTTTATCACTTTAAAATTAATTGGTTGGCATTTAAAAACCTATCCAAAGTTCCAGATCTCTGACATGTTTTCTTGCTTGTCTCAGAGAGCAAAACTGCTAATTCTTACTAGAAACACCTTCTCTTTCCCTTCTGTGTTAAGGATGCAGAGAAACCTGGTGGAAATGGGCACCTGGGAGGGAACGATCACAATGTCATACTACATCTTTGAAGAGATACAGAAGCCTGGCTAAAAGCCCTCACTTATTCCTTTAATCATTAGAAAACACAAAACCCAACAACACTTCTTTAAGAGCTTTAAATCAATTTCTTGGATGTCTTTTCACTTGTATCCCAGAAAAGCTAAGTCATGGAAATTATTTTCCTGTTATCTCAGCAGTTGCTGGAGATATTTAAGGTAATCACATAAGAACACTCAGATATGTTATGTGAAACAGCACTAACACAATGACTGGCATGACAGCAAAAGAATCAAGGAAAAGCAGGATGAAATTAAATGTGGTGAGTCTAAAAACACTTAAGAGACAAAGGCAGTCACAAAAGCCCCAATAAATAAAATATGGGACCTAATTAACTCTCATAGTCAATTATTTTCATGTATCAAATATCACTGTACAAACTTGGGTGCAAAAGTCTGCACTGAGTTCTTGCTGAATAAATCATTAAAAGGATCTGAACTTCTGCACAAGAAACAAAACTAATTTCTCAAGAAAATAGCTTTGTTGAACACCCTGTGTTTTCATAAATATTTATTTTTCACTCCTCAGTGAGCACAGTATTCAAATGTGAGGAATTCACAAGATAAGTAAATAGATAGATTTGAATATTCTGATCCATATGGGGATTCCACCTCCCCCAATTTAGTAGGCGTTTTACAAGCACCTTCATAACAGGCTGCTGACAACAGTTAACAATTAATTGAATCACAGAAACAGCCACAGAAGATGCTCAGTGTGATATTCACTCAAAAAAGACTTATGAATTTCTTGACTTGAGTTTTGGGGATCCAGTATTTTCATCTAACAAATACTAATTTTCTTTACACTCATGATCATCTGAGTATGCCTTGCTCTGTTCTAAGGAAAAAGCAACTGTAGCCAAACTGGTTTTGAGATTTTACTACTGTGATGATGGACATTGCTCATTTCTCTGGGAACACAAACACAAAAGCTGATGTAAGTTTATATTCCTGCCCTGATTTCCAGTGTCCCAAATCTATTTCAGTACAAAATTCATAGTATTCACCTTAAAGTCTAATAAGTCAATGAATGAAAGGTAAAATTTTTCTAGGTCCCAAAAAGAGCTGTGAAAAATTCATTGGCTCCCCATCCAAAGCAAGCTATTGAACAGACCAAACCTGGAAGGAGAAATAAAATACAGACTTGTCTTTATTGAGCCTTTTATTAGATGTTTTTATCTAGCAGATACTTCTGTAGTTAATAATATACTTGATTTCTGTCTGATTTTAAAGAACCATGGTGCAAATTATTGCACCTCTTTTGCCATGTTAGAATTATAGACAGGTTCAAGTATGTTTACCTTTTAATTCTGGCAGATTAATATCACTACAGATTACAGAACTCTAAATGGCTTCAGCACTGCACTGTTTTCCTCTTCACACACAAGAGTCAAATATGTATTTAAGCAGATGCACTTTCACTTTTATTTAAGAATCTGTAAGAAATTTTACTGCAAGAAACTAGCTTGGAACTTGTAGACCTAATGGCACTTATGGATCTGTGGAAGTAAGGTCAGAGGATGTCAAACATGTGCTTTCTTTAGAAATAAATATAGAAAAAACCAATTATAACACTGCAAATTACAGTGGCAGAGCCTGTGTTTGCCTCTCCCATATTCCTTATATCAGTTGTAAAAAATGAGCCAAATAGGGGCAGAAGCAGAGGGTCATATCATAGAATCACAGAATGGTTTGGGTTTGAAGGGTCCTTAAAGATAATCTAGTTCCAACACCCCTCCATGGTCAGGGAACCTTTCACTAGACCTGGTTGCTCAAGGCCTCCCCCACACCTTTTTTTTTTTCCTACCAGCATCTCTTGCAGGAATTTAGCAACATCAAAAAACCTGACAGTACAGCTGATCACAGTTCTGTGACAGCCCTGGGGAAGAGATCATGGCTCAGAGAATCTGGAACATCTGCACCACCAGCACCTAAGAGATACCTAAATTTTTTTCTATTTGCTGTGCACTTCTATCCTAGAGAAGCTGAACTAAATATCATTTAAGTACCTGAACAAGAGGAACAGATCCATGGCACAATCAGGGCTTGCAACAAGCAGGTGATTCACATCAGGTCCCTGGACAGGTCTGACATAACATCAAAAAAGCAGCAAGCAGCTGTCAATGTGATATTTTCTGGAAAAATCCCTTCACCAGGATTTCTTCTATTGGGAACCTGAGAAGCCTCAGAGAAAGACTTAAACAATAATTATCTGATTTGCTTCTCCTGTGTTTTGCTGCTTTGGAATGTAGTAGGTGATTGTTTCATTGGTTGCATGTGAATTGTTTTTATTTATTGGCCAATTATGGGCCAGCTGTGTTGGACTCTCTGAGGAGAGAGTCAAGATTTTTTCATTATTATCTTCTAGCCTTCTGTCTGTATCCTTTCTCTATTCTTTGGTATAGTTTAGTATAGTTTACTATAACATTCTTTAATATAATTTCATAAAACAATAAATTAGCTTTTTAAGAACATGGAGTCAGAATCAATCATTCCTCCTTCATCCTGGGAACCCTAAAAATACCCCAAGCAAGGTCAGATCAGCACAGAATCGAGTATCACACACACAGCAGAGCTCCAAATTGGAACCAAGTGCTGAGCTTAAATTCAGTGCCTGGACAAAGGGAGCTCGTGGCTGTGGGGAGGTCCCAGCCGAGGCTGCACAGGGTCTCGGAGCCTGCTGGTGCAGTCAGAGCTCTGGCAGCACTGCCTAAACACATCTGTGTGACAGATTCCAGCCTGAAGGCAGGAGCAGTGAAACAAGATGGACTTTTCAGGTTGTGTTATAGAGCACTATTCAGGTAGGAACAGATTACTTCACCTTTCCTCTAGCTTTTCTAATAGCCGCTGTTTTAATTTTTAAGAGACTCTACTCTTCAGTATGTTTGGCTTCTGAAATGCTAGCCCAATTATCTGGGGAAAGACTGAAGCAGGATCCTAATTATGAAAAAAAAGATGGTTCTGAACTGTGAAGAGTCTTGTGTGAAGCCATGAGGTTTATTAGTAAAGTTTTGCAACAGCTGCTCTGTGAATGACTATGGCAAGGGATGTGTAGAAACAGATCCCTGACTGGGTGCAACAGTTGAATTCTAAGTGTTTGTTGCTATTTCTAAGAAATTTCAAATTATGCACCAGTGTGTGTAGATCTTGATTCTTTGCTTTCCTCTCTTTGCCTAAAATGATATTCCTTTCCTCAAGAGAACTTGGTGAATATTCCTAATTTATAGGATTTTATTGCCTTGAAATTGGTTGTCTTGTTTTGGTAGTTACTTAACACTTATGTTGCTTCATTTTTGAGTCTGTGGTCTCTGTATTTTGGTGTATCATCTCTGAAATTACTCAATCTCACACGAACAATAGCGAGAAATCTTATCAGAATGGGATTTGTCCTAAAACTTAATACAGTTATGACTGACAGGTAGAACGAGGTGCTAGAATGGACAGGCTTTAAATACCTCAGTACTTCCTGGGGTAGTTGTGACTTAAATACAAACACCATTTAAAAATGCTGTGGGAAAATGTGTTGCATTGATTTAGCTGGGATTGCCATCAGCTGCTCTTATTTCTGATTCAGTTTCACAGAGGAAATGCTCAGGAACCTCATCTGTCCTGGAAAAATGTTTCTGTTTCTGGACATCACCAAGGAAAACTGAGAGAAACAGAAAAGATGTGGGAAAAGATAGTTACAGACAGATGGTGTTAGGAGAAAGGTGGGTGACATCTGTCTTGTTTTCATCCCCAGGGAGACATATGCTGCTTTTATAACCTTTTACTTGCATTAGAAATGGCTCAGTGAAGATCCTTATCTCAAGACACTCATCTAAGAAACAGGATGAGCACTTTATGTGCCAGATCTGAAAACAACCAGAAAGTGGAATTGGAGGGTAATCCCCCTGTGAGAGGTGAATACAGCTCCATGTGGATATGAGTATGTTGAATGTGCACAGATCTCCATCAGAAATATTTTCTTGGGATATATATTTAAATCTGATTTAGTTGTGTACAGTTTCCATGTGAAGTTGTGTATTTCTCCTCTAAAAATAGAGTATCCATATGCTCTGATGATTTTTGCTGGTATGTGCTTATCTGATAAGAGCTTATCTATACTGTTTGGGATACAATCCTCAAAGCTTTTCAGGCCAGAACTTTAGGGGTTTGAAGAGAAATAGGGTGATGTATTGCTTAGCTAGGAATTAAGCTATGAAATTACTTTTATTATTTTTTTAAAAAATTGGTCTAGGTGGTCCTTGCTGCTGCTTTTTTGCCTTCTGCCACTCTCTATCAGCTCATTATCTTTATTAAATATAGAATTAAATGCATGTATTCTTTTAAATAGGTTCTCAGGGCAAATTCTGATCTGCCGTGATAGTGTAAATCCATGTCAGTGGAAGGGGATGTTTCAGTCCTGCATAACTGGAATCCCATTAAAAGCAAGGAGCTTTGCAGTGGTGCTGTTAGCAAGAAGGGATTTTCAGGAGTCCTCCACACAGGTTTATGTGCTCACTAAGTGTGTCAGGGAGCGGCACAAGAGAATAAACCCGGTTCTTTCTAGAGTATCCATGAGAGGTTTTACAGCTCTCAGTTGCTGTTACTGGATGCACTTTTTGCTCCTTTAAGTGGGTATGGCTCAGTGTCAGGGCAGGAGTTTCACCATTTCCCTTTGCTTAGAGAGCTTCCCAGTGGGGAAACCCTCTGGAGGAAGGCTGGGACTGACTTTTCCCAGACAGCAACCAGGTTGGAGGAGGAGGAAGTTTGTGGGGTGCAGAGGTGGGCACAGAACAGGAGGAGATACATAACCTATAGCACAGCAGAGATCAGAAAGGGCTGACAAAGGTGGAGCTGACAAAAAACCAGACCTTGTGTAGCAGAAAACACTTTTTTCTGAGTGACCAGAGATGACTTTTGGTGACGTTCTGGATCCCATTGAAAAGAGATTGACCTGAGACCAAGCTTAAATGAAAGAAATTTGCACCTGTAAAGAAAGAGTGATCAGGTGGAATCAATATTTTTTATTTCTATTCTGCTGCTTCTTTAGTTTCTTCCACTTCAGAAAGTCTTACACTTGTTTTTACTCCCAAACTACTTTTTTCAAGTCTGCTCATGATGGTTTTTATGTACTTCTTAAGATGAAATGTTCTAGTCAGTCTTGCATCAAAGTCCTGCCTTCCTAGGATTCAACAGAATACAATAAGCTAGTGAATGCATGAGACAGAGTAAGAAAAGTCTTGGAAGGGGTGAACCTGGTCAAAAATGGGCTTAGCAGAGTCTGTTCAGAGACTCACAGAGCCTGGGAAATAAGGAACAAGACCTGATGTGGCTGCAGAACTGGATTATTTAGGATGGAGCAGATAGCTGGCTTGCCTGGAGATCTGTGCTGATAGACAGAAAGATCTGCAGGAAAGGCAGGAAAGGAACACAGAGAGCACAGCCTCACCCTCCAAGAGAAAGAGCTGCTCAGGTGTGTGGAGCTGTTGTGGACAACAGCCTGGTGGAGAGCTTTGGGTCAGGATTAGAGGAGAGGCCAGGCAGGGTAACTTTGTGTGGGGGATTTTAAGGACATGGTTGGGGGGAAGAACCAGATAAAATCCATGGAACTGGAGATTCTCTCCTGCCAGTTACTGAAAGGGGAGTGTGGGGGGGTGCAAATAGTTCAGGAGGCTGCTGAAGGGAGTCAGAATTAGCCTTTTAATATGGATTGGAATGATAAAATCATCAAGAGTGTGAAAGACCTCCAAGGTGAAGTCCTTCAGGAGTCAGGTGTAGATGTCTGTGTAGTAAAGATAGTTAATCCCTAGATCCTATGAATTCATAGACTAAGAGGCAGCAAGAGCATTATGATACCTCCATCTGGTCATAAAGGATTCATTTTTCTTCAGAAAGTTTCCTCCCCTGAACATTTGCATTAGATATATATAAATATTTATTACTTGTGCTATATTTTGTAGATATTAATTTTCTGCTGCTTATATTTATTTAAACTAAATAATATTGTAAGGTCTTGTAAATGTGTTAAAGACATTTAATCTGTCCTTTGGAGTAAAGTCAGTGGATCAAGATGAAGAATTAATATATCTTTCCTTCTTTTCTTGGTTATTTTATCAAATATACATAACTTTATTAAGGAAAAAAATGAAACTACCAACATTCACTGCAATTTTTTGTGGTTATCCAATTGATGTTGCTTTTCTTTCTGAACCTTTAAAAAATAATTCAGTATAAACATATGGCCTATGTACAAGGCTATTTGAGACAGTTCAGAAGGTAGTAGCTCACTTAATTTGTTGATTTTTAAAGATTAATAAAATCCAGACTAGTAAAAGAGTTATGCAGATGTTCTTGACATGACAATGTAGTCCAGCTGATTAGTGGTGCAACCAAGGACACCAAAAGGCTTTTAAGAGCTCAGCTTTGTACT
Source organism: Onychostruthus taczanowskii (assembly GCF_017590055.1). NCBI lineage: Eukaryota > Metazoa > Chordata > Aves > Passeriformes > Passeridae > Onychostruthus > Onychostruthus taczanowskii. The sequence goes on along the minus strand of NW_024499239.1, from coordinate 25,993,301 downwards.
GGTTGGGGATAAAATATCAACTTCTACATGCTACTAATCTTTACTGTTGGAAAGAAATAATGCACTCAGGAAATGCTCATATGTGACCTTTTTCTCATACTGCATTCATTCAAATACCGATACTTAAGTGATTAGCCTGAAATACCTTTAGGAAAATACCCTTGGGCTGAACAGAACAGCCCTCCCAGGGAATCTTAACATCTACATCTGCTGTACTAAATTCATGTTTCTGATGATTATCAGCCAAAGAAGCAGAACACAGATGACTGTTTTAACCAAAAAATGGTGACTGTAGATTGCAGCAGAGTTCTCAGCCAGCTGTAGTTTACTTGTGTGCTCTGAACACAAATTTTTCTTTAGTCTTGGAAAATATAATATAATATTCATGTTCTCTCCCCCAGTGTTTAGCAACTATAAGCATAATTCAGATATTTTGCTAATGGTATTTAAAATTTGCAGAAGATATGGGTCATTATTGGTGTATTTTCCTGAAAGGAAGAAAAGTCACTCCCATTTCAACTTCTTCTCTTGGTGTTTGACTGTGAAACCTCAAATGACCATCAGCACAGCACTCCTTTCCAAAAATCAGTAAAATCTGTGGTGATTCTTTCGAATGTTCATTGTTTGAATGTCCATCTTTGTAGTCTTTGAACATATCTAATGGTTAGTGTTGGAAACAAAAAGTATCCTTAGTGTTCTGTACTAAAACAGAAATGAAAGAAACAAGATAAGTCAATGTTGCTATTGTACAGAGTACTCAGATCACCTCTTCAAAACATTTGGGGCTAAAAATATGAGAGAAGATGACAGCTCCTTCTTCTGCAAAAGCAAGATCTCACCATTTCTGCTTGAGCATCTTTGAGAAGGCTGGAGATGCAGTAATCTGCCTGAAAGCAGGTTTCCATAGTCTCCCCAATATCAAACGAAGAAAAGAGGTGGATAAGCTTTAGATACAAGATTTAGCTTTAGATACAAGACTGGGAATCAGGATATCTGAAAAACTTTGAACAAAGAGACAATGTTCCTGAGGAGGGTGAAACACCCCACCTGAATGTGTGAGACCAGAGCACAAATGGACAGTGGAGCAGTGACTCGCAATCTTTATATGCACATATTTGAGAGAATTTTCAGTTTTGTTAATGTATAGTGAACATCACTGCTGATGCAGATTCAAATCTAATGATACTGCAGAATTTACAGTTTTCTCTGACTTTTTTGGGGAAGTGAGTGGATCTTAATTTGAAATATCTGATAATTGTCTCCATCAGCATCCCAAGCACTAATATTCTACAATATTCTATGAGAATGGGACAAAGTTCTCACGCACTTCTGCTCAAGATATTTTATATTGCAGTTGTTGCAGTTGCAGAACCAGCAATATCATTCATCCACAATGCAGTTTGTCTTCCTGACTACAAAAATACTGATATTTATCCGCATTTTCATTTGTTTCAAAATTAGATGGGATAGAAATCAAGTGTTATCACACCATAAGATACATGTTAAAGTAAGATCCATAGGTGTGCATTACTTTGTGATGTATTTCACTTTTAAAAAGTGGTATTTGAACATGCCAAAACTTAAATGCTGCCCAAATTAGGATAGCTATGCCACATCCTTAGAAGTTTCAGCAGAATATCACTACTTAATCTAAATAAAAGTGCCAGAATTAATGCTATTCTTATGAAATATAGTGCCAGGAGACTTACAGTAAAACCTGACAATTCTCTGACTCTTCTAGTTGAAGTAAAAAAAAAAAATATGGATGATGATTAAATGAAAGAATTGCCTCTGGATTCAAAACAGTGTAATGTTATGTTGGTCATTAAAGTGAACTGCTGTTTTCCTTTCATTTTTATGACAGAATTGAAGAGCACTTGAAAAATACTGATCTTACAGGATGAAAGAGTATGATATGATCCTTTGCAAGTGGCAATTTGCAGAAGTGAGTGCTGAGTTCATGGATGTACAGGGAGTGGGATTTATTCCATCTGATTTTAGACATCCACAATGAGATGTACACGAGTGAGTGAGTTACTTCTACAGCCAATGGAGAGAAATAGACACTTCCTGGAAAGAGCTCCTGTGTGCTATTCTCTTCAGGAAAATATTCCCTCTGTTAGGGAATTCAAAGAATGTGCCTGCTGTGCAGACAGGCAAAGGCAGCCTCTGATGTGGGGCCTATTCTGATCTGGCAGGCTGACAGAACACAATCCTAGGAAGATTTAAGTAAAAGGAACTTTTCAGTGAAGGGCTGACAAAGTTAAATCAATTTGCTCAGAGACTTATCCAGTCATATTCTGAAAATCCTCAAGGACAGAGGTCCCACAACCTTGATTTAATCTCAAGGTTGATTTAATCCTTAACCACCATCACACCAAAGGCTCTTTTCCATTATGTCCAATCACAATTTCCCTTTTCTGTAACTCTTCTAGTTCCTGACTCTTTGGGTTCTGGTCTCTCCTCAGCACAGTCTTCATCATGTTTGTCTCGTGCTTCTTCCAGCACAGAATGTCTGTCATCAACACAGGCCTCATTTCAAGAGATATCCAGGCTTCTTGTGTGGTGCCATCCATCAGGATGCATTTCCTGCATCTTTTTCCCACTTTTTCCTGTTGGAATTGTGAAGTTCATCCCTCTTTGTGTATGTTTTTCCAAATGGATATCCAGCTATGTGAGGACAAGCTTTGATGTGCCAAATATGCCAGGGCATGTGGTTATTCTACATTCTAACACAGTGCAGCCCATTCCAGTAGTAGCATTAATCACTTTTATTTTCCAGATATGTGCCAATACATGTGACATGTATTCCAGACATGTGTCTAACCTGTATCAGCTGAAGACCAGATGGAGATTACAATAAAGGTGTGTATTCACACTGCTTGGATGTGAATTTTTCCTTCTGTGTACAGAATCCCTTTCCAGGGTGGTTGTTCCATAGAACTGCTAATTTGGTACTCTTGGTTTATTATTAAAAAACTGTTGATCTTATGTGTAGACCTTAAATTCACTGAGAATTGTGCTCAGGTCTGTGGCTAAATCCTTGACTTCTGTTGCATTAGTTGGCCTTTACCTTGATCACTCAAGATAAATTTTCACCTCATTATCCAGATAAATATGAGATAAATTTTATCTCATTATTGTTATCCAGGACAGTGGTGTTTCCCTGATGGCATTAATTAAAACATGCTTGTATTGGCTACCGTGGCTGAAGCAGCTGTTTAATTTTTTGTTTAAAAACCTTGTGTAGTTAATCCTAATTTTCTACTGATGGTCGATTGAAACTTTCTTGTTGTGAAATTATGCTATTATTCACATGGCCAGAAACACCAAAAAATCACTTAGGAAGTCTGAATTGGCATAGAAGCAGTTCACAGCTTTGGAAATTTTATCACATCCTTGAGTTTTCAGAACCTGGGTAAATATTAATTGATAGTAAGACTGAAGATTATTCAAACATATGGATATTTGTCCTAGTGTGTGTAAGGCTTGTGTAAATCAAATGTCTCTATTATATACACTCCATTTGCTGGAAGTATGTGGTTGCTGTTTGACTCCATCTGTATTTTCCCATTTTTTCTAACCTTTATTATTCTGAACTAGTGATATTAATTAAAGAAAATGAAATAACTGTTAGACACCTGATAATAATTCATTTGTGGTGACTTGGCCCTTAAAATCAGATGGTACTGAGTTTAGAAATGACATTTCCTTTTCGAGATGAGCACCAGCTGTACAGCTTGGACATGGATTTCAAGCCACAAAGATGTTCAAGCCTGTGGGTTTAGTTTTCTTCTCTATCATCACTCTAAATATAGAGATGTATTTTAGAGATGCCTCTCTAAAGCATGTTTTCTCTTTTGTAGATTGCATCCTATTTCTGTCTCCCTGCACCCCCCTCATTCTGCACAATTAACTGTATTTTAGTCTGGCTGTGTGATGCATTTTGTTCTGAACAGGGACCATCATTTATTAGAGATATTTTCTGCAGTGTCTGTAAGTTAGATAATTATTCTCACCAAGCTTTCCAAAAGGAGTCAAGTTGGCTTCTGCTCAGCAGAGTGAGTGCATTCTGAGTAATTCAGCACTGTCCAAATAATTATCTCTCTTTAGACTTCTGACGTGGTAGAACAATAGCTAAAAGAAACAGTGAACTCCTTTTCCCAGAAAAGCAATTCCTAAAGATGCATCTAAACCTTACGTGGTTTTCCTGCTGAGTCTCACAATATAAGTAGGTTTTGGGTCCCACACTGAAAAGGGAGATTGGTAATCCAGGGTCCCAGCTCCTTGTAAAACTTTGGAGTGATGTATGGACACCTGGCACTCTAAACTCTTGGTAATCAGAACAATAATTTCTGGTTTTTGAATGAAATTGTCACTGGAAATCCCACACTGAATGAGCAGACATCATTCAGGACTAGCAGTTATTTCCAAGTTTGGGGTTAAACCTTAGTGTAGGGTCAATAATCTGTTTCCTGTTTTCTCTTTTTCTATCAGCATCTCCATGCATAATTCTACTTAATTCTGTTACTGAATCCCTCATAAAAGTTCACCCATGACATTCCTTTTTTTTTCCTTTTTTTTTTCTTTTTTTTTTTTTTTTTTCCTGTCAGGAAACATTTTCTGTGTGTTTTTCATTTGTTTATTCCATTTTTCTTTCTTTCTTTCTCCTTCTCATGGGCAGTATTACCATTACAGTAATTTCAGATGGGACTGAGGTAGGGACAGGACTCTGGCTCTCAGTTTAACCAGGACTTCAGATTTCATTTTTTTTGTTTGTGGTCACAAAAGGTTTAGGACAGCAAAGAATTCATGCCTTTGTAACATCTCATTGAATTAAAAATATCAGAGTCTGCTATGACACAGACATGGTTATGTGGAAATAGAACTGCATTCTGGAAGTATCCATTAATTTCTTAAGCACTCTTCCTTCCCTCCCAGGATGTCTTTACCATGTTTGTCTCAGTTGGGAAATGATGTCTTGAAAGAAGTCTGATCTTATCCTTGTTCATTAGAGATATATTCAACAAGAGGACAGCTCAGAAATTCATGCCAAAATTTCTGACTGACCAGTGTTTTCAAGTTTTTGAAAAATCAAAGGAACAGAAGTTTCTGACTCTGCCACTTCATATTTCAGGAAACAACTTCAGTGCTGTAAAAGCATAGGTAGAGTCTGACTAACTTACATTTCTGAAATCATTTATGAAATATTATTTTGGTGGAGAGGCCAAGCCAGTAAGGCTGCTATGTTCCAAACCAACAGACATGTCTGTTCTTGAAAGAAAATAAAACTCAACTCTTCTCTTGCCTTGCTATTACACAGTTCAGAGCTGGTAGCTGAAGGCAAACAAGTAATCACCTCAGGTGATAAAGACATAATTCCAAGCTTATGTATAGTACTATTAACTTTATTTTTCTGAAAATATTAAAGAGAATATACCAGAATAATGCACAAACACCACATTCACTTGATGCTTTCAGTCACATCTGCAGTAAAAAGCTGTCAGGCACAACACGTAGGTGTAACATTCTTACTGTTTTTCTGAACTATGACTGGATTGGATGGTTCTGCTTTGAATATGAGAATAAGGTGTGTTATGAAGATTTAAATCTGATCCAAGTTAATCAAGAGTTATAAATCACAGGGCTTTTCAAGAAATGTACTTAGCTTACACAAACCCCTGTACTGCCCTGCTGGAAGAAGAGGAGGTAACATGAGACCTAATTTGACAAATTTGGGGCAGCAGAGCTTGATTTGACTCTCAATTTACTCGTGGTATGAGTATGAAACTATTATCCCTAAAATATAGCACTTTCATGTTCCTTGCCATGAGTCCTCATGTTGGAACTTCGTGGATGGTCTAAACAGGGGCTGATTTACTACTGAAAGTTGATAGGAATCCACTAAAAATTTCATAAAAACTTTTGAGCTGTCAAACATGTTAGTCTGCTTCTTGTGTAGGAACTTCCTTCCCACCAGGTCTGAACAATCTCTGGGGACCCTTGATGGTCCAGTTACAAAGACCTTTCCTGGCCTTGGTCTTTTGAGAAAATCAGAGAAAGTAACAAACCTTGACAACCTTTCATCTTTCTGCCAAATTATTTTCTTTCTCATATTAAATGCCATCCATTGTTTGCTGCTTCACAGGTGATTTAAACTAACATGACTGCATGGAAGGCTTTGCAACGTCTTTTTTTAGCCTGTAAGGATGTGATGCTATTTATGAGTCAAAGTAGGCTACATTTAATTGTCAGTGAGCCTGTGATTTATTTGGCAGGATTACAGGATTTTACTGATTTATCTGTTTATTTTGTTGCTGTCATACAGTGCCCTTTAGTTAGTGATGGACTAATACATTCAGTGTTGTTTGCTTGCTTTTTCCTCATTAGTAAACAGCTCCAGACACTCTTTATTTGCTTAAGCCATATGCTTTCCAGAGGCTTTGGCCATTCATCTGTGATGAGAGTTGTGATGCACAGTGTGCTGTGCACAGCTTACCTTGTGCCGTCCCAGGTGGACCAAGTGTAACAGAGACATTTTCCTTTTTCCTCCTTATTTCATAAACAGCACCGTTAATTTCTGTGTGTACATTCCTGCTGCAAGTCTACCAATAGCTGAGGCAGAAGCTGCTTGCCAGCCATGTGGGAGTGAGGAAGGCTGCGAGTTATTTTAACTCTTTATTGGTCACCTTGAATTTTATGACAGCAGGTTTTTTGTGTGTGTTTTTAAAGCAAAGAAACAAAACCCCCAGCTCTTCCAAAATTAAATGCACTGAAAATAGGAAGCTGCAGAGCCTTCTGGAACAGCCTGTAAGAATATTACAAAAAACTTTTACAGATCTGTACATAAATTATAGAAATGAAAATATCAAGTTCCAGAGATATAATTGTAAAAACCCTATAGAATTTAAATGAAAATGAGAGTCTTTTTTAAATTGCTCTTTTAACCATCCTATAAATTGTTAAAAGGAGAATATTGTTCCCTGTTAAACTCTTTAAGGAGGCTCTGAGAGTTCCTAATATTCTAATCACATTCCGAAAGGTGATCCCAACTCTGCAGTCTTCCTCACATGATTGGATTCACTGACAGCTGTGGATTTGTTCCAAAAATGCAAATCCTATGCTTTACATCAAGGGACATGATAGGAAAGTTATCCAATATAAATTGTTATCTTACTTTTGAGCGCAAACCATTCCTAGTGCAGATTCTAGGGCAGAATCTGCAGCTGGGTTTGGTGGATGGCTGCCACAGCAGCCTGCCCATCTGAGTTTGTGGCAGGAATTACTAACACAGCTTTAGAGCTGACCAAATTCCTTCACCAGTGGATCAAAGAAGAGTCCCAGGAAGAATTATGCAACCCTGGGAACACCTCCATACATCCTTTTATTGTTATTAAATTATTACTAAATTGCTGGTTGTAGTTTCATGTGCAGGTGTGAATGATTGTTGGACCAGGGCTCTCTCTCGTGCTGAGAGAGAAGGGCAGGGACAAGCCATAATTATTCCTGTTCATCATGATGGGATAAAAAGACTGGAAGGTGCTGCCTATCCAGGATCTACAATAAAAGCAGAAACTGCACAAAAAGAAAAGTAGAGATTGTGCTTTTTTCAGCACATAATCCCAGCCTCTGGCCCTACTGCCCTTCCTATTTCTTACTGTACAGCGAAGTTCACCACCGCCGTTTTACTTTATGGTTCTTAATGAACAATTAAATGAAGACCTTTGATGTGATTTTCATTTTGATCTGTGCTTAATTTTGAATCTGATATCCAGTGATGAACTTATTTGCTCAACCAGTGACAAGTACCTCAAATGCATTTCCTGAGACCAAGGTCTTCACACCTTCCTGTTCTTATCTTGTTCACAAAGACGTTTTTTATTCACCCTCAAATTCAGACCTAAGCCCTTTTGTGCTTCAGGACTTGTGTTGCAGTTGGTTTAACTTCTTTTGGAGAGAAGCTTATCACAGAGACAGGACTTGTGTTTTCCTTCCAGTCAGATGACTGTACTGTAACACAATACTCTGCACACGAGATTTTAAAGCACTTCCATACCAAGCCTGTCTCTGCCTTCTCTTTAGTGCCTGTCAAAATAGTACTCCTGCAAGCCTTCTGTTTTACAGAGGGTGAAAAAAAAACCTGGGAGAGCAGAAACCAGCAATCTCTGTATTCCAGCAAAAAGAAGAGAAATGGCTTTGAGATTGCAATGTAATTTCAGGCTCTGAAAATGAAATTGGCTTCATGGAGGAAGAAAGGCAGGGGGGAAAAAAAAAAGGAAAAGGAAAAGAACTGCTACTGAAACATTTTCTCTCTGTCTCTTTTGGCTTTAATTGCTTCTCTCTCTTCTGGCCTGATTGCTTTTAATGTGAAGTATATGTTTAACATTGAAATAGTGAAAACATAAGTTGTTTGCCTGAAACCGTTGCATTTTATATGGAGATGTCATCGCTCCTCCCCCTTATCTTCATGTCTCTTTATCTGCTTTTGAACTCCAGGATAAATCAGAGGGAAGAAATCATACACTAGGGAAGAGATTTACCTTAATGGTGATTCTAATGGTGGGAACAGATGTTTGTTAAATAGTATTTTGAAAGATTAGCAAAGAATGAGAACACTTTGAAAAGCAATCAAGTTGTTTTTGTGGCCACCATTATTGATTCTGGGCATGTTTTTAGGCTGTCCCAATTGTGAAGGAAAACATTAATTTAACACACTTAGTCAAACAGATCCCATTTTTTAATTTATTTATCTTTCATTTAGGGCTGTATTGATTATCAAAGGATACATAAAGTGATGGAGGAATTTCACAATTCCTAGGAAGGGTCAATTGAAATGGCATTGTGCCTGGCCATGGGATCAAACATCCATCACTGATACTGTGAGAAAAATTAACTCTATTCCACCCTAAAAGGGTTGATGTTCTTTAAAAGGTCCCTCCCAACCCAAACTATTCCATCATTCCTTAAATATATTTTAGTTTATTTACATAATTAGTAATTCATTCTTCACATTATCAACTATTATATCAGTTCTTATTTTAATCCACAAGTTTTACCTGTCTTTTATTCTGTTCCCCATCCCCACTAGGCCAGGGGATTGAGGAAATGAGCAAGGGATTTGTGGTACTTAGCTGCCAGCTGGAGTCAAACATCAAACTGGTATTAATAAAATCACTTTAGTTAAAGAGAAAAAAAACATTGAAACCTCAGTTCTTAAAAGCAGTGAAAGAATTTAAAGTATATTTATCTTTTTTTCATGGTCTTAACAGTAAAAATGTTATGAATTCTGGTTGTTAACAAGAAAGTATCCCATTATCAAAAGTGAGAAAGGAAGACATGTTAGCAGTACTGAAATGCACAGAAGGGTTACTGCAGACCAGGAAACTGCCTCTCCTCCATGAACATAGATCAGCTGAAAAACAAGAGGCTTAAAATTCTCTCTGGGGAGGTTTATGTCAAACTGGAGGCAAACTTTCCTAGTGGCTCATGGTGAGGACCATGAAATGGTTAATAGATTACCTGAAAGAACTGTAAAATTTCCATCACTCTAAATACTGAAAGCCAGGGAAGATAAATATTAATCAAAAATGGCAACTCTTTAATTGACTGGGGTTTGAGTCAAAGGCATAATGACTTGATGCTGCTTACATCCTTTTTTTTTTCACATTTATTGTTTAATAATATAAGTGACCATGAATCAGTTAATTCATTTTTCTTGGGCCTAGTAAACCCCCTGATAAACAGGGGTGCTCTTCAAGGATAAAAAAAAAAAAAAAGAAATTAAGCAATGAAAAGAATCTTTAAATTAAAAAAGAAGATGAAACTTAAGGAGATTAGACAAAGCAATCACTCAAAGTTCTCACTTCTTCCCCCTGACGCTGGAAAGATCCCAAATGACCAGCTTAGAGTTAGACATTGATGCTTTCAAAGTCTAAACTCAACTGAAATGCATCTCCTCCCCTGCCTAAATCCCCAAGGCCTGACTTCAGTAAACAGGCTCAGTCTATCTAACCCAAATCAGAAATGCAAAGCTCTTCCCAATATGAAATGCCAGACATTTTCTTTTCAAGTAACATAACTTAATTAGTGTGGCCATCTGTAAAAATGAATAGAAGACTTGGTTGAATTCTCACCTTTTCCTGGAAAAGGTCCAAACACAGATCAATCTTTTCTCAGAAGAGAACTCACAAGAAAGCAGAGTAAATTACCTCCATAGGAAAAAAAAAATCAATACTTATGAAGTCTGTACATTTCAGCAATGAAGTCTGAATCCTTTTTTTTTTTTAATGGATGGAAGGGAAAATTTCAGGATGTCAGTCTTGAAAGGACAGAGGCAATTGCTGGCAGCCCTGATTTTCACAAACAAATTTTGGAAGGGAATGTTCTTCTTGCTGACAACTTTAAGTTGTTCCCTAGTTAAGAAGAGGCATTTTTCAAGCTATTCTTTGGCACATGTTGCAGAAAGCCCAGCTGCCTAGGGTCAGCATTCTCGATTCCATCCATGGATAAATTTCAGGCACATAAATATTTCATGAGATTTTTGAGATGTCTGAAAATCCTGCCTTATGTCCTTTAAGGTAGAAAAGCCACAACAAAATCCAAGTTAATCAAATCACAGAAAAAAAACAACAACAACAAAAAAAAAAACTAACAAAACCAACAACACATTAACAACCTGTTGTCTTGCTCTACTGTTTGTTTTTAATGGTGCCACATTTGAGTCTAATTTTGGGTGTTAGATTTTCTCTTTTTCTCTCCTTAGTTAATAAAATGCATTAATAACAATTGGTGTGATTATAACTTGACTTGATTATCTTTATAGCACAGAGTCATTTGGCTAAAAGGACACTTATAAAAACAGCTCATTAAATTGACATGCTTTCTTTAATTTTCCATTTTCCTCTTAGAAATGCAGTATTAAAATATGGCAAACAGTGAATTCTAAGGAGAATGGGAGGCACATCTATTTAATTAGTTTTCCAGAAAGAGAAGTCTTCCTGAAATTTGGTTATTTTTGTTTTATATTGGATCTAAAAAAAAATCAGCAGAAGTTTATCAGTATTTGTAGCCATATTTTCATGCATACAGTTTTCTTTAAATCCACATTAACACTTTTCTCTTTCAGTCCTCAAAGATATGCAGCAATAGTCAAATGGCATCTGGTCAGATTTCATTGTCACTAATAAGGATTATTTTTTTGAAAGAGTGCAACAAGATAAACCAACCTCCTGTATGTCCATGAACTTTTTGGGGGATGATTTTGACATCACATTGCACACAGATCAAGCTGATATCTGTACCCAAGCTAATTAATCTGAGGGTAGACTTGCCTTAAAGTCACCACTGTCACCCTATTCCAGGCAATGGCATTTGGTTTGTGTCTGCAGGTATAAGGAATTATCATATTTCTTGACATTATTAATAATCTGTCATTTAATTCCTTCAATTTATATCAAAAAAGCAAACAATAATGCAGTTTGTGAACACTAAGGTTTAATTAGTGGGAGCTGATCTAAGTGAACATAGTTTTTACTTTCATCTCTGGACTCAACTAGTCCAAGCTGTTTTCCTGACCTAATCTTGGACCTTGCTAAAAACCAGTGAGAAACTGGGGTGCTGCAGCCAACAGCCAGATTTGTCATTCAGTTGAGTTTTAATTTGCATTCTACTTTTAGGCAAAGCCAGTTTTTTGTTTTGAAACAAAAGGAAATGTTGATAAAGGTACTTTCAAAAAAGGAATGTCTTTACTTACAAAGTCTTAGGACATGGTGCAGGACTGAACAAGACATCCATATTAAAGCTTGGGTACACAATATTAGATTCAAATTCTAGGTCTGACCTTTAACATACCTCACATTAGTGGAATAACCTTCTTCTCCTTGGCCAGCATAAACCACTGTGTGAGAACTGACGTTACCTGAGTCTGGATGCCACTAAAACACCAGAATTGTTCTCACTCCAGACCAAAATCCCACTAAATCAGTATTGTTTGCAGTAGTGGCTAAACCAAGTGCCTAAGAAAGAGTGATAGAACAGGACCAGCTTATACCAAGATTTCTATGCTTATATCCTTCCAGACCCAGGTGTTTGCATAGGTTCCACCACTGGCTTTGCATTTAGCAATTGTCAATGGATTTCTCTTCTACAGACCGCTCTTGGCACGCCTTCAGTTCATCTAAACTTTTCAATCCAACACATCTTTAGCTCACTAAAAACACCAAAGGCATCCTTTGGGTACTGTGAGCTAATTTCTCCTGCAAAATGAGTTTTGTTGTAAGTGTGGGGAAATGTGAGGTTTCATGTAGAATTATTAACTTTGGAAAAGTCCTCTAAAAAACAGGGAAGGCTGAAAAAATAGGTTGGATCTGTGTTTTGCATGTTTCATGTTATTACAACCCTCTACAGAAGGCAATGATAACCCAGGTTCCTGTTAATAAATCCCTCAGAGCAAAATAGAATCAAACACCACCAAATGAAGTGTGTTTGTAAATACACACATGTAGGGCTTATTGCAGAATAATTTAGTTGCACAGGAAAACAGACATGCAGCCATTTTGGTTGCTATTACCTATAGAACTATAACAATAAAAAAGCATAAAGAAGTCACTTGAGAATATGCATAAGAAAGAGAAGGAAAGGACAAGAATGTGAGGATCTCACCACTCGTACGCCTCACAATGAGGTCTGGTTACTGTACAATGATGGTCATAGTGTTGGTCACAGACTGGCTCCTTTGGGTGATAAAGGAAAAGTTCCCAGAAAAAATCCCCAATAGTATAAGGGCCACTGGATTTATATTCACTCAGGCTCAGGTAGGAACTCCCAAGTACCTCCCCTGGAGTGGGACATTTCAGGTGGGTGATGTTTTGTTGTGGATCAGGAACACCTGGATGATGGAATGCTGTGGATCAGGAATATCTGGATGATGGAATGTTGTGGATCAGAGACACCTGGATGATGGAATGCTGTAGATCAGGGACACCTGGATGATGGAATGCTCTGGATCAGGGACACCTGGTTGTGGAATGATGTGGATCAGGAACACCTGAATGTGGAATGTTGTGATCAGGGGACACTCAGGAGTCTTTGATGCCTTCTAATTCCATACAGCTGCCCATCACAGGAGTGCAGCTGGGCCCATCGTGGCCCATCATGGCCCCTCAGCAGAGTGAACACTTTCAGGCCTCCAGGTGTGAATACCCCAGGAACTCCAGAGCAGGGGAGTTACCACAGCTGAGTTCTCTGACAAGGACAAGGAGACAATTCCTGACTCACAGGGCTCCCCTCTTTCCTTATGTCATCCATCACCAGCTGCAGCCTGAGCTGGGCTGTGCTCACCCTCGGTACTCTGCACAGCAGCAGCTTGCCTCTGATTGCTTGAGCCATCAGCATCCCAGTCTCTCTTCCAGGATCACCTCTGGATACATTCTTCTCCCTAGACCTGGGATTGGACAGTAATATCCCCTTTATCTTGTCCCCAGTTCCTGTCACAACCCAAGTTCTGTATTTGGGGAGGGGTGGCTTCAGCAGTCACAGATGAGCAGCTCTTTCCTTGCAGTTTGCTACAGTGGGCAAAAATCCTCTGATGATTTTAGAAATTATTTTAGCCATTAATAATTTTAGTCTCTCACATGTCTTCTACAGGTGGGACAATAGACTTTTAATAAGCCCATTGTTCACATTAGACATCTGTTGAGGATTCAGTAGAGACACTTCTATTCTGACAAAAACGTCCTTTATGTTAGCAAAAATAGCCTCTACCACTTTCTTCACTGCTGCAAGAGCTACATGTGACTCAGCAGATTTGGAGCCTGGTTACATCATTTAACATCTGTGTCTCTATCTCACTGGCAAGGTCAATTTGTTCCTGCAAATAGATTTCCCTCAGCTACAAGGGGCAGTCAGTTCATGAATTCCCAGGGGTTCAGTTCTTCTTGCTCTCCCTTCTCTCTGACACAATTCCAATTGGGGATGCTATTAAGCATTGTAAAGTTAACATTCTGCTGTGTATAGGTAGCAGCACTCAATTTATATCTATCTTTTAGGTCTTTTTGTTCTGAAGTCCTCATTGTAGTCATACTGTCTACATGGTATAAAGCCAACTTTTGAATGAGTTGCAATTTTCTGGTTTTTTACTTTTGAGCATTGATGGAAGGCCAGATTGGTCTTCTACACTGCTGATGGGCTAGACTTCTCTAGACCACATAAAAATCCAATATTTCCAACAGAAAATCCTTTATTTTGTTTTATTTTTACATTGAGATTTAATTTTATATTTACCTTGACTTTTATAACCAATTTTTTTCTTTACTACTAGTATTGAAGGAGAGCTGCCAAATTTCATTCTCCAGCATATTTCTTTTCTGTGGCTAACACTGGTAATTACAAGAGGAATTTAAAAAATATATTGCAGTTTATTGGTTCAATGTTTGTTAATTTTTCCCTCAGGTAGTGTATAGTGGATCAAAAACCTTTTACTAAAAGTACTAATTCAGTATTGCAGCTTAAAAAGATCAGTCTAGAACTGACATATTATTCCAAATAGATTATAGATTATTTCCTTGAAAACTAGCTGTCTATACAACTCAAAGCCATGCCAAATTAAAAACAATATGGTTAAGATTTTGTTGAGCAGTAACAATTTATTTAAACAGACATCTGGCGTTTAAAATAAACAAAGGAGAAAACCCATGTGACATTATTTGAATTCAGCGTCATTTGTTTGTTCCTTTCTAAGGTTTTTTAGACTGAAATTGCATAAAATCATTGATTTATTATACATTTGTAGGAATCCCTCTAACTTTTTGTTCCAAGGAAATGCTTGGAATGCATCTCCTTAGCAAAGCAAATGTGGAAATAGAATATAAGATGTTAACAAAAGATCAAGAGCAATATGAAGCAAGTACGTGGCATTTAATCTTTTCCCTTGTAACCTGGTTTCCTGACATAACTCCACCAACTTCAATGGAACTACATCAAAACACAACAGCTGGCTCCAGGCAAGTGAATTTAAGGCCCTTTCACAGTGGGGCAATGGGAGCCCTCCCTTTTCAAAACATCAAACACCCAATAAAACAGAAGGGATAAATCTCCTGCTGCTCCGGTCCCATAACTCACAGCGACAGCTCGGGTCAAGGAACAGCTCAGCTGCATTAATGCAGCAGTAGTGATAAAACAGTGATAAATCTTCAGGAGCAGCCAGAGCTGAGGTGTTTGGGATGAAGACAGAACACACAGAGCTGTGCAAAGCTGCCTCAGGTCTGTCAGGGTCAGCACCTGGTGGGGTTGGCAAACCCCTTTCACTCCTGAGAGCACAGAATAGAGATATTCAAGGCAGGTCTGGAACCTTGTAAGACATTTGTTCTAGTCTGGGCTAATAGGGTTTGCCAGGCTCCAACTAATTGCATAACTGGACTACTGTGTCCAGTTCTGGGCCCTCAGTTTGGGAAGGACATGGAGATGCTTGAGCACATCCAGAGGAAGCAATGAGGCTGGAGAGGGGCTTGGAACACAAACCCTGTGAGGAATGACTGAGGGAGCTGGAGGTGCTCAGCCTGGAGAAAAGGAGACTCAGGGGGGACCTTATCACTCTCTACAGCTCCCTGAAAGGTGCCTGTGCTCAGCTGGGGCTGGGCTCTGTCTCCAGGCAGCACTGACACAACCAGAGGACACAGCCTCCAGCTGCATCAAGGGAAATACATGTTGGATATCAGGAAAAATATTTTTATGGAAAGAGTGATAAAGCTCTGGAATGGCTGCCCAGGCAGGTGGTGCAGTCGCCATCCCTGGGTGTGTTTAACAAAGCCTGGATGTGGCACTGGGTGCCAGGGTTTAGTTGAGGTGTTGGGGCTGGGGTGGACTCAATGATCTTGAAGGTCTCTTCCAACCTAGTCATTCTGTAAATTCAGTGAATTAATTCCAACCTAGTCATTCTGTGCATTCTGTGAATCAATTCCATATGTTTGCAGTGTTTTGCCAGTGCCAGTGGGATAACCCACCAGAGCTGTCTTGTGAAAACACATGGAATTAGCTGGAGCCTGGCAAACCTTATTAGCACAGATCTGCAGCACTTGGTTCTGCTCAGAAGATACTTTAACCCTTCCTCTCTCTTGGCAGCATGCAAAACAATCCCAAAAACGAAGCACAATTTGGATAAGAGGTAATGTCTTTAACTGGGAGGTTGCATGTGGCTGAAAAGCTAATTAAAATCAAGAGAATTTTGAAATGCTGCTACAATACAAAAGACTGAGACAAGCACACAGGAAGGTTAAGACAAGATGATTACAGAAGTGCTTCTGTGATTCTTCACTCTGGAAACTGGGCTTCAGTCTACTGATTACCTCTTGGGAAATCTCTTGAACACCTGTCTGATCTCATTAATAAACATTTTAATTTATTCACACGTCTTAACTGCAAACAGAAGCTTTCTTTTTAATGGTCATGAAAGGTGTGTGTCTGTACAGTCCTAGAAAATGAGGCAGGTAAGGAGCACAAATTAATAAACTCTTCTAGTAATATCAACTCTATGTGCTTGTTCAAATAAACGCTCAAAAAGTCTTGGGACAAACTTGTTTACAGTGAAAAACCAACATGATAAATCATTCAGGAATTATTCTTTTGAAAAGCCACAATTTTCTACACTTGATTAATTTACTGAAAATGCTGAGAAAGACAATAATATCTGGCAGGCTCTGTTCTCAGTGGGGTCCATAGAAGAAAGCTCTTCAGCAATGTAAATCTGTGCAGATCAACTGTGTGAAACCTCTTGACCATTATTATAAAGGGGATGTGTTTACTACTTCAGGGCTTAAAAACCTATCCCATTATAAGAGGAAATTTTTTTAAGGATATATATTAATTATAATTTTTTTTTTTTTACTTAACAGATTTGCAAACACAAATCCAGTCCAGATTTGAAGTGAGAGATCTATGGGTTATGTGCAATCTATAAAATGACAACAAATGTTGTCAAACTGTGACTGTTTTCTCTTGTTTATTCCTTGATCCTTATTTCAGTTGTGTTCCCTGACATGGGTAGGAGAATGGTCAGGGAAGCACTGAGAGGAGCTGTTAAAACAGCTTTTCTGTGAAGGCTGAAACATCAGGCAGGTTAACAAAACCCTGGAGGGGTAAAGGGGAATGTTGTCCTGTTCAAAGGTCTGACAGCTCTTCCTGCTTGGGATGCATTCCTTCACCCTCCTTCAAGACTTTTCTTTGCCCTTCCTATTGGATTCTTTTCATTATAAAACTTAATAGCATGTCCAGCCTTTTACCTTGCAGAGGAGAAGAAAGATCTTTTATATCCCCTGTATTTTCCTCGTGTCATGATACAAGCATTCCAATAATTGTGGTCTTTCTACTCCCCGCTGCTCCTGAGCCACACACTTTGAACCTGAAGGTTTCGTTTTAAAAACCCTACAAAGTGCTGTGGAACTTGACTAATAAAACCTATCATCCTCTGAGCCATGCCATGAACCACAGCATTTTGGGAAATGCTCTCAGACGCACTGTGCTGTGGTTTTTGGGATTCTCCTGTGCAGGGCCAAGAGTTGGATTCAATGATCCTTGTGGGCCCCTTCCAACTCAGCATATTTTTGGTTATATGGTGTCTCTCCACTCTTCAGCTTGATCTGCTTTTAAAGTATTCCAAGAGTGGAAGTGTACCAGGCTTTCTATCCTGTGCCTTATTGTGGCATGGATACATCCCAGTGTGTGACTAACACAGGTGATATGGACAAACTGGTCATAATGTGGAGCGAATTTACAAAACTCTTCAAAAATATTACAAAACTGGAGGACTGCTGGCACTCAGGGGGGAAGATTTAAGATATTATCCCCCTGGCTTTATTCCTTGTAAAAGAATGTGATTTTCTAAGCAAGCTATATGTAAAATTGAAAGTATAGCAGCTTGTTAGTTCTTCTTGAAGACCTCCAACATGTCTGGTTTTAGGGAATAGGAAGGTAGCCAACATTTGCTGAGAAGAGAATATCCTAAGTAGACAAAATGCTTTTGCCATTTATAATTTTATTCTGAACTTCATCTAATTTCCTAAACTTAGGAGATTTTAGAACAAAGTTCATGAGTTTTCTGCACAATGAAAGGAGATTGTCAATGTTAATGGCAGGGTAAATGTAAGATTTCATGGTGCTTTTTCCCTGAAAGAATTCCACACTTGTCCGAGATCCATGGGCAGCGCTTTTCGGATCCAGCTCCTAATACAGAGACCTTGAATAACAGAGTAACTTTTTTTGCCCTTCTATACCTCAGTTTCCTACATTTGCCATGAAACTCTTCTGACAGAATGAGAACATGATAATCTGGGTTTTTGGTGGAGACAGAGACCTGAAACACAGACCTCAGTGCTGACCCCATTAGGGTGTGTCAGAGCATTGTCTGACACAACTCTGTACCCAGTGATGTGCTTTGTAGTGTCAACACAGCTGTTTTAGAAGTTTTTAAAAACACATTGAAAATAAATAAATGGATTGACTAGAGGTATTCTTATCCTTCATCATTATGAAGGCTTCTAATTAGTGTATCCAGATCTTTCTGCTGCATCTCCTCAAGGCCAAGCTGTTCTAACTGAATAACAGGACCAAAAACTTCTTTAGGGAATGTCACATCAGTCCAGCATTAAACAAAAAAGGAAATAACAAAACCAGAATGAGGTAAAATGTAGATGAAATACAGAGATTAACCAAATAACAAATATAGCCTCTTATCCTAAGGCATTTAAGAGGCCCATTAGTGTCTGTATGGAAGGACAAAAATCTGACTTAAAATTAATTTCTGTTCACAACAGAATCTTTTACAAAAACATTGCATTTTTCTAGGGTTGATGCTGCATTTCTCATTATTATATTTCCACAGATCTCCAGTACCCCTGAAATTTCCTTTTCTCCATTCATCTTTCCTGCTTTGGAGTTAATTTGTATTTCCTTCCATTACTGACCCTGTCACTTTGCTTCCACTCCAGACTCCCATTGTTCTGCTCAAACTATTTATATTCAAGTCCTTGGTTACACTGCAGTCCATGACTTATTTCTGAATTAGTTACAATCCCAGACACATTATTCAATCTACTCCTTTCTTTTCTCAGCATCTTATCTCTCTATCAGAATTCATCCTCCCACTTAGGTTTTCATCAGACACATAGGTCAAGGATGGCTGATTTTTATTCACAGCACAAAACTCAAAAATATGAAATGACACTTTTTTACCAGCTTCATTTTTTTTTTTTTTTCATAATTAACATACATTTTGTCTCCAACAAAAAGACATTATTATGTGTTCACAAATTTCTCTGGATAGTCCTGAACTGGGCAGGAAATAGTCTTACCAGTCAAGTGTATTTTGGCAGTTCTGCTTCCAGCTGACCCAGAAATGCAGATGTATTTCATGGATACCTGCTGGATAGGTACTCCATTGGGTTTGCACCTCACCAACACACACTAGTTTGCTACATGATCCTGAAAAATTTTGGTGAATATTTTATTTGATCCATTCTCTTTTCTGTGTGCTGAATGATGACAAGGTGGAATAAGTTATCTTCTGTTAGTCCTGATGGATGTGTAGAGGGGGTCAAAATAACGCATTTTTTGTATTTTATAGGAAGTACTTCTCCAGGACCAACCTGAAAGGTTAATGCACACATCCAGCATCTGATCTTTAGTAAAGTGTGAAGAAAAAAGCATGAAATACTGAGATTAATAAACTTTGGAACAGTCCTTACAAAGACAACACTAAGAATTATTTTTAATGCTGCATTTTATACCAACCTGAACATAATCAGTTTTCGTTCTGCATGTTTTCCTTTTAACTGACCTTTGTGTCTGTTTTCCAGGACATTGTTTACTCTGGTTTATGCTGTCTGGCTTTATAAATGGATCTGTTGTGTGGTAAAGTCTCAAATGTGGGTGTTTTTTTCTTTTTCAGAAACGCAGACAAATTATGCCCATTGCTTTTACCTTCAATGGGTTCAACAAAATCAATTCAGTTATATTAGTAATGTACTCCCAACACTCAGCAGCCACCTAGGTTTGAATTTTAATAAAACTAACACACTGTGTACTGGCTGCTGCATGAGCAGTAGTATTATGTTGCACTTATATAATAATAATTCTATTTACTAGGCAAGATACAAATGAAACACCCAGAATGTAATAACACTAAAAAAAAAAAAATTAGAAGTCAAGATACTTTTTCAAGCACCATTACACCTGAAAATTAAGTGAACTGCAATGTTTTGTTTTACTTTTGTCTCTTCCCAGGCAGAGGTCCTGCCTCCTTAGGCAGGGAGCTACAATAAGTTTAGCTACTCAGTATTGATGTGAGCTGCTGCACAGAATACAGGATGATGTGTAAGCAAGACAATCTCTTGACACACTCTGTACTATTTTCTGTACTACACAGCATATGGGAGAAAGTAAATCTGGAATTATCAGCTAGCTAGCAATGAAACAGCAGAGTCTGGGGCCTTTTCCTTCTGCTTGTGCTGGTACAGAAGAACTAATTCCAGTACACCAGTCCCTCGTTCAGATCCTTCAGGTACTCAATTTCACCGCTTGCTGAAAGCCTTTTCCAAAAAATTCAACAGCACAAATTGCTGGATGACTGGAGAAGATGAACCACTTCTTTTGTGCTAAGGAAGCATCTCACTGCTGAAAATAGTAATTTAGTACTGAAGATGGAAGTATTGGCAGGACAATTAATGTGTGTGCTATGCTGAACTAAATATCTCTAGAAGGATATTTATATACTTAACCCATTTCTAGTCTTAATGTAGTTATTGAAAGAGGTCTGTTTGTGAGATTTTGTTTTATTTCACAGGTTTTCAGAGACATGCTGAACTTAGAGACCTGGTTTAATAGTGGCTTGGCAGGGCTGGGTTCATGGTTGGACTCAAAGATCTTAGAGGTTTTCCCCAACCTAAATAACTCTATTATTTTTAAAGTGACTGAAGTGATTTATAGTACTGTAAAGACCCTGTACCCAAGGGATTGCCAGATGGAACCATCTGAATCCTCCTGCCTTCCCTTGTCTTTGCTGTTGTGTTTATTATCCCAGATTAATTATTCACAAAGATAATGGGCACCCTGCAGTCAGGACAAATACTCATTTTCTCTCTCTGACAAAGCTTTATGAACAACAACCCCTCCTCATTGAGAGTTCTAATTAACAGTGTACTATTACGAGGAAAGCCATCATAATTTGCCTTGGTGCCAATGTTACATAATTAACATACCCCAGAGTGATGTCACACTGCTGTGAAATACCTTAACTGTGAAATACATCATTCCTCAGTTAAAACTGTATCCCAAGAATTGCTGTAAAAGAAACAGAAGTCCTACAACGTTCCTTCTTATCCTAACTTAGAACAGAGATTTTCCACACTGCATTGTTCCTGACATCAAAGCGTATGTTTTACAGGTTTTAATTAATTTCTCATGGAAAATCCCACCACGTTTGCAGTGCATGTATTATTTCCCCTCTGCTGGTGTTCCTAGAGCCCTGATTCTGTTCCTGCTCTTCTTTCCCTGGCATGTATTGTGTGCAGAATGGGGCTCCTGTGAATTGTCATAGTTTCAGTTGAATGAAGATGTAATAATGTGTTCCTTCTGAGAGTTTTGTTGAGGGCTTCTGCTAACGCTGTGGGAAAGCATCAAAAACACAAATTGGAGATGAGTGCTCAATGACTCCTTGCAAAGCTCGCTCATCAAATGTGCTTTCCTCTTTATTAGCACTGTAAATGCTTTGAGTGTGGAAAACTCATTTTGTGCATTGCTACAGAAAAGCTTAGTTGAAAATGGACTATGAAATATGCCAGTAATTTTTCAGTTAAAATAGGAGGAAAATGCACTTTATAATTACAGAATCACAGAGTAATTTAGGATGGAAAACATCCCCAACATCATCAAGTCCAACCTTTGACCCATCCCCACCTTGGCATGCAGACCAGAGCACTGAGTTCCACTTCCAGTCATTCCTTGAACAATCCAAGGGATGAGGGCTCCAAAACTCCCTGGGCAGTTCCAATGCCTGACCACCCTTTCAGAGAAGAAATTCTTCCTGATGTCCACCCTGAGCCTCCCCTGGCACAGCCTGAGGCCATTTTGTCCTGTCCTGTCACTGATTTACTGTGAAAATTTATTTCTGATCATTTTGTGAGCACCCAATTCAGGTTTTGAGGCTTGAGTTCAAGGAACCGGAGCACTCACAAATTCATAGGCAGCTGTAGCTCTTTGAAATATAAGTTTAAGAATTGAACCATTACATGTCCAAAGACAAGGAATACTGCTATCACATGACCGTTAAATTCTTCAAATTTTATGCAAATTATGGAGTTAGTAAAGAGTGTTTTTGTATTGCTTTGTGTCTGAGCTGCCCAGTTAGCTTCAAATTTCAGCAAAATCTCCCTTTTTCTGGTCATAGTGTCCCATGTGAAGGTACATACTCTGTTGTCTAATAAGGATTGAGCTGAACTTCATCCTTACCAGAGCAATCAATAGGGTGGTTCTACTCTATCCAACTTCTTAATTTGAAAGGCAGGAAAACAAAGGCAGGGTTTATAGTACATCAATTTTTTTGCAGACTCTACACTGCCCATTACATTTGGGTGAAATTGGTCAACAGCCTCAAAAAATACTGAACAAATAAGGCAAACATACAAAAAGGCACATGTGCAATGTGCTTCATGGCGTACAAACCACTCTACAAACCCAGAACTGCACCTGCAGACAGAGCCAGTCTATTTATCAATACTGCTTCTGTGAAATTATGCTGATTTTTGTCCTTTGAGATGTGAGATCTTTGATAATTTCTGTTAGAAATCCTGTGTTGTTGGAGTTATTGTACTTTAATCAACATTCAGCTTTCCTTACATTCTCTACGGCGGTAATGAAAAGGAAAAGCAGGAGATAAATGAATCATGGTTTCTTCAGTTCTGTTACAGAATTTTAAGAAAGGTTTTGGGCTGATTTATTAGCTATTGAGTAACACAACAGAAAATATTCATCATCCTTCAGTCTAAGGTCACAAGATGTTCTCAAAGATCTAAAATCACAGTAACAATTGAGGACTTAGATTTACTGCAAATTAATTGTAACATCTAAGGATCAAGAGATAAAAGGGGAAAAAAACCCACTATGTTTAAGAGATGCCAGAAGGTGGATAACACTTGTAATGTCAAATGAACAGGCTGTGATAAAGGATTTGATTCTTAGAGACTACCTCAGAAATAATAATAATAATAATAATAAGAGAAGGAATAGGAATAATAATTTTGGGGGTTTTTTGTTTTGTTTTATTTTTATTATTCTCATGATGGTGAGCATTGATTGATTTATTGCAGTTTCAAATTTCAGGTGCTGGATGGTATTTTGTATAGAAACACAGGTTAATTAAACTCTTAAAAGGTCATATTTAATACCATTGACCATAGAATCTTAGAACCACAGAGTGGTTTGGGATGGAAGGGACTTTCAAGACCATCTTGTTCCAATCCCCTGCCATGGGCACTTCCACTATCCCAGGGTGCTCCAAGCCCTATCCAAGGTGGCCTTGTACACTTCCAGGTAGCCAGGGGCAGCCACAGCTTCTCTGGGCAACTTGTGCCAGAGCCTCACCACCCTGACAGGGAAGAATTCCTAACAAAAAATATAAACAGACCATTCCTATTAGAGAGAGATGAGGCTGATAAAATTAACTAAACGTTAGTGGTGATAGAGTAAGCTTAAAAGGAGAATATGCCATTATGTAAAACCAGGTATTAAACTTCATTGGGAATGACTGATATGTCTTTTAAGTTAAATGAAAGCAAAACAGAGCTTTAAAAAATTATTGGAAAGGAAAGATCTGCAGTATTGTTAGAATTTTATGTGAGGAAACAGAGGGACTGTAAAGAGGGGATTGACAGTACAAATGGGAATAATGAAGCAGTACTGAGGAAGAATATTAAGATAAACATAAAAGGTTCTTTCAATACAATAGAAGACAAAGATAGGAAACAAAATATTTAAAAAATTGAAGGAGAAAACAAAGCATAGCAGTGCTAATAGCTAAAAATGAATAGGCAAGTGAACCACATCTTTACTAGGAGAGTATCCTCAACACAGTTGTGCAGACATGGATTTCCACCTGCTTTCAGGAGCAAAATGAAATAATTTGAGCAGTAGAATTCGAAAAGAACATGCTTCATAAGCATCCTGTCTGTAAAAGATTTCATTCAGAGGTGGAGAGTGAGTTCACAGTACATTGGGGGATTTTTTCCAGATTTAGCCAGTGATGGCTCTAAAAGGCCATTCCCTCTGGAAGTCACCACTTCATGAATATATACTTGTAGAAGAATGTGGTGCTGAAGGAAGGAAACAGAAATGCAATGGCTATGCCATAAATTTTGTAGCTTTGGGGGCTAGATATGGTTTAATTGAAATTGAGGATTTCTTGTCAATGTCAAGAAAGATGCTTTGCTTGATTCCGTCACTTAAACTTTGTTTTACATTTTCTGCATTTCTTTTTGAAGCACTTGTTTTTGGCCACTAGTGGATATTCATCCTTCACTAGATTAATCATATTTCCTCTTTTCTTAAGTGCCACGAGAACTAAAATCAGAACTTAACTCCTGAGATATAGAAGTTCTTTTATTGCAGACAGTAGTTGTGAACTTTTTGTTCCCTGATTTTGTGAGGCTAAGAGGCAAGACCCATTGCTTCCTTCTTAATGTGCTGATTTTTCTGGATGATGGAAGAAGCAGGAGGAGGCATGACATTTGCAGTTTATAATTATACATACTTGGGTCCTTTCCTTCTCATAATAGTGAGTGATAAAAGCAAAGCACGTTCCTTCCTCTTGGTGCCTATTCTGTACATAATGCATCTGTGTTATGTGATAATCAGCACATCTCCCACTTCATTATAATATATATAGCCAGGAGTTGCAGGAGTTCACACACTCTGCTATATTCAATTTATTGCCTTGTGGAACCCTCAGAAGTGCTGCAAAGTTTGGCCACTGGCACTCTTAGGAGTTTATATTGCCCTGAGAGGGAGATGTGCTGACTGCTCAGGAAAGGAAAAGTGCATTTAAAAGAAGCAAATACCATCACAGAAGGCTGCAGTGAAATAACTTTTAAGCATTTGATTAGGAGCCTCCAAAGCCAAAGAAGTTTAGAAGAAACAGCAAGGGCAGCTAATAACCTTAATTCAGTAGTATCCTGGCAAAGGTTGGCAATACACTTGATACTTGAGGGAAATATGGTGGAAGGTTGCTGAGTGAGCAAGCATGCTAATGGAGATACATAAACTGCATTAACTGATGGGACTGGGGAGTGGAAGATTGCCTGAGTTTATAATACACAAACTCTATCAATTACAGTATTTCAGAAGAAATAATATATCCAACAATTTTCTCTCTCTCACTGTCCCCCACAGTGAGGAGGAGACAGCTGGTGCAGTGGTATGCTAGGACAGGAATCCAAAAGAGGCTTGACCATGGTTTCAAACTGTTTTCAGATAAATCAATGCCTTTATATTTTGCAAAACTTACAGTAATATAAGAAAAACTTAGGAAAAGCAAATATTTCAGAAGTAAGGGACCACTCAGAAAGGATGATATGGCCCAATGCAGAAACAATTAAGAAAATAAAATCTAGCTTTTATTTCTGCCTCTGCCACTACAATTCCATGTTACTATTGGCATGTCACTTCATCTGACTGCTCTCCCTAACAGCACTTTTCAAAATGGGATGAGAGTACTACAGGGATGGGCTGGTTCTTATGATATATTTGCATTTATGTAAATAATTTTTAAAAATCACATTCACCAACAGATTTGGTGGCCAAGAACATTTAACTTTCAAATAAACACATAAACAAAAAGATTACATAAACCTGAGTCAAAAGTGGAGGCTCCTGTAACAGAAAAATGAGCTTGTGCAGCACAGTTACAGAGAATGCAGATAGGTCACAAATGCTAGTAAGCCAAAAGATTTTAAGAAAGCACTAATAATGCTGCCCTGAGATCTCACTGCAGAGGAACCAGGGCAGGAGACTGCCCAGGAAAACTCCATATCTTGTCACACCAGACTTCATAGAGTTTTCCTTTTAAATGATTGGTGTGAACAAGAGAAGCTCTTTTCTACCCATGCTCCTTTGGTACTTTTATATTTGAATTCAGACACTTAAGCCTGGGAAAGGGGGATTTTCTTTTCACTGAACTCTGCAGAAAATCTCTGACTTGGGAAAGGGCGGTGGAAGTCCTGACTGCACCCTTGTGTCCCACTTGTAATGTACATACACGGAGTGCAGACCATAGGAGGAAACCTAATTGTTGTTCCCTGGTCATTGTTCTGACACCTCTGTGTCTTGGTTTGAAAGGACAGGTGTCGGCCAAGGAAGGCAGGAGCCTCCCCTGAAATGGAAAACATAAACCCCCTCCCTCTGAATTACTATAATTTTGAAATTAATAGGCTGTCAGGCAAAGATATGGGAGTGGGAATAACAGTTCTTTATTAGGGAAAAAATAAAAATAAATGCAGTAATACAAAACAACCCTGGCAGAGTCAGAAGAGGAGCTGAGCCCTGTGTGTCAGGGTGGTGGCACAGTCCCATCCCATGGTGGCTCAGCCCTCCTGCAGTGCCAGCTGTGGTTCTGCTGGAGCAGGGATCCTGGAGAAGGGTGGATCCTGTTTTTTAAGTTCTTCTAAGCCTTCTGATGTTTACATTCTTGTAACGAACTTTCTCACACACTTTTCTGTAAATAATTAATTGCTTTACATTCTTCTGTGGAGGAGGAGAAATTTGATGAACTGTTGGTTTGTCTAGTGTTATTGGAGAGGTGGCACTGTCACCCTCCAATCCACTGTCACTTTTAAAAATCTATAAATGCTGAAGTCAAAAAATAAACACTCTCTTTTTTACCTTGCAAAATCTAGTGTCCACATCTTTCTGTTTCGTGTCCTAGTGTGACAGTGAAGTTTTCCTCTGAAGCTCCAGGGCTGCTGGAGATGGGCCTGCTCTTCCTCTGGAAATGCAGGGCAGGAGAAAGCTGCTCCTCTGGGAATGCAGTGGGCAAAGGCTGCTGGGCTGTTCCAGGCTCAGATTGTATCCAGGTAGGAATGCTTTGCTCCTCCCCTGGCTGGAGCATCTCCCCATGGGATGATGGAATTTGATCAGCCCTGCAGGGACACTCAGTGGCTATGAACAGAAGATAATTAATAAATAATGGACCATGAACAGAAGATAATTAATAATTAATGGATCATGAACAGCAGATATCTCCTGGAGGGAGGATTGGTTGTGGAAGAGATAAAGAAAAAACTGCCCAATGAACAGAAAGAACTGCCCCAGCTCTGACAGATGGTGATAGAACACACATCCCCAGGCACATCTTCCAACCCAAGACACTCTGGCACCTACTCTGTCAGTAAAACCTGAACAAATTGCAAATACACCATCAGAGCCATAAACAAATTCTCTGCCTGTTCATGCTGGCAAAGGAACCCCGTGGTTTCACTCCAGTGCAGGTTCCATAGCTGTGCCTTGGACAAAGGCACTTTTCAGTCCCTGTGGCAGCACCTGTAGCTGGGGTTACATGTCACACCCACACCATTTCACATCATTTTCTTCCTAGTAGGCAATGATGGTCCATCAAATGCTTCAGATCCTATCTGAAATTAAATGCTGGGCATTCTGTACCAGCCTTGTGGGAAATGGATTTTTTCCTTAAAATCAGTGCTTATCAGTCACAGACATACTTTATCCTTTTCATGTGATGTCATTGGATACATCCCAAAAATTAGTGCATTGTGGTGAGAAACAAATTTTATTTTATTTTCCATGCAATGATGCAAGAAAGCTCTGACTAACTCAAGGATAAAGGTTAGAAAAATAGCAATTAATGGTGAAACCTCCAGCTTCATGAGGACAGAGAAATATTAAACTACATTTTGCTAAGCATGTAGCAAAAGAAAAAAGAAAAAAAGAAAAAGGTGATGTGATAAGATGACCCATTTTGGACACAGATATTGCAAACAGTGGGGAATTTAATTGCCTTGCAATTAAAGGGTGAAGGCAGAGAGAGGGCAATAGGCAGGAAGACAGCTCAACCAGCAATGAATCATTCCTAAAAACCGAAGACTTTTAAAACACTCCGATCATTTGTAGATGTCTGCAGAAATAATGTGTGAATGTGGGAAAATTGATATGCGCTATAACAATGCCAGAGTTCCCCTAAAGACTTGAGTGTCTACCATACCATAAGAGAGAGATAAGACTTTAATATAAAAACTTCCAGTTGTTTCCAAAGCAGAGTTATTTTACCATTGTAGTCCTATAAATAAGATGTAGAAATGTATTAAATTCCCCTTCTTTTTTCCCCCCTTCACTTTGTTAGCAAAATAGAAAATTCTCTGCAGAGACTACTAACAGCAAATACTGCTAAATGAAATGTGATACATTTGAGGCCATTTCGCTGGTAAATAACTCGGGAAGATATCCAAATAGAATCAGTGATTTGCTAGAGAGATACAAAAAATACCACTTCTAGCAAAATATTTTTTGCTGTTGATAGAGGAAGGGAGGAAGACTGAAGCAGAGGGATGTGAAAGTATCTGCTTAGTACAGGAATAAACAAAACCCTCCTTGCAATTCACAGAAAGCTGAAAGGTCATAGTGGATATTGTCATGAGAAGAAATCCCAGTGAAAACATCATTTATAACATCATGCATTATCCCAACATCCTCTTATAACAGATTAATAGATAAACTGTCCAATCTCGTGTTCCTTTTGATTGTGTTTGATTATCCAGACATATTTCATGTCATGAAAGTGGGTCTATGATAATTGGAATTTTGCTGTACTGACATCCGACCTTTATTAATGTATATTACTAAAGTGGATTCCTTGCCAGCAACCTTTAGTACAGCAGAAAATTTGAAAAAAAATAATCATTGATAGCTTGAGAAAAAGAGAGCATGTGCTCATCCTCCTCAAAATTTACTTTATAAAATGTAATATTGCTGAGAACACCCTGCCCTGTACAGCAAACTCCTGGAGAATGATTGTCAGGGAACAGGGGGGAACAAGAGTGATTCTCTCACTCTGTCACCCCAAAGGTTTTCTCCCCTCACCTTCTTTTCCCTCTGTCCTCACTGTGTTTATGACATAATATGGGCTCCCTCTGGTGACTAATTGAACACCTGCAAATTCCCAAAGCTTTTAATCAAAGGGTGAAGCTGATGGATTGAATCACCTGCCTGCATACAGGGGACTGTGACATCCCTCTGCAGGAATTCCATCACAAACCTATACAAGCAACAAATCTGAGAGAAAGACACCTATCTTCCCCAAAGTTTTTATTCTAATATTTTCTAGCCATTAAAGACCATCCACTGCACCTGAGCAATGCAAGGCTGGAATTACAGGTTTCACATGAAGACAATGATTTTTGCAAACCCATTTTCCTGATCCAGGGATGGAAGAGGGAGTTGTCAGGGCCATGTGGCTGCTCTCAGGGTGGGATTTTGGGGGGATCCTGTGCAGGCCAAGAGTCAGATTTGGATGATCCTAGTAGGTCCCTTCCAGTTCAGGATATTCTATGTAAAAATCCAGTGTAGTGTTCTAGAATGTTTCAATATGATTTATTTCACAGGGAAGACAAGGTCAGTTTTTAAGATGCACAGCAAGTTCCAAAGAAAGCAAGGCTAGACTGAAGTTTCAGGGATTTCTGAGGCAGAATGCAGAAGTTCCTGGATATCACCACTGCTGGTCCTCTCATTCCTCAGCATTTAATAGGGCAGACTTTAGATATCTAATTATATTAATATCTTTAGATAATAGGGCCTTTTTAGATATTCTAAGTGCCTGCAAGCCCCTCCTAACCATGTTTTTGGTTATAACCACAGAAACAGTGCTTCCTAACAGCTGTCACATAGTGAATGCAGGGAGCTTTGCACAAAAGTAAGTAAAAAAAGTTACTTTAAATGAAGCGAGAGTAATGGGTTTAGTTTAATGTAAGGCAATTTCATGAACAAAAATGTCACTATTTTAAGCCACCTTGAAGGTTTCTCACTATTTTTCCCACGTTGCAGGAGCACAGAGATGTCTGAGATGAAGACAGGGCATGTCCTTTGCAGTAAACCTTTTAGGGAGGAACATCCTGACATGTGAGATCACCAGCAGTTTTCTGTATCTTTTGGCTGGATAATAGGGGAACCATAGGAAAAAAAAAAAAAAAAAAAAAAAAGGAATGATGTCTCATTTTGAGCATCATTCCAGAGATGTATAATTTTTCTTACTGTATTGGTATTATTACAACATTTAGACATTGTTTAATGCTAACTATTCACTGTAATATGTTTCATTACATTTTTTCCTAGGAATTTCATAAAACTTTTCAAAGGCACAGCAAGAGTTAACTTTATTTTGGGTTTCAGCCTAAGAACTATCAATATGTACCTTCATTCTGCAATGTGGTTGGGGTTTTTTTTGTAGCATAAATGTGGGTTTTTTTTCCTACTTTTGCATTTGAAAATGCAACAATACAGTAAATTCTACAAGTATTAAATCTCATTCTCTCACACTACCAGGCTGCATTCAAGGGTTTGGTCAGGCTGAGAGAGTTGGGGTTGTTCAGGCTGGAGAAGAGGAGGCTTCAGGGAGACATCTGAGCAACTTTCAGTTCCTGAAGTGGTGACAAGAAAGATGGAGAGGGACTTTGGACAAGGGCTTGGAGAGCCAGGAGAAGTGGAAACAGCTTAAAACTGAGAGAGGGCGGGGTTAGATGGGATATTGGGAAGAAATTCTTCCCTGTGAGGGTGGTGAGGCCATGGCACAGGGTGCCAAGAGAGGCTGTAGAATTCCCATCCCTGGAAGTGCTCAAGGCCAGGTTGGACAGGGTTTGGAGCAACTTGGGACAGTGTAAAGTGTTCCTGCCTTTTGCAGGGGCTTGGAACTGGATGAAATTTAAGGTCCCCCTTAAACCAAATCATTCTGTCATTCTTTGATTCTAAATCAGACTGCTAAGTGAATTAATAATTTCCTGGAATTACACTGGAATTGTTTTGAAAGGGGTGACTGAGATTATTATAATCTAATTTATAAATAGTCTCATACTTTACAGAATCTCTAAAGTCACCTACTAGAGAGTTGGTGTAATCAAGTCCTCTTCCATTTTCCTGCTGAGATGATCTCTTTATAATCCCACTGTCTACATTATGCAAATTTAATTAATTATATTTTAGCAAATACAAGGAATTATACATATCTTCCTATCAGCTTCAAGAACCAATAATAGCAATTATTTATGTTGCTTTTGCACCTTTAGTTTTTTCCACTTTTAAAAAAATTGTGGACAGATTTTTTTCTAAAAGTTTGGGATTCATTAGGTTTTTGTAATTATTAGCTACAATTTTTTGAAAAGATATTTTTTTTAGCTATGGATGTTTCTACATTTTCAGCACACATTTTTCCAGTTTCCCAAAATTTCCTTGTGTGAATTTATTGCTTTCTTGAAAGTAATTAAGTAGCAAATGGATTAATCCCATTTTAAGTGTTTATAAGTGAAAAATTACTGGAAATACTTTGTTATTTCTATATTTGGAGATATCAGAAATGCATCTTTCAGGAAAAAACTTTTGACATTTTCACAGTATCAAGATAAATTAATGTGTAAAAATTATCTTTTTTTTTTTTTCTGCTTGCAAAATGCAGGCCTCTTAACAAAGGGTCATTCTTTGAAAAAAAATTAATTTTTTGCAATGAGCAAGTGATGTACAAACGTGACTGTGAACAGTACAGTGGTATCATAGAATCAGAGGATGTTTTTGTGTTGGAAGAGCATCTCATTCCACTAGACCAGGTTGCTCCAAGACCTGTCCAACCTGGCCTTGTATGTTCTCATTGCTCCAGGAGCAGCCACCTTGTTCCTCTCTCTGATTTGTTTAGTGACAGGAATCTGTGTTCTTAGAAATAGTGAAATCATTTAACGATCCATTATGTTTTCAGACTTTCTTACATCTGACACTCAATCTCAAGCAGCTGAAAATGTGTGTGTATAAAACACAGGAGGATTTACAGAAATAATTGCTGCCTTTGCCATTTCAAGGAAAAAAAAACAAAAAAAAACCCAAAAAACAAAACCCAAAAAAACCAAACCAAACCAAACCAAAAACCCCAAAACAAACAAACAAAAAAAAAACAACCACCCAAACCTGTCTCAATCTGAAAGAAGCCTCAGTTACTCTTTTTGAAGAGAACAGATTGAACTGCTAAACAACTGTTTCCACTGCAGCACTATTACTGCATGAAAAGGTGTCAGGTGTTTAAAAGCACAGGAAATATTAGATTTAGTCATGGGTTATGGGCTCTCTTTCTTCTCTCCATTTTCCTTCTGATGGCAGAACAGATCCCAGGCAGTTTGTTCCACATACACAATCTTCAGCTACATGTGTGTGTATGAAATCAAATTTATTTTAAGGATTAAAAATTACTATTTCATACCAAAAAGAATGAGTAATTGGAGAATGAAGTCTTTGGTCGTATATTTTTTTCATTAGGTGAGTCACAAGATTTGCTTGGTTTTCAGAGAAAGGAGATGGATGTTGTTTACTCTGCAAAAACTTTGTAAGAAAACTTCATCAGTCAGGATCTTTCACAATCAAAGATCCTGAAGAACTGCAGCCAGCTGTAATTTAATGTTGTGGAGCTTGATACTTTTACAATAATGAACAAAGAGACTTGGAAGTGGTGGAGTCACCATATATATAAATGTTGTCCTGTGTGAGCTCCTTTCCTTTAAAAAAGCACTGAGTCTAGAAGAAAATTTCCATTACTAATTGGTAAGGCCAAGGTGTGATAGCTGTCAGACCCTTCCAGGACAAATGGCTTCATCCCCACATCCAGGTCTGCACTGTGCAGATAATCAGACACAAATCTTGTCTTTTAAATTTTATATTCCATTTTCTTCAAAAGCAGAAGCAAGAGCTTTTGAATAATGAAATTTTTAGAGTCAAAATCCCAAGTTAAGAGCATTACTCCTGGTATGCAGTTCAATTTTAAGAGAATGGATTTTTTTTCCTTTTGTGATTAATTTGCATTGCTAGGGTGCTTTGAGCTGTGAAAACAAGGTCACTTTGTGGTGGCTTGGTTGAGTAAATCAGTCTTGGTGTAATAAATGATGGAACTGAAGGACGCAATAACACTTTAAAGGTCAAATCAAAGAAACCATGGATGTTACCTTGAAAATTTGATAAAGCAGGGCCTGTTCATGAGGCAACAATGGCATTGGAAAATATGCAAGAATCAGTTTGAAATTTTCTCAGAGGCTGCTGTGTCAGCATGGGTTCTCCACCCTGTGTCAAACAGCAGGATAATGAAAGGGAAGCACAACAATCACAATACTACTAAATCCTTGTCTTATTAAAGAAGAGAAAATGAGAAAGGAAAAATTAAACTAAATATGAAAATGGTTTTCATAAGTTGCCATAGGATTATATCCTTCTCTTAAACACACACAGTCTTCAATTCCTTATTGGAAGTAATATTGATTTCTAATTAAAGCTAAAGGTGTTATATTCAAAGTGAAAAAAAATTCAGTTTTGGGACACCACAAATAATTCATATTCCATACATTTTTGGAAATGGCCAGATGGGTCATGGCTAGATATGCCTTGACTTTGTTCAGTTTGGTTTCTGTTTCTTTGGTTTGTTTTAATCAGAAATAACCTAAACAATAAAAAATAATTTTTAAAAAATTATTCACGTGGTAAAAAGTATGTACTTAAATAAATATGAATCAAAGAAAGCAGATGAATTCACTTGCTACATAGAAATCTTGCAATAAAATCTCTTGAGGCACACAATATGTAGTACAACAAGAATGTAAATACTTCTCATTTAACCAAGTTTAATGCATTTTTTTTCTGTGGAAATGCATATGCAAAATCACTTTGATATTTAATGAGAGAAGCTGTTCTTGTTTAAGAATATAAATATATTTTTTCAGGTTCCCATTAAAATCACACAAAACTGAAATAATTTGGGAAGCTTTTCTAAGGGAGTAATCCTCATAGCTTTGCCTGTCTTGTCTTTGATACTGAAGTGTTGGTAATGGCAAAAATTGGGAAAATGGCAGGCTGCTCCTTGCCTGTTTCTTTTTGGTGCCACTTCGAGGATCCTTTGTTCATTGTATCCTGGTCACTGCTTCTTTCCTTAAAAGAGCTCAGGTCTAAGAAAAACAGTCTAAAACAGTCTAAGAAACAGTTGTTTAGATACTATTTTTCAAAAATTATTGACCTTTTTGCATCATCCCAGTTTCTGGAGACATCATTTGTTTCTTTGGGATTTCTTAGTAAGCTTTGTAATCAACTCCCTAGAAGTCAATCCTTTGATAAGTATATCGAAATGGATGAATATTTTAACTATGAATACAACCTTACTGTATTGTTCCTAACCAAACTGCCATTTAAATAGCTGTGCTATAAAGAATCTTTTTTTATCTTAAACATTTTTTTCCAAAGTCACACTTAAACTTCAAGCTCTGTGTGAGAGGGATGTGCTGCTGAAAATGTTCCAAATGCCTCATCATTAGCTCCAAACTGGAGGAGATTTCCCCCCTTATTTGGAAAAGCAGATAGAGAGGAAATTTTGTTTCAGGAGAGGGTGGCTGGATTGGATAGGCTGTGTGCCATTTCTATGCAATAATTTTCAAAGAGATTGTGGAAAGTATTATCTCCATACTCCATATCAAGGGGAACATCATGCTGTTTGGGAAGAATCCCCATATCCTCCATGTCAGGGGAGCTTCATGCTGTTTGGGAAGAATTTCCATATCCTCCATGTCAGGGGGAGCTTCATGCTGTTTGGGAAGAAGAGAGAGCCAGCTGCCTCTGTGCCCTAAAGCCAAAGCTCCCACCTCTGAAGCCCAGAGATGTGAAGTCCACAGGGATGCTGCTTTTGGCTGGGATTGAGTTAATTTTCTTCATAGCAGCCTGTCTGGTTCTGTGGTTTGGATTTGTGACCAGAACAATGTGGATAATTCAGGGATCTTTTCCCTGTTGCTGGGCAGTGCTCACACAGAGCCAAGGCCTTTTCTGCTCCCACCCCACCAGCAAGGAGTTGGGGGTGCACAAGGATCCAGGAGGGGACACAGCCAGGACAACTGACCCCAATTCCTCAAGGCATGTCCCAGATCCTATGGCCTTGTGCTCAGCATGTTTTATTTGCTTGTTGATTTGTTTCTTTTACTTCTTAAGCTGTGTTTCTCTCAGCCTCTTCTGTTCTCACTTTTACCCTTCCAGTTCTCTCTCCCTTTCTGATGGAGGCAGGGGTGTGGAGACCTTATCTGCCTGGGTTGAACCACAACAGGTTACATGAAATCACTTCTTCTGAGCACTCCCCACAACATCAAGTTTATCAAAGCTCTGATCTAAATGAAGAGATGTACGTGGACGCTGTGACTGCAGATTCTGGAGCTCACAACTGAGGGCTGATGCTCTTTTGCATCCTTTTTCTCTTGGCCTGAAGATCTACATCTTATCTTATACCTACATGGTAAACACAGGTCTTTGTGCAATCAGGAGTTTTCATTTGGTAAACTTGTGCACATTCTTTATTAAAGGAAAGCAGAGACCTCCTGGGGGCAAGTTTTATTAAACTGAACACTTTACTTTCTAAATCAAGCTATTAAAAACACATCAAATATGGAAAAGTGCAAGAGATTTCTTTTCCCTTTGAATTTTAGTCAGGATTTAGTCAGGATGAGGCATGTTTGTATCAGTCCTGCAGAATTAATAGAGCTTTCTTCTGTGTCAATACAGTCTAGCACCCAAGCTGCAGGAATTCCTGTGCTGCTTCCAAAAGAGCATTTTAAATCAATTTTTTCTATATTGAAATCAACTCCAATATATGTTGCAGGTGAAGTAATATTGAGTTTAAAGGTCAAAATTCTGTGCTCCTGTAACATGGAAAAAGGAGTGAGAGACCTTCAATGTGGCTTAAAGTAGAGAAAATTCCTGTAGCCTCCAGGCTTGCTTTTTAACCATGGGAATTAATAGTGAGTCACTGTTGGGTGTAAGAAACAGGTGTTTAAATGCATGCTGCATTCTGTGTCAGCTTTTAAACTGCATCGTGTTAGGGATTCATGACCTGGGACAGGAACATCTGCAAGAGAAGCAATATGATTTAAAAAAAATAATAAAGTTTCATTTTTCTGATTTACTTTTGGATTTTACATGGCTGAATGTTTACTCTGTGAAGTTTTAGAAACTGTAGCCATGTAAAGCAGCTAGACCTGGTATTTTACTATCTACTATGAACTTGTATTTCATGTCTTTGTAAACTTAGAGAGCTATTGGATATCTACAGGACAACATAACAAATGTCTGCACAATAAATAATTCTAATAGGAATTGCTCTCTAATCACTAGTTGAGCATATCATGGTTTGTTTTTTTTTTTTCTACTTTCTTCCTTTGTTTAATTTGTGTGTTTACTTGCCTTGTGTTATTGAATATTGTCCCATATCTCCACTTTCCTTCAGTTTATGGAGCTGCCTCTTGATGTTACGTGTTTCTTCTTTATCTGTTTTGGTCTGGCACTAATGCTACACATTCACAGGAAGACTGGGACATTTAGTGAGGGAAGTTCTGAACAGAGGTGACACCTGTGACTGCCCTTTCACCTGGCAGAAGAAGAACAACAACACTGAAAAGAACAGGAACAACATTTTCCCCTTGGAAATATTTCACTTCTATAGAAGAAATGAAATGGATGATGTACTCACTCAGTAGCTTTTTGGTACCTTTTCTTGTTTTAACCCAACAGTTTTTTCCCTTCCTTCCAATTCCACCCTGACATTTTAGAACTGAACTTTTTTCTTATTTTAGCAACACCAAAGATGTAGGAAGGGGAGAGGGAACAGAGTTGCTTTGTTCTCCTTCTTTTCTCCCAGTAAAAATGAGATGGGCTATCGACCCAGTGTATTTTCAGCCATCTAACAGCTAAACCTAAATTAGAAATTAGGAATGTGGTTAGGAAAGCCCATCACTTAATTTTGGCGTGTCTGTTTTTTCCTCTACATGCACCAGTGATGATGTAGAAATTCCAGGTTTTCACTTAAGAAGTCCTAGGTCAGTTAAATCACATGAACTTCTGCTGCTGTGGCTTGCCAGTCCATACTGATGTTTTTGTCTCAGCAGTCCTTAGATGGTTTTGGGGAAAAAAAAAAGAAAGAAAAAAAGATTAGAATTATGTAACCTCAGATTTATTTGATGATTTTATTATATAATTTGTGGTATTCTTGTCTTCTGACACAGTGGTTCACTCTTTCCTGGCTCAGACTGCTGGAAGAACAGGAGAAGGGACAAGGGGACCTCGAGATGCAGATCATCCAGCTGTCTTCAGGTTTAAGAATAATTTAATCTGTTTTGTGTTGCTTTATTGGGACTGACAACAAATGAATCACCTTGACTTTCTATAGGTATTTAGGAGAAATGGGCACTTCTGACCTATTTCCAATGTCTGTGTTAGGCTGCTATTATATGAAACATGTGGATTGTCTCCATTGACACAGAGGGTTTTCCTCTGAGGCCTCAGGCATATCCTTTCACTTTTCCCATGTCTCAATATGACCATATTATGTTTCTTGTCCCTTTTCTTCTCTTGCATAAGTAGACTGCTGTTTTTTTTCTGTAGGGACTGCTTTTCAATGTATTTTGCCTGAGTTTGAAACAGAATTTCTCTGTAATGTAAGCAGAGGAGATGAAGAACTTTCCTTTCTGTTACAAGGTTAAAATACTTCTGAACTTCATAAATCTCTGCTGTTGACTGTGCAGCAGAATTACACAGGCCTTTCATGTCTGGGGTTTTTTTAGATATCTTTCTGATATTATGAGGATGTCTCACAGTATGATCTCAAAATGAAAGATATTAAAGGAAAAAACAGATGAGAGAACTATTTCTCTCTTTTAAAAGAGCTACATGTATACCCAGATGTATAAAAATGTCAAACAACGTGCTCCTGTGTGGAATATGTTTAAATATGTCGTTATAATTATCTTTCTGAAGTGATGCCATTAGTTAAAAAATCAATGCTCTGAAGTAATGCTTTTAGAGAGAGTTGTTCAGTTGGAAGTTTGTTCTCCTAGATGAGACCTTTACTCAACATCCATCATTCAAAGGATATTTAAGGAAAGCAGATGTGTCTCTCATCTGCCCTGCTTTTATTAGAAAGAATGAAGAGATACTTTTTAAAGTTGTTCCACAAAAGCAGACTAATTAAAAGGCATGGTTATACACAGTATTTCAAATTTCTCAATTCAAATTAACTTTATTTTTTGCTTTCCTCAGGTACAATAACTACTCTTGAAAAAAGACTATTTCAGTTTGAGATCTTAAAGCTGAGGGACTGGGCTGGACATGATGCAGGCTTTCCAGTGAAGTCACATTGTTTTATACAATACAGCTTTCAGGAGATGTGAGAGATACCATAAAAAAAGAAAATAAGAAGTTTTTGTACCCTCAAGCACAGGGACTTTGCCTGGTTGGATAGGGAGGCTTTGGATGACTTCTTTCCAGGGTTCTTCCTTAATACGTAATATAAACATTGGTCTGTTGAATCTTTAAAAAAAAAAAAAAATTTATAAGATTGTGTCACTTTTACCACAGCTGCCAGCCTGCTATTCCCAGTCCTTTCCTGGCAATTCCCTGAGGCTAAGGTAAGGAGTGTGTCTCCAGGACTTTGGGTGAACTCTGAGTTCCCCACAGCTGGCCAGTGACACCACCCCAAAGGCACAGCTCTGCTGGGGACTGACAGACAGAACAGAACAGAACAGACCAGAACAGAACAGCCTTTGTGTTTGCATGTCCTTGGAGGGGATCTGGGGTTTTGCATGAGAGAGGGATCCCCCTTAAATCCTGACTGGTGCCTGAGATGTGGAGGAAAGCATGCTTTAAAAGGAGATCTGTGTTTAACTCTTGCACTGACAGGTTTTCTATGTCTCCCAGTTCAGGGGATTCATATTTAGATAATCCCCCAGGGATCTGGAGTCCATGCCAGATACCTAAAAGGTGCAATATCATATTTGAGCATCCAAATATTTTTGTGTTTGTGGCCCAAGAGTCACCCCTGACTGTCCCTTTGGAGTTGGTGTCTGGCATCCTTGACCCATTTTCTTGTTATATCTTCTGAGATTCTGATTGTAAAACAAAATATATTATTTCTTCTTGAAAAAAAGTCTAAACGGTATTTTCAGGAATGTGTTAGAATGTTAATTTATGGTTCTAAAATCTGAGAGAATGAGTAGGGAAAAGACTAGGAGCTACATAACTATCTAAAAGTATTATACAGAGCTATGAATATTTGACAAATACATTAAAGAAAGCAAAAGTCTTCAGGAATCTATAGTAGTCCCTAAGCTACCCTATCTACACCTAGCAGAGAGTTTGGGAGAAAGGAATAGTAGGAAAGGGGTGGAAGAGAAGAAGAGACAGAGGGAGAGAAAGAGAGGAGCTTAACACCCAGAAGCTGAGAATGAGAAGAGACTGCAAGGAGGCCTCTTTGATTAGCTTTAATTCAAACAAATTAGATCAGTGTTATTTGGAGGCCTGTGATTCATTAATTGAAATGACATCTTTAAGCACGCTTGAACTAGTCCTCAGCAGCATTAAGACTTCAGCCCTTGACGTCAGATTTTTCTTCCTTTTTTTTTTTTCCTTGCTGATACAATTGTCAGTCTTACTTTGTAAGGATAAACAAGAAAAAACATTGCAAAATTACTTGGAGACTCTTGCAGAAGCAAGAGTGTGCTCTGTAGCATTGCATGGGTTTTTTACTGTGTTTTAACTCCAGAATGACTGGAGGAAATGTGCTACACAGAATTTTATCTAATTAGCAGTTTGCAGAACCAGCTTTGCCTTAAATCTCAGTCAGCCTTGTGTTACCTCTTCATATTAATTGCATATCTGTAGAGTGTAGACCTTTTGAGAAAAGGTCTTCCCTGTTGTGCTGGTACAAATGTTTATGTGACTGTGTGGTGAACATAATTGGAGAAGTGATCCAGCTGGAAAAATAATTCCTCTCGCACTAAACTTTCTATTACTTCCTTCCCATCACTGCAGTGCACACAATGAAAAAGAGAAAAAGAGAAAAAGAGAAAAAGAGAAAAAAAAATATCAGCAGTAGTCATGGTTCCAACGTCGATCCTGCTGATGGAGATCTCATTCCTGGTTCAAGACTTGAGTGGTCTGGATTCTGCCTGCAGTCCACCCTCTCTTCTTGGCTCTCTTGCTGCCTTTTTTCTGTCCTGTGTTTATGCTTCTTCCCAGGGACCAAAAAATAATCATTGTCCCACAGAAGTTCTGTCCTCCCTCCACATGTTCGGCCCCTTCTCTGGTTACAACTTCTCCTTCATCATGTCCAGCTCTTGGTGTCCCTTGTCTTCCTCTTGGGACAGCTTAATGTCACTGATTTTCTCCCCTTGGCCAACCCCTGGGGGCAGTTACCGTGCCCCTGTTGTTCCTCCTTGGCCATGGCCCCTCATTGGGTTGGAAAGTTTGCTTCCAGCCAGTCCAGCACCCTCTGGTCACTGGGGATTTTCTCCAATTTCTGGAGAACTGGGCTGGCTTCCCTGGGCAGGAGCAGAGTGTGTGTTCAGCTCCTGTGGGGGCTCCCTCTGGGCCAGGGTGCTCAGATTCTCTGCAGGCAGTGGCAGGCAGTGCTGGGGAGGTTTTGCCTCCCCCTTTGCACACACTGCTGGGTCCTGCTCTGACACTTTCCTGCAGCACCGTGTCCCTGGAAGCCAGCCCAGGGATGCTGACACAGGCCTGCCGTGTGCCCACTCCTGCTCTGCTGGCATGGAAACGGCTAGAGTGGCCTGATAGCAAAAGAAGAAAACCTTTGCAACATTGTCAAAATAGTAAAATAAAAAGCAGACCTTTTTGTTTGGAAGTTTCTAGGTTTCCCATTGGTGATGGGCACACCCGGCACTGTGTTTCTGTAATTTTATGTTTTACAAATTAGCATATTTAATAATTTTTGTCCAATTAGAGCAGCTGGTTTGGTAAACTATGTAATCTTTGTAAGGCACTATTTGCTGAGGAGAAGTTAAGATCCTTGTTCAAAGATGCACAACAAATTTCTGACAGAGCCAGGGAGAAAAATCCCTTGTCCTACATTCGAGCCACCATCTAGGACTTATTGTTTCTCCTGCCTGTGTATTGATCACCTATTTATTTGTTGGCTGCTTGCCAAGACAAGGCCAGCTGATAAGTTAAACAAGCAGAAGGAAACCCAACACAACCAAAAAAACCCAAAAACAAGCTACTCTGGAGATTTGCAGCTCTCACTTAAAAGGAAGGCAGATAAGAGATAAGGGGTGGTGCCACCTCCTCAAACCTGCTGAGTTCCTGAAGCTTTTGAATAGTCGGTTCTACAGTTCCTCCTATTGTTTCTCTGTCAACTTTAAACCTCATAATCTGTGTCTTTGTTTCAAGCTTTTCTTTTTTGCATAAGCTTTGCCTTTTATTTGAAATCGATGTGGCTACAGGGGGAGAATAAGCTCAGGATCTGGTCCTGAGAGCTGCTCCCTCACGTTGCCAAGTAACAAGAGAGGGATGGTGGTCTGTTTTTCAGGGAGGCCAGGAATGGTCAAAGTACTTGTGTGAAAGGATGATAGGTGAGAATTTGGATGTGTATGTTTAAAGGAAAAATAGTTAGCAAAACAGAATGCTAAGAATATACCAAAAACTGAACTTAAAAGTAGAGTATGAAATAGCTTCATTTGCTTTCCTCTTGTAGCTTTTTGGTCAAATCAGAAATTACTTTTGCTCTTAAACATATGCATATTCCCACTGAAACCCATGCCTTCAGCATCCATGTGTGTCATTTTGTAATGGTGAGTCACCTAAAATTCAGTGAGGAGAAACTTCTTCCACAGAAATGGAAACAACAAGAGGAAATGATTGTCACAGAGAAACAGTGAACAATCAAAGGGCCTTCACTGTAAGAAAAAATTTGAAAAGAAGGTTTCTTGTGGTGTTTTGGAAGGAATTTTTACATGGACAGGTGGTGATAGGACAAGGGCAAATTAATTTAAACTAAAAGAGGAGAGATTTAAATTAGATGTTAGGAAGAAATTCTTTATTCAGAGGATTCTGAGGCGCTGGAACACTTTGCCCAGAGATGTGGATGCCCATCCCTGAGCAACCTGGTTTAGTGGAAGGTGTCCCTGCCCATGGCCAAAGGGTTGAAACAAGATGATCTTTAAGCTCTCTCTAACCCAAGGCATTCTATGATTTTGTGAATTTATATTTTTTTTTTCCCCTATCACCTTGGTGTTTTCCCTGTTCATTTCTAGAGCTTAGGCACTTTTTCCCAAAATGCTTATTTCATACTACATGTTTTCACAATAATTTTACATTTAGTCTAATTAAGTCTTTATTGATTTGACACAAA
Source organism: Onychostruthus taczanowskii (assembly GCF_017590055.1). NCBI lineage: Eukaryota > Metazoa > Chordata > Aves > Passeriformes > Passeridae > Onychostruthus > Onychostruthus taczanowskii. The sequence continues at coordinate 25,950,853 of NW_024499239.1, read as the reverse complement.
CCAACAACTGCATTTTATTCTGGAAGTCAGCTGAAAAATGTATTTCATCTACTGAACACAGATAATACACTTGCGAGTGCAGCTGGCATGTAATAAACTCTATTATCATTTTTCTACCTCTTCAAACACAGTATCAATCACATATTGATATTTGCAGTCAGAGATTCTAATTGATAGGCAGCATATAAAGTCTTTGCAGTACAATGAACTAAACACCAGCTACACTTTAATGCATTTTAATAAGGGTTTCACATTAAGAGAATTCTTTGATGTGGAAATTATTTTTCATTTGAAATTCATCCTCTTAACCTCTTCTGAACAGCATTACATTTTATTGAAATAGGAGCACCACTGTAGTACAGAGAGTCCAGGAACTTTCCCAAAACTACTGTGCTTCAGGTACAGGACTCCACATTTTCCTGAAATACTTATCTGGGCACGTGGATGGCACACAATGATTATATCACTTAAAACCTATCTCTACTTTGCAGAGAATTTTGTTCTCTGCAAAGTTATAAAATACCATTTATTCAGTCCATGCTGAATTTTGGATGCCCTGTTTTAACTTTCAAATTTGCTAAAATGTAACATATTCATGTTATTATTTTCTGTTCATATTGTTTGCAAATACTTTCCTTCTTTTCCAATTGTATTTATTCATTCCAACTGCAAACCCACCAACATTTCAAGACAATCTAGACAGGATGCCTGCACAGTACAATAAAAGGAAAATGATAGTAGGAAAATTGCTTTACTTGCAGGAAGAAAGGCTTCTGGATTCCATGTTATTAACCTAACATCACTTATTGCTGTGAAAACAGTGGAAGAAGAACTTCTCCCTCCTCCATGTTCTTCTTGTCCCACCCTCATTTGCAGAATGATTCTTCCCATTCAGGCTCTGTACCTGAATGCTTCTGCTAATAGAATAATCAGTTTCGTAGACATTGCTGATTAAGTTAAATACTTATAAATATTTAAAACACTTTGCATAAATCCAGAGATAAAAAAAGGAGGAAATTAATGGTAAACTCCTTTCTATGAGGTTTTTGGGAGTTTTTTTTGCCCATTATCCATCTGGTGATGGAGAGGTTTAGAAGAAGTTGTCATAGTAACAGGGCAACATAACTTTTAGAAACTGCAACTACTACATTGTAATAATGGAGCAATTTTCACAGCCTTGTATTTTTCTATTCCAGGTTGTGCTTGAACTAAATCTCATGCTGGCAAGATGTAAGGTGCATTGTGGGTTTGTTTTGGCTGGTTGGCTTTTTGGGGTTTGCTTCCCCAAGGTTTTTAAGAGGTTCACAGACAGAATGAGAACATTTAATTCCTATCCCTGAAACAGGATTACTGCTCCACAAACAACTCCTACCTTGAGTGCTGTGTATGTCACCAAGGTACCAAGGCTACCATTCCATGTTCAACACCTGTCCTGCTGAGTAGGAAACCACCTGGAAATGCCAAGGAAAAGGATGTGTTTGAGCTCCCACCCCTTCTGGGGCCCTAGATCCACACATGCAGTGCTGGATTCATCCCTGAGAATGGCAGGTATTTAGAAGAAGGATTAAAGTTAAAAGCTAAGCCAGGCCAGGCTCCTTGGAGAGTCAAGAAAGTACTTACAGAAAATAAATTCTGGCTGCATCTGAACTGAGTCACCTGAAGGTCTGCTGCTTCTCATCAGTTCTTATAGTGTTGGGAAGCAGAACTCTGGAGGGAACCTAACTGGGACATTTCAGGAAGCTCCTGGATTGGGGGAAAGAGCTCCAGAGCGCATTGATTTCCTCTGAGAGCAGCTGCCAGCTGCCTAAATAAAAGGGTATTTTTTTTTGGCTTTTTTTTTGTTTGTTTGTTTGGGTTTTTTTTTCTTTTTTCTGTTGTTGTTGTCATTGTTTTGGTTTTTTTTTTTTTTTACTTTCTTAATCAGAGGACTGTTGGGGAAGCCTTACAAAAGTGGCCAACAGAAACAGTGGAAGAAATCAGGCTGCATGGACAACTGTTTTGCTCTTGGGTGTGAAACAAAAGCACAGCCCAGCTGCAGTTCAGTTCTGCTCCCTCTTAGCTGTGCCCAAGCTGCTGCTGACACTGGGTTTGCTTTTGGTCTTGCAGCTTTGTCTGCAGTGTCACCCAGTTGCCACCTGGTACCCTGAACATTCTGCTCAAGTCCAACATCCCTCTTAGCATGGAAAAAGAAGCAGAGTTTTGTTCAAGTAACATTTTATATTTATCCATCAAAATGAGTAAAATACTGGGAGTCACAACTTGGAACTGGGTAGATGTTGGTGTTTAAGGGTCTGTGAGCTGGGTAGAGGGAGAGAGAGAGAAGCTGAAATCACTTAGTGATTCTCTCCTTGTCTTTAATGTTCTCAGCCTGACCATGAGCTGAATCCTGTTATCCCAATTTTCTTGTGTTCTTCTAGGCCTCTCTAAGTGATGAGTTCCCAAACTCCATGCAGCATCCATGACACACAGTTACCTCACAAGGCTGAGTACAAATTCTTAAGCAAGAATTCTCTGTACAAACTGTTAAATAAAAGGAATAAACCCCAGTCATTCTGGGCTAAAGAGATGATAGAAAACTACTGTATCACAAATATAACTATAGACCATGTCTAGGTTTTATTGTTGTTCTCGATATAAAATAAAACTGCTCAGCATTAATAGGATCCCTGTGGATTCAACTTCTCAGAGACTTTTTAAGAACTCGATTCTAAAGAATTTAGATCAGGAGTGACTGCTAGTCACTAGGGAGGGCAAGCAATAAAATGATAGACTCCTTTTTAAAAATTGTTTTTTCATAGTGCATATACCCAGATGCATTTTCCATTTTTTAATATCTTTTCCCTCTCCTCTTTGCAGCCTGGTTTGTATTCATTGTGCAAGGCAACAGAGATGAAAATCATTCCTCATATATGCACTGAGGGAAGCAAGAAGTAGGAAAGTACAGAAGTCAACGCATCCAACACGTATCACAAATACTAAACAGGGCTGGCACAAACCTGGCAGCTCCTGAAGTGTGCTTTGGAGTGCCTCAAATATATGCTGCATGTATACATTTGATATTTTATTTGTATATATTTGATATTTATTTTCATGTATATATTCAATATATGTATATATTTGATGTCTATTTGCATGTATATATTTGATATTTTATATGTATATATTTGATATTTATTTGCATGGATATATTTGTTACTGCATGTAGCAGTACTTCCACAGGGAATACTGGACCTCTCCTGGGTGAGCCACAGCATCCAAGTGCAACAGGAACCTGGATTCAGGCACTGCAAAGCTGGAACTCCTGAGCTATTTATTTAGTTCAGCTTGCTGCCCTGATCAGGACACATCTGTGCATTCTTTAATTATAAACACAGATCAGCTTTCCAGAGAGGTCATAGCAAGGCCATAATTAGCTCATTAAGCAAATTGTTCCACTATCTGATCAGGTTTTTAGTTCAGTATTTCCATTAGGTCGTCTAATATCTTAATGGAAAGGATAAAATTATCAGCTGGTATCAATCAGGGAAGTGCTGCCTACAGTTAACAAAACTATGGAGAATTACAAATAAATTAGGGTCTGGCCTGTTAGCTGCATCATTTTCTTACATTTTTGCCCTTGCTGTGTGTTTATTTTATTGGAAATTTGTAAGATTCAGTCTGTCAAGCAGGACAAACGTTGAAGAAGGATATATTCATGCTGTGGTTAAGTAAAGCACATTTTACTATGGTGGGAGAGAAACATAATTAGATGATGAAAAGACAACAAGGACCAAAGTGAGGATGAGAAGAAGTGAATTTATATGTTGGTTTGTGTTACGTGCTGAGATCACAGAATCACAGAATGGTTTGGGTTGGAAGGACCCTGAAAGACCATCTCATTCCAAGCCCCTGGGATGGGCAGGGACACCTTCCACTAGAGCAGGTTGCTCCAAGCCCCACCAATCTGGCCTTGGACACCTCCAGGGTGGAGGAAGCATCTACAGCTTCTCTGGGCAACCCTTACAGTAAAGAACTTCTTACTAAGATCTAATTTAACTCAGAGGTTTTGTTTTCTCCCTCTACTTTATGCTACTCAAAAGGCAGGACCCTGCCTTGATTCTACTGTGTGACTCAAAACCATTTTTTTTTTTTTTAATTCATTAGATAAAAATTTAGAGCTTGATTTGGAGAAAAATTACACTCTCCCTCTGATTTTGATGGATGCCAGTGCCCCCAGAGGATTTATGCTGCAGCTGGTGTGCACTATTTTCCCAGCCACTTAGGTAGTGAGCTAGGAAATGTGGGATGTCATCTGCCAGGGCATTTGGATAGTAAGATTTAAATACTTGGATGGATCATGACTTTGCTGCTTATACTGTAGATTTAATCCCAAATACTATAATACACAAAACCTAGGAAAATGACTTTTTTTTTTTGTCCACTTTATAGCTATGAAGTGGAAGACTGGGGGAAATAAAGGAATGCTGCTAGTGAATGAAACCAAAGGTTCATTCATTCCACTCCCTTGTTTCTCACAATTACCAGTAAGATTAAGATTAAGATTCAAGGCTGAGACACTTGGAATAAAATATCTAAACCCGTGGAGAATCAATTCAAAGGTGCTAGGTGACCAGCATGGGCATGTCACAGGATCTGTGGGGCTGCTGTGGCCCCCTGAAGGATCAACAGAAAGCAGCAAGTACTTGTGGGACATCTAACCTGTGTTTAGATGACTGAATTACACCCTCCAGAGTTTGGGGAATTGTTTATCTCATGCAGTGAAGTGCCTGTGATGTGGGAGCTGAATCCCCCTCCACATTTCAGTGATGACTGCGCTGGTGCTGCACATGGTGGAAGTGCACACACAAATGTCAGCATTTACATCTCAGTGTCTTCCTTTGCTAGCCCAGTCCCATTCTGGAGAACATTTTAAAAGAAAGAAAGCTTACATCCAGGGATATTCTAAATAAAATACCCTTTCAGTGAGGACTCACAGATTTTGGCAAATCTGGAGGCTTGGGTTTTCCGAAACAGATGTGAATCCAAATATTCATGCCTAATAGGTCCTGGAGGACCTTCTTTCCTGGTATTTTGCTATTCTTTTTCAAATATTAGTCTATATTTTTGGCTTCTGTACCATTCTGTGGCAATTATTTCTACATTTTTAGCATTAATTTATTTAAAACCTGCTGTTTGTTAATGCCTTTGGGCACTCATCTGTGTAAATGAATTAGTATTTCCCTATTCATTTTCTTTCATGTCGTTCATAGTTTTATAAACTTCTGTTTAAGTCTCCCTTTTATTTTCTTTTTTTGACTGAGGCATCCTAATTTAATTTGTTATCTTGAAAAGCACCACATACCTCCAGCCATTTTATTGCCTTTTCTGTGTCTTGTTTAGAACGCCCTGGTAAACAAATAATTTGGCCATGGTGAATATGGATGACATGTAAAACATCCATGAGTCATTGCCTGAACTCCTGAGAGGTCTGGTTTCATGCAGGGGATCTTTGCCAGCTCAGTAAAGAGTTCAGGGGCCAGATGCCTCCAAGTCACCTTTTATTCCTATCCCCAAACAAGTGATTTAAATCATGGAGAAGATGGAGCAGACATCCTCAAATTCTCACTGCTTCCCTCACGATGTGGCCAGAACTGCATTCTTTTCTTACTTACAGTATTTGAAAGCAAGAAGAAACAAAACCCAAACCAAATCACACAAAAATCAAAAAAGCAGAGTATAAAAGGTGCATGGGCTACTGGAGAGGCTCTTCAAATGGATTTAAAAAGGGTTAAGGAAAATGTCTCACTGGCTCTGTTGGCCAGGAGAAATGCTTAGTGAGCCAGAGAATCTCAGAACATGTGTGCCCATGGCACAGAAGGAAGAAGCAAATAATCAATTGTGTGCTTTATCAGCATGGTATTCAATTAAATTTCAATTAAGAAGGAAGAAATTGCAGCAGTCATTATCTAAGCTGTGGCCAGGCCCTTACACCAAATGTCAAGATATCCTTGTCAATTTGCAAACAGTTCAGATAAGGATTAAAATGCTCCAGACTGCATAGGAGGCCACAGTGAGCATTCCTAATGGTCTCTCTGTCCTTGCCTTGGAAACACTTCCAGTTTCTTGTTCACCAAAGTTAATGCCTCTCTTTTGAAAGATAATTCAATAAAACATTTTTGAATAGAAATTTAAAAAGAAAAAGTAAGAAGGAAATATTGTCAGGAATATGTGATTGCTAAACCAGAAAAATTCTGTCTTTAGCATGTTAAAATCACATTATTTAACAATGGAAATAGTTTTGAAAGACAGAAGAAGCCAGCTTGATAGCAAGCATCTCCAATCCAATATCCAAACTTTATTACCACTTCAATAAACAAGCTCTAAAGAAGCAATTAATCTCTATTTCTTGTTTTGACCACCTTTGCCTGCATAGAAAGGCATGAGAAGAAGACAAACAGCTGAGTAAGTTATGTTATTTTGTTTGATTCAGGATTAGAACTAAGAGATTCCTGAATTTCAGACTCAGATCACTGACCCGTATGTCTCAAGGTAGAATGTTGTTTATAAAAACACCATTTTTGGCTAATTTTGTCTTCCTTAGTGACTGCAGTAGTCCCACCAGAGCAATAGAAGATGAAAACTGATTTCCATTTATGACAAACAGAATGTAGAATCATGGAAATCTTATGTGCTAGGTTGTGTTTAGATAAGAGATATTCCAGTCACTAGAGAAATAAAAAACAGAAATATAACAGATTTTTATCCCAGTCCCCATAGGTGGAGTCTGTTTGGCTTTCCATAGATAGCAAAGCTTCAGCCTTTGGCAGACTTTGACCTCTCACATTCCTCTGTTTGAAGTACCACAGCTAGTGGCAGCCCTTGGAGTGCACAAATGTGAGCTTTCATTGCCTGTGCTTCTTCCTCAATTGTAATGTGTTTTAAAATCCACCCCATCTGACTTTTTCAAACTGTTCCTGTAACAAAAATGCAGGAAGCATACATGAGTGGAGTGTGCATTTCCCATGAGCAGCAGCATGCTGTTACTCCTCTATTGAGAGCTGTGACCCTATACACTAAAACAATTGCTCTGTTACATGTGTTTTTTCTTGACTATGATGCTTTCTGAATAATTCCCCTGTTGAGAGCTGGAAGGATACCACAGTACTTTGGGTTTTTGTGTTAAGTTTTTTTCCTTGCATGTCTTTTGTACTCAGACTAGATATGTATTTCTCTTTTTCTTGTTCTTCCTTTTCATGGCTGTCACTACCTTTTCACTTGCTAAGGGACATCTCTCTCCCCCGTTGGATTTTCTTTTCTTTTATCACTTTCCTTGTGTGATTACAATCCACCGATGCCTTTGGCATATTGTCCTGTGTCAGCAGACCAGGATATATCAGAGGCTGTTAAATAGATAGAATTTAAACTCAGGATTAAAGTGTGTTTTGATATGTGCCAGTCCTCTCTTCCAAGTCGATAATGATTTATTGATTTATGGTTTTTTATCCACTACAAAATCAGGCTTTTTTTGTACCTGCAGGTAAAAACTGTGGGTTATTTACTGAGCTCTGGATGCCTCACTGCCAAATTTGGTCCTCTCCCCATTTTATGCAGGAACAGAAGGAGTGCTGTGTGTCACTGAAGATACAGAAGTAAATCTAGAGAGATTCACATCCTTCAGGGACAGTCACTTCCATAATTTTGGGGAGCACCACTACTTTAAGCCAAGCACAGAGGCCAAAGCAGTTGTTACATCACATGGTGGAGTGGGAATCCCACTTGAAGGAGGGAGGATTTTCCCTGCAGAACACAGACATTGCTATTGGCAGTGCAGGCAGACTCCTTGGAGAGCTGCCTTTCCGCTGCTCTACAGCTGGGGATATATTTGTTTTTAATTATTATTTTGCTCTAGCCTGTGTCACAATGTAGAATGCAAATTGGTGTTGACTAACAGCACCTGGGAGGCAAATCCAGCTAAGAGAATAGAGTATAAATACAATCAAACCTATAGCTCAAATCTATATATTGCAATAATTTTTTGGGCAGAATAAAAAAAAAAAAAGTAAGTTTCACCTTTTTCTAATTTGGTATATTTTATTTCAGAATTTATTCTGTGGAACAACTCAAGCTATTTGAAGAATAGCTGAAAAATTAACTTTTTTTCTTAAATAAATTTTTTACTGTGCTTGCAAGCAAAGAACAAACCCAGACATTTGCAGGGATATTTAAAAGTTTCATTTTGGGCCTGGGAGAGCTGTGCAAGAGACACCACAGCTAGAGAGAGAACATGCCTTCTTTCTTCCCTGAAAAGAATCTGCCTTGTTCAAAATACTGGGATTTCCCCCTAAAAACATCCATATGGGATCAGATCACCTCTCCAGTCGCTCAGGATCTTGTCTGTGACCATGGCCCATGGTGGATGCTTAAAAAAGACTAAAAAAGCAGAACAAATGTAGTACTACGTTTTCAGAACACATTCCCAAGATTCAGACACCTGCATCGTGGGGATTTTCTGACCCAGAAGAGCTGTCTCAACCAGAGACAGAATTTTCTTGCATTGATGATTCCATTAACTTCTTAAATGTCTGTGACTTTTTCATATCACCAAAATTCTGTGACAAGATATTGCTCAGGATGACAAAAATGACATGTTGCCTTTTTTCATTTTCAGCCAGTCAGTTTCTCATCTCACTACACAAACCTGCCCTAGTTTATGGGGGAAAAAATAGACATTTTTTCCTACTTAATTTTTTTTCATTCTTCCATTGACACAACAGACTGAGCCTCAGAAAGCTCAGTAAAAGCCAGCCATGTGGAACAGCAGCATTTTCCTCATCACTGCTTATACCCCATTTGATAAATTTATAATTGTTGAGTCTTATGAGCCATGGGTTAAACAGAATTAGATGAGTCTGAACACGAGGATGTTTGTAGAGCTTAAGTGGGAGAAGAGAATGTGGAGTGGTGATCTAGAAGGAAAGAAAGAGAAGAGTACCCCAGCCAGCAGGCAAGCCTTCACAACCCCTCCACCAGAGGGATTAGGGAGAGAATCAGAAGGGTAAGGTAGAAAACTTGGGGGTTGAGATAAAGAGAGCATAATAGGGAAAGCAAAAGCCATGCACACAGGCAAAAAACCCCAAGGAATTAATTCACTGCTTCCTATGGACAGGCAGGTGTTCATTGACCTCCAGGAGAGCAGGGCCCCAGCCATGAAAGAGTGACTTGGGAAGGGAAACACCACACCTCCAAATGTCCCCCCTTTCCTCCTTCTTTCCCTACTTTCCATGGTCACATGGTGTGCAATATCCCTTTGGTCACTTGGGCTCACCTGTCCTGGCTGTGCCTCCTCCCAGCCCTCCCAGCCTGGCTGCAGGAAAAGCAGAAAAGGCCCTGGGATTGCAGGGATCTGTGTGATCCTGCTCAGCAACAACAAAAACATCTCTGTATCATCAACCCTGTGCTCAGCACAAACCCCAAACACAGCCCCACACCAGCCACTGGGAAGGAAATTAACTCTAGCCCATGCAAAACCAGCACACAGGGGGAAGAAAGAAAGAATGAAACCTAGAAAACACATTTTGCAGTTGTGCTGTTTGACACAGAGGAGAGCTGGGTCAAAACTCCAGCCCTGAACTCCTTGAACTCTGCCTTCGTGTATTCTTGTATTTGTGAGGTTCCCAGATGAAGAAAGGAATGATGAATATGACTCCTTGTTCTTAGAAAGCTAATTTATTATTTTATGATATTATATTGTATTAAAGAATACTAAGATAAACTATACTAATCTATACTGAAGAATACAGAAAGGATACAGACAGAAGGCTAAAAAAATAATAATGAAGAACTCGTGACTCTCTCCAGAGTCTGACACAGCTTGGCACTGATTGGCCAATAAGTCAAAAACAATTCACATGAATTCAATGAAACAATCACCTGTTGGTAAACAATGTCCAAACCACATTCCAAAGCAGCAAAACACAGGAGAAGCAAATGAGATAATATTGTTTTCCTTTTTCTCTGAAGCTTCTAATTTTCCCAGGAGAGAAATCCTGGTGAAGGGATTTTTCCAGAAAATATGACTGTGACAGTGTATTGTCAAGCACATGTGGCTTCAGGCTTGGTGGTTCAGGTTCCTGTCTTATTTCTATTCCCACCAACATTTGGGACAAAAAATTGCCTCCATCTTCCAAGGATGCGGGTGGAATTTTCTAATGCCAGTTGTTCTGCAGGGCAGGTGTGGCAGTAGTTAATTTATAAGCAGGCAGTTAACTGTGACTTGCTTGGCTTTGCTCTGCAGGACAATGTGGGAGCTCAGAGCTGTTCCTGTGAACCTTGTGTCCTCTCCAAAACTTTGGCCCCTCATGGCTGCTGCAGGGAAGAAGCAACAGCACAAGAGAAGTTAGGAGAGGAGGTGTAAACACCCTCCTTTATCTCTCCCTCAGGCAGCAATAACAGAACTTCAGGATATTTCAGTACCTCAGACAACCACAACCACCCACCCACCCGCTTGGGTCTGGCCCCACACTTTGGAAATGTTTTCTTTGTGTGAAATATGAACAAGCCCTCTCTCATCCTTCTCAAGGTCGTTATTTTTTATTGTGCAGTTACAGAAAGCTAAACCAATGACAAGTGGGAAAGGGTATGTGAGCTGGGGTTCCTTGTGGCAATAATTAGCCAACAACCAGAATTTTTTGTGTGGTCTCTGGCCCTGATGGTCACTAGTGTGAGCACATAATGAGATGTGACTGCCACAGGCCTGAGGCAAACATCTGAAATGGAAAACAGACCGCAGAGACCAGCTGGAATCATAACCTACAAACTTATATTTAAACCCTTTCCATTTTTTTTATCATGTGGGAATGTGGGGCACTTTTTTATGTTCTTGCCCTTTTTTAAGCAGGTCAGAGTATATTGTTTTTAATTGCCTTGATATCTCCCACAGACACAGAATGACCTCAGTCTCTAACCCTGAAAGCACTTTTCAAGAATAACTTCCAGGAACATATGTTAGAAATTGAGACATACTATGAGGGAAGCAAGTGAGAGAAAAAGAGTTCAGAAAATAGAAGCAAATCATTGTAGTACTATAGTAACACAATTCATTTTTAATTTACTCATTTGTGTGTGGTTTTAAACAATTTGAGAGATTCCACAGCAAACCAAATATTTTTATTATTTTATTAACAGCTGCTGAGTCCTAGTATTTTTGAAGGTCAGGTGGTTATTTAGTTATTTAAATATAAGCTTAACATGATAAAAACACACTGCAGGAGCTTATGCTTTGTGATTCTTGTAAGATATCTCCCTGCTTAAAATTATCATATGCCATTCATATTTATCCTTGCGCATGAATTATTCACACTGTGGATTTGTCCTTTCTGCCCTTTCAGCCTCCTTTCAGTCGTGCAGATGACTGACCCAGAACTTCCCTCACTGTCACCAATGTGGTCCTGTTGTAGAGTACTAGAGAGCCAAAAATAGAGTTTCACACTTCATGGAAAGGGAGGAAAAGAGGCTAGGAAAAATTTAAATTCTGTGTATAGTTAGCCACGTGCACTCTTTTGTTGAAAATATGGAAGAAGTGAAAGCCAAAATTATTCTTCATTTCTTGCTTCTTGGAGTGGTTGTCCACATGACTGTGATCATCTTGATTTTCCTGCACCACTTTTAAAGTGATGTGTGGGATCTTCTCTGTGCCTTCCTTCTAAACGTTGAGGAGACATTTTTGGCTGTAAATCCAAACCAATCCTTTAGCCTCTCTTTTTTGTACGTGCACTGATTTATATGGACTTGATGACTGGAAGGAAAGCTTTCTTAGACACAGAAATATAGGATGAAAAGAATATAGAAATAGTATAAATATAGGATAAATAGGATAAATATAGGATATAGGCTAGAAGGTAGAAAAGGATATGCAGCCAGGTCTAGCTTTCTACCATCCTGTTCAGTTGTGGTATTTGAATCACCTGAAAGTGGAGAGCTCAGCTTGAGGCCCGGAGAGCATTTCTCAAAACCCAGAGATTCAACAGGATTATTCCATATGACATTTCTCTTTTCTTCTCCATCTTTCCTCCTCTCCCACACAGGCAGACCATTATCTGTGTCCTCAGGCAATACAACAAGCCAGCTGCCATGAGGACAAAAGCCTTCAAACTTTAAAGCCTGCAATTTGCCTGAGGAGGAGAGAATGAGCAGAAAAGGTCAGACACACGAGTGTTGTCTTGGTCCTGATGTCCCTTTGGCTTTACAGAGCTCCCAGGCAATTTTAATATATTTCCAAGCACAAAGGTGCCTTAGGACCCAGTCCTCAGAGACTAAATTCTTTGGGCACAACCTTCCCTTTTCCAGTGCTTTGAAATGCTGGCAGCAAAGCTCAGGTCAGGTAGAAGAAATCACACTGCAGAAATATTTCTCACCTGGATAAATCATTCTTTTCTCCCTGTGTGAGGTTTTTTTTTTTTTTGAATTTTTTTTTCAATGAAAGCCTCACAGCACTTTGCCCATCTGTGCTATGGAAATCTCTTTTGACCTTGCAGAGTGGCCTGGCCATCCATCATGTCAGGGCTGAGCTACCTGCAAGGAGAGCACTGGGGACTGTCACCTCCCCTGCCTGCCTAAGTGACTGCAAAACCAGAGTAGAGCCCAGCCCCAGCTCTCCCCATACATCCCCTTCTCTGCTAGTCCTTAGGCTTTTCCCATCACTTTCTCCTGATTTATTTCTCATGGTTCAGTGGAAAAGTGAAAGTAAGCATACACACAAGGTCTTATTTACCTTTAGGTGAATATCTGTAGCATCAATCTTGGTAGCAAAGAAAATCTCAATTCTGCCACCTTTGTCTTTTTCCTGTTTTATTAGAGCACATATTCACATTTCAGAGCTAAAGAGAGGCTGATTTGCTCTTTCCTACAAACTGTGCCTCACCAGAACATTTCACATCAACTTTAACTCTCAGGCAACAAAAAGGAATGGGTAACAAGATGATGACTTAATCCAGCATCTTTTCAAGTCTATGGTCACCTTTCCTTTAAATCAAGACCTAAATCCTTATTCCTAAAAGCAGCTTTGACACTTAATCCTTGGAGGGAAAAAAAGGAAAGGGAGTGAGTCAAATACAATAAAACTCTGACATTTTTGTATTTGAAGGACACATCAACATGAATGCAAAAGCTTTGCTTGACCTATGCAGTGGCTTTGCAAGGAAACTGAGGAGAAGGTAAATAGGATCAATCCATACTTTTGGAAAACCTGAGGCTGAAAAGAAGGGAGAAATATAGTTCAAGTTTCAGAGAAAATACAGAAAAGGCAGAGAAGAGACCTAATAGTCCCCTTTCTCCTAATGTGGTCATAATAACTATAATTGTTTTGGGTTTTTTTTTTTTGTTTGTTTGTTTTGTTTTGTTTTTGGTGGTTTTTTTGTGGTTTTTTTTTTTTAATTTGTTTTGTTTTGGTTTTTGGTTTTTGTTTATTTGGGGTTTTCTTGGTAGGCTTTTTTGGTTTCGTTTGGTTTTTTGTTGGTTTTTTTGGTTAGTTGGTTGGTTGTTTTGGGGGTTTTTTTGGGTTTTTTTTAGGTTTATTGGTGGGGATTTTGTTTGTTTGTTTTTTGTTGCAATGAGTAAAGACCTCATCTTCTGATCCTCTTTAGCCTACCTGTTTCAGGCGACACACCCATTGTGCCCATGGCCTACACAAAATCTGCAGCTTGTACTGCAGATAGCTTCACAGCAGTGCTTGCTGCAGGATGTTCTCAGTGCAAAAAGCCATCAAAAAAAAAAGTTTTTCACATTAGAACAAGTAAAAACTCTCTTTTACAAGTCATTGCTAGCACAGGCTGGCAGTGTACCTCACCCACCTAACCTTTAGTTCTGTTCAGTGTGCAAGGTCAGATCCCTTTGTGCCTGCTGAGAGCCTCTGAGCTTGGCAGAAATTTTGCATGAATGCAGATGTCTACTAAAAAAGGAGTTTGTTGGCAGGATCAGGACCTTTTGAATAATTCTGAAATGACAACACAGCTGGAATGAAGAGCCTGACACGAATTCTGTGTCTAGGGTGGTCATTGATTGCTTTTGGTTTTACACAGAAAACAAAAACATGAGATCATTCTCCCCATCCCTCCCACTACACATTGCTATGCAATCCTTGCTCAAAACCAGGAGATATCCAGGTATTTTACTGCAAAGCCCTGGACTCCAGAGTCATAGTAACACACACATTTCTGCCTTTTCTGCCTATAGCTACTTCTATAAATAGACAGCCAGATGACTTCTAGATTTCAAACCTTCTAGGAAAAATAAAACCCATGAATACTAAAGCTTGAAAACCATGGAAAATATAAAGAGCTTCCTGCTTTCTAAAAACTACATCAATAAATGTTGTCCTTCCAAGTTTTTGCTGCCTCTTTTTAGTATTGCAGTTTTTAAGCTGAGCTGATAACCTGTGAACAGCTCAGGTCAGCAGGAAGGGAACTGGCCTTGCCTGATGGGAGAGTGCACCAATCTCTCAAAGCTGGCATTTACAGTAGAATTAATCTCATTTAATTAAACTTATATTTGGGAAGTGTCCCTGTCCAAGGCAGGGGGTTTGGAATTAGATGATCTCTAAGGTCCCTTTCCAAACCAAACCATTCTGTGACTCTGTGATTTGATTCTGTGATATATAAAAGTAAGATGTCTGCTCAAAGAAAATAATTTAAATCCTCATCTCAACTGTTTTAGACTTTCATCTCAGTTAAGTTGAGCTGCCTTCTGCAAATGTGTGCTGCTGTCCTTAGACTGCAGCCAGTGTTTAAACAAGCTGCTCATGCAGTTAAATGCATGAGGGTTAAATGCACTCTCATTTGTGTGGATAAATGGCTTCCATCCACAGGCTATGACTGCATTGTAGAATGACATAAAAATAATAAGCTACCTTCAAACAAATGGGTTTTATCAGTATCATTTTTGATAATTGCACTTCCTTGAAAAAAAAAAAAGAGTAAAAAATTTTGACTTCTTCATGAAAGATAAAATTTTTGAATTATTTATATTCGTGTCTATATTGCTCTTCAGGACAGGAAAAAATAAGATGCCACTGACCTCTCCTGTGACATAACCAAAGTAAAATGTATCTGGCTCTGAGAAGTATTTAATGGGGCTGTGAACTCTTAGATGCAGGAGTCAACTTCTTGTGTTGCATTTGTTCTGTGTGTGAAACACTGGATTCTTAATCTGTGACTGATTCCAAAGAATATTGCAGTAACAATGTATAGTCAGAATATGTGTCTCCCTGTAAAAAAATAATTGAGCATAGTTCATGGAAATGAGACTGTCTGAACAGACAAACATGTCAGGTTTGTTGCCATCTCCAGTGCTGTATGTATGAAATCAGGGAAGTAATTTATCTCTACCTTAATTTTGATTTTACACCATTTTTTTCCTGCTGGAGATTGGCTTCAGTTCTCTTCTAGAAAAAAAAAAAAAAAAAAAAAAAAAAAAGAAAAAAAAAAAAGAAAAAAAAAGATGCAAAATAGGAAGAATTTATTATATGTGGCTTCCTACAGTATTGCTGAAGACTTTTCTAAAGATCACAATTAAAACAAGGCCCCAGCCAAGTGCCAGAAGCCTCTTTTGTGTTTGTCCACTTCTGACTCATGTCCCAGCCTGCCCAGAAGTGTGAGCTCCTCCATTATTCAGATTATATCAGCTGAACCTTCAGCTTTGCTAACAAAGGAGGTGGCAAATGTCTCTCCCTTTCCCATTAAAATCTTCTTCTGCAATTGCCTTAGTGTGTGTGAGTAGATATAAAAAGCAGATTGCAGGAATTAATTAATTATGAGACTTAAGTTTTCACTTTCACCCTTCGCTGAATATCTTTTGTTCCTTAGCCCTGGCTTTTGTAAAACTGAATTCCTAGGATGTGTGGCTCCTAACATGACTGTGTCCTGTGTTTAGCTGCTACAGCACACCAAGCATGTGGAACATTTTAACAAGCAGTTTTTAATGAATCCCTGGGAATAAAGCACCTTCAAAAACAATACTTCAGTATGTGAGTATTTACATTCACTGCAGCAACAAAACCATTAAAAAAATAAAAAGGCAAATATTTCCTATTGCATTTTAAACAATATTTAACTACAGCCATTTGCTGACAGGCAAATTTGGATAACTGGTGTTTTCTGCAATGCTGTGAGTGAATTATTTCAGACTTTTGGATGATTTGCTAGAAAGATGTGTTAAAATGCTGGTAATTTGAACACCAGCAAGCAGTTTGCCTACTCCTCTCAACTTCTTAAATAAATGCCATCACCTATTCTGTATTGCCCTCAGCTTCTCACACTTGTGTCAGAAGGAAATGAGAGAATTTCAACACAGCCAACAAGTTCAGTGCAAAGTGGAGAGGGGCAGAATTTCCCTCAGGTCTTAATCCCAGTAAAGGTTCAGGGCACTGAGTGGTTGTAATCAGTCACTTGTCTTTCTGAATTACTTTATTCAAAACCATGGACAGCTCTGTAATGTCTTCTTTTTCTGCCATCAGATGAATATTATGTGGCAAGAAAGGAAAATTAGAAAAGGGCTAATAAGGAAAATAAGGGCAGAGGATTTACACGCAGAGTTTCTGCTTGTAGGACTTGTTGCTGACTTTGTTCAATATATATTTAAATTACCAGCATTACTTCCCTATGGCCTTGTCTCCACTGTTTTATGTTAGATGAGCTGATGTTTGCAAAGAAATTTCCTTGTGCAAAACACTGACATTTTCACAGAGTATTGAAGGCTGCAAAGGAACTCCTGTCCTGAAGCTGCTTCTTCCCTTCTTCCAACCCCCATTTTTAATTGACTGATTTGGTTTGGTGATTGCACCACCACCCCTTCCCTGGCTGAGGCACCATCTCCCTCTCCTGGCTCCTTGCTGATAGAGAAGATGAGGAGGATTTGGGTAACAGGCTTGAGGTTTTTCAGGCACAAGAATGAAGACTGATGGTTTCAGACACAGTAGTCAGAGCCCCTTTTCTGCTGGTAATGATCTGTCTGAGAGAGAGTAAATTATGTCTGTATTTCAGCCAGAGCCATTCCATGACTTTTAAGGTGAAATGGAAATCCCTAAACTAGGAAGAGCTGTAATCACCAAAGCCTGAAAATCTTTTCACATTTTTGGAAGGTTCTTTCAAGGCTTTGTCAGAGCCATGTAAAAATTTGGACAGGAACAAAAGTTCTAAGTCCTTTTCATATTTGAATTTGGAATAATTTTGGTATCCCTAAATCCACAGAGAATTTGAAAAAGATACTGATGGACAGGTCAGCTTTCAAAAAAGGATAAAAAGCTAAACTGTCTTGTACAGCCATAGGAATCTTCAGCTCTAGGTTGCAGAGTGAGAAGTCTAAGATCCAATAAGTGCAAAATAATATTAAAGTTTTATGCCAGCAGGTCAATCTGTGAATTTCTGTGCATTCACACACACACACTCCTGTGTATTTACTAAACCTGGACTTTGCGACAGTTGGTGGCTCAACATTTGAAGATGGTTGCAAACAATCATTCCTTATCAGGTTAGAACTCCAATTGTCCTTGTATTCTCTGTCAATAAGTGATAGAAAATGTCTGTATACCAACAAGGTCAGAAAGTCATAAAATGGTGCCACTTTTCTAGTTAGAGAAGTCTAGAATGAGAAATTGCCTTTTTTATGGTTCTATATACTACATATTTGGTTTCTGACTAAGTCAAGCAGCAATCCTGCAACCATCTGGGATTTCTCCATATTACCAGACTTTGTGGCAGCAGAAAACACCCTGAAAAACAAAGAAAACCAAAATATCTTCCCATTTTCTGTTTTCCTTCTTGTTCACCAAGAAAGGGCTGATTATGAGCAGGCTACAGATTCTGGTCCCAGTTAGTAGATATGCATTTATACAGGATGGATGTTATGGGAACTTACTAGGATGAGCTAGAATAAACTGTGATTTGCTTTTGGAAGATGTGCATAAAAAATGAAAAAGGATTTAAACACAGTTTTCCTGCAGTCTGGTTTAGCTGTCCTCTGATTGTGCAGGAAACATTTGGCTTCCCAGTTTGGTGAACTTAATTAAATTTCCTTTTCCTAAACCATTTAGCAAATTCAGTTTCAAATTCGGAGATAACTGTGAGTTAGAACTACAGTTTTAGAAAGAAAATTGTTTAAGTAATCTTGGCCACCTCTCTAGCAGACTTCGCAGTTCAGGTGATTTTGTAGATTAATTTACTACTTCAGACTTTGGAATTTTCCCCAAAGACCTTCAACACTGACAGAGTTTTTATGACCAGAGTCACTGCAGATTTAGGATATAGTCCAGCATCTATTAACTCAGTGGAAAAACTGCCTTTCATTCAGAAAACACTGACTCAGAAACCTATTTGCACTTATTTGGAACTGCAGATTATTGGAGTGGTATTTCAGAGGTTCTGAGCCTGTAACTGTAAAAGATATAAGTTAATGTCCATCTAGTTAAACTATACCAGTGGAATTAAAGAAGTAAGAACACCATCTAAAAAGGGCATTTGTGGCATGTTTTCTGCAGTTTCACCTTTGTTGCCAGAGATCTGCAGTTGCATGAATTAAGGTGACTTAAAGCTCCTTTCCAGGCTGCAGGCACAGGATAACTGCACCCATCCATCAGTCTGCTGACTGCAGCCAGATACAGGTGAAGACTGGGTGTTTAACAAATTACATTGCTCATTTAATTGATATAGCCTTGACCTTAACTGCTTCCATAAAGCAGCTTCTGTTCCCACCACAGGCAGGGGTTTGTTACTTCCAGCAGGAACTTCCCTGGCAGTGCTGCAGCTGCACCACGTTCAGCAGTGCTGCCACCCCAGCCTTAATTCCAAGGAGATTTTCAAATGGAATCCAAGACATCCTCTTTGGATGATGTTTGCTCATTCACAGCTGGGAGTGGCATAAAGACTGACCTGGACAGAAGGTTGAGATTATATCTTTGTCACCTGCCAGTCTTTTTCAGCATGATAAAAAGGGTGTAAAGCCTTTATTCTGAAGAGAGGAACCCTCCCATCTTCTTTGAGCTCCTCCTCAGAGGTGGCTGCTACCACTGAATCTGCCTCCACTGCTGCTGCAGTGGCATTCAGCTCTCAGCCAACCAGAAAATATAGTTTTATAAATAATTATAATGTCTACAGTGTAAATGCTTGTCTTAAAATAAAATCAAATGTGTTTTGTTGCTTGTTTTTCTCACAAATAATTTGAGTTTGGAGAGCTGTTTAGCACTTAAGTGCTGCCAAAGAGAAAACAATTTTTGTTCTGAGTATGCAAAGACATGATCTTGAGCAGGAATTTTCTCTCTTCAGAATGCTAATTAAACAAAACAATGAATTTTGATAAATAAGTGCATCTACAAGTTCCTGGCCTCAGGGAAGTGTCACCACAGTATATATTGTTTGCAAGAATGAATATCTCACATAAACACTTTCCCCTATTAAAAGATACAATGCTTGTATTTCAAATTAAAACAGCTGTGAGGGGTTGTTTGTGTGTGTTTGTGCGTAAGAGTGTTTTTCAGATGAGGTCTGAAAATAGATAGAGAGTCAATTAAATGGAAAAAGACAAGGAGATGGATGCTGTTGAGAGGAAGATGTGCAGTGCAACTTAGTTGGGATTGGGAAACCCAAAAAAGTCTGGAGAGGTTTCCTCCCCAGCTGTGCCTCCATGAGTGTCTTTTACATTTGCAGTTTTCAGGGCAGTTGGAGCCGTAAGTGAGATCAGATATTTACTGGAAATGGTTCATAAAAGCCTTTAGAAATCATCTGTATCTGTCTTGTAATTCCAATATCTTTCCTTTCTCCAAAGGTCAGACCCATGTTTGCTAACATGGAGGTTTTTATTTGAAACCTGGCATATTGGGCACATCTACAGCCATAGAATACGACAGAGAAACAGCAGGATAAAAACCTCCCTGCATGGAACCAGAGATACTTCAACCCCATATAACAAAGCTGCTTTAACTTGGTTGGTTTAACTAAGATATTGAACTTTATTAAAGAAAATTAAATGTTTTCAGGTTTTAGTAAATGGAGTTGATTTTCCCAGATTTTATTGTGGTGGATGTAGGGCACCCCAAGGAAATGTACAACAAGAGCCATCAAAGGAATTCCTTTAGGTTGATGTGACCCCAACAGCAACACACAGAACACTGAGAGCCATAAAACAACTGCATGTTTAGTTATTTATTTTCAACTTAACATCCTGGTTTTGTTCCACAGAATCACAGAAGCATTTAGTTTGGAAAAGGACGTCCTGAGTGAGTCACCCCATCTAACACAGGCATCCAGTCTCAGAAATTCCATAAAGAGATAAATGTTATCACCTTAAAATGAGCCAGTGCTTCTACATTTTACTATTCCCTCATAAGAAACAGGTTAATATTTATTCAGAACTTTTCTATACACCTTTCATTAATATTCAGTAGCATTTGCATGACTTAATTCTTTGTACTAACAGTAGGGAATATAAATATTTTGTATATATACATATACAATTAAATAGAGAAAGAGAAAGTTTTTAAGAGATGTAGAAAAAAAACCACTATTTTTATTATTTTCATTAAAATATTTTCTCATTCCCTTCCTGATCTATCATTATCACCTTTTGATAAGACTGTACACTGTGCCTTATCAAATATCATTATTATCAAAATATACAGCTATAAAGGCCTACAGTAGCAAATTTTATGTTAATTGTGAGAAGAGGAGGAAATATCATGGGAACCTTATGGTTTCTAAGGCACAAACTTCTTTTGAACTTCCCTGATGGCTCACAGACTGAAGAAGGAAAATGAATATGTCGGTGTTCCTCGGTGTGACAAAGGACAGATTCCTCACGGTGCTGCAGAGAAATGCTGTCACCACTCTGGTAATAAATTGCCATGATTTAAACTTCTTAGAGCAGGATTCTCCAAGCATTAATGGAGAGTGTGTAGGGTTGATGTAGGACCCATATGCAGAGCTGTCACAGCCTGACCTCTCCTGCCACATCAGCAGTGGGCTCTGATTGCACCCTGCACACTCCAGACGTATTTTTTTTCCCTGTCCTGCTCCCTGCCAGATCTGGACTCCAGAGATGCTGAATGTCACCGCACATTTTAGCTCCTGACAGCAGTGTGAAAAGGGGATGTAAAACCTGCTTTAAAATACTTTCATGGGTGGAAAAACAGTGGTGGCTTGATTAGAGGAAAAGGAGTGTTTGTCTCCCCGGGGCTGGGTGAGGTCCAGCACTTGTTGTGACTGCACTAAGGACAGATGGGTGCCCAGTGACCCATCCCAGATGGTGCTGGGCTCCACCAGCCTCGTGGACAGGTATGTGTGTACAGCTGGTGCTGACTGGCATCTTTGGACAGTCTGGACAGAGGAACTAAGGTCTGAGCCACCTGCAGAGACTGAGCTGTCCTCTCACCCTGCTGCAGCAAGGCTGAAATAAACTGGCAAGAAAATCTTCCCTTATGCTACCTAAATAGGAATTTTGTACCTTGTGTTTCCAATATCTTCCCTGGGTAATTAAACCTTCAGAAAACATGATGAATTTTATATTTTTGCAAAAGTTTCACAGACTTTCCAGCAATGTATATATGTGTTTTTATTAAAGAAGTAGCTCTGAGAGATCTGGTTGGGTTTTACAATTAACTCTCAATTCTAGTTTGTATATTGCAAGAAGAAAACCCAGCATGTCCTTCTCATTATATTGACATAAAGAATAAAAGCAGATCCCCCCAACTCCTAAAAAATCCCACTAAGTAGTGTTTTTTAAGTATTTATAAAGTATTTTCATATACTTTACCTTAATTCACCTGTTATGAAGGAAACTGTTAATGGAGAAATTTTGTATTAAAAGTCAGAGTGTTTTTGACACGGGCAAAATCAGTACTGAGGCAACACAGATTATTATCTGAGTGATGAGTAGAAGATGAGGAGCAGCCAGAACAGATTTGACATGAAAAAATCATGTCAAACCAATCTAAACCTCTGTGACAAGCCAACAGACTTTGTGGATGGAGAGGAGCAGTGCATATCATGAATCTTGGCTTTAGAAATGCTTTTGATGTGGTCTCAGATGAAACTCTCATAAGCAACCAAGGTCTAGATAAAACTAACAGGTAAAAAAACTAACAAAAAAACCAAACAAACAAAGAAAAAGAAGTAACTGCAGCTGTGGTAGAGATACTGATGGGAAGAGACACTGAAGGATGTTCTGCAATGATCTCTTTCAGGTCAGTCTCTGTCAGTGTTTTTGTTAAATCTAATGAGTCAGACACAGGAAATAAATTTTGGAAGACAGGCTTAGAATTCAAATTCTTAGAGATGCAAACAGATAAAAATGAAATTCAATTAATTTCATGGGGACAAATATAATATTCTGCATGCAGGTGGGAGTAATTAGCTTCACAGACAGAAATCAGGGAACAATCAGCAATTCTTCTAAAGTCAATTCTTCAAAGCAATCCTTCTGAAGTGGGATTATGGCTGATCACAAATGGAAAGCAAGGCAATGATGATGTGATATTGCAGGTACCTTCCCTTTTTACTCAGCAGCAACTCACAAGGTTTTAGCTGAGCTCATCTTTGTACAGAACACTCCTGGAGAAAGGAGGAGCAATTAGAGTCTGTAGGAGATCCGTGGAAAATCTGAGCTGGGGAAAAAAAGCTGATAGAAAAGGACTAAACATGTTTTTTTTAGTGTGAAGAGATGATGGAGAGAGCAGCTTTTAATTAAAAAAGAGGCTGCTGCTTAATGAATGCTTCATGGGTATAAACTGTAGCAAAACATATTCATTTAGATTAGAGGAATATATTTCTAGCAGCGTGGAGAGGCAGCATATTTTTCTTGATTTTCTTCTGGGTGGTATCATGGTTGTCCTTCTGCACATCGACTTCTGTTGGCCTTGAGCTCATGAGTGGCTCATGAGGCTGGGACACCCAACAGGAGATTTCACAGCTTGGTTTCTTTTTAAAGCCGATAGATGAGCCAGATTTACCTGTAGGCAACATTTCTGCAGCAAAATTCATACTTCTGTAATTCAGAGCACCACTCAAGTCAGCATGGCTATGCTTATGTATTTTAGGCTCATCCCAGGTGTTTTGGGCTCCTTGCAGGTATTTCAGGAATAATTTCCTTCTTTTTACTGTAGAACTAATGCATTCTTAGTGCTGTCCATGCTATGTGATGTTAAAGCAGGCACTACTCATGTGCACATTTTGCTTCAAGAGCAGAATCATCTTGAACAGAGAGCTGAACATAGGGGCAAAGGCAAAAAGATGGTCAAATAAGTGAAAATGGAGCAAGGAATCATTGAAATTGCTGAATGAGGTTGAGACAGTAACACAGAAGGGTTTGAACTGAGCTGTGACTTTAAGAAGAGTGTGTGAAAATATACATAACTAATGCAAATCTAGACAGCAATGATCTGCCAGGCTAAATCTTGTTCCCACCTCTTACTTGCAC
This sequence comes from Onychostruthus taczanowskii, assembly GCF_017590055.1. NCBI lineage: Eukaryota > Metazoa > Chordata > Aves > Passeriformes > Passeridae > Onychostruthus > Onychostruthus taczanowskii. The sequence goes on along the minus strand of NW_024499239.1, from coordinate 25,927,420 downwards.
TCACATGTGACATCCTGCCTTAAACCAGGTTAATGTTACCTGGTGAATTCCCAAACAGGTCTCAGAAAGGTCAGCCAGGTTTGGGAAGTGTTGGAGTCCTGCAGTGAATATATGAGCACACACTTGAATTGAAACCTCTTCAGTTGTGGGATAGCTAATCTCACACTTCTGCACAGTGTTTAATGTATTCTCTTCACAGAAGGGAAGGGATGTGCTTTCAATGAAGCACAAATGTCAAAAATCCAACACTGAAATACTATCTTGGATGTTGCTGAAAGTCTGAGAAATACTGGTGGCACGACGACGTCAAATCATATCAACCTTTTCTTCCATTATTTATTCCAAATAATAATAATGAATTTTTTTTTTTAATTTTAATTTTTTTTTAAAAATAGAAATACAAAAAGATGCCTTTTACTGTTATGGTCTCAATGGTTTATTCATATGCCTTTTAGCACAGTGGGAAAAGATTTTTTTCCATATTAATTCTGCACCCTAAATCCTATAAAATATTGGTAAACCTAAAACAACTGCTGAGGGCTCAACAGTCCTGTGCAATTTGCTACATGTTCCTAGAGCACTCAGCACTTTCTACAGTCCAAAATACCTCCAAAAGTACAAATATTTCTTATTTATGATCTGCAGATATGAACTGAACACAGGTTTAAAACATTTTTTTAGTCTCCTTATACTGGTATTTATTTTAAAACTACATTTCCCTTTATACCTTGCCTGTTTGAAATATGGTGTTTATTCTTTAAATGGTCTCTGTAACCACGATGATGGCCAATTGTGTGCAGGCAGTGGTGCTGTGACAATCTCATTTTTGGTGCTTTTTCCCTCATTTTGAGGAGGAAAGGGCAGAAAATCAATGCAAGACAGATATGGCATGAAACCCACTGTGCATTTTCATTATGAACTTGTAACCTCCAAGGCTTAGGAAGTAATACTGAAAGAATAGCCAGAGAGGAAACTGGTGAAAAAGTTTCTATTTTTCATCTGGTTCCAGGCTTTTTGTCTACTTGGAGATAAATAGCTCTGCCTTGGAAGAAAAGTGTGTTTTATTAAAAAATAAAAAAGGGGGGAAAAGGGGCTTTATTTTCATTCTAAGGATCTAATGGAGAAAAACAGAGCATTAAAATGTTATTTGAATAAGTGCTGTCCTGGCAGGATACTCCTAAATAGTCTTGGGTGTCTCTCATCATTATTGCTGGGCCTTGAGAAGAAAAGCTCAATTATTTTTATTTTTCAGTGTTCATACATTAGCTAAGAGCTCACATAAACAAAAAAAAAAAAAAAAGAAAAAAAAAAGTCCTTATTTATACTAAATGACACAGAAGGTAAGTATGAAACCATTTATCCAAAGTTCTGTTAGAATTTCTAAGAGGAAAATGCAGTTTTTACAGACAGGTGCCAATTCAGTGTTCTAGTCAGATACTAGCTGTTATTTAATGAATTTCTTTGTTAATTAAATATGCATTACTGATTACTTGACCATTTCTACTTGGTTTTTTTTTTGGCATTTTAATGGACATTACAGCTATGCTCACAGAGATTTCAAAGGGTTATGTATAAAACTTGAAAGAGGTTGAATCTGTCACAGTCCCATCCCTAGCCAAACTTGGCAGGAGTTTATAATCTGGGATTTCCCTTCCTGCTTCACTCTTCCATCCTGAAAAAAAGCAAGTGATCCTGGTTCCAAAACAGGTTTTTGGAGATGGTTCCCACCTCAGCAGGAGAAATCTCAAGTACAGACTTTTCCACCTCCTGTCCAGGATGGTGGCACAAAATTGGTTCCTGATATGAAAATGTAAATTGAAACCTGTTAAACAAGGGACACACCAGTTCTATACATATTAAACAGTCTGTACACTGCTAGGTACATCAAGCAAAGGATTTCCATGCTAAAAGCATCAGGGTCTGACTGGCAGCAAAATGTAGCTATATATTTTAATAATTTTGCAGAAAAGATGGATAGTGAGATTACAGAATGTTCTTGTTTCAAGAAATCTGTGTAACAGTCAGTGAATATTTATTTTCATGCTGGTGGTTCAGTGGAGGAGACTCTATAAATCTCATTTTAGCTTTCCCATTCAAACCCCCACACTGCCTGAAAACCTTATCTGTGATATTTTTGTAAGGTAAAGTCGACACAGCCAATCAGAAACACAGGGAAGGATCCTAAATTGGCAGGAGCAATTGGGTTATGAAATTACTGGGTTCTTCACGTCATTCCCTGTGTATTCAGAGATGAGGACAGCATCTCCTTTGACATATGTATTTTCATTGCTTGACTTAAACATGAACCAATTAAAATGTCACAGCTTTCAGAGAGAAAGCTTTTGAAAGAGTTGATAATGAAGATTTACTTTCTTTGCATATTCTGCCCAATCAGTACCAAAGTTATATTGGTGTGACCTGCTTGGGCACATTAGGAATGTTGCTCAACTGAATAAAATAATTTGGTGGTCTTTAGGTGATTGCTTGTGAAAAAGAAAGTGAAAATTCCCTACAAAGAGAAATAGAGATAGCAGTGCCAAGGCATTGAAAGGGGAAACTAAGATTGGGTGAAAAGGATCATCCAAAAAGTTTTTGATATCTTCAAATATTAACATTGAATTTTAAGGAAGAACTTCTGTGGGAAATGAGCCTCCATTTGTGCTAGAAAAACACTCAGGAAATAATCAGAAACACAGACGTTCTGCATCTTGAGCTGCACGTGGCCCCACAGATATTTCTATTGTCATGTCTCATCTTTGCCAACACTAAGAAGGGAGGCCTCTAATCATTTCTCCTCATTGTTATACCAAACCAGAAGTGTCCAGCTGGAGAAGTCCTGCCATGCAGCCCTCTCCTTGCCCTCTCACAGCCCTGCTTCCAGCACTACTGAAGCTGCCTGACCCTTCTCCTGCCCACAAGGTCTTGAGCTTGATAAGGCAATTTTGGAACCCAGGATGCTGAAAATTTCAGACTTTCTGTGCTGCCAGGCACTGACCCCCAAGATAACACTGCATTTGACTTGGGGCCATGGAGAAGGCTTCCAAAATGGAATGATAGTACTGGGATTATGAGCATGGAGTTTGAATAGAAGTGTGTGATATCACAGGGTGGAAAACTCAGAGTTTAAGGTTTTAGAATATAGTAATATATTGCATTTGTGGGGTTCCCAGACAAAGGAAGGAATGATGAATCTGGCTCCATGTTCTCAGAAGGCTAATTTATTATTTTGTTATACTATATTATATTAAAGGATTCCAAACTATACTAAATAATACTAAAGAATACAAAAAAGAATACTTACTGAAGGCTAGAAGGTAATAATGAAACTTGTGACTCCTTCCAGAGCCTCAACACAACTTGACCCTGATTGTCCAATAAGTCAAAAACAATTCATAGAATCCAATGAAACAATCACCTGTTGGATAAACAATCTCCAACCACATTCCTACGCAGCACAACACAGGAGAAGCAAATGAGATAAAATTGTTTTCCTTTTTCTCTGAGGCTTCTCAGCTTCCCAGGAGAAGAATCCTGGGCAAAGGGATTTTTCCAGAAAATATTTTATTGTGACAGTAATATATGTGAAGCAAGATGGAGTGGGTGGACTCCACTTTTAGGGTGGAGGCTGATGCTTCTTCTTCACCTTCTTCCTCTTCATGACTTTGGGTGGTATCTTGTAATTGGAAGAAAAATCTGCATTGAGGGCCAAGAGGGATTGGTTATTGGGTTAAAAGTGAAAATAATTCAGGTGTCACTTAATTGGAGAGTTTAGCCTTAAAAGACCTTGTAGGGACAGATGTGGAGGCATTTTGTAGCTTGTTAGTGAAATACTGCAGAACTCATGACTTGTGAGAACTGTGATATAGATAAGAAATAATAAACACCTGAGTCTGAACATGAAATATCATCTTGAGCACTTTCAATCCTGACCTTGACAGAAAAAAAGAATACAAGAACCGGCAAGACAAAACAGTCAATGAAAAGTTTACACAATATCTTAATTTTTTTTTCATCCCTGCAGGTTCTGCCTTAGCACAGCTTCACGGAGAACTAGAGCTGCACCCCCTTTGAAGAGCCTAAATTAACTATAGAAGAAGTCAAGAGAAATCTTGAATTTTGGGGAAATGGCTGGGCTTTTGTTCTGTGGTGAAGTAAAAGAAGGATATTTTTTTTTTTTTACTTTGGTCATGGTTCCATGATTGTACATACTGTGACATCATTTACACAAAGAGAATGTTTCTAAGTTATTTTGAATTTACTGTCAAAAATTGACTCCATTGCATGTCACAAGAGAGTAGGAAAAAAATCACTCCACTGAAAATACTTAATAACTGATAGCTGCCCAGAGGATGAATTTTCAAAATAAATAAATAAATAAAATATAAAAAACCTTGCATCACCTGAGCAGCACATCACATATCCGATTTCTAATTAAAATTTCCACTCAGAGTCTACAGAAAGTAAACGAGGTTTGGACATTGCTTAGGCCTTTATAAAGGCTCATTTTCAATTTATTAAATGCAGCTAATCATTTTTTTTTTTTTTAAACAAAAGCTCTTCTGCTGTCTTGTCACTTTAGATTATTAGCAGCACACATTGTGTCCAAGTGCAGTGCAGCTTGAAGACCTGCATTAAGTGCCTGGATGGCTGCTGGGAAGTCTTGAATGAAGCTCATGGACAGAAAGATCAGGAGAAATTGCTCTGACAGCAGAGCAAAGCTGGGAGGAGTGTTTTGCTGCATGTCACTCAGTTCTTCATCACCACGTTTGCCAGTTTATTTTTGTTATGCCCCAAAGGATTTCCTTTTGCAGCCAGATCAGGGTTTAAGCAGAGCAGGGAAAAGCATGTAAGTGGCTCAGGAATATCCTTAGGAGTAACCTGTGAGGCTGCTGTGGCTGTGACACACAATTCACACCCTCATTCTCTCTGTGCTGAACCATTAGTCTGTATCAATAATATCCTGGTGAAACATAATCCAGTGTGTGGAGTCTTGTCCCCTGACTGCTAAAACCACATTGCTGTGACTTTCTTTCCCAGGCACAGGTCTGAAGAATGGATATAATCACTAAGTTTTCTTCCCTGGGGAATTGTGGGGAGGGACATTACTGGAAAATCAGCTGTTGGAATAAATTAGCCTGCATGATCACCCTGAGCAGACAGAAATGGCAGGAAACCAAGAAATGAAAACTGAAATCTGATTGAGATCCTGTTCTTGTGTTAGCAGGATGCTGGATAAGAATCTGTGAACAGGAGCCTGGGAATAAGAAAAGTGGCTGAATTAAAAGCAGAATGTTAATCTGGATTACCTGATGGGTTTGCACCCCCAGAAAATGAAATCCTGATTCCCTCAGTGATAACTGTGGTGGGAGGAGAAAATCTCCTTCCTCCATCCGCGCGGAGTGAAAGGCCAGCGAAACCTGCACTGTGAGACAAACAGCTGAGGGAACTTCAGCTCCTTGTTATGCTCTAGTTGTTCTTATTTATAATGAAAAAATAATGAGCAGCTTTTCGCAGCAGTTAGCCAGTTATCAGTTCACACAGTTTTAAGGCATAACAAGCCCAAGCCAACCAAACCACCCCACGCCACAATGAGGACATGTAGCAGTCAGAGTGCCTCACATCTCTCAGGTCTCTGTGTCCCAGATGAGTCACTCTCCCAGAGTCCTCTTGTACTTCTGTCTGTGATTTTACAAGGGTAGCAAGGCCCTTATTTTATAAGGCTTTACATATATACAACAGTTGATTGGAGAAAATTAAATTAAGCCATAATGAGCGACTGTTAACAGTTGGAAGAATAGTAGAAGGATAAGCAAGGAAATTGTTTTGCCTGCATGAAGTATCTGTCCCTGTAAAGTTGTATTTGAAATGTGTTTCTATTCAGAATAGGTCTCAGATATCTGGAATACTTTAAATAACCCTGGGAAGTATTAAGACAGGAGGATGTCTCTTTTCCTGCAACAGAAAAATGGTGTTCCTGTGGGTGCTGGTGAGTCCTGTACATACACAGTAGTCATGAGCATGAAACTGGTTTTTCAGAGTTCCTGGATTGCATTTTTTCCTCTAACAATTAAGCAGCTGTTTCGTGGGTTAAATGTTCTGGTAAAAGCTTGTGAGTATGAAATGTGGTGAGGAACAGGAGAAATCTGAAGTGGAACAAACTTTCATAAGTGAATAATTACTGCTCAGTTTGCAGTCCTCAATTCCTACATGACTTCCAGAGAAAAGTCTGACCTCGCTTTTTTGACTCTCAGTCTTTCCTTTAAAATAAAACAAACAAACAAAAACCAAAACAAATAAAAAAAACCCAGCAGGCAAAAAATCTACAAAGCCAACAACAACAACAACAACATCAACAAAAAAAAAAAAGCCCCAAGACCCCAAAAAGCTGAGGGAAATACAGGACTGAAAGGTTTGATATACCATCAAAGGATATAATCCCTTACATGAAACTAGTCAGGCTTTTTACTACTCCAAGTCCAAATTCAAATTCCTTTCTCTGCTTATTACAAAATGTTTCTAGTTTCAAACTCATCCTTTCTTATTCATATGTGGATTATACATTCATGTAACCCCACTTGTCCCTCTTTTAACATTGTCCTTTCACTTAAGCAGTTTTCACACTCCTTGTTTTTATCTCGGTTTTCCATGCATGTACTGCTTATTCCTTAATTTCTTTTCTGTCAAACCAGCCAGATTTGTAATAGCTTTTGCAAGCTAATTCCACATCTCCCTCCTTATCCTAATGTCTCCTCTTGTTCCAGTTTGACCTGGAATAAGTGCAGCCATAACAGCAACAGCTTTAAACTGAAATAGGGTAAATTTATATTGGATATTAGGAAGGAATTTTTCCCTGTGAGGGTGGCAAGGCACAGGGCACCCTTGTCAGTCAGTGGAATATTGCAAGTACCCCCAAAGTGTAAATTCTACACACTGTCACAACAGGTCTGAGACAGGTGAAAGAAAAAAAACTCTGTTTTAATAGAGAGACCATCAAGGTTGAGTTCAGACACAATTCCTAATTCTTTGATGTCTGGAGGTGCAGAGATGAACCCAACTCTCATTTCAGTAAGAAAGAATAAGGAATACAAATGGACTCATTTGGGTTTGAAAGCATTCATTGCCAGAATCATAAAATAATTTCGTTTAGGAGGGAACTCAAGAGTCACCCACCTGTCCCCAACTCAGAATCTATCAGAGCATGTTATTCTTGCATATTTTCTTTTCCTGCAGGGATGTATGAGCTCAGTTATTACTGATGAGAATTCTACTCATCAAAACATTCAAGCTTCAATATTCACTGAATTCACTAAAATGGATTTCAGACAGCATAATGGGAAATCTGCAATTCCTGCTGTGTTGCTTTGCTATATAAACCTAACTGCTAAGTAACAGAAACCATGCTCCATGCTTACAAATATCATAAAAAAAAAGAGAAAAGAAAAAAAAAAGGCAAATATCTGCTATATAAGGCATCTGCAAACCAATAATTATTCACTAAAGTAATTTATGAACAATTTCACATAATGAAAAAATATTCACAGAACAGGAAAGACACCAAAATTCATAAAATAAAATTATTTTCTGCAAATCACTCATAAAACTCCTGCCTTTATCTAAAACTTCCAAAGTATTTGCTGTGCTGTATATCATTCAAGCAGCTTTATTTTACTGATTATTCCATTCTAGTCCAGATTTCCTTAAATTTAAAGTATCTCTTGAAAAATGCTATGGAAAAATGAAGCTGTTTTAAATGAAATCTCTGTTCTGAACATTTTCTGTTTCCATTAATTATCAGATTACTCACAATGCAACTTCAAGTTTTCTGGGTTTCTTTTTAAATGCTAGAAAGACATGAAAAGCTGAACACTGAGGTTGAAGAGAATATCAGGAAACTCTGTGGGGAAAACAAACAATGGGAACAGCAAGACCCAGACTCATTACAACTTACTCAAAAGTATTTTTCCTTCACCCTTCTCTCATCAGAGAAGACAAGTGACGCTGATGAAGTTGAATCAGGTACTGAGTTGACATCTGTGCACTGGTCTTTATGTTCTTTCACTAGATAAAGAGCATCAGAAAATAAAATAAATATCAAATAATTAGTCAATTAAATAGAACTGGGTACCTGCTCATGGAGAGATGAGCCACATGGAAAGTTTGGAGCAGGCAAGCTCTGCAGGAAGGCTTCCCTCATCCACAGAGCTGTTTTGCCATTTCAGTTCTGCTGCCCTATCAGCGCCTAGGATTCCAGGAAAATGGCACAGAACACAATTATGGGCCTCATTAGGAACCAACTCGAGAAAACTCTGTCCTGGTCAGAAGGATGTAAATGGATGAAAATTTGACAAGAATTTACTGAGGTCAAATTAGTGTTCCTGAAAGTAAGCCAATGTACATCTGTTAAAATATTCCAAAAGGATTTCCCTTTATTTTTACTTTTAGAGTCCTGTTAAAGTGACCTGATGAGGCCACATGAGGAAACCCAGAGATATGGAAAGCTTTTCTTGGAAACAGTCTGAATCCAACTTTTGATTCAGTGAAAGTAAACTGAGAATGTGTGTCAAAAAAGGTATTTATGCATCACCATTTTTGTCAATCTCTTTGTGCTATATTTTCACTCCTAATTAGTGCATTTTCTCTGGGGAGTCTGCATGCAAAATGACTGATCATGGTGTATTTAAAAAAAAAAAAAAAAAGAAAAAAGATAAAGAAAAGAAAAAAGATAACAAGAACCTGGAGAACATACAGGGGAAAACAGAAAAGAAAATGAAAAAGGAAAAACATAGCGAAAAAGGAAAATAAAAACATATGGCAGAGGTGGTGTTGGAAAGGAACAAGAAATCAAAGAGGAAATGTTTGAAAGGTTCACAAACCACAGGGAGACAGAATCCCAGCAGCATGTAGTTTGCTCATTAGTGGGATGTGCTGCCTGTCCAAAAAAAATAGCTCAGTCCTGTGTTCTTGCAACCACAGGGATGTTTGGTTACACTGGGAACTTGGCTCTTTAGTACATGGGAAAACTTTTATCTGTATCTGTCTACACCTACAACAGCAAGGACCCACACATGGAAATACACACCAGTGTCTCCAGATTTCTTAATTTCCTAAATCAATTTCTTCTATTTTGATGACTTTGTTGCAGCTGTTAGAAAAGCCCGTGGATTTATGGAGTGTTTGTGCCACCAGACTGATCAGTGTTATTAATGAACTCATCCATGATTTCTTCTCAGGTCCTGTATAAGAAGAGTTTTGTTTTTGAAATTCCCACTGAAAGTTGGATCCATTTGCTTCTTTAGGGTTAAATATGTTTAAAGGGAAAAGTAAAAAAAAAATTCTCAAAATATAATACAAGCAAAATCTGAAATGCAATCAGGTTCATGTTGTGGAGTCATAGATAAGTGATCAGACAAGTAAAACAGATTTTTCATAAATAGTATTAAAATACCCTGATATTAAAAAGTGGTAGCAATCTTATTTTCTTAACATGCTTCAATCTGTGTTCTCCATATAAAACTTCCACTCAGAATCTCAATTAACCACAGGGAATTTTAACAGTCCACTTTTCTACAAACTGTAATCCCTGACAGGACTCAAACTTGATTAACAATAACACTGAGTCCATCATTAGATTATGCCTATACTGTACTATTTAGAGCCTGACTAAGCAGACTCCTGGTAGCAATGCAGATAATGACTGATTTTTAAGTAAATAAGACCTTTTACATTAATGTTAACTTCAGTTACCTCATGGCTTGGTCACTGAGAGAATATTTATGGCTAAAAAGTTCATTGGTATAAGTGAGGAATCAGTACTTTCAGCACTGATAGTTGTACCTCTAATCTCAGTTCTTGGAAATCCATGAAGTTGCTTTTGAGTGACAAAAAACTTAAAAGGATATTCACTGCCCTTTTCTGAAAAAATTATCAGTGGAATAAATAATAAATCTTGCAATAGAATGAAGCTGTGACATCTGTAAATGAAATTCCAAATATGGAGCATCATGCAATTGCAAGTCCAGATCTGCACAGATGTTGTAATTCTTTAACCCCCTCTGAAATATTGAAGTGTTTTGTGGAAAAGAAAATTCCTAACCAAAGAACATTATTAAAAATGGTACTTTAAAAAAGAGGAATGAGCTAGGAAAGGAACAAAAAAGGGGGGAAAGAGAAAGAGACTTGTCCTTAGATTCTGTGAGAGAGAAGGGGTGAAATCAGTCCACAAAGAGGAATGTCTGCTCCCTGCTTTGCCCACAGGCTGGGAAATTGCAATGCAGGGTGAGTTACACTAAAGAACAGTGATTAAGTGGGTATTTCTGACCCACAGCATCCTTCAGCTCAGCCTGGATCCAGCCCAGCCCAGCCCTCACTGCTGCAATGCACAGCCCAACCAGGTGACCTCCTGGAGCTCCAGCTGGCATATTCCTCACAAAAGAGAATGGCTGTGAGTTGATTCATTTTTACCAATAAACTGCTCTTGGTTGATGACTATCTCACAGCTAGGTGGGATATTTAATGCTAAAATCATGATTCATAGTGAAGTGCTCTATCAGCCTTAGCTGCCCTGTAGTCTCCACTCTAATAGTGTTCCCAAATCACTGCATGATTGGTTTCCTTTCACCCCCCCTAAACAATGACCAATTCCTGTAATATTATTTTTTTTTTCTATTACTTTGATTCCCCTAAGGTCCCAAAACTCCTTTCGCATTCACTGTGTTGGTATCTTCAGCTTGTTTTTCCTTCGTGGCCTTGGCAGCATATTTCAAAATCTCATTCCTGTGTTGCCTTGGTTTGTCAGCAGTGAAGGTCTGCACAGAGAGAGTACATAAAGCAGGCTGTTACTGCTGTTATTATTATTTCTATTACTGCTTTAGTGGCTTCCTAAACTGGTGTGCTCTTTTCAGGGCAGCTAAGGCAGCAAACCTCCAGGGAAAGGCTCAGAAGCGGGGCTGAAATGGTTTTCCATCTTTGCTCGTGCTTGTTTTCATTTCCTCACACCATCTCATAATGTCATTGCTTCTCCTCTCAGTAGAAGCATTAGGACACGTCACAGCTGTCCCACCAGGAGTTTGCATCTTAAAGCATTTGGGGTGCAGGTGAGATGATGCTGGCTGCTGGAGATTGCAGCTGCCTTTTCAAATTCAGCTGTCTTTTGTCTCTCTCCTCAGTGGGTGCTATGAAAAGCCTCTGGGATCCCAGCTACAATATGCCTCATCTGTGGCTTTAGCGCGTGTGTTTTCATAATCAGATTTGATATAATTTATTGAGTCAGTCCACAATTGCCTGCAATTCTCCTAAATCACTGTCTTTTCTCTCCCTTTATTGCCTCAAACTTGTGTTATTCCTCCTTTTTACTTACAATTTCAGGATGCCATGGACTGAGTGACAAACGCTTTTATAATGGAGCACTGTGTGAAAAATTTCATTATTTTGGCATTTTTATGATAATAAATTCTTTGCCTTCCTTTTTTCAACTGCTTATTTTCTTGGCAGACCAGTGCATTTAACAGCTTTATTGTTTTTCCTTTATAGAGTGCAGATTAATGCCTTATTTTTTTTCTAAAGCAGTAACCACATAACTCAGTTTCACTTTACTGATGCTGTCACTGATGGTGTTGTGCTGTAAGCAAATATTTCCCTGTCTTCTGCCTTTGGTCTGCAGCCTGCTTACGTCTCAGTGTCAGTTCTGAATTATCTGGGAAATTCTCTTGTGTACAGGCTGTTACACAGCCTTAAGCACTACTGTTTTTATTATTCCACATTACTGCCTCAAAAGGAGGTTGTGTTATTCCTGCTAAACTCCTTAAGCCTTAAAGTCATTTAAGAGCAACTTGCAGGGCTTCTCTGCTGCTTGTTTTGCATTTGATTTGATTTTGACTTCAGCAAGAGAGTGTCTTCTGCCATTGCAGTGTCCAGCATTCCTGGCTCCATCAGCTGCAACCCAAAATCTCTGACACAAGGTACATAACACCTCTTGGAGGGGTAAAGGGAAGGGCATCACACAGACCAGTTCAGAGGTGGGAGGCAAGAAAACCTTTTCAGATTTCCCCACCAGGGTGACCTGAATATGCTCTGAAGTCTAAGTGTCATTCAGCTCTGTGATTCTCACTGGTTCCTGTGGTTTTGCTTCATCTGGGTATCTGCATTATTTGGTAGTGTCTCCCCTTGTGCCGGTTGCATCCTGCAGAGATCAATTCATAGCTGGAACAGGGAAGATGTACTTGAACTGCCCTCAAGCTGCATGTGGTCCGCAGGCAGCATTTGCCCATCCTTCCTCTCTCGTGTTATCCCACCGCTGAGAGCACAGGGCTGTGTAACAGCAGTTATCTTCTCAGCAGCAGGCTCTGATTTCTCTGGCTGAATGCACTCTGCATCTTTGGTTCTTCTACTTGTGGCAGCTCCCTGGGCTGCCTGGGCCCTGCACAGCTCAGGTGCATTAACTCTTTCCACCTCCCCTTGTTCTCCACAGTGCTTACCTTGGCAAACCCCACCCGCAGCACATCGCTGACTTGTGTTTCATGAAGGCCATATTTTACTTTTTCTTCAGCTACCACCTGTTTTCTTAACTGAGACAGCTCACAGAATAAGAGATCCACATAGTCTAGACATGTCATATTTCCATCAGGGTTTTGCTAGACATGTGCTTTGGGTTTGATGTATACACGTTCAGAGCCACTGAGGTCGGCAGCTCAGCTGGGCTTGCTTGCCCATATGAGCTGCCAGATGCCTGGAAATCCCAGAAAACGAGCCAAAACACTTACAGATCTAGAGAGAAAACATGGCATGCACAGATCTTCTGGACATATGGCAGCCCCACATGGGGTTGGATAGACAGGTTTGCTATTAGCAAGGCATTATCTACATAAATGCTGGTCAACCAAAATAAGCTCAGCCAGAACCAGTTCTTAAATTCGCTCTCTGTTCTTTTAAGAGATTATGTATTTACTGCAGGAATACCACTGATTTCTTGCATCTTTCACACTGTAACCGTTATACATATGATCTTTTCCTTCTACTGAGCCATATTGTGTTTTGCCACTGGATTTCTCCACAACAGAGTTCCTGATTATTCATATTGCCTTTATTTTGCCCATGCCCTATTCTGAATCAGACAACATGGCTCAGTGAACTGGGAAACTTAAATTTAGAACTTTAAGCAAAGACTGTATTGATGCCCATGTATGATAATTGACTGTCAGATTACAGCTGCTTGTATCATGTCCTCAGGGAAAACTGGAAGGGGGAATGAGAGTTGTTGCTCTAGTGATCTTCAGGAGGATGAGGTGACATCTCTCCTAGTTTGATTCCCAGGGTTCCGTTCTCCTTGCTTGAAGTTCCTCAGGCCAAGAGGTAATTCAGAGCATTTACCTTTTAGATTTCCATGTTGTAACATGCACCATCCACAGTGCATCTGTGAGTGTCACCATGGTTACCTTGAGTACAGTTTATTTTCTGATGCTAACACATAATTCTGTACCCACTACATGGGGGAAACGCAGTCTGAAGTATTTGAGGTACACAGGTGTGGCACTGAGTAATCTCACCTCCAGTTCATCCATGACCATGCCAATGGATGGTCCTACTCCTGAATAAGAATTAGTCAGATTTGGAGTTGTTGGATAAAGTAAAAACCTTTTCTTCTTTTATGAGCATCAGCTACATCACAAACCTGTGAGGTTCTCCTGCTCTTTAACACAGGATGCACACAGTGTCTCCTTCTTTTTGTAGAGGGGACAGAAACACTGACAATGCAGGGTAGGTTTGAGGAGAAGTGACTTTATCCTGCAAGGAGCCACACAATCTGGATCACAGCATCCTGCAAAATTATTTATCAGTGTTCTGCACAATTTGGAGGAATATATTTTATTTCCACAGTAAAATGATGCAAAACATAATAATAGATGCTATAGAGCAAAGCTTTTAGTAGTTTGAAAATGGAAATGCTGGTTTCTTTCACATCCTTAATTGCAGCTCTCCTACATGGTTTTAGGAGCCTTTTTATTCTTTATATTGTCACCTTCTGTTTCTTGAGTTATACAGCATATAATATCAGAGTTAGACTCTTTTTATATCACCTCAAGAACACGTATGAACTTTATACATATCACAAAGAATTAATTGGGATCCTGAAGGCTAAAGAAAAGTTATTTCATATCCTTAAGAATCAGGTGCTCTTTTTACATTTTACATCTAACAGAATGTGTGCCAGTTTTTCTGGTTAGAAAAGTGGAGCAGAGCTCAGCACAGTCCTATGCACATTTGACTGTGTATTATTCATAGACCCACCAAAAGAGCAACAGCCAGGAAAGGGGAAGGGCTTGACAGAATTTTGTTACTGGCTACAGGGGAAAGAATTGGTCCTCGTACAACAGGGAGACAGAAAAGGTAATGAGAGAAAAATATTAAGAAAATTAAAGGACTTCTATCTGTCAACATATGGCTTTTCTTGGTTTCTAACTAGAAATATGCATCCATGTGGAGCCCAAACATCTGGTGGCTTTCTTATCACCCTTTTCCCCATAAACAAATTTTCGTGGAGCAGTTTTCTACTGTTTTCTCCCTTCATAGGACTTACTCAACTGTTCTACCCAAAGCACTTTGACCTGTGGAATACTGAAGGGTTTCAACAGAAGGTCAAGACAGGTTTAATTTCATGAAATGTCCCTGGCAAATACTATTGCAGTGCCACTAATTTTATCTGAAAGACAGAGTCAATTTTTGGTGAAACGACATAATGTCCTAAATTACCTGTTTCTCTTAATTAACTAAATAGTTGGCCTAGGGTGACTGCCTCAGCAGGATATGTCTGCGATGTAAATGTCAGCACTCAAAATTCTTGAAAATATCTGTGCTTGACCCATGACTCATCTGTCTGCCATGTGTCGCAAATTAAATCTCCCCTTCTAATTATGGGGCCAATATGCACAGTATTTTTCTGAATTAATAATTTGTCAGGAAAAAATAATGATAAGAAATGAGAAAAACCACAGTTTATTCCACTTATTATAAGGAGAACCATGTAATTCTTGAATATTAACATGTTTAAATAGATATTAATGTCAGATATTAACATGTTTAAACATTTGTTAGATAAATAAATTCCTTTTATCATCAAGAAACAAAGCTCATTTTTCCAAAGTGAAATATTAACCTCCTACTTATGTATTTTGCATTTATTTCTTATAAATGTTTAAAGCAATTGCTAAAATATTATTCTCAGTCAGCAAAATGTGAATATTTTATTTTGAATACATTGAAAAAAGGTTTTAATACCTCTCTTTCTCTTGTTTCTTTCTCATCTGTGTGGATGGATGAGAATTTACAAAATATTTCCATCAAATTACAAAGAGAACCAAAACTGAACAAGGTTGAAATAGAGGTCATTTCTTAAAGACAACTTGGAAATACTCAAGTCTCTCCACTCCCTGCTCCATGCCAAGAAGAAGACCGCTGAAGAAAACACTCATTTCATTTTCTGATTTAGGCCACCTTTTTATTCTGCAGTTTTGTTGCACCCCAAAGCCTCTGAGAACCCAGGTGAGTGCTCTGGGGCCCAAGACACAACTTCCCCTTGATTCAGTGAAAGGCTGATGCATGGCACTGTTGATGATGACTTTGCACCTGCATCAAACTCTTTCAGGAACTCAATGTTTTCAGGAACTCAATTAAACTTTAACTGCAAGGCCACAGTCCAAGAGGTTGCCAATCCCTTGGAAATCTTAGCAAGGAGCTCTTTAAAACATTAATAAAACCGAGCATTGTAAAGTTGGATGGATGAACTTAGACCTTCCTTAGGCATTGTGTGGAGTGAAGATGTGGCACTTGGGGACAGGAATTAATGGTGGGCTTGGTAGTGCTGGGTAATGCTTAGATCCAATGATCTTGGAGGTTTTTTTCCAGCATTAATGATTCTGTGATTCTTTAGCATCAGAAAAGAAATTAAAGCTTTTAAACATGGAAGTTTCAGATTTAGTGACTAAAATGCAGCTTTCTGATGCCATGTTTTCCCTTTCTCTTAATTAAAAAGAAAGCATTTGGTCTACTATGTTTTAAATACATCTGTCTGGTAAGGCATGATTTGGTTTATTTATGTGCTTAAAAGCATTGCATTACCAGTATTAATTATAAGTAGATTTCTGACCTCCTAAAAATAACTGTCTTCCTCCCAAAATAAATCCAGAAATGTTAGTAAAAATGAAGATACTCTAAAGAAAATAATCCCAAAATGTTCAGCACCTCTTTCTTTCAAACTTGTCTTTTTATTTTCATACATTTAAGAATTTATTTTTTATTATTCAAATTCAGTTTAATCACATTAATTTTGTTAAATTCTCCTGTGGAATAAGAGAAGTACTTATTTTTTCAGTGGGATGTAAATAATGAGTTCTTGGAAATATAAGACAATTTAGAGCTTTAGTGAGAATACAACAGAAATTTTGAAATGGAAAAACAAGGCAGAAAAATTTCCACATACTTCTTTCCACTTTTTTATCATCTTTTAAAATGATTGATATTCTGCAAAGAACTAAGTTTTATTTTGTAGTGGTTTAGTGGTAGCTGAGATATTACATAAAGCAAAAGTTCGTTAAATACCAAAAATCCATTATAAAGAAAAAATATTTTTTAAAAAATCCACCTTCACTTCTTCAAATGTATTTTTTAAAAGGAGAGGAAAAGGTTGACTGAAAGAAAAACCTATAAAGTCATAGCAAAATAAAATTATAGGGAAAGGAAAATGGACACGATCAATAATGTGAATTTCAGTGGTTGAGTTTTGGATCAAAGAAGAAAAGGTGGCCTGTAAGTCAGTGAAAATCAAATGTGAGTGTAAAAACCCCTTGGAAATCGATTGGAGGAGGAGACCACTTTTAGCAATCAAAGTCAAGAACGTGCCTTAGATCTACGTGCTGCTGGGAGGGAAAGAACATTTGAGAGTAACTCAGTATGGCAGCTGGTGAGAGGAGATTTTTGGTCACCAGTTTGAGCAACAGAACTGATTTAACAATGATCAGAAAAAAATGGAAGTCCCTGAAATTGTTCAAGGCCAGTCTGGACAGGGTTCTGAAAAACCTGCTCTACTGGCAGATGTCCCTGCCCATGGCAGGGCTTGGAACTGGAAGATCTTTAAAGTCCCTTCCAACCCAACCAATTCTGATTCAATGACTCTGTGGCTGGGAGAAAAATGTGATCACTTTGAGTGCTTGGTTTTATTAGAATGAACAGGAATTTCAAGCACAGTGTAAAAGCAAAAATGTCATTGGGATTATGCCCAAGGCCATGGTTCTGTAACACTCTGTGTTTGTCTAGGTGTATCACACAGAGTGATTTTTAACAGGAACATGAGAAACCTGTTATTTTGTACAGTAAAACTATATTTTTCTTTCTCTTGCTTCACTCCACACAAATGATAAACACCTTTTAAGATCCTGTCAGTGTTTAGACTCACTGCTCAGCTGGTGAAAGCCATGTTTCTGATAGACTGATTAGTAACTAAGCAGTTAATTGAATGTTTAGACCTGAAGAGAGAGTCTGAAACTTGTGTTTATCTCTACTCAGGAGATCTTTATGTACTTGCTAAAATCAGGAGTTAATAAACAGTTGAAACCATTTTGATGTTTCTAAGCCTGTTTCCTATATTATGAAACAACACAGGGATCTCATCTAAGCTGGTGTTTCTAAAGTGAAGCAATGAAGGTAAATCCCAGCCATCCCAGACCAGTGAAATAAAAAATTCCGTTGCTGTGGCAGGAGTTTGCAGAAGCTTATCCAGAGAAGAATGAAGTACTGTTAAATTATCTGCTTTATAACCACTAAACATAAACCTAACCCACTTAATTGGCTTTACGTTATTAATTTCAAAGACCCAAATAGTCTCACCTGGCTACCCTTTGAGTTTCTTCCTAATATCAATAGAGAATTTTGCACTGAAATGCACAGCAAAAGCATGGAATCTCTCTGTAGTGCAGTGTGATTTTAAGGTGTTAGGAAACATTTGGGCAATTGAGTTCAGTTTCAGGGGACAGAATGCAAATTTTAGGCATATTCTAAATATTTTATATGCTACAGAACAACTTTTAGGAGTCTTGTTTCAGTGTGATGTCCCTCTATCGACTATTTTTGGAAGATTATCTCTGATATAGATACCAAATTTAAGAGTCAGAAAATGATCACACCCATGGTTGGTAATCTTTCTCTTATACCGGAAAAATATAAAATACAAGTACGTCATGTTCTAAGATTTCTTCCAGAGTTATCACAGGAGTTGAATTTACCAAAAGCACTGCATGTGTGTGTGCAGCAACTGAGGAGGGCCCAGTCTGCAATCCATGTGCACTCTGTGAATAACATGAAGATATTATGTTAGTATCATGATTTAAAAAGTACCAAACAACAATTAAGGTGGTTTTTTTTTTGGTCAGAATTGGTTATCATTGGGCACGATATGGATGAGATGAATGTGGTACCTACTCATCTGTCACCTTTTGTGATTCAAACTAGCCTGGCTTTTTACTTCTCACTCTTACCCAGCACTCCAGGTAGGGTCTCACAAGAGCAGAAAGATTTAACTTTCGTTTATAGTCTCAAAAAATATACTATAAAAAGAAAATTGTGAAAATTAGATCTGAAAGAATGAGATGGGCAAGAAGGGGAGAAACCTCTTCTTAAGGTTGAAATTCCCATCCTCAGGCTCAGGATCTGAGGCTTTAGGAAACAGGTCAGATGTCGTAAGGTCTGTGATAAAATTGTTATTTAACTTGTCACAGTGAAGTGACAAAGGAAAACAAATCATGGTCAAAATTTCTTTATTTGCTAATTTATTTGTATCAGAGGAAAATCAAAGCCTTTCTATAAAGCATCAGACATGATCAAAAGGTACCTATTACTTATGCATGAATTCTTCTGAACTTTAAGGTTTGAGATTAACTTGCTTGTAAGTGTCTAAATCCTCTGTCAGCTTCTACTTGGCCTCATAACACATAACAGTGCATGAAAAAAAGCAGATTAACAGGTATTCCTTCTCTTTTTTTTCTCACCTCACTGTATTTTTACACCTCAGAGCTGTACTTCTTGGGGGCTATGAGTCCATCAGAGCTCAAGCCGAAGCCTGGCTGGTGCAGCTTTGCAGTTTCACAGAAGGAAAGCTGTGAGCAAACTCTGCTCTCAGTTAATTATTCAGCAGAGTACCCTGGGCAGGACTGCTGACCCTGGTGGTACCGAGCGATGCCTCCTGCGTGACAGGCAAAATTGTATTTCTAATCACTTATGGTTACCAAAGGACACATGGCATGGTTTGCAGAAGGGAGATGATTAGCTCTGTTGTCCTGGCTGGCTTCCAGTTGGAAAAGCTTCATCCACTGAATACAAATCGACAGGCTAATTTCAAGTATAGCTCCTTCTCCCCTCAAATGTCATGCAGGGAGTTACTCTGAGCTTTGAACAGCTGCCATGTTCCCCTTGCTGAGGAATATATAGAATCATTTTAAAGCTCTGGGGAATAATAAAAAATCAGTATTAAGCTGCCTATGTGCTTAGATGTATGAGAAGAAGGGTAGAGAGGGACAGAAAGATTTCTGATTATGGTAGCAATGAGAGTGGAAAATGTATCAAGTAGTGAATAAGGCTAGCTAATGAAATATTCTATAGTATAATGTAAATTGCAGTGATTGGGGACAGCTGATTCCTCAAAATGTTGGTTTTTCTTTTCTTTTTTTTTTAGAAATTAGATTAATTTTTAAGTATTCAGAAGTCATCCATAAATGATCACACTGACTCAGAGTTTGTTAATATTTTTAACTCCAATCTTGAGAGAGAAAATGTCCTATTCCTTTTAGAGTGGTGACTTTGTGCTTAAGGAAGTCAATATCTGGATCGCACCAGGCACGTCTTCAAAAGGATGAATAAAACTTGGGAAAGACCCAAAATCCCAGAAAAAGAGCAAACAAAGTTGAAGTTGTGTATAATGGACAGTTGCATGTGAAAGGCACTGCTTGAGAACAGATTTTTGTCCAAGATGAGTGGGTAGAATTGGCTGCTTTGATTCTGCAAACTCAGGGCTTCTATCAGTGTGTGGTGTTGGTTGCAGCCCTCTCCAAACAGGACATTTCACAGCTCTGGGGCACAGGTGGCACTGAAGCCATCCTCCCAATCTCAGGTTTCTCTGGGTTCATGCAAGACATCATCCCAGAGCAGGAAAAACTGCTGTAAAATTGGTTTGGACTCAATTAGAGACACAGAAGGTCGTGGGGGATGTGGGGAGGTGAGACACATTGCGCTGAGCAAATGATTGGTTGCTAAGGACAGTAAATTCCTTACTTGGATCAAAGATTCATAGAAAGTCTTGGGTTGGAAGGGACCTTAAAGGTCACCTAATTCCAAATTTCTGCCATGGGCAGGGTTGCCACCCTCTAGACCAGATCCTGTCCAGCCTGGCCTTGAACACTTCCAGGGATGGGGCATCCAAAACTTCACTGCATCCTCTGGATAACCACATGATCACAACCTCACAGGAGCTTAAAAAGCAAGGTACTTGTATACAAGCAGCTAAGAAATGAGTCTGTGCACTCATAAATTATTTTAATTTGACAGACGGGATTGGAAATCAAGGAAAATGTGATCTGACTGAAATACGTGGAGTGTCCTTCTCAGGAGATATTCAAAACCTGCCTGGGCATGATCCTTTGCAAGCTGAACTAGATGAACCAGCTTCAGCAGAGAATTCAGTCCAGATGATTTGTAGTGGTCCCTTTCAATCCCAAACGTTCTGTGATTCTGTGAGACTTATGTAACTATTTTTACTGTTTTGATTTTCAAAATTATATGTCTTTCTTCTGGAAGTTTTTTTTTCCCCTGAATAAACATCATTTATTCTGGCTTTGCACAAAACACATGGGAAAGAAAAAATAACTTAAACTGTGTGTTTACTCCTACCATCAGTATCCTACACAGGTAAAAGACTGTAAGAGAAATGTGCTTTATAATAGGCTTTGAACATTTAGATTTTATATTTAAAATCACCATTTGAGACAGATAAGGATTTTCAGAGTAGGATTTAAAACACAGGATACCTAGAAGTTTGATCACATTTTTCTGTTCAAAGGAACCCCAACAAAAACACAACCAACCTTCAGTTAATGCCTGATATTGAAGACAAGGAAAACAAAGAAAACAGAAATGTTTGCTGCTTGCAAATGACAGATTTCCCAATAAAGTCCAGAATTCCTATTTATTTCCTGGCATCCTGCTTTAATAAGGAGTGCTGAACACAGTTCTCCCAAATACCAAACATTGTTGCCCATGGTCTGTGGTCCATGGTTTTACGCCTTTTTTGCATATTTTTTTTGCATAAATTTTGCATGATTATCCCCACATGAAAGCTGGAGTGTACCGAGAATTTCCATTACAAATCCCTACTGAACTGCAGAATCCTTCTGAAATCACTCTGACAAAATAAAGAGCACTGAATGAACTTAGGAGTTTCCAAAATTCTCTACAAAGTGTCTTGGGGCAGACACCAGGCCACTGGCAATGAAGTGAGTTTATTCAATCAATAAAGATCCATTTGATAAAAAGTGTGCAACACTGGGAGTTAGTTTGCTAGAAGACTAGATAGGTTTTAAAATATTTAAAGATTTATTTGAAACAAGGGCATTGTTCCTAAAATGGTTTATTTATTTCCTTATTTTTTCCCCTCACAAAGCATCTACTGTATTAATTCCACAATTTCAGTGTCTGGAGATTGCTTGTGTGGATTCCCAATTTTCAACCACAGTCTCCTTGGAGACAACAGTTTTATTTATGTATGTATATTTCATTCAGAAAGCCTTGGATTCTGAGACAAATCTCAGAAGAACAAAATGGTGACATCTCTGAGTGAGATGGCTTGGGAGGGAGAACTGAGGAATAAATAAAATATTTCATGTCTATAATTTCAGCTAAGTGTCAGTGCACTAAAGAGAGTTTTACTGCCATTAATGCAAGGATAAACTTGTCCTGTAGCATTATATTTTATGTGAATATAGATATGTGTACATGCGTGTAGATATAAACACCCACATACATAAGATGAGTATTTAAAGATCTAGGAGGATTGCAGAGTGAGAAATGCCACATTTCTAATTTCTAGGCAGCTCAAAGAATGTATGGGAGTTGTGGGCCTTTTTTTTTCTTTAAATGTAAAAATCCAGGGCTGCACAGAGCAATATGGTGTGAAAAACCAGTTCAGTACTTCCACAAGTACTACTAATTGAAAGGATTTCTACTTTGTTGTTAGAGGATGTATCCAAAAATTACATCACAAACCTGTCTCCCAAGTGCCTAATATGAAATTAGGGGAATGCCTTGACTTTCTAGAACAAAATACAGATTTTGGAAATGCAGCTGATAAATGTGGTTTATTATGTCCACTCCAGACAGAGCAGCTGAAGGCTTGGTTGAAGAACAGAGTGACTTAATAGAGGGATTAAATCAAGAATTTGAAGAAAACCAGGAAAAACAGAATAAACTGATAAAAAAGCATTGCTGTAAATATAATTTCAAGGATATTCCACCATGCATCTAGTCCAGGACTCATTAGTTTTCCTGTCTCCTCTGCCAGCTTCTCTTTTTAATATATGTATGAAAATCACTTTTGCTTACAGTTTATTGAAAATAAGTAAAATTGACAGAAATGCATCTTTATAGCAACTTGAATATATTTTCAAGCACGCAGATCACATTTGAGTGACAGATGATAAGCTGCATGCCTGATTTCTACCAACAATTAGCTTGGGCAAATAAAGTAATTGCATGTGCTGGTTCTGACAGAACAATTTATTTTTCCCCTTCTGTGCAATCATGATGGAATTGTGGGGCCAGTTGTGATTTAATTCAGGGACTTCTTGCTATTCTAGTCTTGTACTCTTCCTAAAACTAGAGACATGTATTTTGGCTGGTCCCTTGCCACTTCCATGATTAACTTGATTAAATGGAATAATTTCATAGCATTTCACTTAACAGAGGGAGTCTATTGGTGCTTATGCAATCATGATGTGCAGTGCCGGGCATTTCCACCCCCTAAAAACCCCAGTGCTGTAGTGAAGTCTGCTGGATTAGTATTGTTAAAAGAAATGCATGTTATTTAAAATTATAAAAAGACTTTTTTTTTTTTTTTTTTTTTAATTGAGTGCATATGGGAAGGGAAGTGATTTGTTAGATATTCTTCCAAATGGCTTTTCAGAGTTTCTTTTGAAATGGAAAACTAATTCTAGCAAGAGTTTTGTGGCTGGCAGTAAAACTCTCCAATTTGTGGTGTGTTTTGCTTCACAGAATGCATCTCTCAGGAGCAATGCTGCAATCAGTACATTGCCACAGTTATGCTTCCTAAATCCTACTTGCAAATTTGAGAAAGGTCCTCCTTTTTTTAATGCCTGTCTTTGACCTCTCTTCTGCAAAGGCAGCTTCCTGGAACTAGTTTTCAACTAATCAAAAAAATTTCCATGAAGACGAACTGTTTCTCCTGTGATACAGAGCAATTGGAGGTGGAACATATCACTCTGACCCACGCTGAGCAGAGACATAAAACTGAATTTCCTGCATGGAGTGCTCATCATTCTCCACCTCATACACACATATTCCCTCCTAATTAAAAATGCTTGCATTTTCCACTGGAAAATAACAGTCCCCTGTGTGTGAAAACATTGGGAATGCTTGGTGTTTTGCTTGAGAATGCCTCAAAACCAAACAGAAATGTGAATGGTTTTGTGAGAAATAATTTTCATTTACTGCTAAATGTTCACTTCTTGTTGGAAGGCGTCATTTGGGATGGTGTTTATAATGTGATTTTTTTGGGGCATGTTTTGCCACCACAACTTGTACACATCTAAAAGGGAGCTGCCAGCTGATATCAGTTATCTGAGTTTCTTCTCGCATCAGTAATGGAAATAGGTAACTCCATTCATAGGTAACTCCTGTCCTGAGACCACTGTCTAAAGTGGAGGGAATAAATTGGTCTCTGGATCCCTTTTCCTTGGCTGAAAATGACCCCTAGGTAATTATCTGTAATATCTGAAGTTAGGGCTGGGTGATATCCTTATCCATTAGAATTTTGTCTTTTTAGAAACAAGAGTCTGAATAAGCAAACAGGAGACTCGGGTTTAATATTTTCATATAAAAGATATTTATATTATATGAAAATTTATATAATGAAAATTATTTATATATAATTTACAAATTATATATACATAATTTAATATATAAAATATATGAAAATATAAAGTCTTGGGTAAACTCATTCCAATGTATGTTCCACTCTGATTCCTCACTTTCTCATTTGCTTTCTTTGTTAACAAATGGGCTGGGAAAAAGGAAAAAAAAAATCTTCATTTATGTAGTTAGGACTTGATCTTCAAAGACACATATTTTAGACTGGAAAGGGCCAACAAGTTAGCTGATATTTATATAATTTTGTTAATTTAAAAGTTAAAAGTTTAGCAGCCAGTTATGCTAATCACCCATTACTCTTCTATTATCCATGGAGAGAGAGAGATGGGAAAACCATGCATGCCTTCTATGGCACATGCATTTAAATCTAAGTGAAATTAATCCAACCTTAAAAGATAAAAACCTATAAAATTGCCTGAATTTTTTTTCTTACGCTCAATTGTTTTCACTGCTACACCTCATTTGAGCTACTGTGTCTTTAGTTATTATTTACTCCTTTTTCAATAGATGGAAGTTGCCTTCAGGGATCCAGGAGGTTAAAAATAATTGTGAAATTGCAAGAACTTGAAGCTCTTTCATTTAGGACATAAGAGAGAACAAAATTAAAGCACCTTTTGCCTACTGAGCAGGAACTTGTCTTCATTAAGTGAACAGAAGCTCTGAAGATGAATTCTAGACAGAGTGTGTCCCTTGGGCCTGACAAAAGCAGAGGAAGAACAATTAGGATTAATGTGAATAATATGAATATGTCAGCAAGAGCAGGAAACCTGCTGCTGTCTGGGGTACAAGCGTGCAAAGTTCCCCCATCAATAAAATGCAGCCTCTGCTGGGCACCAGGAGGAATTCGTGTCCTTTGTCATGGCAGAGACTCCCAAGTCAACACAGCAGAAAATTTCCTCTGAGCACACTTTTGCTGTGGGTACTTGCTGGCTCACAGAGAGGAAAATGAACATATCCAGAGCACAGACAAGTCCCACTGGGCCAACAAGGAGAAAAATATTATTTCCCACTGGAACTGAAAATGAACACAAGCTTCATCACTGTCTGGTTCAAATGCAAAAATAACTTTTTCCTCCTTGCATAATGGGAATATACTAAATACCAGACTGGTAAACCCTTAGAAAACTATGCAAAAAGGAGAAGAGGCTTTACAGAGCTGAAAATAATAAGGAAAAGGCAGAAGACAATGCTAGTGAAGGGAGTAAGCCAGTCTGAAAAAACTTAAGGCAAGGAAATAAAAATAATATAATTACAGAAAAATTAACTTCTTGGACAGAGATGCAAGTGTTAATGTCCCTTACATAGCATGGGGACAGAAAAAAGGATTTTTTTCTTAGGTGGTTGGTGAAGAACAACTGAGGTAAATGCTGTCTGCTTAAATCACCATGAAGGATCCTTAGTGCTGGGAAAAACCCAGACATCTCTGCTATTACCTTCATATTTTTCTGTGCAGCATTTTTTGAGAGGATGAATTTATTTAGAAGGGTGGGGGATTTTTTTTGTACCCATGGTGGTCAAGGACTAAAAATTATCAGAAGAGACCAATTCTTTTGGCAAGGTTTTGGGAATTCAGGAATTCTTGAGGTCTCCCAGAGAAGTTTTTATGCAAAGATGTTTGCGTGGTGGCTGCTCTCCCTCTCTCCTACCTCTTCAACATTACCAGATGGCACCAGAAGCACCACTTCTCCCCACACAGCCTGACACTCACCTTGGGATAAGTGACTTTCATACCCCTTTAGACATGATCTTGGCCACTGAAGGAACAGAACTTACAGGATGAAAATCAAATGAGGTCTGCTTTGGAAGAGCTGATGAGCAGAAGTGTCCCTCTCAGGGAGAAATGGCATGGTCTGCATCAATCCCAGTGAAGTGGAGTGTGCTTGGGAAGATTCCCTGGCACTGGAGCACCATCATTTACTCCAGTAATGTTTCCTGGCATGATTTTCCAACAAGCTCTTTCCCTGAACAATTCCTGGACACGGTTTGGCAGCTGGAGCCCCAGAGCCACTCCAGCAGGCAGTTTGCACACAGACACCCTGCTCCAGAGTCTGAAACAGTTGGTAGGGAAGATAAGAGATGTCCTGTACCACTTGACCTCCTTGCTTGAAGATATCTCTGGGTACACTTAATTTGCTGGTGTAGATGTAGCCCTAGGGAAAGTTGTTCCCACATGTGGAAAACAGAGTAAACAGACAGAAACAGAGTAAAAATCTTGGCTGGAAAATGTTTTCTCAGAGGAGGAAATGCTCAAGATAATGTACCATTTGAGATGACATTATTGTACTGCTTATTTTAAAATCTCGAAGTCTGATCAGGTATTACATTAAAAAAAAAAAAAAAAAAAAAAAAAAGCATTGTGAAATCAGTTCAGGCAGTTTTGCCATTGCTTTTCTAAAAGGGAAACTGATTTCTGGAAGATGGCATTACTTGGAAGATATCACAGTGCACACTGATTTTACCTCCTCAGAGTTGACGATATTCTTCTGCACAGCTTATCACACCAATAAGACAGAAGTGAAATAAAAATCATACATGTTTACTGAAAGGGATTGAAATAGAAATGTGCCTGCATTTTGGTGTAGAGAATTTACTGGGGTTCACTGAGGAGAGTGAGGTGAATATAGCAGCCCGGAAAAGCAGATAGACAAAGCAAACAAAAGGAACAGACTGTACCCAGCAGTCCTGAGAAAACAGACAAACAGCTTTCCCAAAATAAATAGCCAGTGCTGTATACCATGATCTCATGGGAGTAATTACTGCAGCTGACTTGCATTCTATTAAAAACTTTTGCATCAAAATCGTATCTGTCACTTCTGAGCCTGCACCAGGCACGTGAAGGACACGCTCGACCCCTGGAACAAACTCTGAGGCGTTTGGTGGAGGCTCCAAAGGAGGCAGAAAGGCAAACTCCTGAGCTGTGGTGAGCTCAGGAACTTCTCTAGTCCCAATCTGTTCCTTGAAAACCCACAGAGGAGTGGAGGGATCCTGTGAGCATCCATGATGAGCTTGGAACAGGGGCCGTGCCATTAACACACAGAGAGCAAGTGGCTTTCCCAAGTCTCTTTTATCAAGGAAGAAAGAAAGGAGCTCCAACAGTCACTGCAACTTGAAAGTTTCTGTTTATACCATATAAAGTTGACTTTACCCCCTGCTGTTCTTCAATATTGACCACGGGTTTCTTTTCTGAAGCGAATTAAAATAATGGGAAAATATAGATTGGTGAGGAGAGAATATCTCAAGGGAAACAAAACTGTCAATAGGCATATCTTGAAAAATGTTTGCACCACTGAGATAAGACAACATAGTTTAAGGTTTGGAGGTATTGTGAGATATTTATTAGTGAATAATGATTTTCTGAAGGAAGCAGGCATGAGGCATTATTCTATTTCTGGTCACCATGATATTGAAAAGATATTAGATCATTTACAAATGTGTGGTGAAAGCAACAAAACTAATTTGCTGTAAGGACTTTATTGCATTTATTTCCATTGGAGTCATTTAAGAGGAATTAAAGAGAAAGAGGAGTTAAAGAGTCAATTGCTTTCTGGAGCACACAGCTGCCATGGGATGAGTATCAGTCATCATGCCAAAAAACCATCCAGGTAACTTTGGACATGGAGAAAGGAGCATGGAATGAAATGCCAATGGAAATCATTGTTCTGAGACACAAAATCAAATAATGCATATTAGTGTGTGTTTTGACCATGTCAGTGTATGTATTTGTAATTTGTATTAACCTTTTTATCAAATATCTCCAAGAAAACACTCAAGGAAACACCTCATTTCCCAGAATGTCCTTTGCTTATAATTTATTAATTACTTACTTTTGGGTGAAGACCTGGAAATGCCAGAAGAGGTTTTGTAATGTACATTCTGTAGACACTCACAGGAGTGTGACCCTGAGCTCATGGGAGGCTTAAGTGTTAGGACACCTGAATAAAAAGAGGATTAGATGGACTGGCTCCTGTCCACAGCCCACATAAATTCACAATGAGTTTATTATTGGCAGGGTGACCTTTGAAAAGGGTTTCTGTAGGAAAAAAGCAAACAAACAAAAAAGCTGAGGTAGGGCAACAGCTGGGCCAGACCTACCTGTACAGCTGGCAATGCCAAAAGTGTATTCAGAATTATTGCTTAGCTGTCATTTATGTCTTGTGAGCTCTCCATGTTGCCTCATAACTAATGGAAGAGGAAAATAAGTGTTTTAATAATAATATAGCATAAATAACCACTATTCTTAGCCCTGATGAAGAGAAAGAAAAAGTAGGACCAATCCTGTTATTATTTTATGTTCTTAATCACGTTTTGATCTGTACAGCTCACAATATTACTCTTGGGATAACATGGTTAAAGACAACAAAATGCTCTCAATTATTATTTATAAATTATTTATAAAAGAATACAATTTAAAAAAAAGTTAGGGAATGCAAATAACCTAAAGGATTTTATGTTTTCCTCATGAAGAGCTTTCAGTTGGGATTAGTCCTTTGAGACACTGTGTTCTGCTTCTTTTTCTTTTGAAAAGCAAATTTAAAGCATAATATTTTATTTATTTATTTCACTTTATCTTTTCAAAGCAGTAGGGTGCATTAAAAATATCATGATATCCTTGACAACTGGGTATGTTACACAAAGAGACAAAGAAATCACTCATGTCAGGAAATCTGTGTACTTCTTGGTATATCATCAATGTACAAAATTGCTGTTGGAAGGGCAAGCTGTATTCTCCAAGTCAATGAATATGTGAGCACAGCTGAGTGGGTCGGCCCCCAAAACTCTAGAATTTTTCATCAAAGGGCTATTGTTCCCCTTCCAGCTTCCAAAACAATGCATCCAAATGAATGCCTCAACATCACATTCATGAAGCGCTGGGGTGGTTTTTGTGACGCAGGTTCTGCCCAGATTGTATTTCCAGCAGGTATTGGGAAAGCTCAGATAAAATTAAATAACCATCATCTAATACAGGAGTGAAGGTCAGCTTTTTCATCCTAAACTTTTATATGAAAGAGGACTATCACATAACTAATTTTGCTTATTTTGACATCATAAGGGTTTGGGGTTTTTTTTATTATTATTTTGGAGGTGGCCAAGGCAGAGAAAAGCAAAGGTCAGGGTGAGCAGAGGACAAGGCTGCTGTAGAGTTTATGTGTGTGTTTAGGTTTGTTGGGAACACATGCTCAGCCTCCCTCTGGCTGGACAAGGGACAGGGAATTGCACCTGGCTCTTTTGGGCAGGGATGTGAGGGTGCTCCTTGTGCAGAAAGTCTGCTGCTTTTTGTCTCTGGTGAGCTGGGAAAGAAAAATTCCCCAGGGCTTGAAGCCTTCTAGAAGTGGAGTCCCTTAAGTCCCTTACAACACAGAAGCATGAAGAATTTATTAGAGGGAAGCTCAGATGCTGGCCTGTAATCCAGTCTGAGACCCACCTCTATCTAGTTCCTTAAAATCCAATTATTTTCTCAGTATTTCCAGCCATTATAATATATAACTTTTCTTTGAGTTGCATTGATAGTCACTCTTTAAATATAAGCCTCTTTCATGAAAAATTCAAAACAAATTGATCTCATCTTTCTCACTTTCCAATCCCCGTTGCTATATTTTTCTGTTCAACAATATGATTTATGCATATTCATTGGCACAAGTCAAAGTCTCAGTTAAATGTCAAAGCTGCAGCACTTTAAAATGCTTTAACCATTTTGCATTGTGTTCTGCCATCTCAGAAAAAAAAAAAAAAACTCATACTCTACAGAGGAGTTCTGGAACTGCATTAAAATGTATGTATAATTCATTTATAAAATTACTATATAAAGAATATAGCTTAATAGGTCAAGATCCTGTTAAAAATGCAGTTTGTAATAATCTTTGACATCCTGTACTTCCTTGACAGCAGAACAAAGCTGCACAGAATATATTGCCTTCTTTTATGCAACAGTATGATAACCACTAAGGCTTAACACTCTGGCTTCATGCCCTGCATATGCCTCCTGATTATTTTTGCACCTCCAAAACTTCTAGTGACCAAGTCATCTCTGGTAATTTTGTTTTTTGATAGCTTTGTGCCTTGGCAACCACCTAGAGTAAATCAGAAGTGTTTCATCTTTGCACTCTAAACTTAAATTTAGATGTCTAAATGAGCAGTCTCCAGATAAAGACCTATTTAGCCAGTAGTGAGGTAAGTCACATGCTGTCCTTTGTCCACTGCTGATTTGAGGATTAAATATTTTCCTTACTTGAAAAAATACATCAGAATGGCATCTTTATTTCATATATTTTCTGTTGAACCTGAGTAGCATTTTTCCTTTCAGTCCACAGGCTATATCAGAGCACTGGATGCTCTGAAATAAGTCTATTTACTTAAAGAGCAGCATTATCAGGGTCTCAAAGGCGATACCATAAACTTCGAATTCTTTTCTGTAAATTAATTCATCAGCATTTTCTAAGCTCTGATAGGAGAAAACATCCTGAAATATTGTGGTTTGCAAAGGTATTTCTATATGGTGATCTGTATGACAGAACCTTGCTCTGAGAATATTCTTCATTTTTTTCCATTCCTGTTACTTCCTTTTTATTAGAAGTTCTTCAGACTGAAACTATAGCAGTCTACCATGAAAATTTGATACTGATGATATACTTAACTCTTACATATTTTATTGTTAATATAGCTAAAATGTTTGGGTACAAACCATCCCTTATATTGCAGGTGTTCATTGTCTTAATCAGGATAAAAGCTTCATTGTTAGTCCACCTTATTGGTCTAGTTTGGATCAGAGTTTAGATTTTGGGGCTTTTTTCTTTTTTTTTCAGAATTCATTATCTCTTTTTACAAAATCTAAACCACATATGTTAGAAAAGACTTATGCACCATTTTTAGATTATGACTTAAACTCTGTGAGCTGGAATATCTCTGACCTGATCCAAAATACATTCTACAATGCTTTCCAGATTAGGCAGAACCAACATCGAGATTTCTTCCAGGACAAATTCTCCAGCTGCATCATTTCCTATCTGCTTCTCTGATACAGGCTTAAAAATCATGTGATTTAAAGACACACTGAAAATCCATCCCAGTGATGAAATTTCATTTCACAATATGATGCTCACTTATCTTCTAACTTAATTTACTACCATTCCAAATAAAGAAAAGAGAAAAAACAAAATAAAGAACTCTCACATTTCAAGAGAAACCACAAAATTTCTGCAAGGAAGTAAGCTGAATTATCATCCAAAAATTTAATAGAATAAGACAAGAAGGTAACTAGTGCAAAGAAACCTGACAATCTAATTTGCACTTATATCAAAGGCCCCAGTGCCTAAAACTTGATGTACAACATATGCAAATCACTCAGGCTTCCTCTTAAAGTTCAGTGTTAAAATAGATTTGTAGTCACTCAGCTTTTTTTTCTTCTTTTTCAGTAGAGGAGTATTCAGATCAAGAGAGGTGTGTAGGTACTTATTCCCAAAATGCTGCTTCTTTGCCACAGGAAAGCAATATGCAAGAACTCATGAATTTGTTTTCTGTACTGTATTAAAATACAAATAAATGTGTCCACCATTCTGCATTAAATATCAGTAAAACTTTCTAAGAACAAAATTCAGATTTCTAACAGATTTTTCTTCCAAGTTAATCTGCCCATGGAAGAGCCCAGGGTGGAGCAGATACTCACAGCAGGCCATGGAGAACCCTTCAGGGAGCAGATGGGTATTTGTGGCATTCACATTCTCT